>NC_138049.1:19294693-19894693 GCF_964194185.1 Rhinolophus hipposideros | reverse complement strand
TGACTTATTTCACTTAGCATAATGTTCTCTAGGTCCATCCATATCGTTGCAAATGTAAGATTTCATTCTTCTTTATGGCTGCGTAATACTCCATTGTATAAATGTACCATAGTTTCTTAATCCAGTCATCTACCGATGGACATTTTGGTTGTTTCCATGTCTTCGCTACTGTGAATAGCGCTGCAATAAAACATAAGGGTGCATAAATTTTTTCGAATTAGCATTTTGGAATTCTCTGGATAGATTCCCAAGAGTGGAATTACTGGGTCATAAGGTAGTTCCATTTTCAGATTTTTGAGATACCTCCATACTGTTTTCCATAGTGGCTGCACCAATCTGCAATCCCACCAACAGTATACAAAGGTTCCCTTTTCTCCACATCCTCACCAGCACTTGCTATTTGTTGATTTATTGATGATAGCCGTTTTAACTGGAGTGAGGTGGTATCTCATTGTGGTTTTTATTTGCATTTCTCTGATGGTTAGTGAGGTTGAGTATTTTTCATGTGTCTATTTGCCATCTGCATGTCCTCTTTAGAAAAATGTCTCTTCATGTCCTCTGCCCTTTTTTTTTTATTAATTAAATTTATTGGGGTGACAATTGTCAGTAAATTTACATAGATTTCAGGTGTACAATTCTGTATTACGTCATCTATAAATCCCATTGTGTGTTCACCACCCAGAGTCAGTTCTCCTTCCATCACCATATATTTGATCCCCCTTACCCTCCTCACCCACCCCCCACCCCCTTACCCTCTGGTAACCACTAAATTATTGTCTGTGTCTATGAGTTTTTCTTTATCATTTGTTTGTCTTGTTCTTTTGTTGTTTTTGGTTTATATACCACATATCAGTGAAATCATAGGGTTCTCTGCTTTTTCTGTCTGACTTATTTCACTTAGCATTATACTCTCAAGATCCATCCATGTTGTCACAAATGTTCCTATATCATCTTTCCTTAACGCTGAATAGTATTCCATTGTGTATATATACCACAACTTCTTTATCTACTCATCTATCGAAGGACATTTCGGTTGTTTCCATGTCTTGGCCACCGTAAACAAAGCTGCAATGAACATTGGAGTACACGTGTCTCTATAGAGAAATGCTTTCAGATTTTTTGGGTAGATACCCAGGAGAGCAATTGCTGGGTCATATGATAATTCTATTCGTAATTTCTTGAGAAACCTCCACACTGCCTTCCATAGCGGCTGCACCAGTCTGCATTCCCACCAACAGTGTATCAGGGTTCCTTTTTCTCCACAGCCTCTCCAACACTTGTTACTATTTGTCTTGTTGATGAAAGCCATTCTGACTGGGGTGAGGTGATATCTCATCGTGGTTTTCATTTGCATTTCTCTGATGATTAGCGATGTTGAGCATTTTTTCATATGTCTATTTGCCATTTGTATGTCCTCTTTGGAGAAATGTCTCTTCAGGTCCTCTGTCCATTTTTCAATTGGGTTGTTTGTTTTTTTGTTGTTGAGTTTCATGAGTTCCTTGTATATTTTGGATATTAGCCCCTTATCAGAGGCACTGTTTGCGAAAATCTTCTCCCATTCAGTTGGTTGCCTCATTATTTTGTCAATAGTTTCTTTTGCTGTGCAGAAGCTTTTCAGTTTCATATAATCCCATTCGTTTATTTTAGGTTTTACTTCCATTGCCTTTGGAGTCAAATTCATAAAATGCTCTTTGAACCCAAGGTCCATAAGTTTAGTACCTGTGTTTTCTTCAATGCAGTTTATTGTGTCAGGTCTTATGCTTAAGTCTTTGATCCATTTTGAATTAATTTTGGTACATGGTGACAGATAGCAGTCCAGTTTCATTCTTTTGCACGTAGCTATCCAATTCTGCCAGCACCATTTATTGAAGAGGCTGTCTTTCCTCCATTGTATGCTTTTAGCTTCTTTGTCAAAAATTATCTGTCCATATTATGTGGTTTTATTTCTGGGTTCTCAGTTCTATTCCATTGGTCTATGTGTCTGTTTTTCCGCCAATACCAAGCTGTTTTGATTATCGTAGCCCTGTAGTACAAGCAAAAATCAGGGAGTGTGATACCTCCAGTATTGTTCTTTTTTTTAAATATTGCTTTGGCTATTCGGGGTCTTTTGTGGTTCCAAACAAATCTGATGATTTTTTGTTCTATTTCTTTAAAAAATGCCATTGGGATTTTGATGGGGATTGCATTAAATCTGTATATGGCTTTAGGTAATATGGCCATTTTAACTATGTTGATTCTTCCAATCCATGAGCACGGAATGTCTTTCCATTTCTTTGTGTCTTCTTCAATTTCTTTCAAAAATGTCTTATAGTTTTCAGCATATAAATCCTTCACATCCTTGGTTAAGTTTATTCCTAGGTATTTTATTCTTTTTGCTGCAATTGCAAAAGGAATTGTTTTTTCTATTTCTTTTTCTGAGATTTCATTGCTCTGCCCATTTTTTAATTGGATTGGTTTTTTTTGTGTTTTTTTTTTTGGTGTTGAGTTGAATGAGTCCTTGTCATCTCTTTTTTAATAGTAAGGAGGCTGTAACATATTTCTACCAATCCTGAATATTTAATAAAAGTCATTTTAAACAACCTGAACTGTTGTTTTATGTTATCCCATATTTACTGGGATAGCCTGGCCGTCTTTGTGTTCTCTTTTTCCTTTTCAAATTCACACAGGATTTTATATAAAGTTTAGCTCCAATGAGTTACTGGTGGATACTATATCCTTAGTTCCTAAAAAATACCAAACTACATTGTAACCTGAGAAAATTATTAGATGCCTCTTTGGTGTGTTTTTTTCATCAAAATTGTGACCTAATAGAATGAAAACAAGCCACGTAGATGTGTTAACAGTCCTTTGTAAATTTGCCTCCTACATTAACTTGCATGATTTCTTTTTAAACCCATATTACTAATGTTTTACTTGAATTTTATAAGAGGTTATCAAGTGTCCCATTATAAAGTATTTCATCATCACCTTAAATGTATGTTTATTTTAAGGCTTAAGTTTCTGCTGAGCTTTGTGGAATGTATAAAAATGTAAAGTCTAAAATAAAGGGAAACACAAAATGGTAGATCGTGTTTTTTTCACATTGAAGAAAGATGTCACATCTAGAGGAAAACCGATGGCAGTTGGAAATAACCAAGAGACGTGTTTTCTTCTTTAATAAATTATCTCAGAAACAGGGAAATCTAGCTATTTGGGTATGACCAAAACCATGTGCTGTCTGGCAAATTATAAAGTACACCTTAGGCAAGACTCACAATATCTTGGGAAATGAAAGAAGATGAATTCCTTCCAAGAAAAGTAACTCTTCTGTTTTGCCTTCCCTTAAACCCCTGGCTTTATAGTCACATGGACATTAATCTTTCTGTGTTCCACTACACAGTGATTAATACCATTTTTCCTGGTCTAGGTTTCTGCTGTAGGAATTTTTATAGGATGCAGTGCTGATTTATGCATTCCGTTGTAATAAATGCCATTGTAATCACACGTTTACTGTGGTGGGAGAGGTTAAGACGGGTCCCGTCCTCAGCCTGCTTTGGTGGCCCTTAGACAAATTATATTTTGGAAGACCATCTTGTCCTGTAAGGCAGGTTGGGCCTGTGCCCCAACTTCAAGTTCTCTGACCTTGCTTTAAAGCAGAAAGTTTTCCTATGTCTTTACCTCTGTTTTAGGCTGACCCACAGGTTGTTAGGTTCTAGGGCAGGAGAATAGCCCTCTTTTCCATTTACTTTCCCCAGGTGCCTCTCTTCTTTACTTTTCTTCTCCTTCGGTCCCACCTAATCTCTAGGTTTCACCCCTTTTTTTCCTCTAGAACTCCAAATATCGCTTACACGTTTTCCCTCTACATAATCATTTCTTCCCTTTTTTCTGGTGGAGGGCGGGGTGTGGTGAAGTTCCTCTCTCTGTATCTTTAAATATGCTTTCATCTCCCCAAAACTAAGAATACAAACACCCTCTTATAGTTATTCCACTAAGGTCTGCATAGTTGGTTACCATCCAGACCAAAACTGTATCTGCTGCTTCCACTTTCTCTGCACACTATCATTCCCGGCATCCAGGACTCCACTAAGATTACTCCAGCCCTCCTCATCGTGAAATGTAGTATTGTGCTCTCATTTCCATTCATTTCATCCTCTACAGGACCTGTCACTGCTGATTAGTCCTTCCTTGATTTGCAAAAGTGTCTTTATCTTGACTTTCACTTTTCTTTCTCTTTTCCCCCCTCTTCTCCCCAAAATCTTTGTCTTTCTCTGTATGTGCCCTTTCTCCGCACACCCTCTCTTCTCAGCACCCACATCTCTTTTCTAAAAAAGATTTTTATTAAAATATTATTTATTAAAATAATACACAATATTATATTAGTTTCAGGGGTACTTATTCATCATTTACAAACTTAAAGAAGTGATCGTCATGATAAGTCGAGCAACCATCTGACACCTTATCACACCATCACAATGTTATTGACTCTGTTCCCTGTGCTGTACATTACATCCCCTGACTTATTTGTTTCATATCTGGAAATTTAAAACTCTCATTCCCCTCCAACTTCCCCCTCCCTTTAAAATTTTTCAATTACAGTTGCCATTAAATATTATTTTATATTAGTTTTAGGTGTACAGCATAGTGGTTAGACATTTGTATAATTTACTAAGTGATCCCCCTGACTAGTCTATAACCCCCCTGCCACTATACATAGTTGTTGCAATGTGAATGACTATATTCCCTATGTGGTACTAGACATCCTTTCAGTACCCATATCTCCTAAACCCAGGCTCCCGCAGAAGCCCAGGCACTTCTGCCCAAATAACTGGTGGGCAGCACTGCCTGAGGACTGCATGTTAACTCAAAATCCATTCATATAGTCTACATGCATCTCATTGAAAATATGGTATATGCCAGGCACTGTGCTACAGCCCTGGAGTCTGCAGCGAATAAGTGAGCAAGGTTCCAGTCCTCATGGAGCTTTCATTCTAGAGAGGTAAGGTACTGATAAATGCTATGAATGAGCACAGAGAGTGAGGGATGAGGGAGTGGAAAAGTACTATGTACAAACACGTTCCAAACCAAAACCGATCCCTTGCCAACCCCAGCTATCGTTACTATGGCAGACATGGCTTTCTTTGGCATCCAGGCTTTGAACCATGGAGTTCTTTGACTCTTCCTTGCCTGTTTCCATCTTCTCCACTTGGTTACTTCCTAAAGCCATGTGTGTATTTCCTCCTAGTGCAGGGTCTCTAACATTATTAGCCTTTCCGCTCAGTCCCCATCATCTGGTCCTTAGCGCTCTGTCTCAATGATTGCAGGTAGCCTCTTCGCTGTACTTAGGTATTGGCTGTAGCAGGTATAGAAAGCTATCGAATGCAGAGAAGGCAGGGAGAGGCTGGGTTCTGGCAGGAAGCCGACAAGGGGAACCTGAGCTAGCTGCTGAGGCTAACACAGAAGGTTCAGGACAGCACAGGCCGTCAGGAACCCCAGAATCAGCAAGATAACAATTTTCCAGGTGTCAGGCCAGGCAAATGTAGCAGTGGGTACTTCACACCAAAGTGACACATGTTCCACCAGGTAGGGTAGAATAACAGAGCATCCGGGTAAGTGAGATTGGGAAATCCAGGCAGGTCTTGGTAGCCAGGATGTTCTTTACATAGTTGGTGATATTCATGGGCAGGTTGTGCCAGGTAAAAGAATCAGAAAGATTCAAATAAAATAGGGCTCCCATCATCCTTTTTTTTTTTTTAAAGGAGTCAAGGAATAGAGCTGGTAACTAGGACAGGAAGTTACCATTCAGGACAGAAACTCACTGTATAAAGTGGTTCTGAGAGTCACCTCCTCAGACCCCAAACCTCAGTTGTTGACACTCCTGTTGCTAGAACGGCACAGCCCAAGAACTGGGTGAGAAGAGACATCAGACAGAGGTTGTAGATTTTGGGGCGAAGCTAGGCAAAGCACCCATCTCTCTCCTACAGATCATCTTGATACCACTCACTGCAAAAGAATCTTCCTCAGCGGGACTTGGTTCCTGCTGTGCCTTACTCAAAATGTGTGACTGACCCCACCTTGTTTCCTAAATGGATGCCAGACTCCACAGTAACCCCAACTGACCTTTTCTGTCATCTCTGTCTGTGTTAGTCACAAGCCTTGCACTTAAGTCACACAGGGTCACTCACGGAGCGTGCCCTAACCCTTCTCGTCCCCAGGCCCTTCTTGCTCTTCCATCTCCCTCTGAGCACCGTCTTCCCACAACTACACCTGGTGAAATACTAGCACCCAAGGATCGTCACGTGTTTCTTCTTTTTGAAGATATTCTTGGCCTTGATTCTGCATCAGCTGGATAGGAACCCCCCTCCTTTGCTTATACTGCTATTATGACATGTATACTTGGACTTCTTTTCTAGTTTATGTGACAGCTCCTAATTTATTATGTAAAATATTCAAAGGCAGAGACTCTGTCACTCATCTTTGCCCCTCTTCTGGTGCTTATATAATAATTTGTACATGGTATGTACACTTAAATATGCCTTGAATTGCTTATTTACTTAATATCCTCTAGAACTAAAAATACAGCACTGGGTACGTTAGAACTTTATAAAACAAATTGAAGATTGAAAAATCGTAATCGTAAAGAGAAAGACCGTAATTTAAAACACCAACCTACCCAAAACATCTGTACCCATAATTATAACCATATATAATTAAGAAGCTGATAAAATAATTAGGAAAATTTCTCCTTTCCTATCTTTTGCCCTAAGTTTAACAGTAAGTTATATTCCTAAATAAAACAAAAACAAAATCAAGGCAACTTATTTTCATTAAAGTTATGACTGTTGTTTTGTTAGTAATGGGGAAGGAATGCCAGTCTAGATTTTTAGATAATGTGGCAAGTTAGGAGCTATCTATGAATCAGAGTAACTTGTAGAGAATCATATGGTAAAAAGTTTAATCTACGGAAGGAACTCTGCATTTCCTAATAATAACAATGGCTAATCTTTATTGAATGCTGTCATGTGCCAGGTCCTGCTCCAAGAACTACATTCACATTAACTCATTTAACCATCAAAACTTAGGAAGTTTAAGTGCTACTATTATTATTCCAGTTTTATTCATGAGGACACTAAGACTAGAAAATTCAAATGACTTGCCCAAGGAAACCCACCTGGTAGGAGGCAAAGGCAATATATGAAACCAAGCAATATGGCACCATGACCAATACTTCTGACCATCACGCTGTGTTGTATCTCTAGAAGATAACTCCATACCCAGGTCAGTAAAGATTGTTCATTGAAAGGTGACCCAAATACGTGGGTTTGCTTCATATATTAGAGTTTTTACTGTAAGAAGGATTTGGTCTCAAGAATTATTTTGGTTCCTCTTGACTGGCCTGATTTTTGCAGTGTACACATAGAAAAATGGTTGGCAAGGATCAAAATTATGTTTGGTCTTATTAAAGATACTATTCTCTGTAACCATAGAGGCATAATGTTGCTGCTAGAAACTATTTTCTATGTCTAGAAAGTAGGGCAAAGTTAGAGGATTTGCCCAGTGGAATACTTGCTCAAGACTGGTCTAGCTACATTAATAAATGACATCACTTTGACTTTATGTCACTCCACTGAGAAGAGGAAAGTGTTTTCATGTATCATTCACCCTCCTACCATACTGGAGGAAGAGAGGAGAATCTCCCCCTTTTCCCATTGTGTATAGTGAGGGAAGTTACATGACCAGCCGAAGACCACACAGTACATCCAGGTCTGCATAGAGTTTCTTGCTTGTACGTTAGACAACACTCACGTGTCCTCTCAAATGTGCATTGAGCATCCACGTGTACATGTCAAGTCCTTTTATAGATTCTAGAGATACAGCGTGGAACAAAAGAGACTGCCTTTCCTTATGGCGCTTACGTGCCAGAAGGGGTAGGAGGCAGAAAGCAAACCCAGTAAGTTAGATAGTACATTAGAAAGCGAGGAGAGAAAAAAAATAAAGCAGGGAATATGGAAGGTGGGAAGGAAGTTACAGTTTAAAATAGGAGGGTTAGGGAAACTATCAAGAAGGCAACATTTGAGCGAAGAGAAGGAGGAAAGGAAAAACACGCAGAGAAATCCTATTAAGTAAGTTCTTTCATCCCCTTGATCTGTTTTCAATTCAGTTTCTCACATGCATTTCCTTCTGTCTAGTAATGGCCTTGCTACACTGCGAATGTAGTCCATTAAAAACTTTTCTCTGTCCAGTAATTTAACAATGAAAATGCTCCCCCATTCATGAACCTAAATGGTTGTTAATTCTGATCTGTTGCTGGCATGATGGCTCCTAGCAAATCACTTAATTTTACTCTATACTATTCTAGTAGAAGAGGAGCAGAAATCTAGGAAAGGGATTTAACTCTGTGATATAAATGTTTTGTTGTGGCTTCCTTTCTTAAATTCAAATCCAAGAGCCAGAGTCTGACATGCCGACAGAAAGCCAGCTTCACAGAGTCCAAGTTTATAGAATCCATAATATGGTGGTGTTTTTTGGTGACTCCAACAGAAAATACATTTGTACATTGACATAATAAAGCATTATTGCTTCTGTTTTCAAACAGTCCCTAACTTACATACTAGTGGTGTCCCCAGTACTGCTTTGTTATATTACTTGGAATGACAAGAATGTTCCCAAATTAATTTACAAAATTCAGTTTAATTCACAATATACCTGAAGCCTGATACTATTTAGACTCATCCAAATACAGCCAAACACTGTTTATTGTTACTATAGTAAACCGTTTTCTAAATTTTCTATTGACGTTGAGAATTTTAAGGTTGAAAAGGACCTCACCAATTATGTAGGTCTGTCTCCAAGGCAGGAATTCTCTGTCTTCACCTTCTTCTTCCTGAGCTCCCAATTCCTAGCTCTGATTATTAGGGAAGTTTTCTTTTATATTGACCTGAAACAAATTTTCACTAATACATATACAGAGGGAGCCAAAAAAAATGTATACACACTTTAAGAAAGGAAAAACCTATTAAAATTGTAATACTCAATATGTACTGATAACAAAAGATGAATACAAGTCATGTTTGACCTCTGCAGTTATAACAGGTGCTCAAAGTGGTTACCATCAGCGTCCAGACACTTCTGATTAAGGCGAACTACTGCTTGAGCAACGCTGACCAAAGTGTCCACTTGTATACATTTTTTTGGCACCTCTAGTGTGTGTGTGTGTGTGTGTGTATGCCTGCCTCCTAATCAGTTGTTACATGATAATGCTTCCATCTTTTCTTAAAGTTCTTTCATCCCCTTGATCTGTTTTCAATTCAGTTTCTCACTGTGGGACCACACTAAATTGTCTAGATTATTGAGTTACTTTTTATTGAGTACCAGGCCCAGTGCATCGTGTGCTGGGGACACAGTGATGGACAAGCCTGATGAGGTCCCTGCTGTCCGGGAGCCCGCAGGGTGGCCTGTGGGTCTGGCCATACTTCATGTTCCCATTCTTGGCTATTTTTAATGCTAAGATAACATGATGACTTTCCCAAAAATTCTTATTGCACTTCACCAACTATATTTTTACTATTTGTAATCACATCCAATATAAGAATTCATCTTGTTATTAAAATGATAAGAATTTATCAGTAGGAATGAAGTATCTTATAAATGTCTAGGGAAATGAAAGTTCCCCACTGATAACTTATATTACATTTCTGCTCATTTAATGCTCTCTGTATGGAAAAACACCACCCAGGTCCTCCTAGCGGGGTGATTTGTTTTATCCCCTGTATAACAACATGTTATATGTTCTTTCTACATACAACCTGTACATATTGTCTGGCACATGTCCCCACCAGCTTCGGGGCATTTTACTTGCGGTGTCCAAATAGGCATTCTCCCACCTGACATTAGACTTCCCCTTTGTATCAGATGTCTTTTGAGTTGTCAGGAATCCTGTCCTATCACGTTTCAAAGAGTTAACTTTCTTGTGTTGACACCCCAGGTTGCATTTATTTTGTTACTCTTCTTCTGTTTCTCTGTACCCATTCATATTGTACCCATACTTCTTGGATACTGTTTTACCTGAAAGCACCAGAAGTTTCCACTGCTGTTTTCTTTCTGTCCTAGCTGCTGCTGTCCTCCATGATACCTGATTTCCTACTATTATCTGGGTGCTTTTCCTCCGTCCCTAGTTCAAGTTCAGTCAGTCTCCACCCATTTCAGCATATCATTTCTATTTTCATGGACTGGACCCCGTGTCTCGACAGGCCTAGATTTATTGTCCAGTAATCGGACCTTCTCTTTGACACCATCAATTCCAATGGCTATTCACTTTCTTTGTCCACTCTTTTTGTGTATCATGATCTTCAGTCAGAAGAGAAGAGAACTATACCTGGCCCTTCACACTTCTCTGTTTCCTACTCAGGGCTTCTGACTGGATGGGCTGTCTGATTGCTTCTAGGGAAAACAGTTATTCCTGTTTTGAAAAATCAGAAGAAGGGGATTTGAGACGTCGTGGCGTGTCCTCCAGGTCTAAGAAACCCATTATGAGAAGATAGCATTCCTTCTGAGGAGCTACACAGGTCACACACAGCAGTCAGAGCTCCTAGGTAACCACTGTTTGACTCTTCCTGCCAGCTCTGAAGAATCTTTCTTGTTGGTCATTCATACAGCAAATGTTCACTGATCTCCGCCATGAGCCCAGGTCTGTTGTATGCACAGAAATACTTTAGCAAGTGGGGGAAAGTTCTGGGCTCATGAGCCTTTTCCTTTGCTCTTGGCTTTGGTGTCTGTGATGTGCCATTACCACTCTTCTCGTCTGTCTCTGTTACCTACCATCCAGCTCTAGACCCACACCGAGCATCAGCCCTTTCCCTTTCCTCTGTTACCTTTTATCCTCCTGTCAACCTCTTTACTGTAGTTTTGACACCTCTTCCTCAAAACATTTCTCTTTGTCACTTCCATTATTTTTCTACTCCTTCTGTGTACCTTTCACCTTTTCCAGATCAGAGTAAAAGGATATGTTCCCCAACTCCTTTTACCTTCCTTTTTATTGTCAGAACTGGTTTATATGTATAGCTCATCCATGGGTGCTTTTTCTCCAGGGAAGAAAAGCAAAGGTCCCAGCTGAGAGATCACTAGTATGGTTTCTGCTCAGTCCAGACCTCAGGTTCCAAGGTTACCTGTAGTCAGTTTTTGGCAAACTGGGCCCCTGGGAATGAGGCTTTTCACTGAGCACCAGTTTGTGCTTGCTGTATCAAACCTTAGTCCTTGCAGAAAACACAAACAGGGTTTTGCTTTTTCCAAAACTTTTCCCTCCCTTGCTTTTCTTTTTCATTGTGGCCATGAGCCAATGAGCCTATGGTCCACAGAAAGATGTACTTACTATTCCCACTCTAATGGTAGACGCCTGACATTTTCTTAGAAGTAGCTGTAGTTGGCTTACATGAGAGGCAGATATACGAAGGAACCACTATCTATCACTGCATTTGTGATCATGACTTTCTCAAAAGAGGTGATTTTCTTGGTCATTCATCCCTCTGGTATTCCTCTCTCTTTCTGTGTGTGTGTGTGTGTGTGTGTGTGTGTGTGTGTGTCTATACAGTTCTATGAATTTTAATGTATGTATAGTTTTGTGTGAATGCCGTTATAATCAGATGTACCACAGTGCCATCACTCCCAAACTTGTTCTTGAGCTATCGTTTACAGTGACAGCCTGCCTCCCCACCACTCCCCCAATCTCATCTCCTAACCTCTGGCAACCACTGCTCTGTTCTTCACTATCCTTTTGTTGTTTCAAGAATGTCATACAAATTAGAATCAGTCAGCATGAAATCTTTTTTTTAACTTTTATTTATTTAAGTGTGTTTTTCCGGGACCCATCAGCTCCAAGTCAAGTCATTGTTTCAATTTAGTTGTGGAGGGCACAGCTCACCATGGCCCATGTGGGGATCGAACCGGCAACCTTGTTAAAAGCACTGTGCTCTAAACAACTGAGCTAGCTGTTCATCCCCCAGCATGACATCTTTTAAGACTGGCTTCTTTTACTCAGCATATCACCTTGTAGATTCATGCAATGCATGTATCAGTCATTCATTTTGATTGTTAGGTAGTATTCTGTGGCATGGACGTACCACAGTTTGTTTATCCATTCACCAGTTGAAGGACATATGGGTTGTTTCCAGTTTTGGGTCATTATGAATAGAACTGTTATAAACATTCATGTGAAGGTTTTTGTGTGAGCAAACGTTTTCATTTCTCTAGTGAAAATAATGTAGGGTGAGTTTTGGGGTCATATATTAAATGCGTATTTAACTTGATAGGCAGCTACCACACTATTTCCTAGCATTTTGCAGTCCTATTTTCATATAGGAAAGTTCCAGTTTCTCCACATCCTTGCCTGCACCTGATAATGTTGTAAGTAACTGTTGCTATCTCAACCATTTCAAAATGTACAGTATAGTAGGATAAAGCACACTTACATTGTTGTAAAACGGATCTCCAGAACTTGTGTATCTTACAGAACTGAAACTCAATACCTGTTAAACAGCGCCTGTTTGCCCCATTTCCCGATCCCTGGTGAAGACCATTCCACTTTCCATAGCTATGATTTTGAGACGTCATTAGAGACGTCATGTAAGTGGAATCATCCAGAAGTTGTCCTACTATCACTGTTTTATTTCACTTAGCATAATGTCCTCAAAGCTCATTCGTGTTGAAGCATGTGAAGGCATTTCTTTCCTTTTTAAGACTGCATGCTATGTATGTATATATACTGGGGGTGCCAAAGAAATGTACACACATGACTTATATTCATCTTCTGTTATTGGTATATATTGAGTATTACAATTTTAATACCATTTTTCCCCTTCTTAAAATGTGTATACATGTTTTTGACACCCTGTGTACCAGTAGCCCCTGCTTTCAAAAATTTGCTTTATGCCACTTTGCTTTGTCTCTGTTTTCACTAACTGAAAGAAATCCAAAGAGGATTTTTGCTTTTATGGAAAAAAGCAAAAAGTGAAAATAGCACCCGGCATTTGTTTTGCATGCACCCTTATAGGGACAGAGCAGTGAGATTAGCCCCACCAAACTCCTCCCCTGGGAACCACACTCAGCATCAAGCCTCATTGCTTTGAACTGTGCCTGGAAGCATCTGGGCTCTATCTCAATGTATTTTGTGCATTTCTACTTTTACTGTCGGTCAGTGTTATTTTAGGTATACCTTGATCATCCTATATTCAGTCTCTTCTCTCCTACAAGCACCCTTTTTTTAAAACAGCTTTGCTAAGCTATACCTAACAATTCACACACTTAATGTAAGTCAATGGTTTTTAAGTATTAGGTTGGTGCAAAAGTAATTGCAGTTTAAAAGGTTAAAAAAAAATTGCAAAAACTGCAGTTTTGCACCAACCTAATATGATTCGTAAACTATACAATCTTTACCACAGTCAACTTTAGACATTTTCATCATCCTAAAAAGAAATTCTGTCTCATTAACAGTCACTCCCCACTTTCCCCCAAAGTCCCCAGCTCCATTTTCTGTCTCTAAAGCCTTGGCTGTTCTCAATGTTTCACATAAATGGAATCATATAATAAATATGTGGTCTTTTGTGACTGGTTCCTTTCACATAGTACAGTGTTTTCAAGGTTCATTCGTGTAACATGTATCAATACTTAAGTTCTTTTTATTGTTGAATAATATTCTATTGTATGACCATACCATACTTTATCCATCCATCAGCTGATGGTCATTTGAATTGTTTCTACTTTTGGCTATTATGAATAATTCTGCTATGAACATTTGTGTACAAGTTTTTGTGTAGACATATGTTTTCACTTCTTTTGGTTATATACCTAGAAATGGAATTGTTGAATCATATGGTAATTCAACATTTAACATTTTGTAGAACTGCCAAGATTGTTTTCCAAAGTAGCTGCACGATTTTACATTACCACCAGAAGTGTGTGAGGGTTTAATTTCTCCACACTGTGAGCAACATTTGTTATTATCTCTTTTTTATTATTGCCATCCTGGTAGGTATAAAGTAGGTCCCCTAGTATTCTTGGTTTGTCTTTTTCTGTCTTTTCTCGTTTTCCATAGTACATTTTCCTTTCAACCCATTGTAAATTATTTCTATTGTTTATTATCTGGTCCTCCTTCCCACTACGTAGATGACAAATTCCATGAGAATAGAGATTTTTGTTTTCTTTTCCGATAAAATCCCAAATCAACTAGAATAAATAGTACTTGGCTTATGTTAAGCATTCAGTAAATGTTTGTTGAATGAATGAATTAATGAAACGCTTTTGATGGATCTTCTCCCATCCCTTATATGGGGTGTTTGCAAGTGAATGTGATTTGGAAAGTTCTGGAATTTGGAGAGAAGTGAGGGAAAGACAATACCTGTTTTCAATTCTTTCTTTGTGTGCACATCATTGAATGCTGCGTAAGAGCTTTAAGGAATCCTGAACAGCCAAAATAGACAAAATGAATATTTCACGAAATTTAATGGACAGGTTGGGGGCTCATTTCCTCATGAATGGATAATGAACTTAAGTAACTGTTACTGTCTGCTGTGTATGGCAGCAGCCTTTTAAAGGTCAATGTGGAGGCATCATAGACACAAAAAGGAGGCAGGATGGGGTTGTGTTTCAGTTCAACCATTTGCGTGCCTGTGTATTTTGTAACTGAACCTAATCAGACCAAATGAGTGTTAGAAATTCTGTAGATAAGCGAGATAATACATAATAATTTTATCATACATACTTTCTTGAAATTCTTTGATTCTGTTTTCCTAAATATATATGGTGGTATTAAAACAGATTGTTTTTCTATGCGTTAAATATGAAGGAACTAAATATTCTCCTTCTGTATCTTTCTTCCAGTAGAATGATTTTTTCTTTTTTTTAATTTCTCTTTTTTTTTTAATTTATTTTTTTTTAATTTTTTTTTTAATTTATTGGGGTGACAATTGTCAGTAGATTGTTACATAGATTTCAGGTGTACAATTCTGTATTACATCATCTATAAATCCCATTGTGTGTTCACCACCCAGAGTCAGTTCTCCTTCCATCACCATATATTTGGAATTTTTTCTTGATTGAATCTTTCTGCACATAGTGAATGGAAAGAATCATCACGGCCCTACCTTTTTGTTTATGGAGCATTTATTATTCATTATAGGGGTAAAACCCATTTATCGGAAAGAGTAATATGAGTGCTAATTTTCTGTATATTTGTCATAATTGAAATTAGTGGTTTCATAAATATTGAAACCTTCCATCACTGGTTTAAAATAGCCAGCTGCACAATAAATGGACAAACCATCAGGACCCACCTTCTACAGATATATAAACATAAGCCATAAAATCTTATTATAAATGGAGTTGAGACTCCCCTACTTCCTGTACATTCTAGAAAATGTGACATTGTTTGTTTAATCAACACTGAGCTTTAAGTATAAATTTGTTGAGCCCTAGAGCTGACTAGAATCTCAGGCTTTCAGCCTTCCCAGGGGGACTTAGGTTCTTCTAGGGCAAGTGAACTCAGGTAAGCAGGGGATTTTCACTGAGCATTCTATGAAAACATTCTCAAAAGAGCCATGGATACTATAGACTTTGCTGATTTCTGATTATAAATGACATTTTTCAAAAGAATCACACTCACTAGAATCTGGTAATGTAGCATTAACTTGCTTTTTTTTTTTCTTTGCCACATTTAATTCCTAAGCGGGATGTGGAAAAAAGGAGCATTGTTCCCATTGATCTCTTAACAGAAAAGGTTTCCATTGGCATGAGGCATAGTTGAGTTTGTGTTGCTTTAAAGAGAGGCTCTGATTGTTTATATGCTGTACTTGGGTGGATAATTTCCTAATTTCATTTTCCTTTGGGGTGGTGCCACTTTTAAACACTTCTAAAGGTACTACAGGGTTCTTTTTGGCCTGGGTCAGAGAGCTCATGTCAGGAAAGTCCATTATTTTATTTCCTTTGCATATTATTTCCCTTTGAGGTTTGGATTTGGGTTGTTTTTTTTTTTTTTTCATCCTGTGATACTAATCCGGTCTTTACCACTAAGGGCTAAGTCCTGGAAAGTGACTGCTTTTGGCTTAGGCATTTTCCTGATTTGTTTCCCACTTGGAATATAAATTATAGTTTTAATTCTTATTTCCTTTTGTTAGGTGAAAGAAGTTCGCTCCTCTAGGCTTACAACATTTTTTTCTGCGTAAATTTTCTTCAGCTGCTTTCCCAAACCCAAGCACTCTAGGTTTTGAAACGGATACTCTTGAAGTTTCTTTATTCCAAAGTATAAGTGTTTCCTTAGTACCTTTTATAAGACAGGGCATGAGAAGCTATGTGAGAGAAATACAAGAGAATAAAAAGCATGGTAGGAGAGAAGACTGAATAACTGGAAAATAATGAACAATTATATACCAGTGTTGTTAAAATTCTTTGAAAATTCCTTCTGATGAACTTTTATTTTAGATGTATGGCTCTCTGCATTAATGTAGTCCAAACACGTCTTATAATTTATTTTTAAAATTTTGCTAGAAAACACATAACATAAAAATTACCATCTTAACCATTTTAAGTGTCTTAAACTGAAATGCTCTACTGAACTGCAACCGATCTCAAGAATATATTTGTGTTGCAAAGCTTAAATTTCTACCCATTTAATCAATTACCCATTTCCTCCCCCTAACACCACCACCCCTGTAATTTGTTTTTAAAGAAAACCTTAGGTGAACCAAGTGTAAAACATTAGTGACACCAATTAAAATTTAATCACTGTTTAAATCTGATATTGAGATACTGCTGGCATTATGTAGTGTTTTTTCTCAATTCAGTGCTAAAAGGTTCAATTTAGTTACTATTGCATGAGATTTGAAAATGTTCCCTTTGAATAATTTGCTACACGCGCAGCATATGAAGTAAGTTTTATTTTTGGTGGTTTTTTTTGAAGTAAAGTGTTTTTTAACAAATAAAAGTTTAAAAACCTTTTATTTCTGTTGCTCATTTGAAGTTCTATTTGGGATTAAATTTAAAAAGTAAGAATAACATATGTGGATATTAATAATAATAACTAACCCTTATTCTGTTTTACCTGTGTGCCGGATGCTATTTTCAATGCTTGTAATCTTCCCAGTTACTCTGTGAAGTAGGTTGCTATTATAATTCCCACTAAAGGATAAACTGAGGCACAGAAAAGTTAAATAACACCCTAAGTTCCAGGGCTTATAAACAGCATAGCCCATATTTGAACCTCAGAGGCCTGACTTCAGTCTTCATTCTTAACCCCGTGAAATGCTGCCTTCCGGATCAATAGCATATTAAGTTAAAAATATCAATAGAATATTATCAAAGGGATATACATTTGTAGACAGGAGAAAATGGAAAGTTGGGGAGCAAAAAAGTAATATTGATGTGGCCCCTATATTGTGCCTAAGATTTTACAAGATGTTTTGATCATCTGAATGTCCATCCAAGTTAGGTTTTCCTACCTCTGTTTTCCTATAAGGAACAAAGGCAGGAGTCCATAGTTAAGGAGCTTGCTTTACAGTCACCTGCTAATACACTGCAAGGTCTGGTTTTGAACTCAAGATGTCTTCTTAAAAGGTCTAGACTGTGTGGTTCCTGATCCATTTCCTGTGTTCTAGCCTTTTCAATCCTCGAATGATGAGACCCTAATACAACCTTAATAACCAGAAATTTTGAAAGAGAGTGGAAAGGGAGACTACTGAAAGGGAGCATGTCAACATGGAAAGTTAGCATTGTTAGCAAACCTTAAACATTATAGTTTCAGGTACATTTTCCCAGTCCTCAAACATTTTTTGGTATCTTCTCATGGAAAACATCAACTTTAGTTTAAGTTACCCTTGGTTCTCTTATTGCAGAGTCAAGCAGGACTCAGATGTCAGTTATCCTTCCTGGTTTAGTCTAGGCCTGGACCAGTTTTGCCGAATAAATGTTTTTTACAAATACTGTGTACCTTCTCTTGTATAGGCAAGATGGTGGGTAAAGGAGGGCAATGTTTAAAGTGCTCAAAAATCAAACTTTTTAATCATCTTAAGAAACGTATTCTGATTAGATATGTATACGAAAGTAATAAACATGGATTTGGGGAAAGCCTACTCCATCTTCTTACTAATTTAGACTGGTTACTCATACCTATTAGTTTGAGTTGGTCATGTTTTAATATCTATTGTTCATAGGTTAACTAAGTAAAATAGGCTGTTAAAGATTGTACATTTTCCACCTCAAAATATTTCACCTAAGATAGGAATAATTTCAGATGGCTTTAATCCTGGATAATAGAATTCGATATTTAAATGAATGAGAATGTCTTAATTTAGGAGAGCTTAATATTACTGAGGTTTCTTTCATATCCCCTCTTGCTTTTCAGTTGACTGCCTGATCAAAGGTGAAATAGAATATTATCCCATCTCAACATTGTTGAGTCCTGACATGTGTAAAACTGTCCTAGAGCCAATCATGGGGAGGGTAGGTGTCAGAATTAGAAGCTCAGGCCCTCTAGAAGCTATTTCTCTAATGGGTATTACGATCTTCTAGTTTAAAAAAAACCTCTTCACCATTTAAAGCTGAGATTTATTTTGATATCAGGTCTCTAGCTTGTTCTTAGTGTGAAGTTAGAATGTAATTTCTCTAGGGACAATGATCTTTACCTTTATTTTAAACATCTGTCCCTTTTGTGGTATCACCCTGTCTTCGATTTAGTATCTTTTGTTAAGAAACAAGAAATGGAAACAAGAAGTGAAAACTTTTTGTCGAACTGGATTAATCCAAAAGCACCTGTCTTACGCATGTGTGTTTCTCATGAGTTTACGAGAGGGTAAAAGAAAGAGGGACAAGCAATGTTTCACGTAGTTCGCAAATCCTGGCCTCTGATTACTCTCCTGAGATTACTTGTACTTCCTGGTGCATCTGGGATCATGGACTTACTCATTGTTCTAGACCTAAAC
This sequence comes from Rhinolophus hipposideros, assembly GCF_964194185.1. Lineage (NCBI taxonomy): Eukaryota > Metazoa > Chordata > Mammalia > Chiroptera > Rhinolophidae > Rhinolophus > Rhinolophus hipposideros. The sequence goes on along the minus strand of NC_138049.1, from coordinate 19,875,755 downwards.
ATCCTTTGGGAGTAAAAACCAGGCGTCCCGTTGGTTTGATGCACCATGGCTATTCCCGGCTCACCCCCTCGAAACACAATGATTTCAGCTGCTGCAATTTGCACAGGGCAAAATCATCACCTCTTTTCTCCTCTCACTGCCATTTTTTCTGTCACCTCTGTCACCTGAAATTTTAGAAATATTCCATACATCATTCAATGAAGAAGCACGGTGCTAAACAGTTTGTAAAACATCTACCTTTTATGGGAAAAAGGGAAAAATTAAAGTGAGTTTTTGAATTTGCCTAAGAAAGTCTGGAAGGATTCACAAGACACAAACAAAAGTGGTTATTTGTGCATGGAATAATAGTGGGGTTTCAGTTTGAAGAGGTGGAGAGCAAAGTGAGAACCATTGGGGTTCAGAGTGAGAGTGAGAATTTTCACTGTATTCTTTTGTAATTTGAATTATGAGAATGTACTACCATCTAAAAATTGCCAGTTTAAAATTAACTTTTAAAAGTTGTCCTTCTGTTTCACGTCTTGAAGGAAAATTGGAAAGCATTGTACCTCTCATTGGAAAATTGAAATCTTTGTCATTATCAACTCAGATTGGAAAATACAGGGGTACGCTTTTGGTTAAACATATCTGGGTTCAACCAAATTCTAAGTATGTGACTGGAAAATGTGTTTGTCCTCTGTAAGTTTTCTATATATTCTTATATATTCTAAGGAAGTAATAATTATTTAGCCTATCTTTCAGGAATACTGGGAAGATTGATGAGAAAATAAATATAAAAATGCTGTCTAAGTGCCAAATAAATTAATGATTACCATCAGGTTTCTGGAGGAAGTTGTGACACTGATTTCCCAAGAGAAGGAAGGGACATAGATCTCTTGATCTTCCTCATTCTTAAAGCCTGGTCAAGTTTCAAACCTTCATGGGGATAAAGAGGGTCTGTGTAGTTCTTCTTTCATATTTATGCCTTGAAAACCTAGAGAATCTTTAGCTGCTGCTGGAAGAAAATTCAATTTATAAAAGCATCATTGATTCGTAACAGCTCTTCGCTGCCAATGAATAATAACAGGCTTAGCAAACAGGGAATTTGTTGGTTCATGCAACTGAAAAGCCTAGGGACAAATGACCTTCAGGCATGGTTGGATCCAGGTGCTTAGCAGCCATGATTAAGAATCTGTGTCTTAATTTTGAGTTTTATGTTCCTTTGTATTGGCTTTTTTTTTTTTAAGTTAGGCTCTCTCACTTTGTGGTTGCAGAATGACTGCAAGCTGCTCTAAGCTTCTATTCAGCTAGTTTTAGCAGTTCCAGAAGAAAGAGAAAGCCTTCCATTTTTAGTGTTCCAACAAAATTCTTGGGCCTGGATCTCATTAGTTGTAATTTGGGTGGTGCCCCTCTCTGAACCAAGTACCAGTGCCAGGGAGATACTGGGCTCTGATTGGATAAGCCTGGGAGCCCTGGAGCCCAGCAGTCGGATTAGCCTCAGACACAGGACATGGACTAAGAAAGGAGGAAGGTGGTCCCTCACAGGCTAAAATTCAAGAGGGCTTTTTCTAAAAGAAGTAGAAAAGGATGCTAGACATGTCTTCCCTCCCAGCCCCTACACACTAAAAGAAAATACACTTCAGTGCACAGTGTCTACTCTGTAATAAATTATTTGGGGCAGTATGAGGATGGAATAATAAACAAGACATCCCTGATAGTGCTTAGACTACAGTCATGTGAATATGCAACAAGGTACATAGGTAGCAATGAAAAATATAGTAAGTGCTGTAACAGAAATAATAATAACAAACACTGTTGAAATCTTTCTAAATTCTGGGTGCTAGTCTAAGCATTTTACTTGTTTTAATTCATTTAATCACCATAAGACCCAGAAAGGTAGCAGCTATGATTCCATTTTGCAGATGAAGAGGCTATGGCACAGAGAAGTTAGTTACTTAAAAATGCTTGAGGACCATAGAGCATTGTTACTAATTCTAGCCGGTTTGGATAGTGAGACCCCATGCATGGGGTGCTATTTGAAAAGGACTTAAAATTCTACAGAAGATTTCGCCAGAGAGCAACAGGGAAACAGTCTAATTCTAGGAGGAAGAAACAATAAAGGAAAGAATGGAGCTGAGCAGGTACAGGAGATGTTTAGGAAATGTCAAAAAGTGAAGTTTGACTTGAACATGAGGCTTGTGAAAAAGAGCGATGAAACACAAAGTGAGAGGAAGAATGGTTCATTGGGACTCGTTGTAAAGCCTGGATGCTGTTCTGAGAGTTTGACTTTATTCTTGTCTGTAGATTTGGGAGTAGGGAGTGGCATGGCTAAACAAGAAAATGTCCAGATTCCTGACTGTTCTTAGGTGGGGATGTTGGCTTTATTTCTCTGCCTTACATTCTTGGGATGTTTTGGAAGGTTTTTGCGAATGTCCCGTTGGGTGGCGTGTTCGTGGTTGTTTCTTTAAATGACTAAGCTACGCCTTAGTAAAGGCTCTTTGAAAAAGGAGACCATTTCTTGACATTCTGTTTTCTGTAACTACTGTTGAGGAGAGGTAAAGCAAAGCCTGGCTCTTATAGAACACTTTCAACACAAGACAAGCAGTTCTCTGTTTCTATCACAGTTTCACAGTAAGGCCATTCATACTCAGAACCAAGAAGATAACATGGCACGCTTATTTAATCGTCTTCTATTTGGTTCCGTCATTACACGGTGTGAGAATTGAGAATTAGGACTCTCTGTTCTGGCCAAAAGAAAACACAAGTGGCTTGTTGACTGCAAGATTTACTCTCACAGATACTTCCAGAGGAATATAAAATCTTGGCTATGCACCCTCAGAAAGGAGCTGGTGGCATATGCCCCAGCTTCCTCCCCTGAATGCAGGCTTTATGCCTAAAAGGACATCATAAATCATTTGTAATTTACGATGAGCCCAATTGTGTGCAACACTCTGCTAGTTGGCTGGTGTCTGTCCCCTACACACTATGACCTCCCCTCTTCAGTGCATACAGGGACTCTTACAGATGAGCTGTAGGACGGAGAGCTGAGGATTTTCCCTTTGGCTGGCCCAGCCAAGGAGTAGAGGAGGGAGACAACAGAAGACTCTTGTTCTTAGAGTTTTGCCACAAGCCTCACTTGCTCTCTCTAGATTGGAGGTGAGAGAGAAGCAGAAAACAAGATCATTATCATTATTAGCCTACTTTCACTCATTTACTCAACAAAGACACATATTTTCTGAGTGCCAACAACTTGGAAGGCACTGGTGTGGATGCGTCAGTAAACAAAATGGAGTTTTGGTTCTCATCAAAACGACACTCACACTAAATAGTAGGTCCTATGTCAGAAGGTGATGACATATTTTTCAGGGTAAGAAGATGGATATAAACAGGAAGGGGAACAAATAATTCTACACTGGGTGTGCACGAAAGGGATTTCTAATAAGGTGAGCTTTGAGCGAGACTTGAAGGAAGTGATGGAGTAAGCTACGCGGGTTCTGGGGAAATCACATCCCAGATAAGGACTGAGGCCACCATGTAGGTGCATGTCTCAGGTGAGAAGCCGCCGGGAGTGGTGGGGCTGGAGCAGAGAGAGCCAGGAGAGAGTGGTAAAGAGAGAAGCCAGATGGGGGATGGCCAGCCTAGAGGTCATTTAGAGACCATGCCAAAGAGGTGAGATAATTGAAAGTGAGATGAACAGCTATTAGAAGATTTTGGAGGTTGATCCTTTTCAAATACTCGAAAGCCCAGAGAATAAGCATGAAGTCAGGGAAACAGAGGACCGTACTTCCTTCACGTCTTAGAGAAGAATGTGTGTGCTGTTATAATCAGGATTGAACTGTCAGAACTTTAATTCAGCCAATGCAGGGAGTGAAACAGAAATCACGGCTTTGCTGGGTCTTGGTGTAAACAATCACGCATGCTTTTTCAATTGGGATAAAAGTGAGTAACCATGAGCCATTTACTCAGCTGGTGAGAATCCTTTTCATGGATAGACCTAGCTCGTGCCTCCAGTCAGTGATGTGTGCTCTGCTTCGTCTCTTCCCCGGCAGTATTTGGTTATGCTACAGCTGTGAGTGAGGCCCCCCCAACATCACTACTGTTCTTGCACAGATTTGTGTGAGCCTCCGAGTCAAAGAGCAGCTGACGGGGTACTTGGGATCAGATTATAGGAGGCTTCAATAACCCGCTTTGCTCTCCGTGAACACAGAGCCAACTCAGGCTGTCTAGAGCTATGGAGAACATGGGCTCCGTTCAGGACCATAAGTTACATGGAGTGCAATTTCCACTCCTTGTGAAAAATACCTTCCTAACAATGAGGGTGATGGATACCTGGGGTGGGCTGTGCCGTAGTGACCATCTTGCCTCTAAATATTTGCAAGCAGGTGGGCACATCTCAGAAACGTTCCTGAAATGACTCTTGCTTTGTGTGGCACGTTGGACTAGAGTAACCTCGCAGAGTCATGCCAATGCAAAACCCTTCTGAGCCTATGAAAAGTGTCCAGCGAATGCACTCTGCAAACACACAGACACTGTATAAACAGGAGGCAAATATTTTAAAAGATGAAGAGTGAAATACTTGTTCTTCTGGGAGAGCAGTGGTTGGAACCTTGTGCCCGAACGACATACCTTCCATGCCCAGTCGCTTGTAGTTTGTTCTCATTGGCCCCGTACACAGTTATCTGCTTTATGTGTGAAAAATGTGCTCAGCCAAAGACCAAACAAATAGTCAAAGGCATTTTCCTATCAGGGCCCATTTGTAGGAGGCAGAGCCGAAGAACAAAGCTGTTGGTTTTGAGGCTTGTCAGGAAGCCAAGCTGCTGCTTCAGAGCTCCAGGATTTACAAGGCAGAAAGAGGAGGGATTTTTTTTAGCTGAGGTTAAGTTAAAATTAAAGAAACAGAAAAATTAAAACTAAAATTAAAGCATCCTCTGGGATCCAGGCTGGAAAAGCAAAAGCAAAAACAGGGTATGTTCTGGGCTCTCTGATGATTTTTTTTTCGTGCAAGAATGAAAACTTTCGAAGGAGCCCAAAGCAGAGATTACAGAATGGCCTTGGTGAATGATACTGGATCTCACAGCATTTGAGCTGATGAGTCGTCCTTTAGGAATCATTGACTCTTGTCCCTCCACTTACAGATAATGGATCAGAACTGGAACTGGAAGAGACTCCCCAGTTGTCACACAACTGGTTGTGGAAGTTCTGGTACTAGAATCCAAGACTCCTGACAACCATTTTGTGTTTTCGGCCTCTTGATAGAAACAGCAAACAATTGAAAGTTCTATTTCCTAAGAGCAAGGGGCAGACAGCTACAATGACAGTATTCTGAACTGGCAGCGCATTTGGTTTCCCAGAATGTGGCCTGATCCCCCAGAGCCAGTGGCACCTGCTCTTGCAGTTGCCACCTGCAACCTCAAACTTAGGGCAGCACAGCATGGAATGTCTGTGCCCACCCTCCACGAGTGGAGGCTGAGACGATTGCGGTAAGAGGTCTGCCTCCCCTTAGAGCCCCAGTCAAGCATGAATGAGTTCGGACAGTGCTGGGGAGACTGCCCTGGTCAGGATCAGTTTTTCTAAGCACCTGTACGACAATCTCAGCACTGCCCGACAGTGTGATCGGGGGCGTTGTTTGGCTTCCTGTGCTGACAGGGGTTCTCTCCTCTTTGACAAAAACCTGAGCAACGTGAAACTGTGTTTAAATAACAACATTCTTTTTACATAAAAGAACTCCCATGAGAGAATAGTTTCTGCTCTCCTCCCCTCCCCCCACAACACACCCAGTTAACTTTGTCCATTGAAATCACCAGCATTTAAGTGAGATCTGATTACTTGCCTCTATTAGGAGGGTGGAGAGCAGGAGTGGGTACGTAATCCAAAAGAAGAGAAGAGGGTTTTCTGTATGTCTCTCCATTTGAACCAATAAGATGTTAATTATCATTCTTTTGACTCTTCATTTATTCACTTATTCATTCATTTTCTTGTTTGTTTACATTGCGATCCAAAAAGAAATGTTTGACAAAACTTAGAACAAAGGTCGCATATGCTGCAAATAAAATAAAAATAAAGTCAGGTTGCTAAGAGGGGCGAAACCGATTTCGCCCATGAATTGTCATAGAAAATCCGTGTTATATATTAAGTTTTACTCTGACCTTTCTGGCAACCAGGATTGAAAAAGAAACACACAATTCCTAGTTATCAGAAAGGGAAAAAAATTCCAACTGCTTCAAGAGAGACTAAGTGTTGCAATTCTGGGGCTCATGGCATTACCAAACACTTACAGAGGACTTTCCAGTGCTTAAGACAAAGCTCCCAGCCCAAAAACACCCCCTCTGTTGCTCTCTGTCTTCAAAGTGTCCTTGCTTGGGGCCACCTGAAGCCCCCCCCCCCCCGAAAAAAACAAACAAACATGTTTGTAGTGTTATCATGAGCTCTGTTTGTATGTGTCAGGGCAGGCTTAGGGTAATGGGGTTTAATTTTGGTCTCGAAATTATGTTGTCCAGGGCATCTTTAGGATTTTCAGATGAGGACACGAGTTGGAACTGTAGGGAGGGTCAGGATCCAATACTGCAGTGGCTACCCTGTCTCCACCAACGTACCTTTCCTTCTCCCCAAATAACCCTAAGCCACCTTCTCTGGCTCTTTTTTGCTGTGTCGAGGTGCTTTTTTTCAACAGGGCATCTGGAGAGAACAGAGTTCTGCAGAATACACTTTGGGGAATGTTGGCTCAAAGGATTAGTAGATGACATGACCATGTATTAATTTCACACCCCTTCTTGGGCTCTGGAAATGGGGAATGAAGTTTGCAGTTACATAGACATAGAGTTCAGGAACTGATATTATACCCATACAAGGTGAATGGAAAAAAAGCCGCACTCTGAGCTCCTAAACTCCATTCTGAAGTTGTAACTGGAATGTAGATTCTCCCAGAAGAAGGAAGCAGTGTCGACATTCCCATCCCTTTATATGCCTGTGAGAGCATGAATTGACTCCATTCTCCTAAGACGTGGGATATATCAGAGGATATACCAGAACACCCTAAAATTTGCAAGAATGGCAAGGAAAAGAATTAATAGAAATCTGACGTGTTGGACTTTTGCAATAGATGGTGTGAGAGAGAAAACACAGGAAAAGTAGTTCCTTCTGTCTGGGTTAACTGAATATTTACTGAAAATCTGTTTCTAATGTAAGCATATGTATCCTCTACATACATTTCATGTTCCTAGAAGACCTATGTTTTAGATTGCATTGTTACTAAAGAAAGGAATATTTCAAAGTCAGAAGTAGCCTTGTGCTCGACAGTTGATGTGAAATAATTTTCTGGATTCTTGGCCAAACATCATCATTTGAAAGACCAGGCGCAGTGGCTGGGTTTCAGATCACAGGTTGGAGTCACTGTCCTCATCCTAATTGTGTTGACTCGAATCACATGATTTGCTAGACAACTTGAAAAACTGGGGTTTGAGCCCTCAAGTGAACAGAATGAATATGCTCAATTCTATGTGGAAAGTTTTTCGTATTTATTTTAAGCAATGACTTGATTCTTACTTGTGCTTGTTCTTTTTTAAAAGTATTAGAAAGGAAGATATCCACAAGACAAAGTAGAGAGGAGCTGATACGAAGGGGAGTTCTTAAGGAGTTACCTGATCAAGGTGAGGAAATTAATTATACATTTAAAATAATTTGATCCTTCATTCTTTGCTCTTTCATTTTCTTTTGAAATTTAAGATGATCATGGTCTTTGGGAGATAAAGCCGTGAGTACCGCACCCCAAGAATCTTGCTTTAGTTCAGAATGTCTTTGTGAACTGCAGAGAATCTAAGGTCTTCTAGGAAAGAATTTCAATGACCTTTTTTTGGTGAGTCCTTCACCATATGTCACTCTAAACCTAAAGCTCTACAAAGGTACACTGTGGCTAGAGATACAGATAAGATGCAAATGCTTTCAGATTCCTCTATTCTTGAGCTTCAATCTTTCTACACAAGTTAACTCAATTGTTTGAATAAATGCAAAGTTTTAGCTTGGCTCCTTCCTTGGTTTCTTAAGTCGACCAATGAAAGAAAAGAGAGACAATGTACCTCTCTTGTCCTTTATAATACACTCAAATGTGCAATCAATAGGCATGAATGGGCAAATTAAATTAATCTGCTTTATGCAGTCTCTCAAGTAATTTTCAATATTGTTCTCTTTTTTATTTCTTTGAGTCTAATGTCTCTCATCTGTTCACTAACACTTAGCATTTCCAAGTATTTTTTTTTCCTACATCTAAGCTTCTTTCGTTTTTTCTCTATCCTCCCAAGCAGGAATCTTGCTTAAAAGACAAGATTTAGGTAGAAACGAGATAGACCCTCAAAAGAAGACACCAAGATTGGTTATTTCTCCAAATAAGTAATACCAAATAACTTTCACTGCTCCCACTACTATTGAAACTAAAGAAAATTTTTGTTGTAACATTGTTGATTTACTTCATCCCTTACCCTTCGCCCTAACATTTACTGGGGTAAATTATTATGATTGTACTTCTATGGGAACAAATGAAATGCTATTAAATATAGGAATTGAAATAGTCATAGTTCTCTTTTCCTGATATATGTTCCTTGCAAAGAACTTCACATCTTTTGGCATTCACTACTTAATAAATCACTTGATACCTTTTTTCCAACATGTGAGTAATTCCAGAGTGGAGCTAGGAAATGCTTTCCTATTTTATTCCTGCTTCAAAGAAAACAAGGAAGTCTGGAGTGAATGCTACCATTTTTCTTGAGCCCTTACAATTTTAGGTATTTTACTGCACTTTCCGGCCTATTATACTTTTTTCACTCCATTTGGTGAATGAATTTTATGTCTTGCCTAATTTTCTATTACCTTGAAGCTATTTATTTCCTGTCTGGAACTTTTAAAAATAAAAAATGCACATCTCTAACTTTTTTTTTTTTTTTTACTTGAAGGTCGGCTTACAGTGTCAAACTTGTCTCCTCTGTAATCTCTCTGGAAGCACTAGAGAAATTACAAATCCACTGAAAGCTGAATGATGTACAGTCACCTTTATGGGATGGGCCACTGCACTTCTTTGGTTTCCTTTATTTGGAAATATTTTAAAGAAGGGAGAAAAAATGAGGAAATTTATGATTGAAACTGTTAATGAGTATTAGAGATTAAAGGCCCCTTTTCTTATCCAATTAAAAGATGTAGCTAAAAAAGTTTACTTTTTCTACAAACAAGTGGCAATTGTCAATCTAAAGAAATGCTTAGTATTGTTTCATTTTTATTCTGCCTAATCTATTTAAACTATTTGCATGATGGGTTACAATTTCATATACTTATTTCCCCAAAACATCTGACCTATTTGACCTTTTTATTTAACTTTTGCAAACTAACATTAAAGGTGTTAAAACATAAAAGCACAAAACAATTTTTGACCCAAACATAATGTAATAGGTTTAATGTTTGGGAACTCTTAAATTAGTGAATTTTACTTTCCACATTTTGCATGGTCTCTATAAACCACTATAGAAATTACCTAATATTTCAATGGCCCCAGGGATACCTGTTGTATATAGAGTCCTTCCCCTTTTCAAGCAAGGGCTAGAGAAAATATTTTTCTGTCATTTTTCCAAAAACAATTATCTTGAGAATTTCGATCTGTTTTCAGTTTTAGCCAGAGACTGGAAGCTGCTGTGCTTGGTGACAACCTCCTCTCTTCTGCCAATGAGGATTCATTCTTTGCTTTGATCTTCTTAACCTTGCCTTAGCTCTTGACAGTGCTTGTCAATTATGCCCTTTATACAGGGAGCCAGGTATACTTTTTAAATCTCTCCAGCTACCCTGGGTTTGACCTCGTCCCATCTCCCCCTTACCCTCCTTCCTAGCTATTATTATTATTATCCTTTTTAGATTATCTTTTTTCATACCAAAGTCTAAATTGAGTCTAAAAATTCTTCTTTCCTGAGAAGTCCATAGTTTAGTCCAAGCTCAATCCTTACATTCTGGTTCTTTCCTTCCATCTTTTCCCTTAACTTAAACGGGAAGGCACATAGATGTTTTTGCCTGCCCACCAGCCTCCTTTCCTTTTCTCTCCTGGTATATTTTTTAACCTTCTCATGAGTCACTTACCTTTTGTTCATACGTGATTTTCTCCTCATCTCTGTTCCTGTGTTAACTATATCCCAGATACACCTGTTTACCAGAAAAAGGGAACCCTCGAATACTCTCATGCTCCTTATTTAACCACTTATTTCTGTGTGTGCTTTATCTCCTGGTTTACTTTAATCTCATGACTCAGTTTCTAAGTTTTTTCTTTGCATGCAAATGCCCCCGTAAGACTTGGCCTGGGCCTCTTGCTATAACCTGCAGTCTAGCTCAGCACTTCTTTTGCCTTCCATTGCTAAGCTTCTATTTTAATTACATAGTTAAACTATATCAAGGACTTAACTTGTTTTAATTCTAAAGTGATATACAAAACTAGAAAACTTCAATCCCACACCAATTAATTATTAGTAACCAGTTCCCCTGTTTTATTCTTGAATTCCAAAATGTTTCCTTTTTCTGTAGTTATTTTCATATGCACTAACTTTATTTCATACCTCAAAGTATCTTTTCATATTGTCGACTATTATCTCTATTATGTGATATTCCAGTTTCTTCTTGTACCTCAACTATTTCATTTCCTTTCTAGCTTTTTTGTTCCGAAATTTTGAAATCAATTAATCAACCTTCTAAGGAATTTTAATATAATACTGGTTAAAATAGAATTGTCATTAACATGACTTTGACACATTTTTATTACTAAGTAAAGTCATAGAAAACCAAGATAAATTTATATTTGGGTACCTGAAAACTGAGGAATTTTAGGTAAAGAAGTGGTTTTCTATTTTGTTGGGAATTTTCAATTATTACATTAGTTTTTGTTTTTCCTGAGTCTAATATCTGGGCATTATATTGTGTCTCCCCTCTGTCTGTTTTTTTTAATAGCAAATTTCTTGGGCTCCAATAATGAGAACTAAGAATATTTGGTTTCTTTTCATTTGACAAATACTCTTTTAGAAAGTATTACTTTAATTTTCTTTTTATTGAAATAGTTAAGATATAGTTGTAATGGCATTGCCTTCAATTATTGTCTGTTTTACTTTTATGCAGGAATCAGATTATAGGTTCTTGGAAAGGTATATGACTAAGCAACAACTGCTTTTGCATTTTGTGCATGATATAATTTTATGGTATTTTACTTATTAAATTGTCATGTTTGTTTTTTGTCAAGAAGACCAGTGGATTTTTTTGAGCCAAAGCCATGCAATTATACGAGTATTTAATGAAAATTTTGAAGATGGTCTCTGTTTTATAATGGTTACCAAAATAAGATTGACCAAAATTGCATGTAACAGCTCTAAGTATGCATTTCTTCAAGTTTTCTAAGTAAAAACTTCAATTCGTTAATTTTTCTTTCACAATGGTAGCAAAGCCCCTTAAAATTTTCCAGATATGACCTAGGGTTAATCTTTTCAAGCATTTGGTTGTTGAATTAAGAGTTTCTGCAAAATCTCTTTCACATCAGAAACTCCTAGGAATTATGAAATTTCAGAGGTTAAAATTGGTTATTTAGATTTAGAGACATGAGAAATTTTATTTTCAGTTGTGATTTTTAAAAATTCCTCCGTAATTACTGTTTCTACATGTTGTTTTCCCTGATGTTTTCAAATTAGTTTTAGACCAACTTGAAGACTCTTCGGTCAGTTATATATATCAATTTCCTGTGTACATTTTAATCTTTTGCATATATAAGAAAACTGAAATACACTTAGTCTTGCTACCATCTTTCCCTGAAGGTAGAGTAGCAGTTATATTACTGTGTAAAGTTAGCATAGCATAGAAGTAATATTTTGGAGATGATAGTGCTTGGAAATTTTCATATTTTCCCACTAATCGTTTGTGTATGTATTTACATTTCATGTTATTTGTGTATCTGCATTCACCTTGTGTTTTTGGTGTTTGTTAAAATGTTTATTCCATTTTTCAGATTACTCCTTTACCATTCAGAGACTCCTAAATACTGACTTCAGCAAAACCTATGTACAAGACAAGAGGGGCTCTGCTGTCCGGGGATATTTCATAATTAGGATAATCATTCCTATGTGTTGAAATGGCACCTGGATATCCCTTCCATGGCTGCTTTCCCCCAAGACTAAGGATTTTCTAGCTCTTTTGTTTGAATGACTTATTTAGTAAAACATGGTGAAACAGTACAAGATGTATTTGATTCCCAGGGCCTGAAACGTGAACCTGAGCCCTGCGGTCCAAGTAACTGGAAAACTGGGTTTTAAGAAAGCCATCAAATTAGACATCTAGGTGTTTCTTTCCCTATTTTAGATGGAGATGTAACGGTTAACTTTGAAAATTCAAACGGGCACATGATACCCATCGGAGAGGAATCTACCCGAGAGGAAAATGTAGTAAAATCTGAAGAAGGTAATGGCTCTGTAGCTGAAAAAACACCATCTCTGGAGGAAAAGGCAGAAGAAGATAAGAAAGGTAAAATCAAGAGAAACCCCTTATCCTTTTACTTCGATGCAACTCAGTGTTGAGAAGCAGCTCTTAGGCTCCACATAGTGACCTTAAGACCAGGAGAGAAGAGATTTGTGAACACAAAGAGGAGAGACGTGATAACTACTGAAGAAAAATTGGATGATTTCCTCAAGTAGATGCATCCATTTTATAAGCATATCGTTTCATTTTTTATTAAAGAGGGCTAATTAATGGTAAGAATCAGAAGGGATGGCCTCTTCAATCATTAGAGATGTCTGGGAATATTATCTTCTCCTTAGGAGCTTTCTTCTCAGTATCTTCTTTAAAAAAAAAAAAAAAAGCCAGCCGTCAGATATCTTTCTCTGCTGGTTAGATGTGGCCCCTGTGAGCAGCTCAGCATGGAGGAATATCAAACACAGTGACTCTTTCAGCCCAGCACTGTCTCTCCAGCTGTGGGAGCTTAGCTGGTGGCATCCACACGCCCAAAACTGTAGGTTCTAGTTCAGGTTCTAGACATTTCTGAGAGAGAGAGATGCAGGAGTTCCCAGAATGCTGGGGATTTTGGTTGCTCTACTGGCCCTAGCCTCTGCTCCATGATTTGTCTGTGCAATTGGAAATTTCAAAATGTGCCAGAGGCAATTATACCATTCCCTGAAGGCTTCTTTAGAGACCTCAGTTTCTCGAGTGAATATGCTATGGTAGATTGCATAACTGCAAAATACGTGCCTGTCAAGGACCCCCGGAACATTCACAAGTCCATGGTGACTGAGTGATTACATCTCCATACCAGTGCTATTATGTGCAGGAGCCTCCAACCTTCATACTTCTGCAACCCTGAACTGAAACTCCCACAGATGATTCCATGCAGCATAGAAATGAATCCTCAGGAAATAGGCTATTTCCTGTTCTATAATGTCTGCCTCAGAGTTGGATGGCAAAAATTTGTCAAACCTGGTTTGGGTTCTGTAGTCATTTTGAGAACTCTTAGAAACTACTGGAAGCAAACTTCTCTTCCTCTGTTCTTGATCCAAATCCTTCAAAGAAAACGGGAACAAAAGCTCATTTTACAGACATGGTAACTTAAAATCACCTACTGTGGAAGTTCATAACCCCTTATTATTTGCATATTAATTAGCCTTTAAAAATTTTAGAAGCCTCTATTAATAATTTGTTGGAAGTTTATTGTTTTGCTTTATTCAATATTAAGGACAGTGTTACGGGGCTTTACTTAGTCTTGTTCCATTGAAGGACTCTGGCTAAGCTTATGAATACTGATTACAAGAAATTGACTAATATTTTAATGATAATAGTCCTGGAACATTAAGAGAAACACACCTAAATAGAGTTTAGGGTGATTCAGTGGAAAGGATTCATGCAAGTAGTGATTTCTTTGTTGTTGTTTTTTTTTAATTCTTTAGTCCAACTGTCCTGTCTCACCAGACTGTTAAATTTCAAATCCATTTGTGGTCTGTGCCTTGTATACCCTTTTCCCATTCAAGAGTCACATCCTTCATTATGTAACAGTACCACGTCCAGTGCTTGTCTGGTCCGTGTGGGGTGTCAGTCATTGGATTGGCCAGACTTCAAAGGAAGCGCGTGTCCCTTATCAACCTAATAAAAAGTTGCTGACAGTTTTATGTTAATTAAACCAGCAGGCCTTGATGTTCTAAAAGATGATGGCAGGCCTCAGAGGTCCATGAATATTTGAGAGATGTTTTTGTTTTCTTATTCTTTCCTTAGAATTAGAGAATTAGTACATGCAGTCCTTTTTGGTCAAATAAGGTCCAAGATAGCATCTTGCTTGCCTAGTGTGTACTTGAGATGGAAACGCTGGACATGCTGCCACACACTAATGAGACAGAGTAGCCTCCCTCGCGCTCTGTGGACAGTGCACCCGCTGCAGCCACACTGAGACTGAGAGGAAGCTTCTGCTATGGAAGCCACTTCCGGGGAGTGAGAAGAACGTCATTCGTAACTCCCATCACATGGTATTATGTTAAATAGAAAATACCTTGTGACCAAAGGTACCATTCATTTCCCTAGAAAGATACCATTTAGTTCTAAAAAAAAAGAAACACCCCAAGGTCGCTTTTACCTGTGCTCCTCTTCTGATCTCACTTCTTGTCTGAGCTCACTACCGTGCAAATCCACCCTCTGGGTTCTTAATTCACCCTTTATTGTGGGAAGCAGTGCTCCCTTTTATTTGGCATTAAGCAGACTTATCCAAGAGCATTATTTCACCTATTAATTGGTTATATCTGCAAAACTACATCACATGCCTTTAAAATCCCAGATGCTTGTATCTCTTTTTAAAACAGTATGTCAGTACTTTAGTATTTGAAGCATCAGTGTCAAAGAAAACAGAAATGGCAAGTGGCCTCCACACCGCTCTGGGAGTAGGCTCTACCTAAGAGTCGTGGGTGTTCCCGTAGCTCCTGAACGCACCTGATTCTGGACTTAGGATAGTGGTCTTGGGCCTCCTCTGCCCCAACACTGGAGACTTTTCCCCTCAGGCCTTCAGGATTCCTTGTCTCCCCTTATTTGATCACAGTACGTGCCCTTCAACATATAAGAGGCAGAAAAACTGATCTGCAATCTATTACATATAGCTTGGCATTAAATAGGAGAAATCTGAAAATTATTTAATATTATTGCTACTGAGTTATTATTAAGGACTTTCGGTAAAGTAACAAGTGACTTCATGAATTTGTTCCTCAGTAAAGTAACAAGTGACTTCATGCATTTGTTCCGCACATAATAGTGAAGGTCTGCCATGGGGAAGACCCTAGTGGGGGCCAGGAAAAGAGTGATGAATGAGAAATGGCCTTTGCTGTCCAGCAGATCATGACCTACGAGGAGACCAGCATGCAGAAGGCAGTGTAATACAAGACCCCCCAAGTACTCTGGGAGGCCTGAGTGTGGCAAACCAGGGAGTTTGCAGCAGGGACCAAAACTGGTTCTTAGAGGAAGATACTTCCAGACTGTGATTTGAAGGTGACAAGAAGGCAGTTAGATGAAGGAGAGGACTAGGGGCACATGTGCATTCTAGGCAAGGCGCAGACACATGCAGTTCTCAGGTTTGCTCTAAGTGTTGTTGAACTAAACTTCCCATGTGATGGAAGGAGCCAGACCCGGAAGTATAGTAAACAGCTGTACTCCAGACTAGTGTGTGAAACACAGTGTTGTTATCAAGCCAGAGTGAATAACCTCCTCTTGGAAAGATAATACTCGTTGACATCATCAGTTTATTTCTTCAGATCATATGGTAATAATAAAATATATAACTTGACTGAATTCATTACCTCCCAGATAAAACGAAAGAGTTTATTTTCTACTAATGGGTGTTAGTCACTGTCTGCCAATCAGTCACATTCATTGACGAGATGTAATGTTTAAAACATTGTACTTGGTGGGATATGAAATTCCAGACGAAAGGAGTTTATAATTGAGTCAGAAAAGCACACCCCTTAGGAATCACCACAGAGTAAACATAGACATTGGCTATGTTGCCAACACACGCAGATAACTGGTAGAGTTCGCAGACAAGTGAGTGGACCATGCTTTCCCTAGAGCCAGCCGAGAGTTTGCATGTAGTGTGTTCATTTCCAACTCAGTAGGGACTGTCATTCCCAAATATCATGGTGCAAACTATCTCCTTCTTCCCAAACCCAGAAGCTGGATTCTTTGGGTTATAACTGTAGAATTTAAAACCTTAGGCAGAAAGGAAAAAAAATCCCGTAGTGATGTGCCATGAAGGCAGAAGATAAGACATGTGAGGGTTTGTAGTGGAAGGAGAATCATGATAGCAAATGTTACCTTTCAGCTTGACTGGCTCTCACCATGGGCACTATTGTTGGGCTTGAGCTCCACACATGGTATGATGCTAGGGGACAATCTTACAAAGAATATGAGAAAAAATTATTTAAAGAATGGGTTTCTGCCCTACATCAAAAGATTGGCACATCAATGCTATTTATATGTTTTATATTAAAATGTTTTAGGTGTGCATTGACTTACATTGTTCTCAACCCTAACTGACTTGTCATTAAGTAAAACTAGGTAGTTTAGGAGAGTCACCAGTAATTTAGTTAGGGAGATACGATGTGTAAACAGAGAGGTAAACACACAAATTAGCCTCTGATACATGTTGAATCAGTCGCTATGATCAAATTCCGATGCAGGAGGAGTCACGTTGGGTTATAGTGACGAGGGTGGGTTTCATGACTGAGGGAAGGTAAAAGAAAAGTTTTGTTGGATACCTACTATAACTTATCATATTTATGGTGATTATGTATGTGAATTGAGGGAGATGTATTAGGAAAAAAAGCGAAGTCCTCACTTCACATTGACTAGGATAAGAAATGAAATAAAGGAAGTAATAAAATGTGATGCGTTCTAATATTAAAACCCTTTCTTGGCCATTCATTAGGGAATATATATCCAGTGAAAGTTTAGTCTTAACACTGTCATGTTTTTTTATTGTGCTCCATTTTTAAAGAAAAGTTGCTTAGCTCTTTGGACCAGAACCGTATTTTAATTTCAATCAGCCACTATTAGAAAAAATACACATGTGACTATATGAATGAACATTCATCATCCCCACTTTCAGTAATGAGAAGCTAATACTGTTTCCCTTCCACTTAGGTAAAACCTTGCGAGAGGCTTTTGTTCTTAGGTATGAATTTTTAAAAAACTGAATTTTAACCTTTGTCTTCTCAAACCTGTTACTTGTGTTTACATTACAAAGCAAGTTTGAGACATATCTATCTGTGCCCTCTGTACCTACACTGAAAAAGTCAGAGGAAGTTACTGGAAAACAGGAAGGTGCCCTACTGGACTGGGAGAGCTTGAGAAAATTTTAATAGTAGAAAATAGTTTACTCCTCAGGGCATTGTGCTGCTTGTCAGAGATTCTACAGAGTCTCCCTTAGCTTCGAAAATTACTGATTTTTTGACTTGAAAGAGACAGAGCACGAATCCCTTGTAGGATGATGGCGTTTGAGTTCTCAGAGAAAGTGCCTTAGAGGGGACAAAGGTAACTGAATCCAGTCATTGCCGTGTGGTCGGTCTTCACCCTGTGGCGGTGTATGTGGTGTGCTGACGGGCCTCTCTCAAGGGCCCTTCAGTTTTGTTAAATGTAATTTAGCACTCATGCCCACATCATCATCCAGCAACCACCATTTCAAGACTGGTATCGCTTCACTCCCTGACGGACATTTAAACTCATCCTCAGCTTAACTTCATCAAAGTAACTTGTGCAGCCCTGTTTTATCACAGGAGTGATTAGTGTACACGGACAACACACCCCAGTTCGGTTTTCAGCGTTTGTTCTTAGCCCAAACTTCGTTCTCTCTCTGGTGCAGCACTCCACACTGGTTCCCAGGGGCCAAACAGCCGCATGTTTGTATATCACTGTCGCCGTATGTCTCGCTTTTTCTATTTATGTGGGGTGTGTCTGTGTCAGTCTGCTTCTGTTCACTTTCTCATTTATAGAGAACACTGAAAACCACTCTGAAACACCGGCAGCTCCCGCTCCGCCTCCTTCAACTCTTCCTAAGCCTAAACCCAAACCTAAGCCCAAAAAACCACCCGTGCTTCCAAAAGGGGCTGCGGCTGGATCCAGCCCTAAGGGTGACGAAGTGCCTACTATTAAAAAACATACCAAGGCTCCTGGTAAGCAGGCCCCCGTCCCTCCACCCAAGCCAACAAGCCGAAACACAACCCGAGAGGCCGGTGAGTATGCCCCCGGCGGGTTAAGTCTAGGGTGCTCAGCTCTGGGAGTGGGAGGGGGAGCTAAATGCTTCTTCTAGGCATGATCGTCTTTTTGTTGTCTGGTGTCTTAGGATGTGGGTTCAGCTTTGACACAGAGAATGCCCAAGAGAATCCTTTGTTGCTATCTCTACCAAAGGAAAGTCACCCAGTTGATTAGTTGACCTCATTAGTTTTGGGTGAATAGACCTCTTTCATCCTGAGTATGCACTATCTGCACAAGAACCAGTAGTAAAACACAGAGAGTAGTGTGCCTGATGAATGGCAGTGATCTGATATGACATTGTTGAGACATCGACTGGCCTTCTGCCTCTTTGAGTTAATGGGTGGCGTTTTGGCTTGGGTTTTCTTTCAAAATGTCTTAAGTTTGCACATAGGAATATGACATTTATATCTTTGATATATTTGCTGGCTCTTAATTCTTAAATCTGTCTGCATACCTCGTCATTTCTCGGTAGAGGTATGCATTATTAACTGACAAAGGGTTCACGTCACTTTGTTCAGCTCCACCCCACCATTCTCTATCAAGCCACTACTATTTCAGCAGAGTTGAAAGTTACATACTCAGTGTTCCCCCTGCCCCTCCCCCCCACCTCCCTCCACCCCGCAAACGAAAGACCTCAACTTGTCATAAGGGAAAGTATCCTAGTGGTGTGGCTACAGGTCATTATTGCAAATCACCAAGAGATGTTTTGGTGACTTACAGTAACTGCAAGTGATGTACATCCAGCTTTCCTTTCAAATCAGATATGCTTAACCCAAAGTGGAGCTCCTGTTCTCCCAGTGAAGTGGAATGAAGAGAAACATGTCATCCAGTTTTTAGAAGACATTAATCAAAGTACACATGCTGGGTGGCATTTTTTCCATTAATACTTGCATAAAAAGTCTCCTGTTTTATAGCAAACCTTATTTCCCCTAAAATCAGCAGCAACTTTCTCACAGGTGACTACCAGGGTTTGCCTTGGTATTGATCTTTTCCATACCCATAGAGCTCAGATTTGAAGAATGGCTTATGACAGACCTCTGAATGTAAACTGTGTCTCTCTCCCTGTGTTCCTCTCTTCTGCCTTTGCCCTTGAGTGTCTGGATCTCTTCTACTACAGTTTCAAGTGAAATGTCTCAGAGTGCTGTGCAGACAGCACCTTTCAGCCGTTTTGTCAGAGACCAACTGCCCTTACATGTCACTGTCCATTCTTGTCGGTGTTTGTGTTTTTCCCAGACTGCTTAGGACAGGCTAGAATCAGTGCTTCACGTGAGGCAGGCACTAATCCACTTCTTAAAGAAAAGCCCCAAACTATCCCCTGTCCTGGGGAATTAAGA
Source organism: Rhinolophus hipposideros (assembly GCF_964194185.1). Lineage (NCBI taxonomy): Eukaryota > Metazoa > Chordata > Mammalia > Chiroptera > Rhinolophidae > Rhinolophus > Rhinolophus hipposideros. The sequence goes on along the minus strand of NC_138049.1, from coordinate 19,856,178 downwards.
CCCTGCCTTGCACAGACTTTCCCACTTCCATGTCCCACATGGTACTGGCTCACTATTGATTCAGCTTGGATTCTTGTCTTTTTCTCAGAAGAAAGTGATTAATGCCAGGGCAGGGTACAACTTCTGTGAAAGATTTTTGAGTTATTTCCTGATATTTTACTTGAAGATTTACTGATAGACTCATGATGTTCCTAAGAGAATAGTATAGTCCTGTTATTAACTGCATTTAAAAAAGGCCCAACTGGCCCATAGTGTGTCTAAGAATGTTGCTATTCTCGAGGCTACTACACAGAAACGGGTTGCATTGAAGTACGCCAACACGCCTGTTGTGCAAGGAGCCTTTTATCAAATATTGATGACACTCCATCAGAATCCAACTGATAATCCATTTGTAGCCATTTAGAATTTTCTGCATGGTAACATTTCATTTGAATAATGTTGACCTTCTGGATTCACTTCAAATGCAACTCTTGGTTTTCAGTTAGATGTTTTAAGTTCTTTAAAAAAATCTATCCGTTAATAATGGTTCTTCCTTTATTACTTAATTAGTATGGACCTCCATACAACCAAATATCTGTTTGGCACATTCCGCTGCTTTGCCCATGAAATAAGGCAAAATTTATATTTTTCTTCTTTCTTGTACCATGTTATGCACTGCATTGACAATAAAAGTACTTAACTGAGGAGAGGTGACATTTCTTTTTTAGTCATGGTCTTAATTCACGTAACATCAGCAACATGGTTGATTTCAGCAAAGTCCTGTCATTTTTAGAAAATACTTAAAGAAAATTGCAATAACGTGGCATGAATTTGCATTTCAGGCTTTGAAAAAATTGTCCTTTTCCTTAAGGCAGGCTAAAGTTAACTTTGCTATTGGAAAAGAATTTTCTTAAAAAAAATATATATATATATTTATACATATATACATACACACACACATATATATTAGAATTAGAATTAATATGTAGAAGGAATTCTGTTCAATCTATTTAAGAAAACATTTGACCATTTTTAGACCTAAAATCCTTAGCATCTTCATTGTGAAAAATAAGTTTAGAATGAACTTAGACTGTAGGCCTAATACGTTTGTCTTATAAGCAAGTGAAGATTGTTAACTTCAAAAAAGTAATATTAACCCCAGCCAGCCACAGGCAAGCTGTTCCTACAACCAGAGTCTATAAAGAGAGAACTATTTTAAAAAAGTGATATTACTAGGCCCAGACTTGCAGGAAGACAATTCTACTTACTGTGTATATCTAAAATAATAAATCCTCAAGCTATAGAAAGTTCTTTTAAGCCTGGATCTTGTCACGAAGTGAGACTGGCTTCTTATATTAAACTTGATGAAGTCTTGTATCTCATTGTCTATTCCTTATTTCTTCTTCATCTGTTGACCCCCACAACTGACTTCAATAAATTTATAACCAGAGGTAAGTTACAATAACATCTGTATGCATTGTAGGATGGCTTCCCAATACTAACAAGATTATTTTCTGATAGCTCTGTGGAAGATAGTTAAACCCCTCATGAAAAAAGAAGGACCATACAATTAGGAGAAATCTGTAGGTCACAAAGGTCCAGAAACAAAAATGTATTCGCCTAGGAGTTTAGATGTATTTTCTAAGATGATATAAAGAAAAGAATAGCTAACCTTTTTTGTTTTCCTGAAAATGGATGGGTTGAAGTAGGCAAATGCCACAGCCAACTTCAGTTGAAGACCTTCTACGAACAGAAGCCGTGTCAAAAGATCTGAGAATGATACTCTTTCCCTTCAGATTATCAAATGGTATCCATGTAGACATTTTTTTGTAGAAAAGAATTTTCTGCCTTTTGATGTTTTGAAGGGGACTTGTCTTTTATATGTGGCCATGTGTTTTCACTCTGTCCCAGAGCCACTACAGATGGAGGTATGAGCCAGCATGGCAAACTGCTCTCTCTGGAGCCATGGGGACAGCTGGTTTGGAGTTCATTCTTTTAGCAGTAAGATGAGTAGATTTGCTTTGGACTCAGAAAATTGCTGGTGGTATCATACCCCGGCCTCTTACAAATGTGGGCAGTGCTGTTTGCAGGAAGTCAAACGTAGAACATGTATAACTGGTGATGAACCCAACTTTGTACTATCTGCAGAGAGCTCCCTGTGCCTGTCCTCTACACAAGATAATGTCCCTTCTTTGGAGCATACAGGGACTTTTTCAGGTGACCCATCAGACAAGTTGAGGATTTCCTTTTGCCTGGCCCAGCTAAAGACTAAAGGAAAGAGAAAACCAAAGACTCTTGTCCCTTAGGGTTTTGCTTCAAACATCACTTGCTCCCTCCTAGATAGGAGTCAGGGAGGGGGCAGAAAACAAAACCATTTTCATTATTAGCCTATTTTATTTTATTCATTTATTCAACACAGTTTAAAATTTTAAAGGGAATGTTGTCGTTGACAGTTGCAATTCAGTTTATTTTGAAAGCGTTGTCTTCTTTGACTTTTAATGCAAAAATGTCTCTATTTTAGCTGGTTCCTCTCATTCAAAAAAAACAACTGGCTCCAAAACATCAGCTTCGCCATCTACTTCTTCCACCTCATCTCGTCCCAAAGCTTCAAAGGAGACCGTTTCTAACAAAACAGGGACGATGGGAATCACAAAGGGCAGGAAAAAAACTGGCAAGCAGCCAACGTCTCAACCGTCCTCCGATGCAACCACTTCTGGCACGTCCGAGCCTTCAGAGACCAGGGGGGAGAGTCTCCAAACGGAGCAGATTGTCCCTGGGACCGAGGAGCTGACCACAGGCAAATCCAAGTCGGCATTCCCTCCACCGCCTGTGGTCCCTCCACCTCCTCCGCCAGCCCCCCCTCTTGCTCTGGAGGAGCAGTGCATTGTTGCCTCTGACACCCCTGTTGTCCTGGTCAGCAACGGAGACGATCTGCCCGTTCCTGCCTTAGACCCAAGTCAGCTTCTCTGGACTGAAGAGCCGACAAAAAGAACCACTGTCCACTCAGGCACTGGCTTAAGTGTTAATAGAGAAAATGCAAAATGGTAAGTCGGGGTCCAAACCCCATATTCCTTCTGCAATCCTTGTGAAGCTGAGTACTAAAGATCACTAAACCACTCTACTGGAAATGAAGGAACATACTTCATTTTTATAATTAAATCTAGTGAACGTTAGATAAATACTCATGTCATCCAACCATTGGTTTTTTCATAGCCCTGCCCCAGGAATTCCACAGGCTCCTGGAGAGAACGACATTGGTCCTACTGATAAATCCACTTCGGATCCATAGTTTTGAAGTATTAATACATTTAGAGCCTACTTCATCACTGCTTAGCAGTCCTTTTTCTTTTCCCCAGACAGTTCCCTTCTCTTTCCTTGTAGTGGTTATTTTAAGTCTTTACCACTTGTGTCCAGATTGCTCACCCACTCCTGCCTACCTTCATCTCAGCAAGTTATTTAGCCTTCTCCTTCTCCAAGAAAATAAAGACCGTCAGGAAAGAGCTCTTTCGCATTTCAAGTCCTTTCCTCCATCCTTAGAGTGCTGCCTTTCGGCTTCATTAGTTCCCCAATGAGCTCAAATGTTGTCTCCTCTGTGAAGCCTTTCAGTGCTCATCAAGACAGAATTGGTTATTGCATCCACTATACTCTGAGAGCCCTTTTTTCCTACCCGGGGGACAAAACTACCCAACATGTTTTCTTTTCCTCTGTATCCCCAGCAGCTAATACAGAAGGTGGTATGCCACAGACGTGCCATCTTCTCGTGGCCCAAGTCAGAAACCTGTATCTCATCCTATGATCCTCATTCTCCTTCGTTCCCTGCATATAATCATTCACAAAGTCCTATAAATATAAGCCATGTTAGCTCTCCTGTCCCACAGGTAGGAAGGGAGGGCTGTCAGGGTATAGTAGATGCCCTAACCAGTTCTATCGAGGGAAGGCTTAGACCTTTTAAATGCAGTCTGTTCTCTCCTGTTTCTAAGAATAAAACCAAATTCACTTTTCAAATCATTTCATTTAATATTTCCTCTTTCAAAATATCTTTGTCTTATTAGACTTAAAAAATTTAGCACATTAATTGATTTGGATCAAGAGACTAAAAGATCAACTTTAATTATTCAATTGCTACTAATAACCTTCATTTATTAAATACTTATTTAATGTCAAGAACCGTCAGTTATTGAATTCACATAAGTCTTCCCTGAAATATTTCTGTTTAATAAATTAGAAAACGATCGCTGAGAGAGGTAAAGTCATTTGCCCAAGATTACCCAGTTAGTATGTGGCAGAGCCAGGGTGCAGATGTAAATTGCACACTAAATTCTATGCTCTAATTTTGTGAATTTCCAAAGTGGTTGTTTCCACTTCTGCAATTTCTTTTGTGTTTGTTTCCTGGACGGTTTTTGTTTGTTTGTTTTTATCAGCTAGAGCACCATCATTCTAAGGAAAGCCAAGGACAGATAAATAGATGTTAAGTTGCAAATTACTTTATTTGTTTGACATTTTAATAAATGCTATGGGAAAAGAAGATATTGAAATGAATAGTTATACATATGACTTCGTTCATATATGGGATATAAAGCTGAAAGTAACAAAGGAACAAGGCAAACAAAGAAAAAAATCTCATAGACAATAGTTTAATGGTTACCAGAGGGTAAGGAAGCCGGGATGGTAGAAGAGGGAAAAGGGGGTCAAATATATGGTGATGTAATATAGAAATGTACACTTGAAACCTATATAATTTTACTAACCAATGTCACCCTAATAAATATAGCAAGTAAAGATATGGTTATAGCGTCCCTAATACTCCAGCACATAGCAAATGTCTTCATTTATTTATAGTGTGTGTTTTCCAGCATGCAATCAATTCCATCCTTTAGACCTAAATAGCTATTCTTTCAGCATATATTTTTTCTTGCTATTTGTGTTCTGGGTGCTGTACTAAGCACCAAAGATAAAAACTGAGCAAGACATTATCGTTAACATTCGTTTTTAACCGAAATAATGTCCAACATGCCCAGGAAGTATAAATGTTTAAGATAGGCCTGAATTTAATAGATTGAGTATATGTGTTTATTGTTGAATATACGAAAGAACAAGGTGCAACATACAAAGTAATTCCTTAGATGATCTTAAGCACAGAGAGAGCCTATATCCAAAGTGATCTCACTCTGTCCAGTCCACTTCCACAAACATTTAGTGAGGACACTCTATTGGTGCTACATGCCGAGGGCTAAATATCAGTCTTATGACCGTTTGTGCAGGATTGTCAGACAAAAGAGGTGAGCACCTCTTCTCTGTTTCCACTGGGACTGTGATCAGAGCAAGAGAGCTTAGGACATAATTAGACACTGAGGTATTTATAATAGATTTTCCTATCACTCCGGGTAACCAGCATGCGTTCCTAGAAGAAGTCTTAGAGATTTGCTTTTCTATATATTCAAGATAAAAAGTTTAAATTACAGTTCATTCCATAGGGATGGTTTGTGTTTGCTCTTGAGTTAATGAGCCTGGAATAAATAGTCTCAAATTTCCTTCCAAATCCTTTGTTTTGTTTTTTAGTGGATATTTGAATTCGAATTTCTAGCTGTTAGTCACTTGCTTTACTTAGAACACTCCCCCAGTTATGTTTAGTCAATGAATGTGTGAAAATGCTGTCATCTTATGAAAAGGCTTCTGTTTGGAATACAAACATCAAAACAAGTGGCCATGTGCAAAAAATATTGACCTCTATTCACATATTACAGGGTAGTAATGATTTGGTAGATTTCTATTTATTGGCAATAACGTGTATGTCTGGTATAATTTAAGGCAGAAACTAATAAGTCCATCCAGAGCCCATATCCAAAAGGGACTTGACTCTGTTTAGTCCATTTCCACAAACATCGATGGAGTGCGCTGTACTGCCCAGTGTACCCTGGAACCTTAGAGAAGTATAACAGACAAGTCGTGAATTAATTGATACAAATTTGGAGTATAATAGTTAACATTAAATATAACCCATGTTATAATATTAATGACATAATATCAAGTATAAATAAAACATAATATAGCATAACATTTAATAGGTAAACTAAGAGTCTTAAGGCTGGGTTCTATAATAGACTTGAATTCTTTCCATGGTTGGGCAACTCATGGCTTCCCAGCTTCCTCGAACTATAAATTATCTTCCCTCCTTATATTATAGGACAGTTATAAGTTGTAATTGTAGGCAGAAGTCTCTGAAAACTGCAAAACATTTAAAAATACAAATGATATGATTAAATAATCATTGATAGCATAATAGATTAATGAGCAGTGACATGAACAAATACCAGGGCTCAACCTTGAAGTATCTTTTGTTCTGCTCTTCAGAATGTGTTATTAATTTGCATATCTCTGAAACATGCTGTGGACACCCACAACGACAAACTATTCAAACCAGAATGGCCTCTAGTGGCAATTGACTAGAAATCAAGACTGGAAAAGTATTTTTCATAAAATAGATCTTCTCTTATTTAAAATGAGGTTTCATACTGTGGAAACCATATGGCAGTTGCTCAAAAAATTAAATATAGAGTTACCATATGATCTGTGCAATTCCACTTTTGTGTATATAGGTCATAAAAATGAAAGCATATACGCGAACAGATATCTGTACACTGATATTCATTGGAGCATTATTCACAATAACCAAAAGGTGGAAACAACCCAAGTGTCCTTCAACTGATCAATGGATAAATAAAATCTGGCATCTACATACAATGGCATATTATTCAACCTTAAAAAGGAAAGAGATTCTGACACGTGCTTACACCATGGATGAACCTTGAAGACATGTTAAGTGAAGTAGGTCAGACACATGAGGACAAATGTATCATTTCCTTTATGTGAAACACCTAAAATAGTAAAATTCATAGAGATAAAGTAGAATGGTAGCTGCCGAAGGCTGAGGGAGGAAGAATGGGGAGTTATTGTTTAATGGATACAGAGTTTGGTGACGCTAAAAAAAGTTCTAGAGATAGATGGTAGTGTTGATTGCATAACAGTGTGAATATACTTAATGCCATTGAACTATATACTTAAAAATGATAAATTTTTAAGTATAAATTTACCATTTTATACTTAAAATGGTAAATTTTATGCTATATATATTTTACACAATAAAAGGTAAAATGTCATAATTCCCCACCTGAAAACAAGTATTTTGGCTGTTGGATTTCTCTAATATGTGAAAAATAGAGAATTTTGAGGCACAATGTAGAATTTTCAATACCTTGAATTCTGACAAAATTTACCTGTTTTTTTGGTGGGTGTGTTTTAATACAAAGAACTGGTTTTTGGCTTTTTTTAGTTAGTGAGAACAGCAAGCACATGTTTTGCACTAAACAGTCTTTCAGAAGTGTGACATCCAAATTTAGATTCTTCTATTTATATCAGAAAGCAATTTGAGGACCTTCTGTATCTTAAAATGAAGATTATATTGTTTTGATACAATGTGTTTTTATGTGTATCTTTTATTCTATTCTGTGAAAGTTGGCAAGCTTTGTTATTTATAGTAACTTTAAACCAGAGACTCTTAACAAGCTAAACAATAGAAAATGATTGCATCCTTATGCATTACTTTTCTTCTAAAGAGTCCATTTAACTTTCACACTTTCCATCTGATATTATTCATATGTTCTGTGACAGGCAGGTTAACAAATGGGAGAACTTAAGCGCAGAGAGGATACATAACTTTTTACTGTTAACCCATTGGCTGTGATGAAAATAGGATTAATTCATATATCAGTTAAATAGTATGTACTTTTCTATGTCACCACCCTCCTAGGTGTTGGGTTGCAAAACAGTATGAGTCCTACTTGTCCAGCAACTTGGGCATTTGGGAAAGCAGACAAATAAATGGTGGCTGAGGTGCAGTATGCCAACTGCTCCAATGGGGTTTTCTTCAGGTCACCTTGGGAGCAGGGCGATGGGGCAAGAAACTAGTCTGAAGGCCTGTGACAGATTCCTAAAGGAGCTGAGGCTTTCGCTGACAGACTTGATGGATAAATAGGAGTTACAGGTCAAAGAAAAGTACAGAGTCAGATAGATATTCAGGTGCTTCTAGCCCGTTGTTCTTTCCACTACACCCCCATTGCTAGAGGAAAATTAATTTGCGAAATATAGTTTTACCATAGTCACGTACTAACGATATCAGACACCATCTAGTCCATCCTTTTCATTTTACAGATGACGAATCTAAAACAGAATTAAGTAACACAGCCCCACTCTTCCATGTAGCTGGCCTATGTCTACTTTCTCCTTCCACCAACCTGAAGGATGCTGGGGAAACCAGCGCTGCTCATGGTGTTGGTGTTGCCCTGGAGGGTTGCTCTGCGCTTCACACCACCCCTGTGTTTCTGTGCCGTTAACAGTTTCACAACCAAAGACGAAGTGGGAAAGGCAGCCCTGCAGCTTCTGGCTCCTGGGCTGATGGGAGACTCTGCCGAATCCTTCAGTGCCTCGGAGGATGAAGGCCAAAGGGAGTACCGGGCCAATGACTCGGACTCCGATGGGCCTATCTTGTACACAGATGACGACGACGAAGAGGATGAGGATGAGGATGGCAGTGGAGAAAGTAAGACTTTGTTCCAAGAGGTAGGGAGGACAGTGGGTGGTAGACAAAAGCCATTGCGTTTTGGAAAGAACAAAAGCCAGATAATCTGATGGTCTCTTTACCTTCATATTTCTTGTCAAATTAGAAATGTGTACGTCCTAAGGTTTAGCTTCTGATGACAGGCCATGCCAAAGACGATTCCACAGGGAGTGGTAAGGGGAAGACAGCCCTTCATCTACGTGCATGAGGCAGATATGCACATTTGTATTTGTACAGAGTCAAAGCTTTCTAACAACAGGCTTTTCTCAGGACCTTTCCCCCAGGACCTTTTTTTCTTTTTTAAAGATTTTATTGGGGAAGGGGAACAGGACTTTATTGGGGAACAGTGTGTACTTCCAGGACTTTTTTCCAAGTCAAGTTGTTGTCCTTTCAATCTTAGTTGTGGAGGGTGCCATTCAGCTTCAAGTTGTTGTCCTTTCAGTCTTAGTTGTGGAGGGCGCAGCTCAGCTCCAGGTCCAATTGCCATTGCTAGTTGCAGGGAGCACAGCCCACCATCCCTTGTGGGAGTCGAACCGGCAACCTTGTGGTTGAGAGGATGCGCTCCAACCAACTGAGCCATCTGGAAGCTCAGCGGCAGCTCAGCTCAAGGTGCTGTGTTCAATCTTAGTTGCAGGGGGCACTGCCCACCATCCCTTGCAGGACTCGATGAATTGAATTGGCAACTTTGTGGTTGAGAGCCCACTGGCCCATGTGGGAATCGAACCAGCAACCTTTGGAGTTAGGAGCACAGAGCTCTAACCGCCTGAGCCACAGGCCAGTCCCCCCAGGACCTTTCTTGACTAAAGAGCATCAGTGCAGGATTCCCTGAATTACTCATTAGAGATGTTCGAGAGTTTCTCTTATTTTTATGCTGGGGTTTAAAAGAAATGGGAGTGAGGAATTAGTCAAGAATGACAAATACTTTTTAAGAATCAACCACACATCCACAATAAGTATGCCTTCTAAAAAGGACTGATAGCAGTGGATAAAGCCAACTGTTTATGTATAACCTAGGAAAACTGGAAAGTGCTATTTTAAGAAAAAATCTGAGCAGGATGACTTGGGAGGAATTCATTGTAGAATTGAATTTATAGATTATGAAAAGGTATTAGTATATTAATGCTTAAGCATCAGTTTGTACTGAAGAACAAAAACAAAAAGTCATTACCCATTTTGTCTGTGGAGACATCATCAAATCTAGGGTAATTTAGGATTAGCATATTAGTATCACAGGTAGCCTTTTACAGTGTGGTTTCTGAGTAGAGGAAAAGGGAAGACAAGGATTTACTGTACAATATAAGTAAAGGAGCTAAGTTTTTAAGACTTGAAAACGAAAAGAAAGAAAGGGCATTATGCAATCCCGATGTGCCATCACAGGAGAATAAACTTCAGATACCACTTTCCAAATGATGAGGTGATACTTGCAAGTTTTTCATGGTACCCTAACATTTTTTCAGAACATTTTAAAAAACAGTTCTCCAGTTTTCCAAAGTGAACTACATCCAACTAAAAACTTCTTTTCCTTAGGTTAATTAAAATTCCACTCTTGTATGTGGACAAAGAATTTGGTCTGGACTCTGTTGAAAGTCCATGCCACCTGTAACTTGAGTGCCTCTTGCTCAAAAAGCCTCTTTCTCTGCATTTCTGCCTTTTCCAATCCACAGGTGCTTTGGCAAGTAAAATCCGACGAAGGGATACTCTTGCTATCAAACTTGGCAACAGACCATCTAAGAAAGAATTAGAGGACAAAAACATCTTGCAGCGTACATCTGAAGAAGAGAGGCAGGAAATCCGACAACAAATTGGAACCAAGCTAGTCAGGTAATTGCTGAAATGTTAGTACAGCACTGACTAATGCATACTTTTCTCCCTTCTGCAGTTTCTTACCTGAGTCATTGTGAATGCCTTGTGTAAGAGGCACACCTGGCCTATCTGGTCTTTTAAAGTTGGTCGTGGATGGTGAACCACTCAAAAAACCTGTCCTTTGGTCCAGCTCGTCAGTGGCTTTGAGGTCACTAAAGCCTGATCCAAGAGTCAACAAAGTTGTTCTGTAAAGGACCTGTTGGTAAAATAGTTTAGGTTTCACTGGCAAGAGGTCTCTGTTGCAGCTATTCAACTGTGCTCTTGTAGCATGAAAGCAGCCATAAACCATACATAAACAAATGAGTGTGGCTATGGTCCAGTAAAATGTTATTCATCAAAGCAGGTGGCAGGCCTAATTCATGGACTGACTAGCATTCCTATAACTTCCAAGAGGTTCTACCCTGTGGGCTACGAGACTGTAAAAATATTAGTTAACTTCAAGGACCAGCTCCATCCAAGTCAAGTAATCACAGCCCCCATGCTGAAAGGTCCCCCTTTTAACTTCAAATAAAGGGTCATCTGACTTCTCTTCCTGCCTCCAGCCATTGTAGAATTTCTACTTTTACCACTAATAACTTTGGAAGTCCATTGAACGGATAGTTTTCATAGAAATGAGTGCTGAATCTCTCAGTTTATTTTCAGCTTAAGCATGTTTAAGCATTAGTTATTTTGTTGACTTCTCTCATTCTGCATAAACAACAGGGTGCATACATTGGGAGTGGGGAACGGTCTGGAATACCAGAGCAGGATTTGGAGGTGGGAGGAAATTCCTCTCCTCACTTAGAAGTGGGACACTTCTATGGCTGTGGTGTACCTTCAGGGTTGACGGGTGGGGGCTACAGAAGCCATTGTCTGTTTTACAGATGGGGTGAAGCACGGGCTAGTGAGGAATAAATGAGATAACACACTGAAGGCATTTTCGTGCTGGGATCATAGCAAGCACTTAATGAAATTCAATTTTTTATTAATTTAAATTATTATCATCTCTTAAACCAATAAAAACACTTTTACAAATTAACTCAATGTTGGTAACTTTATGAGAAAAGGGGACCCATATAGTAGATTGCCTTTGTTAAGTGTTTCTGAAGAACAATTTAACAATATGAAAAAAAGAATTATAAAACAGCCTATTTCTTCACATGGTAATTCTGTTTGCAAGCCTATACAAGAGAGAAATAATCCAAAAAGGGAAAGAAAATAAGAAAACCCTGTATTTTACAAAGGTGTTTATTTTAGGCTATTTATAGCATTGACAAATTAAACCAAATCACACATTCAAAAACAGAGAACTGATGAAGAACGTTGTGAGAAGTTGATACCATGAAATAACCACAGAGCAGTGGTGGGTGTCTAACGGCTTCATCAAGAATTGGATACTCAGAGGTGTATCACAAGGAGGTGATACTTCGGCTTCTGTGGGGAAGTGTGGGTGTTTTGGGGGTGGGTTGGGAGGGGACTCCCACATCCCAGGTCTAACCATCCAACCAGAACAACACTTCTTCTGTCTGTCTTATATAAAATTCCAGCCCAACCTACCAAAGTCTGTAAGTACACACATAAAACATTTTAACAGAGCAGGGTTGTTTTTTGGCTTATAAATATGTAAATTTTACAGAATTGTTTTTCTACCAACATGACACATCTAATCAGTTATTCAAAGATAAATCACCCACTGTTATGCCTCAGAAAAATCCATGTCAAGTGAAAAAGACAGAATTATGTATTGCATGATGGGGTCATGTGACAAGCACAAACTAATCAGTCAAGTGAACTAGGTATGAATCCTGGCTTTAGTAGTCAGTAGCATTTTATCATTGACAAGTGAATTAATCTCTCATTTGCTCATCTGTAAAATGGGAACTGACTGCTACCTTGGCGAATTGTTTTAAGGAATTCGAGATAATGTAAGTTAAGCACGTAGCACAGTACCTGGGACTTTAAAAGTATGAACTAGGTCTAGAGCTACGATTATTATCTTTATAACTACCTGTGTGGTAAGTGCTTGAAAAGGTGTGTTATCTATATATAACTACCATATAAGGGCAAAGAACTAGGAGCCTTTAATTCTCACTTGCACAAGTCAAACACCCACCTTTAAGGTACTCTTTTAATCATTTGTAAGAGATCAGTAGCTGAAGGGGAGAAAGTCATTCTAGAGGGAGGAAACTCCATAAACAAAGGAAGAATGATGTGTTTGGGGGATGACATATTACAAATACATAGTACATCATACCTGGGTACACCACAGCAAAGTCTGGCTGGCATAGATATTCACTGGGGTTTTTTTTGGATTCAATTACTTATGTTAATTTCAAAGTGGCTCTGATGAAGATTAAACTTTCAAAAAAATTTTAACGAGATATTTCAAATGTCATGGATTTCAATTCTTCTAACCATTTCTGTCACAGCCATAAAAATTTAGAATTAATAGTATCTATGTTAAAATTACCTTTCACGTATGTTAGTTTACTTTGCACAAACTCAGCCTATATCCAGAGGAAGTTTTTGTCTGTGATTAACAACAAATTAATAATGGAAACAAGTCCAATAACAAAGTTATAAAAGGTTATTAGGACATTCAGCTATTGTGTACAAATAGTTAGCTACTAATCACAAATGGCCTGGTTTGTCTTAAAGGCAGATGGGCAGGGCCTTATGTATCTCAAGATAACTGTATATATTGGAAATTCATTTGAGGTCACAAAAACAGTATTTCACTTAAAACACTATGCAGTATAGATTGCTCATCTCCTGAGTGGATAGAAACTCTCAAGCAGCAGCCTTTCTTTAGATCCTAATGGCTGTATATTAATGAGGGAAAAGGTCAAGCTGTTTTAACAGAGACTAAAAAGTACAGTGGTACAAACTGGTCCTTTCGCATGTTTATTTCTTTTTCATATGATAGTTTAGAGGTAAGTGTGCTACCCAGCTTACCTGGGGAGCAGTGCTCCTTGCAGTCAGTCAGGCGCCCAGGTTCCTTCCATCTTGTGGCTCTTCCACGCCCATAGATATTCTCACAGAGATGATCCATGCTGGTCCACATGACCATGTTTAAGTGCTAGCCTGCGGAGGAAAGAAAGATAGAGAAGGGAACATACATCCAGTTATTTTAAGGGTAAAAAGTGGAAGTTGCAAACACCACTACTACTCACATCCCATTGTAAGGACTTGGTCATAGAGCCACAACTTACTGCTCGGGAGGCAGAAATCTGTGGCTCGGGGCTACAGCTAAATAAAGCTCAGGGGTTCTGAAAGGAAAAAAGGAGAGTGGATACTGGAGGGTAGTTGGCAATGTTATCCACAATCTCTAGTCTCCAAACTATTGGAAAGGAGACTTTTTATTTTGTAGGTTTAGAAATGGATTTTTGTCTCTCAAAACATGAAAACATATAGCTTTGTTTGTTGTTTGATTTTGTGTCCCCCACTAAGTGTACCTTGTTTGTAACCTGCAACATATCCTTTTTGTCATCATAGGAGACTTAGCCAGAGGCCCACAACAGAAGAATTAGAACAAAGAAATATCCTAAAACGTGAGTGTCCCGTGTTATACTGTGATTCCTTGTGTAACCATTAACAAGCTCCCTCTAGAGACGATCCACTTATCAGTACGAAACCATAATCTATTTATTCACAAATGATTGATATGGCCCATTTATATCACATTTTTATGTCATCATTTATGTAATTTAAAAAATAATTTCTAGAAGTTTGTATTTCATTTTATGGCTTTGAGCCTAATATCCTCCAGACCAGAGTCATGATTGTGACAATTGTTTTTTAAAAAGATGAAATATATTCCATGTATTCTTTCACCCAGATACTAAATAAAAGAAAATGCTCTCGTCTGCTTGCAAATACCTGTCAAAGAAAAGGCCAAAGAATACACAAAGAAATAAATCAAACATTCCTATATTATTATTAATAGTGCAGTTTGTTGCCAGGTTTAACAAATGACTCGATTTAACACAATTAGGGTAAAAGGAATTTTTCAGTCCATTTCATTTTCCTTTGTTATGATAGCTCTGTTTTGCTCTTGAGTTATTAATAATTTCTCAGCACGTACGGAGTTCTCCATTCATTTTCCTAACTATTTTCCCATTCTGTTTTTCCCCCTATTTTTTTTTTTACTTTACTTTTCATTCACCAGTCCAGTCATATTAAAATTATTGAGTTCATATGTTAAAGCTATAAAACCAATGGATACACAGTTTGTCGTGCTACAGTGTATCAGTGTGGTTACTGACCACAGTGAGTTAAGCAATGGATATTTTTAAATTGAGACACTGTAGTTTTATATATTATTAACCCAGTTTCAAAAGAGCTTTTTGTTGTATGAAATATCAACGAGCAGAGATGGGCAGAACGCCGGATAATCCTACAATAGTCATGACCCACTGGTGTGCAGGAAATCTTTTTCAACCAAGCTTTGAGAGTCAAGTTGGCCTGTCTGGATGATTCCTGTTCTCCAATCTGAGTTGTTTTTCTTTCCTGAGGGAAAGAAGAGTTTTAATAGCAAATTTATACTCCGGTTGCTATTACTACGACAACCCAACAATGAGGACTGAACAGTCTAGGGGATTTTTTTCCTTGGAATATTTTTTTCTATTTGTGAACATAAATGGATCCCAAGAAAGGACTTAAGTGACCATCACTGTATGTCAGTGTGTACAAGAGCCACTTTGGAGAGGAAAAAAGGACTAGAAAAGAAAAAAATGTTTTGGCTTTCAGAAATCAGATCTAATTTCGACAACCACACGAAACCAAAAAAGGCTCATGGCGTTTGATAATAGATTCCTGGGAAATATTTGTTGAATTAACTTGTAGCTATGCTCAAATGTGTACCATAAGCTCCTAAAACATTATTTCCTATTGGATGCCTGATGCAATACCTAGGGAAAAAGGAAGAGCAAATTCTGGGTAATTCATTCCTTCTCCTGTGAGACAAATAGTGCTAAACCACATTGGTGTTTGGTTATTTGAGGAACTGTTTCATAGATCTAGAAATGTATCGCACATTGATCTTAAGTGCTGTGCTGGCTTTCATACCCCATTTTCTTGGAGGTTCAGGAAAGAGTGAAACGCCAAAGTCAACTTCAGATTTGACTTCAGCCCTTATTTACTTCCTTTTCAGTTTGTTTAAGCATGCTTTTTCTGGAAACAAAAGACACATTTCCACATTTCCAGTCTGGGGAGGCAGATAACTGGCTTATGATCTCCTGACATAATATTGTATGGCCAAGGGAAGCAGAAAAGAGCACTGGTGGAGGCCATCCAGAGCATTCTGCCGAGCAGTCCTAGGGAACTAAATGGCATAGTTTATGATACTTTATTCAGCCCTTTTTTTGCTTCTGGGTTCTTCCACATCGATTGCTGTTGTTTGTTTGTCTATTTCATCACCAGTTTTTGTTCGAAAGCAGTTTGATTCTCTACTTGTAGAAAAGTCTATGTGTGACATGGTATGGTTTTTTTAAGGACACTTACTTTAACTAGGTCATCTTTCCTCGACACATTAGGGAAATTATTCACAGCATTAAATACTCGGCAGTTCTCAAACCCCCACCCATCACTAGTTTAATACACGTGAGTCAGACAGCAGTCAATGCTAAAGCTCCTAGCTTTAACTGGAAACCACAGGACACATTGTATTTCTTAGTATTATCCCCAGTATCACAGCTTACTTGATTTCTTCCTGTTTTAGTGCATCTAACATTTTAAAATACATAAAACGTTATATTCAGCTGTGCATTTTAGAACCAGTTCCTTAAAATTGTTAAAATAGAAAGCAAGTATTGGTGCTTGAAAGGTCAACTTTTGCTTATCAGGAAAAGTGATGTATAGGGAACATTCTTTTTTTCAGGACAGGGATGAGCAATAAAGATCCTCTCGTACTATTTAGTTTTGACTGTAATTCCAGCTATAGCTTCTACAGGGAAAAAACGTATTAAGCCATTGAGTTCTGCGTGTATTTTTCCCCAGCATTTTATTATGAAATTTTTTAACCTACAGAAAAGTTGAAAGAATTTTACAGTAAACACTCAAATATTTATATTCTACCATTAGCATCTACTTTCTCACATCTTGCTTTATCACTTATCTGTCCATCCATTGATCTATCTTTGTGTGTGTGTGTTTGCAGGGAGGGAGGATTCATTTAAAAGTAGGTTTATAAGTGTATTTTCATTTGTTAAAAACACCCGTACAGAAACATGTAAAACAACAAAAAGAGAGGAACCCACAAATAATGTTTGGCCTTTTTTAACCCCATTTTATCTGAATTGATGATTCAAGAATGTACCACTCTTGTTGGTCGGTCTTTCAGTGCTTTTTCCTCCCTTCTTGTCGCTCATCTACAAAATGCTCCAGGCAGTGTTCTCTAGCCAGGCAGCTTTCCTGCGTGGACACCCTGTTAAGCCTCACGTATTGCTTGTGCGTTTATGGCAAATGCTTCCTGTGGCTATTCTGAAATACCCGCCTCTCCCTGCTCTGAGGAGAGTTACTGAGGGCAAGATTTGTCAATGAGCCACGTCGTTTCCCTTATGGATATTCCTCCAGGCTGTTTAAACTGACCAGAAAAGTTTACATCCTACTTTATAATTAGTCCTCTAATAAATCCAACAAAAGAAGGAAACATTTAAAAAGCTCAGTGAATTTTTTAAACTAAGTTTAAGGTTTAATCTTGACGCTTCATTAGAGATTTTACAATGACCATTAAGAGTCAGAGGAACAGTCCTATTGGCTTTCCTCCAGCTTCTTGAGAAGCACAATTTCAAAAGTGGGAAATGTAAGGAAGTCAGCTCCTGATGTAAAAAAAGAATTCCTAAATGGTAAAGGAAAAAGAAAAAACAAAAATTCCTAAATGTTTGTTTTGCTCCCCTAACTGCAAATGGCCCTTCTTTTTTTAAAACATCACTGGCTGTCACCTAATTGCATAGTATGCTTATTTTCATAAGGCAAAATTATCTAATATTTCCTTCAAGAAAACGACATTTTGTGTATTTCATGAAAATTGGAGCGTTTGTTAAATTTGAGTATTAGATAGCCTTTTTTTTTGTCTTTAAAAATGTAGCATAATCACTGCATAGGAAAAGTTGACTGAAATGTTTAGAGGATTATGTTTTCCTTTTTATTAGTAATATCATCAAACTAGGGCTGACCTTGTAAAGCCCTAGTTTGAATCACATGAACCACAAGTTTGGTGTTTGTCTGTTACCTATAATTTACAAACCATGTGCCTCATCCAATTAATATAAGGTAATTACTTGATCCTAAGGATGTATTTCAAGGATATGAAATGATACCTACAGTATTTTCACAGAAAGAAATCTGAATTATAACCAGATTTGTTTGACACTCACAGGAACTTAATGAAAGCATACTAACTAGTTATTTCTTGTCTTGCAGGGTAATTTCAGTTTATGTTCCCTCTTTGTCTAAATAATCGAAGAACATACAAACTTTTCCCTGTCCAGATAAGGAAAATTAATAGAGATTTAGCATAGATGTTGTAAATCTTGCATGTGCTGGTATTTTATTCATGATAAAAATAATCTTAGTGGTAAGAAGTCTATTTGAATTTTAAAAATAATTATCTTTTCATAGAGAAGACTTTTCTTTTCACCATTTTGGTTGAGCCTTTATAGAGTAATTCTGTTCCTTCAATATTCATAACAGCGGTCTCTAAAAGATACTTTTTCGTAAGCATTGGTACCCAAAGACTAAAATCTGTGCTCACTTACTGAATAAATGATGAGCTACAGGAAGGAACAGAGAGAAATTCATCAAATAAGCAACCATCAAAACCTGAAAGTGGTGTTTATTTCTTTTAAAATTCTGTACATTTTTCTCTTAGTCCCATCTGTTGGACAGCATTCACTTAAATTGGCCATTAAATTGCACTACTTGGTGAAGTACTAGAGAAAAAGAAGACTTTAGAAAGTCAAAGTCACAAGAAAATAAATCATCTTCACTAACAGTATACCATATCCCTATTCAGAATTTTCTGGTTTGACAGCAAAGTCCAAAGAAATGATTACCTTCTGCTTCTGTGGAAAGCAACTCAGACATGCATCAGATGGTTCTAATTTGTTCTTCTTGATATGTCTCAGGTTTTCACATGAAGGCCAAATCCAGAAGTAAATTTTTATCTGAATTCCGTTAAACTGTGCTTATAAGCCCATGAGATGATCTGCAGTGAAAGGCTTTTGCCAGAATATCGGCACTCTTGTGGTTTTTTCAGAATAAAATAAGCAGTCAAGAAGCAAAAAGATTTACAATTAGTAAATAAACCAGTCCTAGAAGGAAAAAAAATTTATACACACACACACACACACACACACACATTAATGATTGATCTTGCTGCAAAATCTTTTGACAGCTTTCTAAAGACGTTGATGCAATGTTTGATCAATATCTGTTAGAGTCAAATAATTATGGCCTGATCTAACTTTCTGATTATAAAATCATTTATAGTAACTGTCTTCATGCCTTCCCTCCCTCCCCATTAATAAACAGAAAAGAATGAAGAAGAAGAACAAGAAGCAAAAATGGAACTTAAACGCAGACTCAGCAGAAAGGTGATGAAATTGTGACTGTGAATGATCATGTCATTCACAGTCTTCATTTTTTCAATGCCAATCAGCTCTCTACGTGTAAATCTGATATTTAGGAATAATTATTTCTTTCTGTTAGTCTACTAAGTGATCATAGACTTTAAAATCAATGTAATGCATACAGTGTAAATTATGTTGATATTTATAATTACATATGTTAATTTTGATGTTGACAATCGAAGTTTTTTTTTTTTTTTTTTTAATTAATTTCATTGGGGTGACAATTGTTAGTAAATTTACATAGATTTCAGGTGTACAATTCTGTATTACATCGTCTATAAATCCCATTGTGTGTTCACCACCCAGAGTCAGTTCTCCTTCCATCACCATATATTTGATCCCCTTTACCCTCATCACCCACCCCCCACCCCCTTACCCTCTGGTAACCACTAAATTATTGTCTGTGTCTATGAGTTTTTGTTTCTCATTTGTTTGTCTTGTTCTTTTTGGTTTATATACCACATATCAGTGAAATCATAGGGTTCTCTGCTTTTTCTGTCTGACTTGTTTCACTTAGCATTATTCTCTCAAGATCCAACCATGTTGTCACAAATGTTCCTATATCATCTTTCCTTAACGCCGAATAGTATTCCATTGTGTATATGTACCACAACTTCTTTATCCATTCATCTATCGAAGGACATTTTGGTTGTTTCCATGTCTTGGCCACCGTAAACAAAGCTGCAATGAACATTGGCGTACACGTGTCTCTATAGAGAAATGCTTTTATATTTTTGGGGTAGATACCCAGGAGAGCGATTGCTGGGTCATATGGTAATTCTATTCGTAATTTCTTGAGGAACCTCCACACTGCCTTCCATAGCGGCTGCACCAGTCTGCATTCCCACCAACAGTGTATGAGAGTTCCTTTTTCTCCACAGCCTCTCCAACACTTGTTACTATTTGTTTTGTTGATGAAAGCCATTCTGACTGGGGTGAGGTGATATCTCATTGTGGTTTTCATTTGCATTTCTCTGATGATTAGCGATGTTGAGCATTTTTTCATATGTCTATTTGCCATTTGTATGTCCTCTTTGGAGAAATGTCTCTTCAGGTCCTCTGTCCATTTTTCAATTGGGTTGTTTGTTTTTTTGTTGTTGAGTTTCATGAGTTCCTTGTATATTTTGGATATTAGCCCCTTATCAGAGGAACTGTTTGCGAAAATCTTCTCCCATTCAGTTGGTTGCCTCATTATTTTGTCAATAGTTTCTTTTGCTGTGCAGAAGCTTTTCAGTTTCATATAATCCCATTTGTTTATTTTAGTTTTTACTTCCATTGCCTTTGGAGTCAAATTCATAAAATGCTCTTTGAACCCAAGGTCCATAAGTTTAGTACCTATGTTTTCTTCAATGCAGTTTATTGTGTCAGGTCTTATGCTTAAGTCTTTGATCCATTTTGAATTAATTTTGGTACATGGTGACAGATAGCAGTCCAGTTTCATTCTTTTGCACGTAGCTATCCAATTCTGCCAGCACCATTTATTGAAGAGGCTGTCTTTCGTCCATTGTATGTTTTTAGCTTCTTTGTCAAAAATTATCTGTCCATATTTATGTGGTTTTATTTCTGGGTTCTCAATTCTATTCCATTGGTCTATGTGTCTGTTTTTCCGCCAATACCAAGCTGTTTTGATTATTGTAGCCCTGTAGTACAAGGAAAAATCAGGGAGTGTGATACCTCCAGTATTGTTCTTGTTTTTTAATATTGCTTTGGCTATTCGGGGTCTTTTGTGGTTCCAAACAAATCTGATGATTTTTTGTTCTATTTCTTTAAAAAATGCCATTGGGATTTTAATGGGGATTGCATTAAATCTGTATATGGCTTTGGGTAATATGGCCATTTTAACTATGTTGATTCTTCCAATCCATGAGCACGGAATGTCTTTCCATTTCTTTGTGTCTTCTTCAATTTCTTTCAAAAATGTCTTATAGTTTTCAGCATATAAATCCTTCACATCCTTGGTTAAGTTTATTCCTAGGTATTTTATTCTTTTTGCTGCAATTGCAAAAGGAATTGTTTTTTCTATCTCTTTTTCTGAGATTTCATTGTTGGTATATAGGAAAGCAATGGACTTTTGTACGTTGATTTTGTAGCCAGCAACTTTACTATATTCATTGATTGTTTCTAATAGCTTTTTGGTGGAGTCTTTAGGGTTTTCTATGTATAGCATCATGTCATCTGCAAAGAGTGACAATTTAACTTCTTCATTCCCAATTTGGATGCCTTTTATTTCTTTCTCTTGCCTGATAGCTCTGGCGAGGACTTCCAACACTATGTTGAAAAGCAGAGGTGATAGGGGACAACCTTGTCGTGTTCCTGAACGTAGAGCAAAGGGCTTCAGCTTTTCACCATTAATTATGAGGTTAGCTGAGGGCTTGTCGTATATGGCCTTTATTATGTTGAGGTATTTTCCTTCTATACCAATTTTAGTAAGTGTTTTAATCATAAATGGATGTTGTATCTTATCAAATGCTTTTTCTGCATCAATTGATAGAATCATATGATTTTTGTCCTTTATTTTGTTTATGTGATGTATCACATTGATGGATTTGCGAATGTTGAACCATCCTTGTGCCCCGGGGATGAACCCCACTTGGTCGTGATGAATACTCTTTTTAATGCATTGTTGTATTCGATTTGCTAGAATTTTGTTTAGGATTTTAGCATCTGTATTCATCAGAGATATAGGTCTGTAGTTTTCTTTTTTTGTGTTGTCCTTACCAGGTTTTGGTATCAGGGTAATGTTGGCCTCATAAAATGAGTTAGGGAGTACTGACTCTTCTTCAATTTTTTGGAAGAGTTTGAGCAGGATTGGTATTAGATCCTCTTTGAAGGTTTGGTAGAATTCACTGGTGAAGCCATCTGGTCCAGGACTTTTGATTTTGGGAAGGTTTTTGATGACTGATTCAATTTCCTTACTGGTGATCGACCTGTTAAGATTTTCCAGTTCTTCATGATTCAGCCTTGGAAGGCTATATGTTTCTAAAAACTTGTCCATTTCTTCTAAGTTATTAAATTTGGTGGCATATAGTCCTTCATAGTATTCTTGGATAATCCTTTGTATTTCTGTGGTGTCCGTGATAACTTCCCCTTTTTCATTTCTGATTTTGTTAATTAGTGTCTTCTCTCTTTTTATCTTAGTGAGTCTAGCCAAGGGTTTGTCGATTTTGTTAATCTTTTCAAAGAACCAGCTTTTTGTCACATTAATTTTTTTCTATTGTCTTTTTGTTCTCTATTTCATTTAGTTCTGCTCTGATTTTTGTTATTTCCTTTCTTCTGCTGACCTTGGGTTTCGCTTGTTCTTCTTTTTCTAGTTTTTTAAGGTGTAACATGAGGTTATTTATTTGGGATTTTTCTTGTTTCTTGAGATAGGCCTGTAATGATATAAATTTCCCTCTTAAAACTGCTTTCGCGGCATCCCAAAAATTTTGGTAGGATGTATTTTCATTGTCATTTGTTTCTATGTATCTTTTGAGCTCTCCTCTAATTTCTTCTTTGACCCAGTCGTTCTTTAAAAGTATGTTGTTTAATCTCCATGTATTTGTGTTTTTTCCTGCTTTCTTTTTGCAGTTGATATCCAATTTCAAAGCTTTGTGATCAGAGAATATGCTTGGTATGATTTCAATCTTCTTAAATTTGCTGAGGCTGATTTTGTGTCCCAATATATGGTCTATCCTTGAGAATGTTCCATGTACACTAGAAAAGAATGTATAGTCTGATGTTTTAGGATGAAGTGCTCTATATATGTCAATTATGTCCAATTCATCTAATGTGTCATTTAGGGCTGCGATTTCGTTATTTATCTTCTGTTTGGATGATCTATTCATAGCTGTCAATGATGTATTTAAGTCCCCTAGTATAATTGTGTTTTGGTCAATTTCTCCCTTTAGTTCTGTTAGTAGTTGCTTGGTATATTTCGGTGCTCCCTGATTGGGGGCATAAATATTGATGACTGTTATGTCTTCTTGTTGTATAGTCCCCTTTACCATTATGAAATGTCCATCTTTGTCTCTTGTTATCTTTTTCACCCTGAAGTCTGTTTCATCGGAAATCATTATGGCTACACCTGATTTTTTCTGGGTACCATTTGCTTGAAGTGTCAATTTCCACCCTTTCACTTTGAGTCTATGCTTGTCCTTGTAGCTGAGATGTGTCTCTTGTAGGCAGCATATGGTTGGGTTTAGTTTTTTGATCCAATCTGCTACTCTGTGTCTCTTTATTGGTGAGTTCAGTCCATTTACATTTAGGGTGATTATTGATATGTGAGGATTTCCTGTCATTCTGTCTTTAGTTTTCTGGTAATGCTGTGTCTCCATTGTTTCTTTGCCTTTTTGTTGTTGTCTATTATTTCTGTGTGGTAGTATTCTATGATGTTTCCCTCTGTTTCTTCTTTTATTATAGTATATATTTCAGATTTGGATGTTTTCTGAGTGGTTACCCTTGAGTTTATGTAAAAGAAAGTTTGATATTTAGAGTATTGCAGTTTCTTCAGTACGCTTACTTTCTCTATTCCCATATTCCAGTTCAGGCCTTTACGCTCCCCCTTTTTATGTTTCGGTTGCCACAAGTTGTCCCTGTTGATGGTGGTCTAATAGCCTCCTTTAGTATTTCTTGTAGTGCAGGTCGTGTATTAGAAAATTCCCTCAGCTTCTGGATGTCTGGAAAGGTCTTTATTCCTCCTTCATATCTAAAGGAGATCTTTGCTGGATATATTATTCTTGGCTCATGATTTCTCTCTTTCAATAGTTTGAATATTTGGTTCCATTCCCTCCTAGCTTGTAGAGTTTCTGCTGAAAAATCTGATGATAATCTAATGGGCTTTCCTTTGTAAGTTACCGTCTTCTTTTCCCTGGCTGCCTTGAGGATTCTTTCTTTATCATTGATTTTAGACAGCTTCAATACAATGTGCCTTGGTGAAGGCCTGTTGGGATTGAGGTAATTAGGTGTTCTATTTGCTTCTTGGATTCGAGGATCCAGTTCTGTCCACAAGTTTGGGAAGTTCTCATCGACGATTTGTTTGAATATATTCTCTGTTCCCTTCCCTCTTTCTTCTCCTTCTGGTATACCCATTATTCTTATATTGCTCTTTCTGATGGAGTCAGAAAGTTCTTGTAGAGTTCTTTCATTTCTTTTAAGTCTCAAGTCTCTTTCTTCTTCCCTCTGTGTAAATTCCAGGTTCCTATCTTCGATGTCACTGATTCTTTCCTCCATCTGGTCAACTCTACTACCTAAGCTGGATATTTTATTGTTAATTTCTTCTATTGAGTTCTTAATCTCCAGAAATTCTATTTGGTTCTTTTTCAAGATTTCAATCTCTTTTGTAAAATGCTCATGTTGTTCTTTGATTGTGTTTCTGAGTTCATTAAACTGCCTTTCTGTGTTTTCTTCCATCTCGTTCAGTTTTTTCAGAATTGCGATCTTGAATTCTCTGTCATTTAAATCACAAAGGTCCATATCTCTAAGTTCCTTTTCTGGAGACTTTTCACTTTCTTTCTGAGCTATCTTGTTGCCTTGGTTATTCATGGCAATCACTGATTTACTATTTCTCTTCCTAGACATCTACAGGAGTGTCTTCTGCAACAGGTTGATAGGTATGCGAAGAGCTTTTGGAGTTCCAAAGCTCTTTCTGCACCAGATTCAGAGCCCGTTTGTTTCAGCAGTTCTGTTTACTCCTGCAGGGATCCGCCCAGATAGGTGGGGCCAGGGGCGGGGTGAGTTGTGAGAGGTGGCCCAGAGCAATGGCGGTGACCACCACCACAGCCAGTCCTGCTTCCACAGCTCCCTCCCCTTTGCCGGAATTAATTGAGCTGCGAATCTGTGTCTGCGGTCCACAGTTCTCAGAGCAGCAAATATTCTGTCCTTTGATCCGACACTGCTACTTTATCGCTTCTAGCACCGGGCAGGTGGGGGCGGGGCGAGCTCTGGGAGGGTAGGGAGGGGGCGGCTAGTCTCCGTGCCTAGGGCTTCCGTTCTCCGCTCGGCAGTGAGGGCTTAAACCACCGATTTCAGCCCTCTTCCCTCAGTCTTTGCTCCGAGGTCTGCCGTGAGCGAGCGTTGGGTTCAGCGGTTTTGTATGCTGCCCCCTCAGCCCTGTGGGCCGTAAGCGGAGCCCTAGCAGTCCGAGTCCTTCCCTCTCCCGCAGCTGCGAAAGATCCGGGCGCAGCGGGCTCTGAGCATTGAGCTAGGTCTGTGTCCTGCGCCCGCGCGGCTTCGTCTCCGCACTTCTCCTCTCCCTCCTCCCCCGCTCGCGCGATTCACCCACCTGGAGGTGAATTCAGTAGTCGGCCTCTTTGTCTTGCCTGTCTGCTGTGCAAGGAGTCCTTTGTGGGGTTATTGTTGTCCGATTCGTTGTAAATTCCAGGGGAGCGTTACAGAGGCTCACCTCACGCCGCCATTTTTTTTTCCAATTGACAATCGAAGTTTTAAACTGCATTTAATGATTATGACAATAACCTGTTTGAAAAAATTATTAAATGCAAAATTTGCCACTATTCCATATCTGAGCTGGGTGAGTAAGTTTTTATGTAAACTTCATCATCCAGCCTGCCCACTGCAGTGCTGCGCAAATTGACAAAAGGCTTACCTCGTACAGTTGTTTCCTCCCATTTATGAAAATACAAATCTGATACCAGGGCTATCTCTTTTTTCTGCAAGTGTCCGAATAATAATAGTCTTTAGAAGAATTAAGCACTGTCAGAGTTTATGTTTCATTATAAATCCTTGTTCAGTAATTCTTCAAGTATACCTTTCACACCCTGGATAAGGCAGGATAAGTAGAGTACGTATGACATCTGCAGTGAAGTGTGTGGCCTGACCCATATTTATCTGGGCTGGCTGGAGAGTCCACAGCAAAAGCCTTCTAAGGCAGGTAGAAGAAACACTCTGTATGTACACCTGAAAGAGTTGGAAACTGTATTTTGAGGTTTTGTTTTTGATTTTTAGGGGGGAAAAAAACCCGTAATTCATCCTTTTCTATCCCAAAGACCCTAAATACCAAATAATGATCAAGCTGAAAAAGGCTCTGTAAACTGAATTTTTAGAGATGGCTCTTCAAGCCTTCAGTGGCTGTTAAGTTTCCAGCCAAGCAGTAGTCCCCGCCTCATTGCTCTGAGGCGCTGACCCCAGCTAAGCTATGCTCTGATTGCTCTGATTGCACTGACCCCAGCTATGCATTTATGTAGTCTTTCCTCAATCCAGTTGGGCCGTTCCAGGAGGCAACAGAGCCTGTCCTTCCTCCTGTCCCCATTGCCCCCACACTACGGAGCTCCCTGCCATAGGTGCAGGGCAGCCTGAAGCACAAGTAGCTATCCTGTGCCTGTAACAGTCCCCAAGGGCAAGACTAGATGGAGAAGTTCTCACCTGTGTGGCCATCAGTCACTTTCCTTTCGGCCAGTCCCCAGAGGCAAGCGTTTCTCCACCTCCTTAATCCCACCTGCCCTGGAGAGGCAGTAAGAAGCTAGCGGTATAGTTTGGACAGCAACTGAGAGCATGACGGAACCACGTAGATTATTCTTTGTCCATTTCCTACCAAGACTTCATGAAGCTAGAAGGAGCTGCAGTTGCCATATCCCAGCTCACGTGGCCTCAGGGTGTAGACCCAGGCTTCTAAGAGGCGTTGAATGCCTTAAATGTTAGAACATTGACTTAGTTCAGCCTTTGGTTTTACTCAAGAGGAAACTGAGGTCCAGGAAAGGGTGTGTTTTTGACCACAATACATTTTTTTGTGATTGTGTTTAATTTTCTCAAAAATTGAGCTGTGCAAATGAACACCTCCCAAGAGGGCCACTTAGGTAATGGACAGTCTAGCTATATGCAGAGTACATAGTATATGGAGAGAAAAGATACTGAAAATGGAACCCAAGGATAAAACAGAGGCCTGGGTCTACCTACCTGACAATACTATGACACCTACCAACTGAGAAAGGCCACAAAAGAGTGAACCTCAATAACAGAGTAGGTGATGCCTGTCAACCAGGGGGACATGTTTGTTTGGTCTCTCAGAACCATCTCTGTCTCATTCTTAGACTTGAGAAAGGACCAAGAAAGGAAAACAAATATACCCCAGGGCTGGGAAAATTAAATGTAACTATGAATTTGAATTTGGCGAAGACTGCTGAAGGAATCCACGTTATTAGAAGTACCTTAAAGGTTGCAGCTGATTTTAAGTAGTTAAGTAGTTAGGGCCCCATTGAAGTGCAGTTCTCCATCAAGTCCCCCTCCTTGTTCCTGCTCCCGCTTTTCTGACCAAGTGTACATGTCAAATCTGGGCCTGGGTCCTTAGCCTCTCGTGGAAGACTGCTGTAGGCATGCCCTTCACTAGATCATTGTTTTTGTCGTACCTTTGACCATTTCTGAATATACAGGTTTAATAAAATAGGAAATGAGATCTTTTATTCTCATTTCTAAAAGTTGCAGGGATTTTTGTCTTGATAATTCAATCCCCAAACCAGCCATCCTATATCTGGCTTTCTATTGTGTCTGTGTGTCTTCACATTCCCTATATCAGGGATGACAGGTGCCTTTATCACAACAGGCAAGTTGGGGAAAATAGCATACTACGCATGGTTGCCAAAGTCTGTGACCTATCTAACAGTGATGATTTTTATAGTCTCAAAATTAGGGCACATTGCTTCCTGGATCTCATTAGAACCTCCCAAGATGCTGCTGCCTTTTCTCTTTTTGCTTTTTCTTTTTTTTTTAATATCTGGAAGTGACCTTATTTAACCATAACTTTGAATTTCTCTATAGAGAACTTGCCACCATGAGGCTGTAAATGATTTACTGAACTCATCCTTTTGTCCCTATTCAACTGCAGCTCAGCCTGAGACCCACAGTGGCAGAGCTACAAGCTCGAAGGATCCTGCGGTTTAACGAATATGTGGAAGTCACCGATTCTCCCGACTACGATCGCCGGGCTGACAAGCCCTGGGCCAGGTTGACACCTGCAGACAAGGCAAGAACTCCAGTGGCTGTAGCCATGGTTTCATTTATTGTTGATTTTATTGCTTTTCTAAAAGCTCCAGTACTCACTTACCCCACTCAGTCATTCTAGGAAGCTAGATAAGACCAAATATCCCAACAATTTTTTTATCTTTGATTATTTAAGCCACTTATGTGATAGATTTAGTAGTATGAATGTATAATAGTTCTTTCAACTAAGTCGCAGAAAAAAACTAGTTCTTAGTTATCATGTGACCTGCCTGCATTCAAACCTGAATATGGGAAGGTGGGTAGAGCAGGGCTTTCACTCAGCCATGATTTATTCTTACTCTTAGAAAATATAACTTATATCCAGTTGTTATTTTAAAGGGGTATGCTAACAATGGGAAAGACATTGATCTATATCAAGGCCGCCACACATTTTCTGTACACTGTCAGAGAGTAACTCTTTTAGGCTTTGTGGGCAGTGGAGTCTTGGTTGCAATGGCTCAGTTCTGCCACTGTAGTATGAAAGCAGCCATAGACAGTTAGTAAGTAAATGAATAAATATGTGTTCCAAAAAAATCTTTATTTAGTAAAACAGATAGTAGGTCAGATTTAGCCTACAGGTCATGGTTTACTAACCTCTAATCTATATCATGGCTTACCGTGCAGAAAAACTGAAATATATAGAGGATTCTACCATGGAGAAAGACTAATTATTTTATGAGTGCTGTTGTTCCGTAACCAAAGAATTTTGCCAACCATTTGTTTTTAAATTCTTCACATTAGGATTCCAAAAAATGATTTCTAATTTTTGTCTCTCAGCAAAATTTAGTGTTGAAAAAATACATACCACACCCAGTCTCAATGCTAGAACTAGGTATTTAATTACACTCCGTACTGGCACTTTTTAATAGGAGGCTTCATTCTGTAAAGCACCTACTATGTGTCAAGCACATATTTTTCCATTTATTTATGTATTCTTCAGTTTCTTTTGTTAATGCCCTTTATTTTTCAGTGTACAGGTTTTTCATGTCCTTTGTTAAATTTATTCTTTAGGTATATTATTCTCTTCGGTGCAATTGTAATGAGATTGTTTTTTTAATTTCTCTTTCTGATAGTTTGTTATTAGTGTTAGAAACGCAACAGATTTTTATAGATTGATTTTGTATCCTACAGCTTTAGTGAATTTGTTTATCAGTTCTAACAGTTTTTTGGTGGAGTCGTTAAGGTTTCCTATATATAATATCAGGTTATCTGAAAATAGTGACAGTTTTACTTCTTCCTTTCCAGTTTAGGTGCCTTTTATTTCTTTTACTTGCCTACTTTCTCTGGCTAGGACTTCCAATACAGTGTTGAATAAAAGTGGTGAGAGTGGGCATTTTTATCTTGTTCCTTATCTTAGAGGAAAAGCTTTTCACTGTTAAATATGAGGTTAGCTGTGGGTTTGTCCCATATGGCCTTTATTCTGTTGCAGTACGCGCCTTCTATACCCAAATGTAGTAACTACAAATATGATCTCTTTTTCTGGGAGTTTTGTTTTTGTTTTCGTTTTTTAGATTTCCATATATAAGTAAGATCATACAGCATTTGTCTTTCTCTGTCTTACTATACTTAACACAATGCCCTTAAGCCATTGATTGTGTGTATTTAAAAAAATTCTTCCCATACCAAAATCATACGTGTATTCCCCTGTACTATTTTCTAGAATGTTTATAGTTTTGCTTTCGCATTTAAGTTCTTAATTGACAGAGAATTGACACTTTTAGAAAGTATGAGATATGCCTTTAGCTTTGCTGACCATATCTAGTATATGTTTGTTTTCTGTGTTGTTATTTGCTCTTTTATCTTCTTCCTCCCAATTTTCGAAACTTTTTTTGGCTTTTCTTTTCTAATGTAAGATGGACTTCTAGATCATTAACTTTCATTTTTTCTTATTTTCTGATGTAAGCACTGAAGGCCTCAATGACCCTGTCTGTCAGTAGTTCTCAATGTTGGCTACACTTTGCAATCACCAGAGGAGGTTTAAAAATGCTGATACCTGGGTCTCACCTCCAAAGATCCTGATTTAATTGATTTGGGGTATGACCTTTACGCATTGGAATTTTTATTGTATGTGGTCAGTAATTATAAATGTCCCATATATCCTTGAAAACAATGTGTGTTCTACAGTTTTGGGGTATGGTTTTCTAAATATGCTGAAAGATCAAACTTGTAAGTCTCACTCAGATTTCTGTATCCTGACTCGTTTATTGGGGATTTTTTTTGTGCGCCGGAGGTTTGTTTTGGAGGGCTTTTTTGTTGTTATTTATTTGGTTTTTGTTGTTGTTTTTTTGTCTGTTGCTTGATCTGTCAGGTACCAAGAGAGATATTTTAAATCACCCACTACATTTATGGGTTTTTTTTCCTTCTTATAATTTTGATTCATGTATTCTGAGGTTGTGTCAATAGATGTATAAACGTTTAGAATAATTACATGTTCCTGATGAAACCTTTATTATGAGACTCCATTTCAGGAAATGCTTTTGGTTGTAAAGCCTGCTTTATTTGATATTATTTTAAAACTAGATTATCAAGATGAGTTATTTTAAACCACCTTAGTACTTTGACTCAAGGTATAAACCCATTTGAGGGCTGACTTATGGATTCAAATTCTTAGGGTAAATTTCATCTTCTCTCCTTCACCCCCTAAGTACCAACATGCTTTTTTTTTTTTCTATACTTCGGGAGTCAGAAATTCTAGTTCACCCTTACAGTGAGGATATACCATGTGAGCCCCACGTTATGGCAGGAAGATCATTTATTAGACTTCCCACTTTGGACGTGTTTTGTCCCTGGTCTTCAGTATCTCACCAGGCTATGAAAATGATTGGTTGAAGTCAACAGGTTAACACAACAAATGCCCTGAAGCTCAAAGCCAGTTTCAGTGCTCTGCTTATCTTATTTCTCTGGGCTTCATCTTCATTTGTTTTTCTTTTTGTCAAAGTATTTTTTCTCTTTTTACCAGCTGATCAGTATAATTAAGATGACTTTTAAATGTTAAGTTCAGCATTTTAGTTATTTTTCAATAGAAGGACTACTCAGGACACCTGGTGTACCATTTTGCAAGTAATATTAGATTGGTGCAAAAGTAATTGCGGTTTTTGCAATTTTTTTTTTTAAACTTTTAAACCGCGATTACTTTTGCACCAACCAAATAGTATATGCCTTTATGCCAGTTTTCTTCCATCTTCCCTTCCTTTTAGTTGTGTGCAGACTTTTAGTCACATTAGTGACTCCTCATTTACCCTACTCCCATCACCATTTCTGTGCAGTGAACCATTCCAAACTAGTGGCTGAAAACAACAACTATTTTGTTATATCTTACTGATTTTGTAGGTTGGGGATTTAGTCAGGGCACAGCGAGGCGATTCTTCTGCTCTTCATGATGTTGATGGAGGTCGCTCAGTGCTACTCAGCCGACAAATTGGCTGCTCTGGCGTGTCTGAGATGATTTCACATGTCTGGTGTCTTGGTGAAGGTGGCTCAGAGGCTGAACTTAGCTTGGGCTAGCCACCAAAGCACCTATATGTGGCCTCTTCAGCACAGTGGCGTCCGAGTTATCAGGCTTTCCCCAGACAAGTGCCCTAAGAGAGCCGATAAAAGATGCATGGCTTTTTTGGACCCAGCCAGAGAAGGCGCCAAACCTCACTTCCACCACATTCTGTTACTTACAGGCAGGTCATAAGGTCAGCCCAGAACCAGGGGAGGGGAATTATTTTCTACTTCTTGACGGTGCATGGCAAGGTTATGTTTTGGAAGAACATAACCTTCTGTGTGAGCTAGAGGTATTATTGCTGTCATCTTTGGAAAATACAATTTGCCACACCCACCGTTCTCCGTTCTCTTGTTACATTCTCAGCTCTCTTGTTACTGAAGTTCAACAAACATTGAACTTCAGAAAGGCAGGTGGGCGGGCCCAGGTAAATGAGTAAAAATCACAGCAGGTACAAAGTAGGCAAGCAGTGAGAGTCTAAACCACCCTCAGATGGAAACTAAATTTTCCCTACCCTAGACTTAGTCCTTCCTGACTCTTGTCTGTTGTTGGCAGGTAAAGCTTGTCCATTTCTAGCTATAACAGAGAGGATTTTTCTTTTGAATTTTGAATTTTATGTGGAAACAAACATAGATTCTTGTGCTGGATTTCTAGGCTACAGAGGAGCTGTGTGTGGTCAGATTTTCTTTTGCAGGCTTAGTGTCTGTTCACAAGTACTTGAAAGGCAATACGACTTTCGTCATCTTCCCTACAGGTCAAACCTGAGCCCCAGAGCACAGACAGAGTCTTTCCTACTCAAATACGAGTCTCGTTCTCTCCCTCCGACATTGTCTCTTTTCTCCTAAGACTTTCTAAGGTCTAAAGAACAGCATTTTTAGAACTGGATTGGTTTTGTGGTATTTTTTTTTCCTTTGACGAAAAATAAGAATAATTTCTTATGGGTCGAAAAAATGTGTACTTTTTAAGATAGAAAATAGAAAAAATGCAACAATTTAAAATACTGTTAATGTATAATTGTACATACACAAGTGACACGGATTCATTGGCAAAAATCAGAACATTCAAGAATACAAAAAGAAAATAAGAATTGTAATGCATATCAATGCATGGTATTTTTAAGACTTTCTGAAAATATTGTTTTCTCCAACAGTGAAAAAATAGTTTCCTCTAGATGTTAAAAGATGAGTATAATGAAATATTACTCGTTGCCCAGAGATACTAAAACTATTAATGGTCTTAATGTATATTTTATTTTAGTATTAAAATAACATATGCTAATTATTATAAGAAGTATTCTGTTTCTGTTTCTTTTTACCTTAAAATAAAGCGTTTTGTAATTTATATTAATTATATTCAAACTTTGTATTTTATTAAGTTAATTGGTATAAAAATCTGCAATTTAGCTTTCATGTTAAAAAGTTTTATTTTTTTAACTTTTGAACTATATATCCCCCCCAAAAAACGAAAGTAAATATTTCCACCTCTGCTTAGTAGTATTTTCTTAGCCTCACTAAGATACCATGTTGCCTTTTAAAAAGTCTTTTGAACTTCAGTCATGGAGAAAAGGATCAGTAGCCAATAAGTCAATAGCCAATCAGTGCCCATTTTATGAAAACACGGTGCTGGGTGCTGTGAGGAATCTCACAGATCTATAGTCTTGTTAAACTGCCCAAATTGGGAAAGAGACGTGGTGGTAAAAATGTCTTGTTCATTGTGAATTCGATTGAGCTTAATTAACCTTTAAAATACAGTTTTCAATTTTAGAAACAGCTATACATACAATAAGATATAGATGCCCTATGTCTATATCTGTGCTGAAGTAGAGAAAGAGCCCTACATTGACAGGTGGAGTTAGAGGAGGCCATCAACTTGGCCTGAAGACTGAGACTCACACTGCCATCTCTCTGGGGTAGGCTATGGAAGCTCCATGATAGAGAGGGAAGGATAGGCTTTGGAGTAGTTTCATATGGGTTTGACTGCAGACTTGGCCACTGGGTAGTTATTTGATATTGGCCAAGTCATTTAACCTGTTTCTACACTAATAAAGTAGATCATATCTATCTTGAGAATAAGGTGAAATATCTGTCAAGTTCCAGCTCATCAATAAATGGTAGATCTTACCAGTATGACACTCATGGTCAGTCTTGATAATCTAAACTTTGTTGCCCATTGGTGACATTCTCACTATTCATTGAAGCCTCAGTTTACAATCCAGTCTAAAGTTATCCAGTAAAAGAGAATCCAGAATTTTGAGATGCTACTTGAAGTTGTCCTACAGGTTACTCAGTAATCATTTATTTAAACCCTTACAATACATTAAGTATTATCTTAGATACGGTGGCCATAAAGATGAATAGAACATATTATCCTCCCAGGAACACCTGTCTACACAGGTCCCAGAAAAGACTGAGGTTTTAATTCTATAAGAAGATATTCTTTGGCCTGTTCATGGTTGCCCTGGCAGCAGGAGAGGACACTTACCTACCCATGCCATTGAGCTGGAGTAGTCAAGGATCCCCTCTGTTTTCCATCACGTTTTTATCAAAAAAACACACAATGATATCAAAATGATGGAAATTCTCATTAATCTTCCCTTCACAGTTCATGTTATTTGGGAAGGCAGCAGGGCCCATATTTTAAACAAATCACCTGTTCCATCTGGCCAGGGTAACCCCTGAGCTGAGTGGCAGGGATTAAGGAGACTTTCCATCACCACTCATCACTAGTCAATTTTACACTTACTTTCAGTCATTTTTGTTTCCTTTTCCCTCTGTATCATTCTCATAGTACCAAAAAATACTACATATTTGGTTTCAGTGCTACCTCCTGGGTGCTTGTTTTGTTTCAATCTTAGAAATACCTAGTTTCGGCTCTGTTACTTCCCATTGTTCCAACCCAACGCACTAGGGCTCCAATCCCTCTACATCAACCTACTTTTCTATCCCACATCTTTCAACAAAATCAGTCCCATTTACAGTTACGTGAAGAGTTATTAGGCCTAAAATCTGGTCTTTTTCATAAAGGAGAGAGTTAAGATGATTGTACATGTTTGTCACTAACATACAGGATCTTATATACTTTATTTTCTTCTCATAACACTCTCAGAAAACCTTCTCTGTGGATAGTAAGAGGAAGTAACTTTTGGAATGTTAAGTGTGGTCATTCTTCAGCCATTTTTTAAAATGAGTATTGTATTTTTATAATTTCCTATATTTACATCTTGCTGATACATTTCTTCAAGCAACTAGTTCTATAATTTCACAACCCATTCATTGCCTGTAACTGATTCATCATTTCTCATTACAAACCAGCACACACAACATGGAGATCTGAGGCATTTATCTGGATGACTTGGGCTCTGAAGCTCATTTTACTGGAAAGAGTGGAGGCCTATGCATGAGCCCCATCTTTGTCCCTTAATGTCCATTTGATATCTAGCAGGTCACTCGATCTCCATATTATCACATGTAAGACGAAAGTCTTGGAATAGTGTCGGGTTATCAACTGCTTTGTAACAAACCATCCCAAAGCTTTAATGACTTAAGACAACCATCTTATTTTGCTCACAGTTTTGTGAGTTAGGAATTTGGGAAGGGCTCAGCTTGGCGGTTTATTTCTGATCCATATGGCATAGTAAGATGGTGCCTGGGTTTAGAGAATCTACTTCCATAATGGCTTCTTCACTAACATATCTTTACCTTGTTGCTCCTTGGCCTCTCTCTGTACCCACTTGGCATCTCATCCTCCAACACCTCTGCTTGTACCTTGGGTCTCTCAAGAGTGTGGTTTCCTGTGAAGGTAGGCACATTTTTTACATGGCAGCTTGCTTCAAGGAGAAGGAAGCAAAAGATGCTAGCCCAGTTAATGGCTGCATTCGGGACTGGCACAGCCTCACTTCTGCTGGGTTCTGTTGGGCACAGCAGTCACAGGACTCACCCAGATCCACGGTTGGAAAGATAGACTCCATCTCTTGACAAGGGAATGGGAAGGTTACATTGCAGATGAGCATGTAGGATACGCCCATAAATATTGAACTGGTTCTCTTGGAAAAAGTGTATGTATATGTACATGGTCATTAAGTGAATTGTAAGTGTCACTAATATAATGGATGTGTAGCATATAATCAGAAATAAACGATACAGTACTTTTTTTGTAGATTCCATATCCCAATTAATTCTCAAAGAATGCTTTCATTGATTTTGGCCAGACTCTTAGATCGGCAGCCAACCTACTGTTGAGAATAAGGACTTTGCCTTATTTGTCTTTGAGTCTCCTTCAGTGACATTTTCTGCTTGCACATAGTAGACTCTCTATAAATAAAAATGAAAGAGTTGTTAGTCACAGTCACAAACTTAAATTTAACTCATTTTTTGAAAGCCTCACAATAATGACATTTTATTGAATACTTACAGTGTCCAGTGTACAAAGCACTTTGAAATATGCTCCTAATTGATTCTCATAATATTGTAAGGAATTTTCATGCCCATTTTCCAGATGGGAAAACAGGTAACTCACTGAGGAACACTGCTGGTGAAGGCATAGGTAAAGACTAGCATCTATGACTTCTGACTCCGAGTGGACTACTTTCTACTTTCTCTACTGAAACCTTTCATTCAGAGGAGAATTTAAAATGAACATACAGGCAGGATTCTCTGCCACAATCCATATTAAAATACCTCCTTTCAAAGAAGACTTTTTGATAAATGTCACTGGGCCATTCGTATAGAGCATCTTTGCTATTTCAGCTCCTGGTTCTAGCTACCAATTTTTACAGTGACTAAAACAATGTGTATCCTCTCTGTTGATCTCACATGTGTGCCAATATGTGTAGTTTTATCACAGGGGACTCAGGCCAAAACATCTATCTCTCTGCTTGCTTCATCTCTTCCAAAAATCAGTAGCAGGAATTATTGCCACAGTTTGCAGCCACAGGCTCCCCATAGAAATTACCAGGGCTGAGGAATATATTTGAGGAGACGAGGCAATCTGTGACAACAGGATTTAAATATAACATTGAAAGGGGTGTTGAGAGAAAAGCTTGTATATTGCAGAGTGACAGCTAGTAATGGGAGAAAGCCAGAGAGAGGCCTCAGGGCTTCCCTCTGTCTTTTCCCTTTTGTAATATTAATCATTTTCCCTCCACAAAGTAGATTTTCTTACCTCTCAGTGAAGTAATTCTCTGTGGTTTGTAATGGCATTCTGTGTTTTGGCTGAAGAGTCCATTTTTCAAAGAGATTATGGAGCTGTTTTAATTAGTATTTTTAAGTTTACATGAGGAAACTATTCTTTGTGGAAAAATTAGGAAATAAAGATAAGCACAAAGTTGAAATCAAAAACCATCTGTGATCCAGCCATTACTGTTAATAGATAACTAATGTTAACATTTTGATGAGTATCTCAGCTTTTCAACCTGATGGACATAAGCATCTCTTCAAACCCCAACACTTACATGGCATGAATTATATGTTTGGCAAATAGAATAGTAATAACATTCTATTTGACATTTTCTTTGAGTGGCTTTAAGTGCTTTGCTAGTATTTTTTATTCTAATTGTCTTTAGTTTCAGTATTAAAGAATGAATAACAACTGCTTTCTCAGTAGCTCTGTGGCAGCTAGTCAAAGCTATGTAGTGCCATAGGTGGTGTTAAATGCAGAACTTTAATAGGAAAATGATATCGTTTCCCAGAAAATTTCATGACCTGCACTATCTTTGTGGTCATGGGGGGGGGGGGGGATAGGGGAGGTCGTGACTCATCAGACCCCAGGATAAGTTTAACAAAGGCCCCTCTCCACCTTGTCAATGATGCTTGAAGGAAATCCATTCTGGTTTTAGTTTGGGTATAGCATGATACTACATTTATCATACCTTTATCTGATAGAATTTAGGAACCCCTTTTTCCAAGATGTTTCTTGAAAGAAGGTCTGCTTCATTGATGCTGAATATGCCCAGGAAATATGTGACCTAAGTGACAAATCTGTTTATCTAATTTTTCCTATTTAGGCAGCAATAAGGAAAGAACTAAATGAGTTTAAAAGCACAGAAATGGAAGTTCATGAAGAGAGTCGACAGTTTACAAGGTAGGTACACAAAATGCAGTTTAGCATATTAAAAATGATTGTCTTGGCATAGAATTAACCCCTGGTCATTTGCAGAATGTAAAAGAATTTACGAGACTCTACAAGAATGAGAAAAGATTTATTGAAAATGAAAAAGAGAGAGAGAGAGAGAGTTCTGGCAAAGGGAAGTTTTGCCAGGGCAGAGCCCAATAGGGACATCTGTGGAGACAGAGTGGTAAGAGAGATACTGGCAGAAGTTTGCCAGGGCAGAGTATGATGGAGACAGCTGCACCAATGGGAAGGAGTGCTGGGGTTTTATATTTTTCTATGCAGGATGTATGAAGGGTGCTTGTCAGCTTG
Organism: Rhinolophus hipposideros; assembly: GCF_964194185.1. Classification (NCBI taxonomy): domain Eukaryota; kingdom Metazoa; phylum Chordata; class Mammalia; order Chiroptera; family Rhinolophidae; genus Rhinolophus; species Rhinolophus hipposideros. The sequence goes on along the minus strand of NC_138049.1, from coordinate 19,818,242 downwards.
CTGTGGTGGGGAGGAGGGTGCTGCCATTATAATTGTCTTCTCCTGGGAACTGTCCTATTCTCATCTGTGATGGATGTTAGCTTACAGGGAGTTGCTGTTGCGATTGGAGACTATTCTGTTCCTACCTATGACGGATGTAAGGTGATTGTCAGCCTTGTCAGCTTGCAGGTATAGTGCTAGCCAGGGGATTCAGAGCCAAGTGGTTAATGTGTAGCTCATTCCTGTTAGGTCACAAGCTCACTCTTTGCCTGTTCCATCCTGCCAGCTCACAAACCCACTCCTATTAACTTTTTATTTGTCTCATCAGTGATTAAGAAGGTAAATTTTATTTTATGTGTATTTTACCACAATTAAAGTTTTTTTTAAAAAAAACACGGTTTAGAATAGACAACAGTATGGTGGTTACCAGGAGGGAAATGGAACGGGGGAAGGATAAAGAGGGTAAAGGGGGTCACATGTAGCGACGGAATGAGACTAGACTTTGGGTGGTGAGCACACAATGCAATCTACAGATGATGTATTATCAGATTGTACACTTATAACTTACATAATAGTTATTAACTAATGTCACCCCAATAAATGTAATTTAATAAAATGCACTTTACCATAACACCATCTAATGAACACTGAATCATTCTAAAGGGTGCTGTTCTGGTTTCTTTACTTAGCTTTATTTTCTAGGCCAGAAGACAAGTGCCAGCATCATTTATTCTCCTCTTGAAGAGACATAGTTGAAGTTTTATGCCCAGAACAGATGGTGAGAGCCAATGTGGGCACATATGTGTCTGCTTTGAGCTCACAGTAGTTATAACTTAAGATAGAAACTGAATTTTCCAAAGACATAACTTAGAATAGGAATCCAATTTTTACTGGTGCCACAAATCATTATAGTCCTCCCATTTTGCCTCCCAGCATGATTTAGTTTCAGGGGCTGCTAAAACCGGAAGAGCCCGGAGTGATTATGTAGTCTGAGCCCCACACTTCATAGGTGTTCTGTGTATTTCTCATAGGTTCACGTGCTTTGCCTTTCTATAACAGGTGTGTTCCTAGAAATTTGCAGGCCAAGCAAATCTTTAAAAATTGAGTTGTTAAAAAGCATACCAGAGCAGAGGATTACTTGAAGAAGACCATGGTAGGTCTTTGTGGAAAACAAATACTGATCCCCTAGGCTGGAAACAGCCTCTGTAAGGCTGTACTTCATGATGCTACCTTTTCAGCAGTGGTTCCTGTTCATGGTGGTGTTCCATACTGGGGACCATGTCACATGATAAAAGAAGCAGTGGCATAACTTCCTGACTTAATAGCAAACCTCTTCCCTGAAATGCATGGGGCTTGCATTGCTCCATACCTATTGTTCCTATAATAATAATACCTGGTCTTCACAAGAAACTCACCATTCTCCTAGAGATATTTCTTATTTGTTTCCTCCTATATCGTGTTTATTTGTAAATGCATGTAGTACTTTCAGACATCCTAAATGTATAGATTTGTGTTTGTTTGAAGGCTTCATAATCTCTTCTTGGACCCATCATCACATGCCCATATCAAGCCGGACCTATTTGTCCACTCTTTTTTTCCCTTCCACTTCCAGGGTCAGGAAAAGTTCATACTAATATCTGACACCTGTGGTCACACTTCTCTAGTAAAGTTGATCATAATAAGGTGGCTGGATATTTATGATGACATCGAACTGGCTGGGCCCTCCAGGCAACTAGCAAGATGGCATGTGTTTGTGTCATTGAATCCTGAACCCTGAGATGCACCCAACCCAGGATTTGTCATTCAGGATAGTTTTACTTCTGAGTAACTTTCCTAGAAATCGTAGTATCTGGTTACCTTACTTGATAGCATTATATGAAGACTAAATTATAATAAAAAAATAATCAAAATTTTAAAATGCCTTTTTATGGAAATAAGTCCTCATTTTATGAAAAATAAACATTTATACTGAAAGAGGTTCTTTTCTGTTGTACACTATGAACAAGTAAAAAGAAAATAGGACGCAGGGAGAAGAAAAGTTCATTTCTTTTTTTATATATGTATTTTTAAGTGTACAGATAATATAGCATTCAAACAGTACAAAAATCTTATCAAATAGTAATGAAAATTCCCTTCACTCCTTTCCCCAACTTCATTCCCATTCTCACCAGTAACCACTGGTAAAAGGTCAGTGTACATCCTTCTAGACATTTTTTCTGTGCATTTACAAATGTGTGTGTGTGTGTGTGTGTGTGTATGTGTGTGTGTGTGATATGTATGCATTTATGTACACCTTCTTAGTCACACACAAAACAACATCTAGAAAATCTTCCCATATTAGTATGTCTCATTCATTTAAATGACTCTAGAGCATTTCATAGGTAATATACCATAAGTTACTGAACAATTATTCTATTGATAGGTATTTATGGAATTTTCAGTTTTCATTAGTAAGACAATGCTACCTTGACTTGCTTTATAAATGTATCTTTGTGCACACACACGAATATTTTTATAGTAGTCCCATAAGTGGATTTGCTAGGTCACTGGATATATATTTTTTATATTTTGAAAGGTAACATTCTGTGACCTACACTTTACTAGCATGGCAGGTCGACTCACTCTCATATTTGGGGTGATGTTGGTGGTGAGGCTTCTGTATTCTGAAGAATGGACGTTAATAAATAGTTTATTTCTCTAAGGTTGGGCATCTTTACATACCTTTATTGACCATTTCTTTTTTATTTGCCCTGACTAGTTTTCTTTTGAGTTGTTTGTCCTTTTCATATGGATTGGTGAAAAGTCAGATATTATGGATATCGGCCCTTTGCTGCATGTCATGATACTTTACTCCAACCTACTGCTAACATTTTAACTTTTTAATGGTCTTTTGTGTAAGTGTTTGCATATTCAAATTTGTCTGTATTGTTATTTTTTACTTCATTGTTTTTTGTTTTGTGGAGGAAGGCCAAGATTATGAAAATATTATCTTCAATTATATATATGCTTTTTTTAACACTTAGATATTTCATCCATTCGGCATTTATTTGTGGTTGTGATTCACAAGAGTAAACTAATTTTACTTTGTTCTAAACCAATAGTCAATTGTCCCAATGCCACTTACTTCCCTCTTGATGTAAGATTCTTCCTTTAATATACACGTAGGTCAGTTTTCAGATTCTTTACTATGCTCAAACAATCTATTGTCTGTCCTTGCATTTGTCACACTGCTTAATAAGAATAGGTTTGTAGCATATTTTTATATCTGATAGGGTATTTTTTCACCTTCAAAAAAATCTATTGGTTATTTTTCTGTATTTACTCATCTATAGAAATTCAGAGTATGCTTCTTGTGTTCCATAAAGTCTATTGATACCTTCATTGTTTAAGTAAATGTTAATAGATGCAAACAGGGATGAGCTGCATTTCAAAACAAAATTACAGATTTTATTTCTGTAGCAGCTGATATCAATGGTAAGCTTTAAAAGTTTTCCAAAAAATGCATTGATTAACACTCTTTAAAATGTCTTTCCAGATATGGAAAAATTAAATATTCATATCACCCAGATAAATATGCCTGGCTTATGTTTTCTTAAAAACTTGGCAGTAAAGCTAATATCTACTGCTATTTTTCCATTGATTTATATTACATCATTAGACTTGCATTCCAATACAGAAATATTTTGGCTCTGAGACTTAATAAAAATCATGCTTATGATTTTCAAATTGTTTTCAGTATTTCTTTTAAGAAGAAAAGGTTTTGGTAAACACTGCTGTATCTAATCAAAATAATACAAAAATATGATGATGTTTTACATTTAGAAAATTGCTCACGTAAAACATAGTGGTGCTCTTAGCACCAGCCACCCTTGGAGGAAATAAACACGCTGTGGATCATTATCTGCCTCTTTAAATGCAACCAAGATAATAGAGCAGCTCACTTCTTAGCTCTTCTTATTAGCGCCAGACATTATCTCTTATATTAAGTAAGCCTTCCTTTAAAACCTCAATCTGTTAACTCCCAGGGGATTTAGGGTGGCTCACACCATTGAAGCAGCCCTGCTCCCTCTGCCTAGGTACCTCTTTATCCAGAGATAATCTCCCACAGAGTGATGTATCAGTCAACACTGGAAGGATCCATTCATATTTACTAGTATAGCTTCCTTTGCTTCTGTATCTCTGGGGAGAGACACACAAAACAGATAATATTGGTTGCCTCTGGAGAGGGGAATTGGGTGACTAGGGGCAGACATGGGAGGGATTCTTTTCACTATTCACCCTTTGAACCTTTTGAATTTTTGAAACATAGGAATTTACTACCTTGTCAAACACATTTAACAGAAAAAAAATAAAGGATCTATTCCCTACTCTTTCTATAAAGGATAATTTCATCATGCTGGCTTTTCTTGAATCATGCACTGGCACTAATATTAATTGTTATAATAAATGCTTTCTATTGGTGTACCAAGAAGCCACCTGGGAAATCTCCATCATGGAATACATTATGGGACATGTTTGATCTGTAGTGGTAAGGGTTGGAGTCATCCACCCTTTCATCTAGTTCTCCCAGTTTCTCCCAGTATTTTCCAGGTAGCTCTCTGGAATCGGAATGCATTCTAGGACCATGTAACAAGGATGAGGACAAGTGGTCCCTGTGAGACTTCATCCTGTGGCCTGAGAGGTTCCAAACTCTAACCTTAGTTCCTTAGAACACTTGATGCTGGTCTGGCTACATCCTCTACTTTCTGCCCCAGCATCTGGCCACCCAGATGACTGTGCAAAATCCGAAAGACCATTTTAATGGCTATGTACCATTAAATATGGCCATTGCATTCTGGAAGGAAATCACCATAGCAAAGACAAGTCACTTTTTTTTTTTTTATAGTAAATGACATTTCTACTATTTAAAATAATTCTCTAAATTATAAAAGCATTTTGTATATGAAAGGTCAAGTTTTACTTAAAAACTAAATTTTTAGGTGTTTATAGCTGAGTGATAAGATCATGGGTAATTGTATTTTTGTTCTGGAAATGCTGTTGTCTAATTTTTTTAAATGGCAACTTGTATCAGATTTATAATCGAGAGTATTGCTTTTAAAAAATAAACTTTGAATTTTGTAAACAAGAACTTTTTTTAGTGTGCAAAGTAATACTTACATTAAGGAATATTATCAAAGACTCATAGAATCATTAAATTCATGCTTTTAGAGTGAAAATGGGCCTCAAGGACTCATTGACATAACATTGAGTGGAAAAATCAGGATATTGACTAAATGTATATATATAGCAGTGGTATGTTTTATTTAAAATTGAGATGCATCGAAAAAAATGACATCAAAAACCTTAATGGTTTGTTACAGAGTTTGTTTTGTTTTTTCTTTTCTCTACTTTTTAAATTTCCTTAATGTGGTTATATTGTGTTTGTGAGTGTGTGTGTGTGCGCGCGCGAGTGTGTGTGTTTAAAGCAATTATTTCATTCTTTACCATCTTTAGGTATTACAATCTCATGTAGATTTATAAATAAAGTAAACCACTCTTTCAGCTTCTAGATACACTTATCAAAATGTGACAGGGCAGGAACTACACATGTGACTGAAACAAAAATTAGAGTCCTGCACAGAGGAATAAGAAGGCTGCTTCTGCAATGGTCTGAAAGTACCATTGGTGCTCCATTTTCTTGCTACCTGGACAGAAACTAAAGAGTTGCAAAATGCTGCTTTAACCACCAGAGTTGAAAGCTTGGTTCAGCATTCGACATAATAAAATTCTGTCAGGCTTCTGACGAAGAACAAGGAGCAGTGTTTTAGGAGAACTTCCTCATTTGTTTAATATAAGTGTAGGAGTATGTGCCTACACTTTTAAATAGAGAGGAAATGAATTATTCAGGATTCCTGTGTATGTCAAATAGGGAAGCATAGGAAAGTAATAGTTTACATTTCTGAGTAATTTTGTGTTTTATATATCTGAATGAAATTACAGGAGTAAATTTTAAAAATTAAATTATGGAAGAACCATCTTTATGGAAAAGAATTCTCTTCTCCTGAATTCCATGATTTAAAAATAGCTTTTCCTCCTATTTATTCCCTTTCAACAGTCTGGAAATAGGAAAAATATATTATGATTTTTAACAAGAAGAAGAAAATATAGATAACTTCAAATTTGAATCTCAGGAAAGTTCTGGAAAAAAGAACAGATGAAAAACTTAAGTATCCTTAGGGCACAGTTGATGTATTTATGGTTACAGTAACTTGAAGCCTAAAGCCAAAACTGTCATTCTGTCAGGTAGGCAAACTTCTCTGGAAGTAAAACTGAACTTCTCTTTCTAAATGAATGTAAACCACTCAGTAGTAACAAACTTAAGAATAATTTGCATTTTCAGTACCTCTAACCATAAAATTTTGGAGCTGAATTTGAAGACAAGATGCTTAATTTCAGCAGGATTATAAATGTCCTTTTCTGATTGGAAAGTGCAAGAAAATATATGAGGTTTTTTTGGTTTTGGTTTTATTTTTACCAGATATGGCACTCCAAATGAAGAAAGGGTACATTTCTGACGCCTGGGTTTATCAGCATATTATTGCATTCCCACTGTTGGTTGGTCATCTTCCTCTCTTAGCCCTTGAAGCTATGCTGATGGTTTGTGACCTTCCAAGCGATCCGGACGGTGGAACTCACTCTGATGGAATCCATGGGCAAATAGTGTCTGCAGAAAAAAACCAAAAACCTTATAGTGTCTTGCAGTTTTGGGAAAATAAAAGCAGGACACTTTCCAGGAAAATGCTGGGCTTTAAAAGGTTCTGAATCTCTTTGGGTCCAGTGACCCACTTTGTTAACCAACCCAATTTTTAATTTACCTTCTTCGTCCCACAGACATTCCCAATGGAAAGAGAAAACCTCTCATGTCGTATTTCCCCAAACTTGTCCTTTGAATCCAGGACCAAATGAATATTAGGACATTGTGGAATGTTTGGTGTACAAAGCCCAGCAAAGTAGGAGAGAGCTAAAATAATTGCTGAATTACATGAGATTGTATGTAACTCCTGGAAAATCTGAACCTAACAAACATGGACATTTGGTAGCTCTTGGTGCAAATATCCTGCAGGGGCAGCATGCTTGTATTTGTCTGTACTGTCCAGGTAGCTCTCTGGAGTGGTGTGGGCACTGCTCCTGTTCCCTCTGCGTGGTGTGGGCACTGCTTGTGTTTCCTGCATAGGGAAGTGAGGCTGCTCATTTCAAACCCAAGGACATCACTGGACTTGCTTTTCTAGTAATTGCAAAAATGTTTGTGCAGGCCCATTCTCACCTATTTCCCTTTGTGGCAAAAAGCAGGTGTTTCTGAGACAACTGCAGCAATCAAATAGTCTGAGAGTGTGTAACAGGACTTTTCTCTGGTCAAAACGCATCAAAACTGACTGGCAAATGTAGAAATTAATTTGCTCACCTTTTCTATTCCATTCTACCCACAGGACACCAAAATAATCCTTTGAATGAAAGTATGGATGAAGGCATGTTTTGATCTCATTGTCTAGTGTAGGTTAAGAATACAGAATGGCGGGGGATCAAATATAGGGTGATGGAAGGAGAACTGACTCTAGGTGGTGAACACACAATGGGATTTATAGATGATGTAATACAGAATTGTACACCTGAAATTATGTAATTTTACTAACAATTGTTACCCCAATAAATTTTTTAAAAAAAGAATACAGAATGGGGAGCCTGGCACCTCCACTTACCAGCTCTCTGCCTTGGGCACATGACTTAGCATCCCTGTGCCTCAGTTTCCACATCTGTTCAAAGGGGATACAGGAACACCTACCTATCTCAAAGGATTATTTTCAGGATTAAAGTAGGTAATATGCGTATAGCAGTTGAACTTGTGCTGGGCACATAGTAAACATTAGTAAATATTAACTATCATTACAATTATTATCTGCCTCACATTTTATATCAAAAGTTTGATTTAAGAGGTTTTCAATTACTCTTGAAATGTTTTTATAGAATTTTTATATTTTTCTTCAGGTTATGGTTGACTTCCTAGAAAGCATGATGGAATGTCCTATCAGATGGGTTATCATAGATTAGCATACACCTAATTGTAATTAATTTTAAGGACCTCATAATTGGATTCTTCAGTTATATAGAATTATTTGTAGAAAGAATTAAAAACTTTCTAAGTACATATATATAGTATATTGATTCAGGTGTTGATGAATTCAGCAAACATTTTTTGAACACACAGAATGAGCCAGAATTTAGAACAAGTCCAATAAGGTCCTGGCTTTTACATGAGGAAGAAAAACCATTAACAAGTAAAGAAACAAACACGATAATATCAAATTGTGCTAAGTATTGTGAAGAAAATGTAACGATGCTGTGGGAGGGACAAGGGTGGGTATAGCTAGGAGGGCCAAGAAAGGGGTCTTCTGAGGAAATAAAAGTTATTCTGTGATTTAAATGACAAGAGGAATCCATCAGTGCTCTTGGGAGAGAGGAAAGCATTCCACCCCCAAAGGGAGTCAACTAAATTAGAGAGCAGATCCAGGACAGAGGGTCTGAGGTGGGAACGAACTTTCCATGATCAGACTGAGTAATATTGTGTCCGTTTAACAATAGAGCATCAGTGTCCACACACCTGCCCAAGCTTATGGTCGGGGTAGAGTTAAGAACTGAACTCAGAATGGACACATTTCTACGTTAGTCACACGTGTTTTGGAAAGCTTGGTGAATCTTAGTTTTATTTTTACTTTTGGAAAGTCAAACGTGCCAAAGTCGTATAACAAACCCCGTGCATCCATGACGCAGCTTCTCCAAGTGAAAATTGACGGCCAGTCTCCTTTCACTTGTTTGTATGCATCAGCACAAATCTAGAGAGCATTTGGAGACAAATGATTGGAACTTAGGGTATGTGGGGGGCAGTTAGGGAGATTTATTTAGAAACAGGTTTCTAGATAAATGAAAGGCCGCAATCACCGCTCTTAACAAATGTACATTTTATTTGCTAGGGAATGGAGAACGATACAATGGTATTAACAAAGAATAATTGAATGAGTATTTATGATGATGGTGGCGCTAGGGACAGTGTGGGGCATAGAACTGGTCTCCAGATCGATGGGTCTGGGACAGGAAAATGAATTTGGAGAGTGGTTTACTGGGGCAAGTGAACTTTAGATTAGATAACACAAAATGCTGAATAGAGTTGCATAAATGTGGAGTCACAAAAGTAGGCCGAAGAGGTAGACCAGATAAGGCCTTATGCAGAAAATGGCATTTGACCTTGATCTTGAATATGAAAACAGAGATGGAAAATAAAGGCGGGGGCTCATACGTAGTATTAGGGAACAGCATGTTCAAAAGCACAGGCTGCGAAAAATTGCAAGGGACTCGCATGGAGGGCTATGAAGTCCGGACGCTAGCTAGCTAGCATGCTGCTCAATTCGTGCCAGCAAAAGGTGGTGAGGGCTTCAATGAATTCAGAAATGGGCAGTTGAGGCAGGACTTGATGACTGATGGGATATAGAAGGGTGGAGGAGAGAAATGAGTTGCAAATCTGAGGTTTTAGGCTAAAAATATCTTAAAAGATAGAACATTGTAACAAGTTAGAAAGTGCAAAGCCAGTTTTACAAGGAAAGATAATTCGTATAGTTGTGCACATGCTTATATTGTGTATGTTGCCTGTGCAATGTTTGGAAGGAAATGCCAGGCAAGCACTTGGAAATTCAGGTGTAGAAAGTAGATTTGGAGTCGACAGGAGGTGATGAGAGGCTGACACTAAAGAAATAGTGACTATTTGTTGATGTTTTCCTTTTATAACTACAAACCAGGTGTAACCAAATCCTTTATGAAATAATCTCACTCTGCTCAATTCAGGTCAGAACATGACCCTCAAGGAGAATGATGTTTTGTATATTGAGTGCTCTGTATCCTGGATGATATAACCAGCATCTTTTGTACAGGGGGCTGTCTCTACTTTCCAACCTAACGTGTAAGAGTATTCTGTTCTGACAGTAATTTATAACAGTGATTCAGGTGGGGGATGTCCAGAACCACCGGTCATTACAAACATTACCATACCATATTCAGGTCATCGAATGTGGACTGTGCTTCTGTACCGCAGACTCACAGAGCTTCCATTTCTTCTTTCAGGTTTCATCGTCCGTAACGAAGTGCGAGACCCTGGAAACATAGACTGACCATCTTTGGGGGAAGCCTTGCTTCCCGAACAGCTGATATTGCACTGGGATTTGAATGTGTGTGTTTCCGTTTATCTTGTGGTGAAGGAAGCAGGTAGAAAGTGCTCCCCACCCGTTAGCCCAGATGGGGCCAACAAGCAAAGGGACGGGTGCAGTGACCTGCTGTCCAGCATGCGTACTGATGGTAAGGGACACCATTGGTTACACCATTTATTCTTCATCAGGGGTTTTAATCAAAGAAGATGAGCAGAAGACAATCGCTGGCTCCCTTTTATCAGAAAGCCAAATGTTAGAGTGCGGGTTTAAAAAAAAAAAACAAAAAAAAAAACGAGGTTTGGAGTGGCTGGGCCCTGGAAAGGGGTGGGGGTTGAAATCAGAGAGAAAGAGAAATATTTCATTATGTTAATGAAGAAAAGAGAGAATTGAACATAAATGTATTTTTGAAGTAGGCTTTTGATAGTTGAGACCTTATTAAGGGATTTGGAGATTTCATCACTCAACATGGATGTTGAGTCTTTCCTCAACAGGTTGGATGAACAGGGCTTTCCTTAAAGACCTGATCCTAGAAGAATATTCTTGTTGCACCATTATGTTGATACAGTATACTACCATTATTTTATGTTGTGCCAGTGAATCCAATTGCCAGAAATAAGTATGTTTTCATGTATCCTTTTCTTAAATGCGAGAGGCTTTTCCTGACTCTTAACCAGCATGCTTACCCAAATTTTATTGCATGCTTTAAGTAGCATAGCTATACACACTTTACATTTCTTTTTATACTCCTCACCTAATGTACCAACCTTCCACAAGGATAACAGGACTGGGAATAGAGTCATATGTGATGTGAAACAATAAATCTAGCAAGCTTTAGAAATAAATGTTTTGGTCTTTCCCTAGCTTGATTATCTCCAAGGTCAAAACAACCATCCTTGATCTAAGGAAGATGATATCGACAATCACATCTTTTTCTAAAAAATCTGAATCCAAAGTTAAAACTTAACCAAAATGCAAGTGTTCTGCCAGCAGTTAGCTCTGAGTGAAAATTCAAAGGACTGCTTATTTTCAGTGCTGCATAAAGTTGGATCGCTGCTATTAAAAAGATAAAGCACATGGATCGAAAAAAAAATACCCAAAGGCTTAAAAGAACACAGAAAATTTCTGCTAAGTTGAGAGTGAGAAGAACCCCATTTTGTATTTTAACAGTCTGCAGATTGCATCCGTAAATATAGCATTGACTTTCAGTACAAAAAAATCAGAGTTAATTAAAGTCATGGAAGGTTTCCCGATGAGCCCACAGTCAGTATTGTTTACATTAAGAAGCTCTTCTTGTCGTCTTGTTATTTTCCACGGAGTCACGGGCACAGCCCCGCTTCTGTTCCCAAGTCCATATGACCTTCTATAAATACAACATTGCATTTAATTGTTCTTTCACAGTTGTTTTGTTCCCCTTTCATTAAACTACACATGAGATGTGTGATAACAAGACAAGACCTAAATAGACTTTATTTTATTCTCAAAGTTTGGACTAGAATTTTCTGAAATAATTCTGGTTCATAATATGGAAGACTGTAATTTCCAGTTTCAAGCAAAAAGCAACCATTTCGTCTGGTGAACAAACTTGGATCCTGGCATCTATTAATACTTTTTAAAAAACTACTTGAAATTGGATGATGTTACTTAAAAATAAAAAAATTTTAGCCCCAATTAGCCGATTACAAAAAGCCAGAAACATTTTTAACTAAGAAAGGTAACCAACCTTGTTGCACCTTTTGCCTCACTCAGCTATGTGCATTAATAAAATAAACCTAGATTTCTGCACTGTTATCATTTCATTAATAGGATAAGACACATTGTTGCTTTGAAAAAATGTTGACCATGCCCACGTGTCTTTCTCTGGCTGAGGTTTTGTCCATCTCGTAGTGTTTAAATCCAGCCATAGACATGAACTATGTTCTAAATTTTTGGCTGAAGTCATCCTCTTCCTTATTTTATTATCATTTTATTGTTTTGGGAAAAATACTGAGGAATGTAATGTTATTTCAATTTTTCTCTATGTATGATCTTCAAATATTGTTTTGATTTATCACAAGGCCTCACCTCCATAAAAATGGAAAATGAGACAGCATCATTTTATCACTCAGGATACATGCCCAAGAAAGTCTCTCTTTGGTTTCTTTGGTTGATAAAAGGAACAATTTTTCTCACTAGTGGTGTGTGTGATGCAATTTTTTTCACCCCCACAATGAGATGCACCCAGTACAAAAATGAGAATTTGGTCTCTCGATACATAGTTTTTCTTGTGTGATATGTCAGCTTTAGGAACTTCCTCTGTTTTTCCTTCATACTGATTTACATGCTTACAGAAAATTTTAAAAGAGAGAAGTTTAAAAGTCAAAATAATTGAATCGCTGCCAGTCTAATATTTCAGAATTGGAACCACCAGTTATTTCATTAGATTGATTCTTTAAATAAAAAGCTGTGGAAAGACTCAAAGGATTATGAACTAAGATATATTTTGCAGAATAAAACTCTTATTTTCATTGCTAAATCTAAAAGGCAGAAACACTGCACATCCACCCCAGCAGCCCAGCTGGAGGTCTCTCACCTGGCAGCCCTGAAAGGTTGCAAAGGTTTGGACCTCTCCTGCCTCCATATAATTATGCTTCTGTCTGAGCATTTCTGCAACGTCAGCATTCCTTCCTACAAGCCAGCCAATGAGCTGCAGTTCTATAAAGAAAATAAATGTGTATGAATCGCGTTGTTGTTGTAACATAGCTCCAGGTTTGTCCCTATTTAAAGTGCAACATTAGGCCGAGGAAGTGTGTGGTTTTTTCCTGAGTCCCCAAGGTACGGTGAAGGAAAAAAACAAACCCATCTCCAGGAAGGTCCCAGGCAGGAAAGAACTAGACAGACTAAAACCCAAAGTGGTCGTTTCCATCTTTCTTAAAATGGAGAGAAGGAACATGAACATTAAGGTAGTAAGAAGATACCATGGGCTTTATCAGCATCTTCATGGCCATTACCAATTAAATCTCTGGTGATCAGCATTAATTTAAGGCAGCCCGCCTGATAATTTCCTGTGTATGTGAAATGTCTTGCTTTTTTTATGGTCAATATAGTTCATCCTTATGTTAATTCCTTAAATTATTTAAATGAAATCTACAATATTCAGAGAACCATTTTTGGTATCTCAGTAGCTGTTTTAAATGGAGGAAAAACTCAACTCATCTATCTCTTTGATTTATCCAGAAAAACTGACTTTCTGGTTTCATTTTTATGTCTTTTATTAGCATAATGATTGTTCACTCATCTTTCTCTAGTGCTAGTAAATACATTCTGCAAGTAGAAAGTTCTGAAATTTAAATGAAAATTTATTTAAGAAAGTAAAGGAATTGAATACACCCTTCAAAAATGACCTAATATTGAAAATGAGAGATAAGTCCTTAAAACCCATAATTTGGGACTTACACCCTGCAATTAATTTAGTGCTGCATTAGGACTTAAAATAAAATACAGTAGCTTACACTTCAAAGAGAGAAAAATCTGCATTAACACTGAATATCCTGATATGTACCACTCTTTTAATACATAACAGGCATTATATTTATACTTAATGGAGTCACACAAACACAACCTTTAAAAATTATACTCTAGTCACAATAGAAAAAGGCAGTCTTGTCTATCACATAGTAGATAAGAGTAGTATGCCCACATTTAAACAGCGAAAGCTTTCTTTTCCTCCTTTCTTTCTCAAAATGTTCTTCAGTCAGTCATTTTTTAACGTGGTCCCAGCAGCACATTTCACAGTGGGAACACTCCCTCAAAGTAAGAGAGAAATAATCAAAATTGTACAAGAGACATAAATCTATGTCACTTCATCAGTATGGTAGCTTAAGCATTCCTAAATTCCAATCATATTTTTAAGCCTGACTTACTAGTGAAAGTATATACTTTGAGACAAAAATTAATATCTTCACATCATTAAGAGTATGCTGTGAACACTAAAGAACCTCTTAGATGCCATTTACAAAGTTGTCTCTTGGCCTCTTGAAATAGTTAATCTTCCACTATTGAATATTTGCTCTCTACTTATTGGTGAGCTGTATCACATTGTTGTATTTGACAAAGCAGAATAAACTTCTAAAACTGAAATATGTTCTAGAGGGGAATATAATGGCAAAATTAATCATCAAATTAATAGGATCATTTCTTGAGACAGAGCACATCTCCAGATAGTTCAATCTCAAGTTTCAAAGAGTAGCATGGGACTACACTAAAATTTGAGCGTGACCATGGGGTGGTGGGAACAAAGTTAGGACACTCCCAAACCATTCTCATTTTTTTTTCAATCATTAAGCTTTAGTCTGTATGGGAATGTGAACCACCATTAGCCTTTCTATAAAACAACCAAAACATAGTCCACTTAAGCTTTTTCATAGTCCCCTTAGACTTTTTCAAATTAACAAATCCCATTGCATATGCTATAAGATTTCTGGCACAAAAAAAAAAGAAAAGAAAAAAAGAAAAAGAACAATGGAATCTCCTGTGGCAACTATTCCCACCAAAAGCCAACCCTATTGGCAAGGGTCGTTTTTTAGCTATCCTAGGATTTGCTACACACACACATACACACACACACAGTATATATATGTATATATATATATGTATATATATATATACATATATATATATATATGTATATATATATAAAATTTAGCTTGTCAGATTACTAGTACAGCTGTGTATAAGAGCAAATCACTGTGGATTGGTGTTTCTCAGTGGGTGTGCTATTGGCATTTGGAGCTGGGCAATTCTTTGGTGTACAGAAATGTCCCACACCTTATAAGCTGTTTACTGTAGCAAGCCCCTGCTGATTAAATGCCAGCAGCAAGCCCCGTCATTGTAAAAACCAAACATATAAAGACCTCTCCCACATCCCCCAGGTTCAAATGCCCTCCTGGGAGGGCAGTGCCACCTCCCTTCAATACCACTGTCCGTTGCAATTTGAGGATACACAGGAAAAAGTGCCTGTCAAAATATCTTCTCGGCTTGCCTTGAATTCATTTCTCTGGGCTCTGAATCATTTCTTCCCTCCTTCATTCTGACCTTTTATTTGCCAGTTCTTCAGGGAGGAGGTGACTGGTTCGCCGTGGCAGTTCTAATGGGCATAACACTGGCCAGTCCCTGCATGTACGTACACGAGAGATGTCACATGAAGCAAATCTTTCCTTTGTTTGGCCTCACCATTTTACTTCCAAACTCCACTGTTGCTCATAATCTTTGTCCATGTCATGAGGCCTCGTGCGCGACTTAACCACAAACAGGATGGCTGACAATCGAAACAAAACCTGTGGTCTGTGAGATCACCATTAGATTTCACCTGGTAAGGTGCACCCCATGCGTTCCAAAACAGTCCCCTGGTTATCCTATTAAAAAATCATTTAATCCACATGCAAATGTTTGAATTCCCCCTGTGTAGAGTCATGTGGTTCAACTTTTTTAAGATTTGTGAATGCTATGGAGGAAATGTGGGTTAACTGTGGATTGCATGCACATTGTTTATGTTTCCGTGATCACCCTGCACAAAAGAAAACGAGTTTTATCTAGGTGCACCATCATTAAATTATACTAACAATACATAAACAGACTTACTCTCTTTGTCGCTTTTTATCACCAAAATTGAATGGTACATGTGTCTTGAAATGATGTGGATTCATTGTGGCTAATAGAATGGAATTAATTTAGCCACTGTAATTTTATAACATACGTAAATTTTTAAATATCTTTTTTGAGAGAGAGCAACTCAAAGTTGATAAAGGTGGTTATATTGTGAACTTTTCGATGGTGCTTAAGAATTCGTGTCTTATTATAAATACCAGTGTTTGTTTGTTTGTTTTTTGTTTTTAAGAATCAATTGAAGGGAGTAAATGAGGCAGAATGCCACTCCACCCTCAGGTCAATTTTATGGTATGTTAAAATGCCAATAATATTTGTGCCACTTGCCAATTTGGGGGGCGCTTTTCCCTTACTGAATGCTTTTGTTAGAGTTCATATTATTGCATTGCTTAGAGAACTTCCACAAGGAGAAGTTGCCATTACAGTGCTAACTACATAGCATTAGAAAACAATCTGCATGAATCTAGGGTCAAACCACTTTCATTACTTAAAATATAGGCACTATGTTTTGTTGATATTTTAAAGTATTCCTTCTGTGGCTTAGAAATGTGCCAATGTGTTCAAAACATTCTGCACCGATTTCACCAGATTTAGTACCTACCAAAAAATTCAAGCTAGTCATTTTTTTCTATGTAACAGTTATATTTAAATAAAGCACTCTATCTGTTGTTTTTTATTTCGAGATTTGGTTAAAGTGATAAGAATGGTAAGCTGTGATCATTATTAGACTGACTGACTTATTTCCAATGAGTGATCTAATCCTGCATATTACACAGGTATAATATCTGTGAGTGTACATAACTGGAACTGTACACCGACTAACATGACAGTTTCTCTTTTTCATTGTTGTTATTGATCTGTACTGTATTATAGTATGTGGGTATAAATATCTGCAAGTATACACACATATGTATATGTATTCCACTATTGTAATCTGAAAGACTATGTATTATCTTTTTAATTCTGTACTGGTATTTGTGTTATTTAAGAAGCAAAATTGTGCTCTATTTAGTTGTATAATATTATAGGATACTTTGCTGTGCACAGTTCCAAGTGCCTTAGAACATGGTGTAGCTTACTTAAGTATACATAAATGCAAATATGTATAAAATTGAGAAAAGTTACCTCAATAAAATCATTGGGAAATCCCCAGCTTTAGTTTGTTCCAATTTCTATTGTATTCAGACAGTGCTTAGTCTTTTTAAGTTAAAAGCTCACAGAATTCTCACCTGTAAAGCAAGAATAAGACAGCTTTTCTAATTGCTTGTTATTTCAACTCCGTCTAACTGAAATTTTTTTGTATGTAAGGCCTTGTGATTTGTACCTTTTATTTTAAATCTCTGTCTAAGAATTACTGCTTTAAACAGCAACTTACAGTATATTTTTAAAACTTGCTGTCTTTTTATATCTGAGGATATTTGCTATTGATGTTTATTGGCATTGTTATGTATAAAAATAAAAGGTAGTTCCTCTAGCATTTATAATATAGAAAATAAACAGACTTCGTCATGATGCTTACTATTTAATGTACTATAAGCAAGGAGAAAGGTTGGGGACATATTTTGACCAGAATATGGTCATGGAATATTCTGGAATATGGAAATGGAATATACCTTCCATGTTTCTCAACAGTGGATACAAATGGTACCTTAGCCTCCCTGAACTCCAGAGCAAAGGTATGAGAGGAAAGTCAAAAAGCAGTTTGGGTCCCATTATTCTGACAGAACACGTCTGATGAGATTAGGACAAGGAAATTAAAATTGGCGCCAGCTATTAAAAATTAGCAGTACATCCTAAAAGTAGGGGTAGTAATTCAACAACCACTTTCCATTTTTGCTCTTACTAAAGCAGGTTCTACACTGAAACGTTACTTTCTAAACCCCAACAGAAGAAAGAAATGGACAATGTTTTCATTTTACGTAGTACTTTGATGGCATCAGATTTTTTGTGAGCAAACGCTTTGCTGGACCTCAGCTCAGGCACAGCATGGAGTCACTGCTAATTGGCTGCTGTCCACATACAAGCCAAGTCCTGCTCAGTTCATGAGCTTTAAACTCTTCGCCCTTTAAAAGGTGGTGGCTACATTACAGCATGTAAAACTCTAATGAAAGTCTAAGAACCTAAAGTTTCTGTGAAGGGTTTTTTGTTTCTTAGCTAAAAACAGGTACCATTTCTAGGATTTTAAAGGAAAAAAAAGCCTGTGAGGTGATAACTTTTCATAATTTGATTAATACCTTAGGGAGGAGAGAACTCGTGTTTTCAGAGCTTGTGGACCTAAGATTTGTTCCTGGATGGACTTTTGTCCTTGGTCAGCCCCGGTCAGACACCTGGAGTAGGAAGCAAAGAATTTTCCCTGAATTGTTTATGTTGGCGTACTCAGCAGTTCATACTTAAGCTATAAATTATCTTTCCCCACAGTCAAAGTTTGTTACATCTTTAGTTCAATCCCTGATTATCTCTGATATCTTGGTCATTAACTCTCTGAGTTTTCCCCAACCAATTCATTTTTAACCCTGCTACCACGTTATTCTTCCTAAAGGACAACTCTCATATTATTCCTACTCAGAATGAGTAGTGCTGTGAGTCGTGCTGCCTAGCACCAAAGGACTCCCAGGTGCTTAATCTAACCCTCCAGATTTGTAGTTGCACCACAGACCACGGTTCCAAATTACTCTCCTTTTATTTCTCACTTGGGCCAAATTGAATGATACTCATTTTTCCCCAAATACAATTATGCACTCTTCCAACATTACAACTTTTTTTATGCCTTTCCCTCCAACTGGAATTCTCTTTTATTTATTAAAATCCCACCCATCCTTCTAGGAAGGACTCAAATGTCTTTTCCAGCTATTGCATTATAGTTTCTTTAAAGTCTTAAATGGCATATATAAATTTAACAGATTTTCTTTATAACTACTTCGAAACCCCAAATGTGACTATAACAAGCATGTGAACAGCACTCTAATATATTTATGAATACAGTAAATCAAATTTTCTTAAACATTTCAGTATTATTTACAAATCAAAAATATTTACCCTTTTCAACTTTACAAGTCTAAAATTAGTTATGTAGTTTAAATAGGAATCGTATAGCTAATTGGTCCAATTCTACAATAGTCCAGTTTTTAAAGAGATTATGAATACTTTAATACCAAGTACATGTAGATTGTCTCAATACTTACAAAACAAACAACACAAAAATGCTACTTTTGGCTTTGATTTAATATCCACATTTAATTCTAAATGTTCCCAGGCTTGTAGAAACACTTAACACTAAGAAAGCAGATTTCACATATTGAGGCAGTTATTGGATTGACGATTTACCATTTACTTAATATTCAAAAATCCATGACTGAGAAAAGCATTCTATGGGCTTCATACTTTCCAGAAGAATCTGTTGGAACAACAGAGACCTATTCAGACCATTTTTCAATCCCTATAACTTTAAGGGTTAAACCAGATTAGAACTCCATCCTAAACAAACTAGAGTTGTCTTCAAGATGGTGCAATTAAGTATGAAAGCTGAATTGAAGATGGCACCTAAAGGGATGGAAAACTAAAGAGCATAACAATGGATAAATCTTGAAGGTCTTTGTAAACCTTCTAAAGGTGTTTGGAATTTATTCTTAAGACAAGAGGGATCCACTGGAGTATTTTATTGAAACTCAGAGATAACATCCTCAGATCTGCCTTAACAATGTAGAGACTGGATTGGAAGCACAATATTGGAAGCGTGGAGACCATTACTATTGCCATAATTTTGCTTGGAGGTAATGGTGGCCTCAACTAAGGTATTAATTATCGGAATGAAGTGACACAATGAATTCAAGGGACAGTTGAAGTGACTGTTGCATATGGGAATTGAAGGAAATGGAAAAGTAAAGACTACCCCCACGTATCTGGCTTGGGCAACTAGGTGAAAGCATAGACTTAAATTCATAAATGCATGCATCATATAATTATCCCATGTTTTTAAACAGTTGTCATGTTTCAATAGTGTCTTTGTCACTTAAATGAAAGGGAACTGATAATGATTTGTGAGCTTTTTATAACCCAAAGCTAGAATGAGTGCAACAGATATACACCAAAGAATACTCAAAATTCACTTTATAATTTAAAGGCACAGTAAAGAAAATTAATTTGGATTAATGTTTTTAAACAGTATTCACCAATGAAATGTATATACTTTTGACTCCTAAGAACACGAGTCTGAACAGAAAGCCAACCAATGTCAAGAGTTTCTGTAGTTCAAAAGAATGTTAAAGAACAATCAATTACTAGGGACTAGAATCAAGTAAAAGAATCTAAATATGTAAGATAAAGGATCTGAAAAGTACCAGAGATTGAGGGGAAACAAAAGGACTGGGATTCAGGAAGCTGACAAGTTGGGTCAAGATGCAAGCTAACAGATTCCCGGGATGTGAACCTCATTTGAGGCAAGGCACACATTCCCTGACAAATCCCAGATACTGGGGAGGCCTTGGTTTCAGGAGATGGCCATCTTGCGGCAACAATGAAATTAGGTTGGTAACTACACCTAAGCTGGGAACAGGACAATCACTCACTTCTGCTGAGCACTGACCACCAGCCAGACACAGGTCCAGGCATTTAACACACATTCTCATTTAATGCAACAACAAACCTACGAGGTATTAATGACATTAATTTCCATTTTACACTGAAGTGAGTAAACAGAAGCCCCCTTGCCTCAGGTTATACAATAAGAGTAAAAAAGAAGCCCCTTTGGGCCTGCCCGGTGGCTCAGGCGGTTAGAGCTCCATGCTCACAACTCCAAAGGCTGCCGGTTCGATTCCCACATGGGCCAGTGGACTCTCAACCACAAGGTTGCCAGTTCAATTGCTTGAGTCCCGCAAGGGATGATGGGCTGCGTCTCCTGCAACTAGCAATGGCAACTGGACCTGGAGCTGAGCTGTGCCCTCCACAACTAAGACTGAAAGGACAACAACTTGACTTGGGGGGGAAAAAAAGTCCTGGAAGTACACAGTGTTCCCCAATGAAGTCCTGTTCTCCTTCCCCAATAAAAAAATCTTTATAAAAAAAAAAAAAAGAAGCCCCTTTGTCCCAGGTTATTAGTGAAACAAAGCCCAGAAACTAAGTTCAGCTACAATACCAAGCATACTACTGTTATTTAATATTGTGGGGAAAGTTTTGTGCTTCAGTGGAAAACGATGCATTTTTTAAACAAACACACCCTCCCAATTCTTACTTTATGTGAGCTTTGCACTTTTCTTTGCCTTTGAGCTATTTTACAATTTTGTAAATTACAGAAAGCTGTCAATAATGTAGAATAATTCTTGTCAGTTTTGTCTCCATTTGCACATTTTTCTCCATATTCCTGTTCTATAACTTTGTTCTTCGGATTGTCTTCTGAACTAATTGTAGTATCTTACCGATTCCCTCCTAACAATGTGTTAAATATAATCTTTAACATGTGCTCACTTTATATATCTGTATATATGTAAGTATACATATGTGTGTACACACATATGTATACATATATAGAGATATGTCATAATTCTACCATTTTTTTAAAAAATCATCCTTTAACAATATTGAACCAGATTATTTTAGTATCTAACCGGCCCCCTCTTTGGTTTTTGTATTTAAGTATCTTTACTTTTATACAAATGTAATACTTCAAATCTTCACTGCAAACATATAAACAATAAAGAAATATCTCAAATAGAAGTTTTCTGCAATCCCAGCTCCTCGTGGATAATTGCTGTGGGCAGTTGGGTGCATAGTCAACCAAATGTTTTTCTGTGCTTGTACTATGGTATTCCTGTGTAAAATGTTTTTTTTATCTATTTGTAATTTTTAACCAAAAATGCCATTTACCATGGCATTCTGCAAACTGCTTTTTTTCCAACTTAGTGTCTGTCCACGTCAACCTGCCTCTTCCTCAGAGCAGTATCACAATAGACCACGGTATGGATATTTTTGTTTAATCCCTTACTAATGGAATTTTAGTTTTTTTCTCTTATAGTGACTATCCTGGTGTATCCATCTTGATGCACTTAACCCTCTTTATAAATTAAGTACCTCCATAAGCTCTATTAATATTGTCAAGCATGTAATTTATATAATAATTCCTAAAGGTACTGCTTCAGGATCTAGCAAGTTTTTTCCACTTTTGGGAACATTGGTTTCCTGGTGCTTTGGGATCCTTGGGTGAGGCTGATAGACACCCACTGCTGAAGATTATGTAATTGGGCCTTGGATGATAAACACAATTTCAGGAGGCAAACTGATTTTATACAGAAATAAAAAGAAAATTTTCAAATCCTAAACCAAACCAGAAATTCTGTCTAATCATTTTGAAATGCATGCCATTTATTACAGCAGAAAATAGAAGTATGGTTTGGACGTATTATCATTACTATAATATTTCAGTTACGGGTGATTTTAATGATAGGAAATAACATTTTTCTGTGTTAAGACAAGTCAGGTCTCTTTTGCCGTTTTTGTGGCGTGAGGCACACTCTCCGAGGTGGTGTCAGAAGTCCTGCAGCGGAAGCAGTGCAAGCACCAGAAGGTTTTGGAGACGGTGGAGCTGCTGATCAGATTGAAGATCTAGGACCTTGAGAAGGACAAATGCTTCTCAGGTACCAGCAGGCTTCAATCCACTCCCCGCCCCAAATTCTCAGTATATATTCTGGGAGACCAGCAGCACTGTGAGGAGGCCCAGGCTGTGGAAATCTGACAGATGGACTTCGAGGCGCTGAAGAAATTCAGCAAGAATAAGGAACTGGTTATAACAGAAACATAAATATAAATGTATGTTGTTTTAAAAGGAAACATTCAAATAACCAAACGCTCATTTGGTGGGGGGAACTGGTGTCAAGCAGGGCGGACTGTGGGGTCTCTGCTCCCGCTCCCCACATAAGAACGCAGGGCATGGTGAGGCCAAACAGGAACACCCACGGAGCCATAGGTAGGGGAGTCATACTACTATAGTCTCGCTGGCGGCGGGGTTGGAGAAACAGGGAGCAGGAGCCACACTGTTCGCAACCCTCACTGCACTGCTTGCAGGCTCAGCCACCATCTTCTTGCTAGCCCCCAATTTTCTGCTAGCAAAGCCATGGCAGTTATATTAGTGGCCAATGGCTCACTGGTTACAGCTGACGGCCACCTAGCCACAGCTGATGGCCATCTACTACCTGAGCCAGCACCCTTCTATGTGAGGCCAAGAGCCTGGAAACTGCTCTCTGGGGCTCTGTCCCCACACTCCACCCCTACAGGGTCTCGCCTCACAATCTACGTGACAAGAGTCTTCCGCGAGAGTCCCTGTGCGAGGAGCCCGGAGGTGGATGCAGTATCCTGGACACAGCCAGGGCTCTCAGGGCACTGCCACTCTCTCTGGACACAGCCAGAGTTTCTCAGGGCACCACCAGCACTTCTGGGCACAGCCAGACTTCCTGGGTTTCTTAGGGTACCACTAGTCTCCCTGGGCACAGCCAGGGCCTCTCAGGGCACTGCCACTCTCTCTGGACACAGCCAAACTTCCTAGACTCAGCCAGGGCTCTCAGGGCACCGCCACTCTCTCTGGGCTCAGCCAGACTTCCTGGGCTCAGCCAGGGCTCACAGGGCACTGCCACTCTCTGGGCATAGCCAGACTTCCTGAACACAGCCAAAGCCTCTCAGGGCACTGCCACTCTCTCTGGGCCTCTTAGGGTACTGTGCTGGAACAACAGCGGCTCACAGTCAAGGTACTTACATATTCTCGATGGCAGCCGGTCAAGACACAAAAGCAAACATCCACCAGTTCCAATACATGGTGGTATGTTCCCAAGCAAACAGTCAAGCGATCCATTAAATTAGGGATAGAAGGCAATTCCCCATAGTCCATAGTCATCACCAGGGCTGTGTGTTAGCCTCACAATGTGTGCCCTCTCCACAGGGCGAGGGCTCCAAGTCCTCCCAAACCTGGGGGTGAGGGCCTCAGCAAGCACTTCCCAGCCCACAGGGCCGCAATGACCTTCGCTTTCTCTGGCCTATGCTGGTTGGCCCTATGCTGGTTGGCGAACCGTCCACATCTTCCCACCCCTCCATGGGGGTCCAGCTCTCCCGCAGCTGCTCCTCCTGGTCTTCCTGAGACTGAGTGTTCATACGCACAAACTGCTCCACCATCCTTTGGAAAGCTTTGGCCGGCACCGTACCCTGCTCGCTGCGCCATGTGTCATGAGGGGCGGCCTGCGGGATGTCAGCTCCCACTCCCCACATAAGAACACAGGGCATGATGAGGCCAAACAGGAACACCCACGGAGCCATAGGTAGGGGAGTCATACTACTATAGTCTCGCTGGCGGTGGGGTTGGAGAAACAGGGAGCAGGAGCCAAACTGTTCGCAACCCTCACTGCACCGCTTGCAGGCTCAGCCACCATCTTTTTGCCAGCCCCCATTTTTTCTGCTAGCAAAGCCATGGCAGTTATATTAGTGGCCAATGGCGCACTGGTTACAGCTGACGGCCAACTAGCCACAGCTGATGGCCATCTACTACCTGAGCCAGCACTCCTCCACATGAAACCGAGAGCCTGGAAACTGCTCTCTGGGGCAATGTCCCCACAAGTGGTCAAGAAGCTGGCCAAGAAATATAATGATTTTTTGACTTCAGTCTCTAATTAAACAGATCCCATGAATTCTGGGCCGAGGCCTGAATAAGTCTGGCAAGTTCCCTTACTTGCTGACCCACAATGAGAACATGGTGGCCACGGTTGATGAACTGAAATCCCTGATTGAGTTCCAGATGGAGAAGATGCTGTCTGGCAGGGAAGATGGCAGATAATGAGCTGGTGCACAACATCCACTTAGCTGTCAGTTTCCTGGTGTCATTGCTCAGAAAGAACTGGTGGAACATCTGGGCGTTATACATTAAGAGCACCATGAGTAAGCCCAGGGCCTGTATCCTATGCACAATTTAATAAATCATACTGCTACCAATTCAAACAAAAGAGGCTGGTCTGGTGGCTCAGGTGGTTGGGACGCTGTGCTCCTAATGTCAAGGTCGCCGGTTCAATTCTCACATGGGCCAGTGAGCTGTGCCCTCTAAAGCTAAGATTGTGAACAACAGCTCTCCCTGGAGCTGGACTGCAGTGAGCAGCCGGAGATTGGCCTGAGCTGCCCGGCTGTTGGGTGGCGCTGTGAGTGGTCGGTGGCCAGCGTGAGTGGCCGGTGTGCTGCTGTAGGCTACCATGAGCGGCCGACTGACAACTGGCCACCGACTGCCTCAGCCAGGGGAGCGCAAGGCTCATAATACCAGTATGGGGCAGGGAGCTGTGTCCTACACAACTAGACTGAGAAACAACATCTTGAACTGGAGTGGGGGGAGAGGAAAAAAGAATGGGGGAAAAAAAGACAAGCTAGGGTTTTGTATATATACCATTCTTAATGAATGCATTGTGCTAGATATTTTATTCAATAAATACCCAATAAGCTTATATCCAGAACCCAGAACAGATTCTGACACTTGTAAGCTCACCATACGTGTTGGCTTTTTGAAGTGGGGTATATTGTAATGGTTAAAGGTGTGATTCTCAAGCTACACCTGGGTTCACGCTTCGGCTTTTTCACTTATGGCTCCAGGCCCTTGAGCAAAAGTAACTTAACTTTCTGCTCCTCAATCTCTAATGTGTAAAATAGAAGGATAATAATAGTATATCTCCTTAAATCGTTGCGTAAAAATTTAATGAGAAAATGTATGTAAAGTGCCTTGAACAGTGTAATTATTGAGTCCCTACTATGCTATACTCTGGGGGAGGTAAAGTTGGCAAGACAAAAATCCTTGCCCTCAAGTAGGTTACTGCAGTCTGCTTCTAAAAACATGTGAAAAATTGTAAGAATTGTCTATTTAATGTAACTGAGTAGAGTAGTATAATCACAGGAGACAGTGAAAACATTTGAAATGGGACATAATTTTGAAGAACACAGACATACCTCATTTTATTGTACTACATTTTTATTGTGCTTCACACAGATTGCATTTTTACAAATTGAAGGCAAGACCCTCCACCAACAAAAAGATTTCAACTCACTTTATTGCGATATTTGCTTTATTGTGGTGGTCTGAAACCAAACAAACAATATCTTCCGGGTATGCCTGTATAATTTTCCTAGTGGCAGAAATAACTAAACTAACACTAAACAACAGGGAGTAAAGAGGAGGAGCCTTTTAGATGGGCATGAGAAAGCCAACCTCTTTTAGGTACATTTAGGAACTGCGAACAGTTTGACAGGACTGGGTCATACAGTGGAATGTGGGGGAATAAAGGTACATGATGCTGAATTGATAGAGATCAGATGATATAAAGTCTTGCCTGTCATGCCAAGGAGTTTGGACTTTATCCTGAGGCCAGAGGATGGACACTGAAAGTTTTATACAGAGAAATGACATGACTGGATTAGAGTATTTAAAATGATAAATTTAATAAAAGGATTAAAGAAGTGATAACTTTGAATATTTAGAAGGTAGAATGGACAGAAATTGCTGGCTGACTGCCTTAGGGAGACAGTGTAGCATATGGTTAAGAGTGTGGTCTTCCTGAACCAGACTGATGGACTACACATCTAGGCTTTTCCACTTACTATGTGACCTTAGACAAGTCACTTCAATTCTCTGGAACCTCAGGCTCTACATCTATAAGATAGGTTTAGTGTTTTCTAATTGTACTTAATAGACTTATCAAAGGAATTAAACAACATAATGAATACAAAGTACATAGTGCAGTGTGTTTAGTGTTAGTATTAGACCAGTATGTGTGTGTGTGTATACGTATTATACTATATATATACACAAGTACACTAGTAAAAAACAAAACAAAAAAAACCCACCAAGCAATATGGTTAAGTGGCCAGTCTCTGGTTAGAGTCGGGTTTAAATCCCTGCTCTGCCACTTACTAGCTGTGTGACCTTGAGAAAGTTACTTATCTTTCTTATGCCTCAGTTTTAGTATTTGTAAGATAATGAAGATTAATAGCACCTCTCTCATTGTGTTGTGGTATAAGGAAAACATGAGATAACTCAGATAAAGTACCAAACGTTAATTGATTTAAACAAATATTTATTCAGTATATGTGCCAGTCATTATTCTAGGCACCAAGGATAGACAAAGTAGTAAACAGAACAGATCAAAACAAAATTAAAACTACCTTCATGGAGCTTAATTATAACCAATGCATGGCACATAAAAATGTTGTGTTAGGTATTATCTCTGCTGCAAAGCATATCCCAGCACAAGTTCTGTGGTCCTAATCTAAGCCGTTTCTATAATTTTTATTGTAATAAAAAATTATATTCCATAAATACAATAGTAATAGGAGATAAAGACACAATCCAAGATAACTCATATGTTGGAAAGACACCAGAAATTGGGAAAGGGAAACACAAATTTGAGAAAAGTCCTGCTGATAAAACTTTAAATGCATTACCACCCTCTTTTGTCCAGGAAAAGCTATGAGAGGGTGCCAGCACCCGCCTGAAGTCTCCCTGAGGTGTGCTGATGGCCTCTTCGCTTAAACCACATTAAAACACTTGAGGAAGGGCTTGGAAGAGAATAAACATTAGTTTCCACCGTATAAGATATGTAAACACCAAACAGATTCGGAATATACTAATTCAAATGCCTCTACTGTCAACAGTCTCAGAGGTATTGTTAACTGGACATTTTAACGCACAGTTCCTTACATGGTGTAACATCAAGACCTGATTAAGCCTGGTACAGCCTAGAATAGCAAGGCCCTGGGATCCTCCGTTCCTTAGGCAACCGACTCTGCACCCACCAAGGAAAGATGGAACCTGAAACTTCAGTGGCCTGGGAGGGTAGCCAAGTCCCTTCTGTGTACGTGTTTGTGTGTGTGTGTTGTTTTGTTTTACAGTCGGGAATAGGCAAGAATGACAAGTGTCAATGGGGATGCTAAACTCGTCGACTCTGCCCTCGGTAGAGGGCGCTATAAAAGCCAGGGCTCCCAAGAGCAGCAACCGCTTGCGCGCCCGACCGCCCCGGGGAGCTTGCGATTCCTTCTCGCAGCTAACTTAATTCTGGCGGGAAAAAGCCCCGCCCTCCGGGGGTGGGGCCGGCCCCGCCCTCTAAGAACTTCTCGCGATCGCTGAGACTGCGTGAGCGCTGCGTAACTACCGGCCGCGACGCTGCAGCTTTCCGGCGATTGGTCCGTTACCACGGGCCGCTGCGTGACTTCCCGTCCCGGTCCTCGGTTTGCACGTGGGTTGAGGCCTAAAGACCCCGCTGTGAGCTGGCCCTCGGAGGCGCTCGGGACGAAGCGTGTCACCTCCCCCGGGGCTAGGGGAGTGTCGTCGCCGCTGTTTGGGGTGAGCGCCCCGCGGCCGCGACATGGTGAGCAGCGCTTGTCTCGGGCGCGGGGCGCTCGGGGTTTGCGGAGGCCAGGGTGGTTCCTTTACCGCCAGTGGCCCCTGCGGCCTGGGGCTGGGAGGGCTTGTCCGGAGACGCGGGGAGGCAGTTTGCGGCGTAGTGTCCGCTGTGGGTCACCCTCACCACCCCGGGCGTACTTTGCGGCTTAGAGTGGGCCTCCTCTTTGCCCCGAGGGGCCTCAAACCCTGTGACACGGGACGCAGACGTGACTCCCTGTGCTTCGTGAGGTCGGGCGGAAAGGGGTCTGCTGGTCTTTCCAGACGCTGGAAAGATGTCTTTGCAGGTGTCTGCCCATCCGTGTGCTCTGGGTTAGGGAACTTACGGAAGAGACAAAGGTTCGGGCCAAAGCAAGGTGGCTTCCTCAACTGGGACGATGCTTTCTCAGTTTAGAAAACCAAGGTTGGGTAGTGAGAGGCAAATCTAGAAAGGGGTGATGAGTCTTACTGACTTTTAGCTGCTGTGTGGTGGTTTCGTATAGCAGTTGGTACGTGACGTGTGTACATTGCTTGCAGCTGTCTTAATCCAGATTTTCTGGTGACAGGCTCCTTGTCATTCTGATTCAACCTGCCAGGGACCTTCCCCGAGCACCCAGGCTAAAGTTACCCTTTAACCATTTGCGCATCACTGTGTTCTGTTTTATTTCCTTTACCTGAAACCACTTTTCTTGAGAAGAATAGGGACTTGTCTGACTTCCCTATGGCTGTATGCCCAGCACCCATAACCAGGTCTACCTACACAGTGGGTGCCCACAAATGTTAGCTGGAGGAAGGTAAGTATAGATTTTATAGAACACAACTGGTAGTTGTTGTTGCCTTCCCTAGAAGTGTAGGTTTCGAAAGTCTGTTGATCTTGCACGTCACTTACGGAAGATGCCTGCATAAACTGTGATACTGTCCACTGGTTTTTTTTGTTCTGTTTCAATGGCTTGTTCTGATTCTGTCCTTTCTTTGAAGCCTCACAGGAAGAAAAAGCCCTTTATAGAAAAGAAGAAAGCTGTGTCTTTTCACCTGGTCCATCGGAGCCAACGAGATCCTTTAGCAGCAGATGAGACTGCACCCCAGAGGGTTCTGTTGCCCACACAGAAAGTAGGTCCTGTGCTTTAGCCAATAAGTTGGTAGCGGCACTGTTGGTAGTTTTTATAAATTAGATTAGCCAGTTGCTGTTCCCAGATAACTGATCTTTTGGGAAATAAAATTGATGAGTTAATGTTCTGTGAATGTGCTGATTTTTACATTACGCATATTTTGATTGAGAGGATAAAGCATCTTTGTTTGAGATGTTTAAATGAGTAAATCTTAGAGAGTAATGGTAAATATTTATTCAACCATCAGCCACAATACTGGATGATGTTATTTAGGGTACAACCAAGTGCTCAATTTCATAACCACAACCTGCGTTTTGCCTCCTGGTCACTCATCCCATGAAGTGTAAAACATCGAAACTCATGAGTGAGCTTTAGAAAATGCCAGGGAACCTTCACAAGGTTGATTTGGTGATTATCAGGCAGGATACCTGTGAAGTGTGGGTCACGTGAAAGGAAATGTTGGGGAACATTGGCCCTATTTATTAATAGCTTTTCAGTAAATCCAGTTTGTGTGGTGTGTTGAGAAGTTTCTTTGCATATAAATATAAGAAATTGTTATTAACCTTTCAAGGCACTCCAGTCTTTTTTCCTAACCCTCCAAGTACATGATACAACACATTGTGTGTCTTGGTTTGAATTGTTGCACAGAAATGCCTAGTGGAAGGAAGAATTGTTTTCATTCCATCTTAATTTTATGTGGCACAATGGTTTAGAAGCTCTGTGTTCCGTGAGTTTAAGAGTTCATTGTCTCATTCCTATCAGCTAGACCTATCCATCCACGTGCCATCTGCCTTCAATTCTGAAAGCTGTACTCACTGGAAGGTTCCTATGCCTTATCCTTGGAGGAGGTACTAATTCCCTTTGGTTTGTTTTCCTAGATAAATGATGAAGAAAGACGAGCAGAACAGAGGAAGTATGGGGTGTTCTTTGATGACGATTATGACTACCTGCAGCACCTGAAGGAACCTTCTGGGCCTTCGGAGCTTATTCCCACCAGTACCTTCAGTGTACCCAACAGGAAAGATGAAAACGAAGAAACTTCAGTAATTTCAGTAAGACTTTTCAACAGTTTAAGTTTAAGAGAGAATGTGTAGGGGTGAGTGGAAAAAAAACCACCATTTTTAAATCAATGTAACTGTTGCAAGAAATAAAGCGTCAGTCTGAGGAGCACACAGATAGGCCGTGCCCTCACTGAAAGTTGTATGTCTGTGTGCACATATACACAATCAGAAAGTAGGCTGCCCGTTCTCTGGTGGCAGTTGTCAAAAATAACAGCCTTTGACGGAGAACTTTGGATAGACATAGTCATGTTAGATAGCTCTTTTCAGTAGAAGAAAAGGAGCGGATATTCTATGCATAAACAACAACTGCTGCAGCCTTATAAACTGTTCTATAATAGAACTTGTAGAATGTTCAGATTTAAAACTTAAAAACTACAGGCTAATCATCAAAGAGAATAGACGCAATAGTTGTAATGAAATTTCGGTTACTCTTCTCAACAAAAATGCAGTTCACTTTAATACGTTATCTTTTCAGTACATACGAGAGCACATATTTATATGAAATTAGTGCTACCAATTTAAGTTCTGGTTTTCCCCGTTTATGTTAAGGATACCCATATGTTGCATACCTTTGTTACCGGTATCTTGTCATTTACTGTTAGTATAAAGTTCTCTGTGAAACTTTTATATCACCTGGCACTTAGAAAAAGGAGACAGTCATTTGTTGGGTTTATTGACAAAAGGGAAGAGATAAAAAGGGCACCAAGTTCCCCTCCTTCTCATTCTCCAATCCTGTCATGGTCCAGGCATTATTTTCTTCAGTGTAAATGTGATCCTAGCTCCTCCAATCCATACCTTGTTGCTTAAGGAGAGTTGAAAGTGTTAAGATTTCAGGGTATCTTCTCAAAAGAGGTAATACCTGCAGTTGAGCACTGAGCAGGTCATAGCTTTCTTGTAAGGCCACACACCCCACTGCCGCATCTCTGAACCAATATACTTCTTCTTCCTCGAGGCTTGTTAGATCAATAGTAGGGTACTTATTGACTCCCTTCTACAGCGAATGGGGGCGGGGTCCAATAGTAGCTCACTTCTTTATCTCACAGAGGAAAGTTTTAATCAAGTCCTAACTTTCTTCTGGCTGAATTGTATTGACAGTACAAGATTAGTTTTTATTCCTTATTCATTTTCATTTTGTGTGACAGTAGTCATTATCTGATTGGCTTTTTAATTCTTCATTATTTCATTTTATGCCCTTTTTTAAAAAAATTTTTTATTGGGGAACAGTATTTTTTTCCAGGGCCCATGAACTCCAAGTCAAGTCCTTGTTTTTCAGTCTAGTTGTTGAGGGTGCAGCTCAGCTCCAAGTCCAGTTGCCATTTTCAATCTTAGTTGCAGGGGTCGCAGCCCACCATCCCATGTGGAAATTGAACTGGCAACCTTGTTGTGAGAGCTCGCGCTCTAACCAGCCGAGCCAGCTGGCCGTCCCTCCGGAAGCTCAGCAGTAGCTCGTTGTTTTCAGTCTAGTTGTGGAGGGCGCAGCTCACTGGCCCATGTGGGAATCGAACCGGCAACCCTGTTGTTAACAGCTCGAACTCTAACCAACTGAGCCATCTGGCCACCTCCTGATTGGCTTTTTAACAGAATAAGGCTCTTAAGTGGACACTTCAGTGATTAAAAGATGAGTGAATTATGTTTAAACACAAAATTTCCATTGGTTTTCGGTAGCATGACACAAAAATCTAGATGAGTTCCGTGTGCTTTTTTTAACCTTATAGTAACTTGTAACAAACCACCAAAATTGAATAAATCAGAAATGCTGAGTATGCCCTAAAAACAGTAAAGCAGTGTAGAAAGGCAGTATAAAAAAATTAACACTGCTTGAGCAGTCCCTGATTTTCACGTGAAGGAAAGCAGGTGCTGTCATGGTATAAAGTAGCTGGGCAAACTCAATATATTTAGTAACTACTGTAACCAACAAAAAGAATTACAGTCCTCTTTTCAAAAACAGTAATCACTCTATAAAAACACGAATCATGTATATGATTCTTTGGCTATTTCTCAAGATTTGAAGATAATCTCCAAAGGTAAATTCACTAAATACAAGGTAATCCTCTCCTTCTTTAACCCTTAAATTTCAAAGGATTAATAATCACAAATAGTATCTTTTTAAAAAGCCCACGTATATATTTTACCACAGTTTTTAAAAATTAATAATGTAATATACCAAAAATCATTAAAGTTTGCACTTTAATTAGGTGAATTACATGGTATGTGAATTGTATGTAGTGAACCTTTTTATTTCTTAACAAAAAGGACTCTCCAGCAGGAAACCGGATCTTGGCCCATGTTTATGCCATTGAGAAGCTCACTTTGGAAGCCATGACAGTTTGCAAGGGGTCCATTCCTATATGTAGCTGTTAATACTCATGCTCTTTTGAGGCTTCCAATTCAGCTTGCTCTGTCTGAGCCGGTGATGGTATACATCTCAGCTTCACACCTGCTACTCACCTGAGGATGGGGAGTGGGTGGTGAGGCATACGGAAATGGTGACATGTGATGGTGACCCTCACCTTATTAACCTTTTGGTTGAAAGTATGAAGAAACTGAAGCGTAAGGATTAGTAAGAAAATATGTGTCAGCACATTTTGAAGTTGATTGTGTGGTGTGAAGAATGAGGGGAGTTCGCACTGTGTTCTAGAACGGTAATCAAGGCAGGCTTCAATAGAGGCAGGAAGAACCGAGCTGGCCACTGAAGGCGGTTTCTAGTGAAAGGAAGGGAATTCCAGCCAGAACGAAGGGAAAACAGGTAGTGCCTGGCACGTGTGTGCTCCATAAATTGCTTTGAATCATTCCATGATGTGAGGAGCTGGACTTGATTTACGTAGAAGCCTTGTTACTGAGTAACAGTAAGAAGTTTGGATACATAGAGTAGGCTTTGATTTTACAGAGCCTTAAAAATTCAGGACGATCACATAAAATATCAAAGGAGTTTAATCTGCCAGTGATGTGAAGGTTGGATTAGGTGCAGACGAGCTAAGCAGTGATCGCAGTCATCTCTGTCTGGGTGACCCCTGAGTAAGATCGTGCCCAAAAGACTGATGTGAAGTCACTGTGCAAGAGTTCAAAGGGATATAGGGGTGGAAAGAAGGGTTTTATAACCACCCCAGGATTTATGGCGACTAATTCACAGGAGGGCTGTGCCATGATAGAGATTAGGACATTATCTCTGTTTAAGGGAAAAAATTTTGTTTTGAAACTTGAGAGTGGCGTTCCACAACCTGGATTTGAATCCCAGAACCTCACTTAACCAGTTGAAGGCAGGCAGGCCATTTAATGTTTCTTAGCTTTTGTCTCCCTAAAACATGCTGATTCCTGAAGGGTTTGTGAGGATTCAGTGGAATAATATCCTGGAGAGAGTTTTGTGAAGTATTGCAGGGAAGTTGCTTTTGAAATGATGGTGGTGGAATAATCATTAAAAAGTAAAACTGGAGCTCACACGAGAGGGAGCCCAGAAAGGAGCTGTACCGGTTCCCTAGAACTGGTGTAACAAATGACCACACATTACCACTGGGTGGCTTAAGACAACAGAAATGTATTCCCACCATTCTGGAGGCCAGCAGCCTGAAATCAAGCTTTTGACAGGGCTGGTTCTGTCTTGGGGGCTCAGGGAGAGCCTGTTCTATGCCTTCTTTTCTCCCCTGTGTGTCTTCATGTGTTCACATGGCCTTCTTACAAGAACCTACCCGTCATTGGATTAGGGCCCACCAGAATGCAGTATCATCTCACCTTAACTAATTACATCTACAAAGATCCTGTTTCCAAATAAGGACACATTCTGAGCTGGGCATACATGAATTTTGTGGGGACACTTTTCAACCCGGTCTAGTAGTTTAGAAGTATTGCTAAATAAAGCTAACCATTGTATAATTTCTTTTTCAAGACCACAGGAATTAAGTTGCCTTCATCAGTGTTTGCATCAGAGTTTGAGGAAGATGTTGGATTATTAAATAAAGCAGCTCCTGTTTCAGGTGTGTTTCGTTTCTTTACCTTTTGAAATGGATATAACTCTTTTAACAAAAAGAAACATACTAATGATAGAGTTTTTTTGTTTCCTGATAGTGTTGAAACAGTTGAGATGTGTCTGAATTCAGATTAGAGATCACTAGAAAAGGATGAGTGTGATTGGCATCCTTTTCTTTTATTGCCATCAAATTCTTAGTCTTTGAAGTTCCTATATGGAGAGAAAAGTGGGAAAATTATTTTTGGTGATTTTTAGAAGGGGAATTTTAACCTTGACCTAACCTCTTACAAAGGAATCAGTGATACTTAGCCTTATGTACATGTAGCATAATCTTGAAAATACTTAGTATGTTAGCTTTTAGGAGTTCTTCCAAGAGTGTGAAGTATTTTGTAGAAGTCCCATTTTACCATCTATTCCAGATACACTGAAAAATTACCGGTTTTTTTTGTTTTGTTTTGTTTTTTGCAGTACCAACATTGTATTTTAGAATAAACACAGAAGTCCACAGCAGTGATGTTTGGTATTTTCTCCTAAATTGCCTTAATTATTGAGTAGCACTTGTCATGTAGCGTTTATTTATTGTACAGATATTTGAGTTGCCACTCTCTGACAGGATTTTGAGTTAAGTCAGAATGAAGCATAATCCCTGACCTCAAGGAATTTACCATCAGTTGGGACAGACATGATAAATGGAAAATTACGATTCCAATACAAATGAATAAATGATGAGGCATCAAACCAACCTTGAGGAGTTAGGCAAGGTGTCCTAGAGAAAATCATGTCTAGGTTGATTTCTTAGGTAGTAGAAAATAAGCAGGTGGATGAAGGAGGGTGGGAAGGAGAGGTTATTCCAGACAGAGGAAACATGTGCCAAAGCAGGAGAACACGAATATAGGAAACAACGTATTTTAGCATGCCTAGAATGAAGGGGAAGGATTACTATGATACGAGGCTTGAGAATCAAGCAGTGGCCACATCGTGAAGGGTGTTGGAAGCCGTGTCAGTTTACAGGTTTGAACCTAAAACTTTTTGTTGGACTCTGTAGTATTTTTACTTATAGAACACAGCTGAAGAAATAGGTTGGGATTTACTAAATCTCAGTCTCAACAGATACGGTTTAACGGGCTAGAAATACTTAATTTGAGTTGCTTCTAACAGGTAAGAGTTATTTCTAATGGGTGAATTTAAAGCCCAGTGTCTTCTTGCAGGTCAAAGCTGTGAATTTTGCTAAATAGACACAGTTTAATATTGTAGATCTATAATGGAAGGGTTTTTTACCAGTGGATATTGAAACCAGAAGGATTTTTTTTTCCTTTTTTATTTTCTTGCAGTCATCCATCTTTATTTCTTTAATTTAGACTGAACTTCTTAAAGTTCCTTAATCATTCTTTTATGCTCAATACATGGAATCTGGCATACAAGTATAATAGGTACTCAGATTGCATTAAGTGAAATGACGATGCTTTCTTGGGAATTATTACTCAATTTCTGTTTTCCTCCTAGGCCCTCGGCTGGATTTTGATCCTGACATTGTTGCAGCTCTTGATGATGATTTTGACTTTGATAATCCAGATAATCTGCTTGAAGATGATTTTATCCTTCAGGCCAATAAGCCCAGAGAAGAGGAAGGTGGAGTGGACATACGGTATGTGTGGTTGGTTTCGAAGCAGAGATGACATGACTCTTGCTGCTTTAATAGGAGAGTAATCATAGAATGTTACAGCTGAAAGAGACTTGAGAGCATTTAGTCTGAGACTTCTGTAGTTTGGAGCAGAGAATGTGCTACTTGAGGTCTTCACAAACCATCAGCAGGTGGGGCTAAAGTGCAAGTTGCCTGATTGCTTGTTCCTCACTTCTGCAAATACACCAGACAACCAGGCAGCACAGCTATTCCTGCCTAAACAATAATCCTCCCTCAGATACCCTCAAATTTCACTTGTGTAAAGTCATTGGGTTCTGTTGTTTTTCAAGTTGTTTTGACAATTAATTTATGACTCTGACTTCAGGACATCTGAGGCTGAAGATGGCAGTGAGTGGGACAACGTGGCTGATGAGAAGGAAGGAGGTAGTGACGATTACTATGACTCTGCAGGCTCATTATCAGATGAGGACGTGTCTGCCTCTGGAAAGTCTCTTGGGGCTCTAGGACATCACTTGTTCTGGGAAGAGGAAACAAAAAGTCGCTTTACTGAGTATTCTATGACCTCCTCAGTCATGAGGAGAAATGAGCAGCTGACCCTGCATGATGAGAGATTTGAGAAGGTAAGGTCCCCAATTAAGGGCCTTTTAAGCCTAGTGCTTAATCAATTTTATAGGACACTGGAATCCCAAGCGAGAACTTGCAGCATTAGAAACAGCCTATAACTTTTACTAAAATGGACCATAAAACCACGCTAATTTTAATTCTGGTAGAATTAAAACATGGCTTATCCAGCCTGACTTTGCTCTTAGAATGCTGACGTTTTGACTCCAAACCTCTCCAGTCACAATCCCCAAGACTGTGCTGTTTTCTTCAAGCATTGGCCTAAGCATGAACAGAATTCCATTTCGTTCAGCTTGTGTGCGTGTATGTGTTGCTCACTGATATACCCTCAGGCCCAAAGTGGTGTCTGGCATTTGGTAGGAGGTTAAACCATGAACCGTTCAGTGATGGGTGGATGGGTGGGTGGATGGATGAATAGATGGATGGCTTTCTTCAAGGTAAATCTAAGGTAAAGGTTCTAACTTTGCTGCCTTTTAAGTAAGTACTAATTTCCCTCTTTGAAAGAACTAAGCAAACTATTGCTACAAATAACCTCCCTTCAGAAGTTACATCACCCCCTTACTCTTTTACAAAGCCTGACAGTGTGAACAGCATTTGAATAATACAGAAAACATTGTCTAAACATAAATGAAATTTGTACATTAGTTTGCATAATCGATGAATTTGAAAGTATCTGTAAAATATTCTGAGGTAAAGATTTCTGCCTAGCATTTTGCTCTCCAAGCTGAACAGAATAACTGCCTTTCGTTTTCGTATTCAGTGGCAGCCTACTTCATTCTGAATATAAGTCTTCAAGTGCCAGATACAGTGTCTTCCACATCATATTGTAGATGTGATCTCATGGTCATGCTTATATTATGTAGGAATAAAATGAACGTAAAAACATTTAAATGCTGTAGTTTAATGAATACATTCGTTTTCATGGTATCTTGTCTCTTTATATATTCAAGTTTTATGAACAGTATGATGATGATGAAATTGGAGCTCTGGATAATGCTGAATTGGAAGGTTCCATTCAAGTAGACAGCAATCGCTTAGAGGAAGTTTTAAATGACTACTATAAAGAGAAGGCAGAGAAGTACGGCGACTTTTCCTTGTTTATATGCTGTTTTTCATTTTCAGATAAAGTCTGTAATTGTACAAGTGAATCGAATCACTCAGTTAGAATCCATATTAAGAAAAGGGTACATTTTCCATAACCTTTGGCTCACATTTTGATATTAAGAGTTCTGAAGCTGAATATAAAAGTTGGTGGGAATATGCTGAGAACCATTTTCTCTAAAACTTTGTCCTAAGTATCATGATGGAAGAACTGAGGGTTATAGTGCGAAGTAACAAGGTCACATTCCATTTAAGAATGAGATGGTGCTTCTAGCCTCTCTGACTGAAAAATTATTCTGACTTCTAAGTGTACATACTCTTAATCTCCCTGAAATGCCAGGCGTACTGAGAAGTAGATATTTACGACTTATAGAAAGACAAGAATTTGTTTCTCCAGCCGGATTAGTATAACTTTCCAGCCAAATAATTTGGTGAATCATCACCCACAGTAAGGTGATTTGTCTGGGAGAAATTAATGAGGTGTTTACATCTGCTAGGAAGGTCTGATGTTCCACGATCACTATCATATGCAGATCCTACAGCAGGATAAGAGCTGCATACTTGAAGTGAATTATTTGAATACTTTGGAGAGACAGATGGGCTAATGCGTTCGAGGCTTTGAACAAGATTGTTTTAGGAAAGCTGCTATTTTGTTTAATGTGTTATATCCTTGCAAAGATGCAGACAGATTTTTCCTTCCTGTCAGCAGAATGAGTGTCCCAAACCTGCTGAAGGGGGGGGCAGGGCTAGATACAGCTAATTTTGAGAGGAAGTGACAGAGCACATGAGTATGTGAGTTTTAAAAAGTGCTGTTAAAAAGTGCAGTGTTAAAGTGTTAAAAAGTGCAGTTTAAGTGACATATAGTATCATAATGAGTGGTTTTCTTATTTTCCTTTCCTCCACCTCCATTTTTGAAAACTCAACCAAAAGTTGTGTAAAACTGAATACTCTTGAACCCTTGGAGGACCAGGATATGCCAGTGAATGAACTTGACGGGTCCGAGGAAGAAGAGATTGTTACTGTAGTTCTTGAAGAAGTCAAAGAGAAGTGGGATTGTGAATCCATTTGTAGTAAGTATTTTGATGTCCATTTTACTGCTGAAAGTACGCCAGTAATTTTAAAGTATTAAGTACATTACCTATTTGAAAAGGTACATATTTTATTAAAATAACTTGGAAAAAGAAATATTCCTATTTTTAAGTTATAAATGATATAAAAAACATTTTTGAGAGAGATTCCAGTGTTGTGAACTAGGAAGACACCAAAGTTGGAAAAATAGTCGTGTAAATTAGTGTTTTGCTGAACTGAAAGTGTACTTATTTTATGATTTTTGTTTTTAGGCACATACTCAAATTTATATAACCATCCACAACTTATCAAGTATCAACCAAAGGTAAGTCCTGATGTCCTGAGCTATTTGAAATGTGCAGTGCAGGAAATGAAGTGTACAAATGATTTTCTCACAGTGGGCTTACCTCTAGTGGCTACCAACACCGCTAGGAAAAGCATCAACAATGTGTCATAAGAGAGCTCGTTTTTAACAGGAATGGGAAATAATCCTAGTGCTGTTTTTGTCTTTTATTTCAGCCCAGACAAATCCGAATATCTTCTAAAACAGGAATACCTCTTGATGTCTTACCTAAGAAAGGATTCACAGCAAAGCAAGCTGAACGAATGCAGATGATTAATGACAGTGATCTCCCCAAGGTGTCAACCCAGCCACGCTCCAAAACCGAAAGCAAAGACGATAAAAGAGCAAGAAAGCAAGCTATAAAAGAAGAGCGCAGGGTAAAACACTTTCCTTAGACGTGAGATTTACAGAGAGCTGGTGGGCAGGGAGGTCATGGGAGTCTTTAGTAAAATTAGTTCGAAGATTTGACTAACATGAATATATTCTTGTACAGGAGCGGAGGGTAGAGAAGAAAGCTAACAAATTAGCCTTCAAACTGGAAAAAAGAAGGCAGGAAAAGGAACTGCTGAACTTGAAGAAGAATGTTGAAGGGCTAAAGCTATGACAGTGGAACATTTAGGGTAAGGCACGTTCTGTGAGGGGCCCCTCCTTCTGCTCAAGAGCGAACGAGGAGCTTCAAAGACACAACACTGACCTGCCATGTGTATTGGCAGGTACTAAAGGAAAACAGTACAATGTTTGTATTTATACTGGCGAGTTTGTAAATATTGTAATATTTTTAAATTTAATATGATAAGCTTAGATTTGCTCTGAAATAAATGACTTCATGAATGTGAAATGTTCGAGTACATTAAAGGTAAATGTCTTCATAACTTAAATGGAATTAGTGTGTTCTTCATTTATTTTTCTGTGGTTGTCCCAGTTGTCTTTTGCAGATGTTCTCAAACATTCTTTGAAACCTCGCCACTCCTTTTCTGGAGTTAAGTGGTTTAATTGGCTGTATATAGAAAAGTGGCCCAGTTAAGTTTAATTTTGAAATGCTGAATGGTAAGAGTTTTTCTGAGAAGGTTCCACTGGTAGGAAACTGTTTCCCTTTGCGATATGTAAAGGTTATTTGAAAAGGATGGTAAAACTGAATATTAAGGTTGTTGGGACTCAATTACTGGATGACTTGCTTTGGGAATTTAGGAACAGTGAAGACAGGAAACAGAAGAAGAAATAATCAAGAAAACGTCCTTGGCTTCAGTGAGTACCTGGCTGAAAATCAGAAATATTCACTTCAGTTTAAACTAGAAAGCTTGTTTTTCAACATTATTTAATGCTTGGAACCATTCATACTTGGTTAAAATGCATAGTTGAAAACACCCTGCTTTTCGATGGGGTTTTTTTTGTTTTGTTTTTTTCTTTAAACTTTTTAAAGGCTGAAGCAGTGATGCCATCACAATTGTTAATTATTTGGTAAACTGTGACTTCCTTGCAGTGGACAAGTTGTTAGTGACCTTTGTTTATGTGTCCTTGACTAATGTGTTACCTGGACTCTTCTGGAAAAGGCATCTGGACACTGCTGCTCTGAGTTGGGAACAGAATGGCTAGGGCACAACTATTTTTAGCAGGTGAGCTGCATTTGCCATCTAAGTGATGAAGAAGTGTCTTCATTGGTAATTCATTTGATTATGTTTTTCCAAAGCTTGTGATTATCTTGTTCTATATGTTATCAATTCTAAATCCAAGTAATCGTAGGAGTTTTAGAAAAGCTGTGAGAAATGGTAGCATTAGGTACTCAACCAACACTGACATAAAAAA
The DNA here is from genome assembly GCF_964194185.1 of Rhinolophus hipposideros. Lineage (NCBI taxonomy): Eukaryota > Metazoa > Chordata > Mammalia > Chiroptera > Rhinolophidae > Rhinolophus > Rhinolophus hipposideros. Next base: position 19,777,306 of record NC_138049.1, on the reverse strand, counting down.
ACTTGGCAAAGAGCTTGTCATTACAAAAGTAGAATACTGGAAAGTGTATATCAGTGCCAGCCTTTGGAAGCAAATGGTGGTTTATGGTAGTATTGGGAACGTGTTAAATCCTTAAAGGACTGACCACTTATTTTGTTAATTGTCTCCTTTGGATGGTTCTCACAACCAGCAAGAATCTTCTAGACATGGAATGTTATTTTGACTGTGCTATTCAGAATCCATTTTATGAGCTAATTTTACTGTTCCTTACCCAAAGGGTTTAAATCAGCACATTACATATTTTGCAATTCAGAAAATGTGGCTATAAGCCATAGTCTTGGTGAAACATATTGTGATTTAGGTTGATTATCTTCCAGATTTAAAGATCTTAATTTTATTCTGGAGAACAAATTCTTACACGATATTTTGAATTATTTTGTAACACTTGGGGATAATTATGATTTGAATTGTCTGTAAACAATGCTGGGGAAGTTAACATAAGCTCCATGCTAAATGTTGGGAGTCCAAAGCGATAAGGAGGATTTTGCCTCCAAGGACTGCATTATCTGAGGAGGCAGGGTGTGTGCAGCAAAATAAAACGAGCAGAGCCACGTCACTGATAAGTCCCACTTGAAATGAGAATCTTGGTGCTTGCTGTTCCCCACGAAGTGCTCTTACTGCAAATAAACCTCCCTCAAGATTGTGTCCAGTGACCACCTCCCCATAGCTTTTCCCTGACCATCTATTTTAAAACAGCACATATGTCCCTCCCTTGTATCCTTCATGCTCCTTCCCCTCTGTATGTTCATTGCACCTATTGGCATCCGAAGTGCATCCTGGTTTTTAATCTCCTCTCACTGGAACAAGTTGAGGGCAGGGAATTTTTGTTTACTGCTTTATCCCCACGCTCTAGAACAGTGGCTGGCATTAGGTGAGTAATCACTAAGAAGTATGTAAATGAATGGATAGTTGGGAAAGACGTCTCAGGAAAGAATTGCTTAAATGTGAAGGGAACAATGGGCTCTAGACTTAACCTAATGTTAGCAAGGAGTGACATCCTAAGGCATCCCAGGTAGGGGGCAAAATGAGGAATTTGCCTGCTTTATTTTGACCTATTTTGTTTAAGCATTGCCCATGAGTGGTATAAAATCACTTTTTCAGATATTTTAAAACGACTGTTATTTTACAATTCAAACTTAAGGATCGGGAGCTATTACCATTTGGGTGTCTCTTACCTGTGATACATTGTATCCACACCTCCATTGTGATGTCATCATAGCACCTCAGGTGAAGCTCAGAACTCTAACCATCCTGTAAACTTGAATGTTACATTATCAATACTTTTCTGTTGCTTCTTCTTTGTGTTGACATAGTATGTTGTAGCCTACTTGTTTGTTTCAGTTAAAGGTCAGAAGGTAAAAATTCTAATGACCTTCCCGGAGAAGGTATAATAAACACATAACCCACTCATCAAGTAAAGAAATAGAACACTGAAGCCACCTGTAGGTCCATCCGCAATTTTATTTCACTCTTTTCCTTCAGGTAACTCTTACGTACGATTTAGACTTCATCACCTGTATGGTACCCCAAAAAACAGTATCGTGTATGGTTTCGAATAATTAAGAAGCATAAATCTAGCTCTATGAAGGCAATGTTTGCTACCATTTGATGAAGGCATCCTTGAGAAAATGAGCAGAATAGACTGAGTCTGATTTCAGCTTCTAGAATTTACAGGAGCCCCAAGTGGAGATGTCAGTGAGCAAGGTGATGGTGAGTCCCAGGGAACGTAAGTCACCTCAGTTGGAGCATCCTGGATCTCCTGCAGAAGAGCGCTTAGAGGTTGTTTGCGTGTTTTATATCTTCTGCCTCTCATTTCACCATGACCTACCTATATCTCTCTCAAGAACCTTCTCATGGAGTGAAATGAGTGTCTTCAGCTGTCTAAACATTAGAATATGAAGGGGAGAGCAGGCACTTCATTGGGACATAGTCGTACAAGCCAAGTAAGAGTGGGAACCCAATATACTGGGACATACTGTTCTCAGATTACAAAGGCAGTGCCTCTGCTGACAGCCTCCAATATGTCTGAGTCTTTAATCACACACTTCCACTCTGGACTCAGGTAGCTCTCTAGTTCTGGTGCTGGGCTGTTATCCTTGGAGTTCCCTTTCCTCCTGTGTTGAATTTCCTTTTTGCTCATCTTGTTGCAGAGCACATTCTTCAGTAATTCTTGAGACAGTGCAGAGGATGTAAGCTTTTTGAAACCTTGCATGTCTGGAAATGTATTCTACCCCATATTTTAATTTTATTATTAGTTTCAGGAGTACAAAACAATGATTAGCCATTTACACCCCTCATAAAGTGAGAGGCCCCCACACATCTCCTATCCCTGACAACGTGCGTAGCTATCACAATACCATTGACTATATTCCCTATGCTGTATTTCACATCCCGTGACTATGTGTGTGTATATATATAATATATATAAAATACATATATATTATAGTTGACATTCAGTATTATATTAATTTCAGGTGTACATGCAGTGGTTAGGCATTTATATAATCTATGAAGTGACCCGCCCCCATAAGTCCATTACCATCTGACACCCTCCACAGTATTTATAACATTATTGATTATATTCCCCATATTTCACATTCTTGTGACTATTTTGTGACTACCAATTTGTACTTTCTAATCCCTTCACCTCTCACCCATCCCCCAAGCCCCCTCCTGTCTAGCAATCATCAGTTTTTTCTCTATGAGTCTATTTCTGTTTTGTTTGCTTTCTACCTCCGTATTTGATTGATAGCTTGGCTAGGTATAACATTGTAGGTTGTAGATTATTTTCCCTCAGAAGTTTAAAGGATTTTTCCCATTTCCATTTTTGCTGTTTGGAATTTATTCTGATTCCTAATACTTTATATGTTACCTTCTGTCTCTCTCTCTCTCTCTCTCTCTCTCTCTCTCTCTCTCTCTCTATCTCTCTCTCTCTCTCTCTCTCTCTCTCTCTCTCTCTCTCCTCTCTCACGTCAGAACCTCTGTCTCCAATATTCTAAAATTTCACAATGTTGTTTTTTGTTATAGGTCTATTTTCGTCCATTGTGCTGGGTCCTGTCTACCAGAAGGTTCATGTCCGTTCACTTCTGGAAATTGTTAAAAAGTATTTTTATTTTCTTCCTTGTGTTTTCTCCTTTTCTCTCTTGAATTCCTATTATTTGGAATAGGACCTTCTGGACAGGTACTCTATAACTTACTATGTATCTCACCCATTTCTATTTTATTTTACTATTTTCTGGAATAGTTCCCTAATTTTATCTCCCAGCCTTCTATTGAGGTTTTCATTTCTCTTTTAAGACTTTTAATTTCTGAGTTTTAATTTTCCTTTAAATTGTTTTTTTGTTTGTTTGTTTTGGGCTTAAATACTAGAGACTTCCTTCAGATCTTTGGAAATTCCTATCCATGATTAAGATTGGAGGAAGAAAACACTGGAAAGTCTAAATGGATGAGTAGTATTTAATGATTTTGAGCTTTATTGTAGGGTGGTCTGGGTGAGCTGTTTGGGAATCTTCCCAATCTCAGGATCTTTAGTTATTTCCTCATGGAATGGTTCTGTTCCCAGGGAAGTTTTCATTCTGCTTGGGAATAAGGGACTACCGTGTTTCCTCGAAAATAAGACCTAGCCAGACAATTATATAAGACTGGGTCTTATAGTAAAATAAGACCGGGTCTTATATTAATTTTTGCTCCAAAAGACGCATTAGAGCTGATTTTGCGGCTAGGTCTTATTTTCAGGGAAACATGGTAGCACGTAAAGAGTTCTATGAGCCAGTAGAGGAAGGTAGGTATTGGGGTGTTCTCTACTTTCATTATCACTATTCATGAAACTAATTACTAGATTATATACATATATATATGTATATATGTGTGTGTATATACATATATATGTACACACATATATGTGTGCAGAAATATATATATATGTGTGCAGTTAGTCTTCATAAATCATGGAGTCCCTATTTGCAAATTTGTCTACCTGCTAAAACTTGTAACCCTAAAATCAATAGTCATGGTGCTTTTATGCACATAGCAGTTAAAAAGTTGAGTCACCTGACATATGCATGTTCCCAGCTAAGGTAGAATACAGGCTCTGCCTTCTGGCTTTGCTTCCCATACTCTAAACAAGTGTCCTTTTCACAGCCTAGTTAGTGCCATATTTTTCATATTTTTTTTCACTTTCTCTTGGTGATTTCACTGTTTAAAACTTCCCCCAAGAATAATGTTGTAGTGTTGTCGAGTGTTTTTATGTGCAGGAAGGCTGTGATGTGCCTTATGGAGCAAGTATGTCTGTTAGATAAGCTTCATTCAAGCATGAGTTACAGTGTTTGTTGTTGGCCATGAGTTCAGTGTTGTTGAATCAGCAATATTTAAATAAAATCTTTAAATAGAAATACATAAAACAAGGTATGTATTGATAGGTTGATAAAAATATTGTGACCAGAGACTCACAGGAATCTAATCCTGTATTTCCCATCAGAGTAACAAGTCCGTGGCTTATTTAGTGCTTACAGAGACTTGATGGAACATCACGACCATAAATACTGAACATCAACCATAGGCGATCTAGAAATCTTACCTTCTTTTCAGAAAACTTGCACCCTGATCCTCCATATTTCAGCAGTCTCTTCCTCATTTATCCTATCCCAGTTCCAGAGGTTTATGCTGCTCAGGGATTGCTGTCACTTTGAAGGTTCCTGCAGTGCAAACTGGATGGTTCTCAGTCTCCCTACTGTCAGCCTGGGAAGTGCCTTTTAATGTAGCTTTAGGTCCTCCGAGTTTGTTACATCCGTCAGCTTTCCAGATTCCAATTTTTTTATTTTTTATTTTTTATTTTTGTCTTCTTTCCTCCCTGTCCATGTATTTCTTTATGTCTCTATGTCCATTTGTTCCTTTCCTGTAGAATTGTGGGGCTTTGGGAGAAAGCAAATATTGATGGGGTGTTCTCTCTACCATCCTAACTCATTAGTCAATTTATTTTTGTTTTGTGACTCATGCCACCACCTTTGCCATATGGCCTTGGAAGATGTCGAAATTGCTAATGTTTGCATGATCCGGATTGTAAAGGACTTAAGAGATCTTTTACTTGCAGACAACGGAATGAGAAAACATCTTCCATTTTCCTTCTCTATCGTGGCTTTATAAGGAAATATGAATTAGTAGGTGTCTTTACAAAGCATTCTTCTAGCTCAGAAAAAGAATGTCTAGTCACAAGTAGAATTTTTTCCAATTTCATTACAACCATAATCCTCTCCAGGCCTCTTATAAAATTTTTGAACTGAGATCTTTATAATGCTTATTTTTCACTGTTAGCATGCTAAACAAAACTGCTGATCACTTCCAGATCACTTTCCGTTCCTCATTTTAAAAATCATCTAACATTTTAAACCAATATACAAAAATAATAGCTAATAGTCTACAAAGTAAGACTCCATCCAGTTAGGGTAAAAACAGAAATAGCTAGATTGATACTCATTGCTTTAGAATCTTCTGTCAAAAGATTTTTTTAAATGTTATTCTTTTATTCTGATTTTTAAAACAGTCATGTATAATCTTTGTGGATATATTGAAAATGCAGGAAACTAAAGAGGTCACCATATATATATATGGAATCCTTTCATTCTTTCTCTGTAAATATAGTGTATCGTTAATGTATAAAATCCTTCCAGTCTTTATTTATAAATATAATGTATCATTAACATTTTCCATGTTATTCTCCCACAAATCATTTTTAATTACTATATTATCACTTACTGGTTGGTGACCTTTTTCTGTAAAGGCCAAAAAGTATAATTAAAGTAATATGGTCTCTGTTACAATTACTCAATTCTGTTGTGGTCTCATGAAAGCAGCTGTATATATTACATAAAGAAACAAATGGGCATGGCTGTTTACCAATAAAATTTATTGGTAAAAACATGCAGCACCAGATTTGGCCCACTGGCCACAATTTGCTAACCCCTAGATATTTTTTAAAAACTTTTTATATTGACGTAATTATCACAAAGTTGCAAAATAGTACAGAGAGATTCCATGCACACTTTACCCAGTTTCCGCCAAATTACATCTTAAATAACTACAACATCAAAACCAAGAAATACACATTGGTACAGTTGTGTTTATAGTTCTGTATCATTTTATCCACGTGTAACTGCCACCACAGTAACGATACACATCTGCTCAGTCATCTAAAGGTCTTCCTCATTTTACCTTCATGTGGTCACAACCACTTCTCTCCCTGGCCATCTCTACTGCTTGGCAATCCCTCATCTATTTTCCATCTCTGTAATTTTGTCATTTTTTCGAATGCTGTACAAGTGGAATCGTACAGTGTGTGACCTTCTAAGATTGATTTCTTTCACTCAGCACTGAGCTCCATCCAGGTTGTTGCATGTATCAAGTGTTCCTTTCTACTGATGAGTTGTAAGTATTCCAGGGTATGGATATAACAGTTTGTTTGCTCATTCACTTGTTGAAGGGCATTTTGGTTATTTCAAAGAATTCCGTTAAGGTTCTAGTGACCATTTGTCCATGTGATTCAGCATTCTGTAGCAAACACTAGACTTCTTGACCTCCATGTTTGGTTCAACTGACTTAGGCGGGTATTCCCTTGTTATAGTCAAGCGGCCAAGTTGAATGTGGTTCAGAATGTGGCAGTCCACATTTCAGTTGTTCAATTGAATAATACTGGATCTGTCATTAACTCTTTAAAATTCACTGATTTAAACCACAGGCCATTGTTTCTCCAGGGACTTCATTTGCTTTGCAGGCTAGTGCTGACATTGTCTATGTTTATGGTGAGAATTGAATAAAAGAGTCTTAATACTTGTAGAGACTCAGGTTCAAGTCTCAGTGTTACCATTTATTACCTGTGGTCTTAGAGAAACCACCTAACCTTGAACCTTTGTTTCCTTATCTGTGAAATAAAGAAAAAATAGTACCAGGTCTGTCTCACAGGGCTGCTGTGAGGAGCAAATGAGAATACATAGGAAATGCATTTGGGGAACAGGAAAACACCATACAAATGTTACATAAATATAAATTCATAAAAGTAAATAAACATTAGTGTTTTAGAAAAGGCAGTTTTATAGGATGAGTAGTTTTTCTTAACAAGTAAGTGTGTGGAGGGGTGTGATATCCTTGCTGGGGAAAAAAAATAAAACTTAAGACCCTGTTTTACAGAGTCAGAAGAAGGCCAAAAGAACAGAGAGCACGAGTGGTAATTCTGTATGCTGTAATGGATGACCTGTGTTGCAAATACAATACCATCTGGCAGATGTGAGAAGAAATCATTTAAATCAACAATGTGTGTAATGAGCTACCATCTGATTCCTGTTAATCAGGCCTTCCTTTTTCAAACTGTCTTCCCTGGGTTTCCATGACCCTGTTCTCTCCTGCTTCTCCTTCTGGCTTATCACCATCATCTTCTTGGCCCTTAAAGTATGGAGTTCCCTAGGGATCATCCCTGTACTTCTCTTTCCATGACCTCTTCCCTGGCAATCTCCTGCCTTTACATCACTCTCCAAACAAAGCCTACATCTGTGTCTCTAGCCCTGACCTCCCTCATTTCCCTCCTGCTGGCTGGATAACTCTATTTCAAACTCAGTATTTCCAAAGCTGAGGTCATTTTTCTTACTAAAATGGCCCTTCTTTTCAAATTCTCTATTTCTGTTCCTACTATCTTCTCAGTCCTGTGCATCCTTCTCCCTTTGCCACAACCCAACGCTCCCCAAATGTAGTCATGTCGTTGATTCTTTGACCACAGTGTCTTCCATTTCCTCTTTTCTTTCCACGTCAGGCCCACCCCTTTAGATTTTTAACTAAAATGCTGTCTTTTCTCCCACCATCATCCCTTCATCCCTCCTCACCTTTGTCACTTGCATCTTCTGGAGCTCTGTTCAGCTTCCTCCTACTCATGTTGTTGATTGGTCCCCTTGTTTGTAGAAAAAAGCCCAGATTGTTATGCTAATATAAAATCTTCTCCATGATCAAGCTGTTTTTTAATCTTTATATACTCAACCAGATGAACGAAAAGGAAGTAGCATGAAGTGAAACTCTTTTTTTTCCCCCCCAGAATTCCATAATGTTTTCCTTGAGACACTTTCCTAACTTCATTTAAAGTAATTTATGTGCATACTTTCTCTCCTTTTCTATGCTGGATCCACGTATGGTTTCTCTCAAAATTCCCACAGAGTTGCATATAGCAGACATTGAATGAATGATTGGTCCTGTGGTAGAAACTCCATTCTTGTTTGACCCAGACATTCAACAGGTATTTATTGAGCCCCTTACAGTGGGTCAGGTTCTTGGAGTCATTGGGATCTAATAGGCACAGCTTCAGCTGTGTTCTTTTTTCTTTTATATTTGAGTTTTTTCTTCATTTAACTTTTTAAATACTGCTATGATTGAATATTAAAACCACAACAATAGCAAGTAGTGAACATATTATGTGTATAATCCTTCACTCGCTCGCCACTGTGTATAAAATGGCAGCAGTGAGTGCTACTCACTGACCCCATGAAGAGGTCTGACCCCCAAACACCACCAAGGGGATGATCTTTCCCATCCTCATACGTTTTTCCCATTGTAATGGCACCTCTTTTCTGATTTGGATCCAAGTCTACCGGTTCTGCTTGGTCCATTTCATCAGTCTCTCCTACTTCCTTTCAGATAGGAGTTTATTCCAACAAAGAGAGTTTATTGAGAGAGAGAAAAACCATTCTCAGGAAACTTACCTTACATTTGATAATTAAGTGGCCTTTTTCATACAGTCTGATAAATTGGCATGCCTTTGTTTATCACACATATAGCCCTCCCATTCTAGTGGAATCCTGAAGGTGTTACATTGGATTACTTATGGCTTTATGCTAAGGTATTAGTATTTACGTGTAAACCAAAGCCATCAGGCACTTTGCTTAAGAATATATTAAATATTAAACATTATACCCTGGTTTCCTGAAGGATATGGAATTTGCTTGTTTAGTGAAGTGAGAAGTTTATTAGGAGAAGAAAACACAGGTAAGTTTACAAATGATCTTTCTAAGAGACGGAAGTAGTTGGTGGGGAGGGAAAAGAGAGTGAGGATGTTAAGCTATTGAGGTCTCTCCTCCAGTTAGTTATTTCTTCTCAGGCAGGCAATTCCATGAAACTAACATAATGTGCTCTTGGATCTTATACAGATGGCAATCAGGAATTATTTCCCTGTGAAGTCTGTGGAAGACGCTTTGCAGCAGATGTTCTGGTAAACATAAAGACGTTTTGTAGATGTGTTTCATTGGAGTTAAATGAACTGTCAAGTTAGTGAGGAGGCCGCAGTGGCAAAGATTAAAGACAGATGTGGAGGGAAAGCAAGGGAAGAGAAGTACATAACCCTGTGGTTGGCAGGCCCGAGGATGCCTAGGCAGATCGATGCTGCCCCATTCAAAAGGGAACTTATTAACTGTGGTCCTCTTACTAAAAGGACACCAGATGAAAGGGTCTTGGCACAGCTGATTGTCTCTTGAGAGGTTTTGGCTCTTTTGCCTTTTCTATACGCATCAGAAATTCAAATTTTTAAGGCCAAAACACCAGGGAAATTAGCTAGTCAAGAGGAATGAACATTGAATTTGGAGCATCTGGAAACTTGGCTTTTAGCCTCAAATTTGTCACTAATCCTGACAAGTCCTTTAACCTCCCTCTGTTTCCTGCTTTGCCACGTATAAAGACAACCCTCCAATTTCAGGGGTTTTATGTTATTTGAACAAAATGGATATAAAGCCTTTTCCAAGATTTAATTGTTAAACCATTTTCAAGCTAACTGCATATCAGGTTTCCTGATTGATGTCTATAAAATGGAATAAAAGCTTGATTTATTTCCGAATTAGGGAGTCCAACAGGTATTAGCCCCCAATATTATAAAGAGATTCCCAAGAAAAATGATTTTTAAAAATTAAGATGACAATGCAATTGTTAGTTGGGACATTTTAGATCAAGGAGACTTACATTAAACTTCAAGGATTTGGACTACATGCCTGACTACATTTGGGGGACCAAAATGAGGGTGTAGGTTTTCTCTGGGGAATTTGCAAAATGAAATACCTGTTCTTTTATTTAACTGCCTGAATCTAGAAAGGAAGTTCATAGGGCCTCTTGTGGCTTGGCAACCCACGGGTCTGATGCCTTGGCCAGCCTGGGGCTGCGTCCATGGGAAGGGGTTTGAGACCATTCGAAGAGGGATCACTAACCGTCAAGTACGTCTTGGATCCACTTGAGTTTTACTTCCTAGGCCTATCTCTAGACTACAGAGAGCATTTGATCAACTGATCTCTCTCTCTGCTTTTTTTTTTTTTAATGGTGTGGCTTGTTTATAGCCAGGTGCAGTAATGTTCACAGTTTTGTTGGGTTTGGACAAAGCAATTATGTAAGTGATGGCTATTAGGAGTTACCCTCCGAGGAAGAGGATTGAGAATAGAAGGCAAAGATGTTCAAATCCCACAGTGGTGCAGTAGCAGACTTTATAAAGTTGGGACACAGGCAGAGTGCTATGTGTTGTTTCCCGGTTTTTGTACCAGAAACTGTTCTTAAAGGACTACTGACTGGAGTAGTGTTTTTCCTGCAAAGATATTTGCGATATTCTTGCAAATACTGTAATATTTTTAAATTTACGAAGATCAGCGTAGATTTGCTCTGAAATAAATGACTTCATGAATGAGAAATGTTTGGGTACATTAAAGGAAAATGTCTTCATAACTTAAATGGACTTGGTGTGTTCTTCATTTATTTATATGGTTGTCCTACTTGTTTTTTACAGATGTTCTCAAATATTTCTTTGAAACCTCTCCTCTCCTGTTCAGGAGTTAAGTGGTTTAATTGGCTGTATGTAGAAAAGTGGCCCAGTTAAGCTCAATTTTAAAATGTGGAGTGGTCAGAAGAGTTTTTCTGACAAAGCTCCTCCACTAGTAGGTAGCTCATTTACCCCTTGCTGTACGCGAAGGGCTATGTCAAAAGGATGGTAAAACTGAATATTAAGGTTGTTGGGATTCGAATTTCCTGCTATGTTACTGAATGACTTGCTCTTGGAATTTAGAAACAGTGCAGGCAGGAAACAGAATATAAGAAGTAACCAACAAAACTTCTTTGGTTTCAGTGAGTACCTGAAAATAGCTCAATATCCGAAATATTTATTTCAATTTAAACTATAAAGTTTATATTTTCAACATTATTTAATGCTTTTAAAACCTTTCATCCAGCCCCAGTGGTAGGGTTAAATATGTAAAAGCAAGTTTGAAGTAATTCTCTTTAGCTGTGGAGGCCTTTTCTTGACCTTGACCGAACACCATATCTAGTTATGTGTAACATGGGTGAGGAGAGCCAGATGGATTTGCTCTGCTGTGATTTGAGAGTTAGAGAATGAACTTGGCTCTGAAGGTGCAACTCAGTCACTGTAGTGGGGGCTGCCTGAGTACACTATGGCATTCCAAACTTTGTGATTGTCCATTTTTTAAAAAATGTAATCCCCACTCTTTCTTTTCTAGGAAAGGCATGGACCAATATGTAGAAAACTCTTCAGCAAAAAGCGTAAACCTTTCAATTCCTTAAAGCAAAGATTACAGGGCACTGACATTCCCACTGTGAGAAATGCTCCTCAATCCAAGGTATTCTCCATATCTTCCTTATTGTTCTTGATTACACCCCTAAGTACATTAAAGCCTCTTTCTGGCTCTCTGGTTTCATTTTTGCTTGATAGTACAGTGTAATGTCGTGTAAGTATAATCCACCTTTACTGTTTTCTTTTTAATCATGCTCACTTAGATTTCCAAATGTATTTGAGATGCTTTCCAGATGTGGCAAAACAAGAATCTTGTTTATATTTTCATTAGAGTAGCATTAAATCTAGCAATTAGCTTGGAAGAAAGTCACTTTTAATCTTACATTTAAGTCTTCCTTTAAAGTTTTCTGGTCTCTTTGTTTATCTGGTTATTTTGCATTTTCCTTCACTACTGTGACTTGTGACTTTTATTTCTGTATTTTCCAAACCTCTTTTAGTACTTTTGAAAAACAAATTCTCTATTCTCTCCCAATTTCACAGTCCTGTTTCCTGTAACTTCAAGTCTCAGCTTAAAAAAAATAAAGAAAGAAAATTATAATGGAGAGATATGTAGTCTAGGTTAGTGTATGTTGATTTTATTTTTTTATAGCCTCCACCTGTGAGGAAAGCTAACTGGAGACAACAACATGAAGACTTCATTAATGCAATTCGATCAGCAAAGCAGTGTACACTAGCCATTAAAGAAGGCCGGCCTCTCCCACCTCCACCCCCTCCATCCATCAACCCAGGTGTGTGTCCAGTTTGGTTTGCTTTTGATATTTTCTCTTAACCAATTGGGGCTATGCTTGATTTATGGCCAAATGACCATACGTTGCTCCCTCCTTTGCAATCTGAAATTAACAATAGCCATTAAATTATATAAAAGTAATTTTATTATACAGTTTATCTTATCCTATTTTTTTTCCAGTTCTGCAAAAAGATTCTGTGTTTACTTCTAACTCTGTCTCAACATGAAAACATCACTCTTCCCAGTGTCATGCATGGCATTACCTAACTCCAGGGGATACCGTTCACGCCATGGTTTATGAGAATGGAGCAGTTGAAGCAGTTCTGTGACAGCTCCCTAGTGTCAGATACTTATGGTTCTTTTGTATTTATTTATTTATTTTGAGATAAAATTCCTGATATATAAACTTCACCATTTTAACCATTTTAAGTTGTATAGTTTAATGACCCACAGCTTTTTTACCCTAAACTTTTTATTTTATTTTTTTAAGTAACTTTTTTTTTTTTTTTAATTGGGGAATAGTGTGCTTCTCCAGGGCCCATCCGCTCCAAGTCATTGTAGTTGTGGAGGGTGCCATTTTCAGCTCAGCTCCAAGTCCAGTTGCCATTTTCAATCTTAGTTGCAGGGGGTACAGCCCACCATCCCATGCGGGAATTGAACCGGCAACCTTGTTGAGAACTTGCGCTCTAACCAATTGAGCCATTCAGCTGCCCCTAAACTTTTTGTTTTGAAAATGTTCAAATTTATAAAAAAGAGGAGAAAACAGTACAATGGTCACTCATGTACCTTCCACTGAAATTTGACAGTTGTTGACATTGTTGTCATGTTTTCTCTCTCTCTCTCTCTCTCTCTCTCTCTCTCTTTCTCTCTGGCAGAACTATTTAAAAGTAGTTTCAAAATTCATAACACTTTACCTCTATTTCAGTATGCATTTCTTAAGCGTAAATACATTTTCCTGAATAACCACAATACTATTGTCACACTGTATATATAGACTCATGTTTTCCCAATTATCTTAAGAATGTCTTTTAAAGCTCTCTCCTCACCCCCCAGTCACAATCCAAAATTCAGTCAAGCTTTATGCATTGTCTTTTGTTGTCTCCTTAGTCTCTTTTGATCCGCACAATACCCCTACCAGGCCAATTATCCTCTTAGAATGTCTCATTCTAAATATGTCTGTATTTTCAGTCATATTAGTGTTTAACATGCATCTCTATCCCCTCATCTTTCTGTAAATTAGAAATTAGGACTCAATTAAATTAATATTATTAGGTTGGTGCAAAAGTAATTGAGGTTTAAAAGGTTAAAAATAATTGCAAAAAACACAATTACTTTTGCACCAACCTAATAATATTAATCCCTTATCAGATTTGGATTTTCAAATATTTTCTCCCATTCAGTGAACTGTCTTTTCAATCTCTTGGTGGTATCTTTTGATGCAAAAAGGTTTTTAATTTTGATCAAGTCCAATTTATCTTTTTTGTTGTCGCCCGGCTTTTGATGTCAAACCCCTCAAATCATTGCAAAACCCAGTATCATAAAGCCTTTGCCCTATGTTTTCTTCTAACAGTTTTACAGTTTTAGCTCTTTAGGTCTTTGATCCAGGTTGAATTAACTTTTGTATGCAGTGTAAGGTAAAATCCCAACTTCATTGGAAGTTTGGTATCTAGTTTGGTATGTGGTTATCTATTAATAGTTTTCTCAGCACTGTTTGTTGAAAAGACTATTGTTTACCCATTGAATGGTCTTGGCACATTTATTAAAAGTCAGTTTGACCATATGTGACATGGTTTATTTCTGGGCTCTCTATTATGTTCCATTTGTCCATATGTCTGTCCTTATGCTACTACCACAGTTTGGATTCGTGTAGCTGTGTAGTAAGTTTTGAAAGCAGGAAGTGTGAGTCCCCCAAGATTGTTTTGGCTATTTGGGGAACTTCGAGATTACACATGAATTTTTAGGATTTTTCCTAATTTCTGAAAATACCATTAGAGTTTTTACAGGGATTGCATTGAATCTGTACATTGTTTGGGTACTGTTGTCATTTTAACAATATTGTCCTCCAATCCATGAACAGGGGATGAGTTTGTATTTATTTATGTTCTCTTTAATTTCCATTAGCAATATTTTATAGTTTTCAGTGTACAAGTCTTTCAAATCCTTGGTTCAATCTATTCCTAAGTATTTTATTCTTTTTAATGTTATTATAAATTGAGTTGTTAACTTTCTTTTTAGATTGTTCATTCTTACTGTATAGAAATACAAGTAATTTTTATTTGTTGATTTTGTATACTGCAACTTTGTTGAATTTTTTAGTTCTAACAGTTGTTTTGGGAGTCTGGAATCTTTAGGGTTTTCTACATATAAGATTACACCATTTTTGAATGGTGTTAATTCACAAGGAAGAGATAATTTTACTTCTTCCTCTCCAATTTGTATGCCTTTTATTTCCTGTGTCTAAACATTCTAGCTGGAACTTCCAATACTATGTCGAGTATTACTGGTAAAAGAAGACATCCTTGTCTTTTTTTCCATTGAGTATAATATTAGCCAGATGTTATTAATTGACTATTTAAGCATAAATAACAGCATATTATGAGGATTATAACATGTGAAAGTGATATGTATGAAAACAGTACAACAAGGTTAAGGAAAATGGACATACATTGTTGAAAGGTTCACATTATACATGAATAGGTATAGATTACTTGAAGGTGGAGTGTTATATAGTAAAGATGACTATTATAAACCCTAGAGTAAATACTCGTAAATATTAACATATAACTAATAAGACAATATATGGAGTGGAGATAAAATGGAAAAAAAAATCATTCCAAAAGAGGAAAAAGGAATGAAGAACAGACAGGACAAAGAAAAATAGCAGATGATAGACTTAAACTTAATTATATGGACAGTTGCATAGAACTGTTGCATAGAAATACCTAAGCATTTCAGATAAATGGCAGAGATTGTCAAACTGAATAATAAAGGAAGGTTCAATTATTTACTTTCCAGAAGAAACATACTTTAAATATAAAGACAAATAAGCAGGCCAGGCAAGTGACAGAATGAGGAGGTGGGCTGTGTGGGTCTGGAGAGATGACACCCTCCCCAAAGGACAGCTGCTCTTGCTTCAGCAGGCTGGTGCCTCAAAGGAACACACATCCAGAATTGCCGGATCTAATTTCTCAAAGGATGGCAGAAATGCAGATTTCCTGATTTATATATAGCAGAAACTCAACTTTTTAGAATCTTCACGTTTGAATCTTAGGTTAGAAGTCGGGCACTGGTTTTCCTTAGTGGGGTGAGGAGGACCAGAAGGGGACACAAGGAGGATTGCTGGGAACACTGTGTTTTGATCTTGGCTGGTTATACGGGTGTGTGCAGTTTGCGAACATTTCATGGAGCCATATACTTATGATTTGTACCTTTCTTCTTGGATAAAAAGGTAAAAAGAGGAAAAAAAAAACACCAACAATGTCAAAGCGACTATAGACTGGCATGTTTGAAGCATGGAAAAAGGTATACATGCAAATAATCATAAAACTGAAGTGCCTAATAGTAATACTAGGCAAAGTAAACTTCAGAGTATTTATTATAAACTGAAATGCTGATTTAAAAAATACATTCATCAAGAAGACCTATCAGTTCTGAATGTTGATGTACCTAGTGACAGAGCTGCAAATAACATGAAACAAAAACTGACAAAACTGGAAGGAAAAGTAGACAAATTCACAATTATATTTGGAGATTTTATCATTCCTCTTTTAGTAACTGATAAAATAAGCAGCAGGAAAATCAGGAATATAGACAACTTGAACAACAGTGTCAACCAGTTTGACCTAATTGACGTCTGTAACTATAATGTGACACACAGCAACAACAGAATACAATTCTTTTCAAATAAATATAGAACATTCACCCAAGATAGACCAGCTGTAGGACCACAAATTGAATCTCAATAAATCTAGAAGGATTGAAATCATACAGATTATGTTATTTGACCACAATAAAAGTAAATTAGAAATTAATGATGAAAATATATTTAGAAAATTCCTGAATATTTGGAAATTAGCAACTCATTTCTAAATAGCCCATAGATCTACGAAGAAATTACTAGAGAAATTAGATAACATTTAGAACTGAACAGTAATGAAAACATATCAAAATTTGTGGGATTTAGCTAAAGCAGTGCCTAGAAAGAAGTTTATAGCTTTAAATACTTATATTAGAAAAGGAGAAAGGTTTAAGTCAATTACCTTAAACTTCTTCTGTAAAAAGTTAGAAAAAGAACAAATGACACCTAAATTAAGTAGAAGGAAGGAAGTAGTTTTAAGTAGAAAGAAGAAAATAACTTTCTATCGGCAAAGGTGTCAGACAAGGGTACATTTTGTCTCCCTATTTGTTTAATCTGTATGCAGAACATATCATATGAAAAACTGGGTTAGGCTCAAGAAGGAGGAGTGAAAATTGGTGGAAGAAATATCAATAACTTAAGATATGCAGATGATACCATCTTACTGGCAGAAAGTAGCAATGATTTGAAACAACTTCTGATGAAAGTGAAAGAAGAAAGTGCCAAAGAAGAACTGCATTTGAACATCGGCAAAAATCATGACCACAGAGGAAATATACAACTTCAATGAAGACATCAAATAGATAAAGAAGTAGATAATGAAGACATAAAAATTGTTAAAGACTTTGCTTATCTTGCTTCAGTCATTAATTCAAATGAAGAGTGTAGCCAAGAAATCAAGAGAAGGCTGAGATTTGGAAAGGCAGCAATAGAAGAATTAGGAAAGATCATCAAGAGCAAAGACGTGTCATTAGAGACCAAGGCTAAGATCATCCACACCCTCGCATTCCCAATTACTATGTACAGATGTGAAAGTTGGACAGTGAAGAATGCTGACAAGAAAAAACTTGATTCATTTGAAATATGATGTTGGAGGAGAGCTGTATGGATACCCTGAATCACCAAAAAGTCGAACAAGTGGCACATCGTGAAAAAGCAGCGTACTCTGGAGAAGACAATAATGCTGCTAACAAATAGAAAGCAGCAGGAAAAGTGGAAGACCAAATATGAGATGGATTTCCATAACAGAAGTCATAGGCATGAGTCTACAGGAGCTGAGTGGGGCTGTGAGGACAGGACACTGTGGACATCACTCATTCATAGGGTCACCAGGAGTCAGAGATGATTCAATGGCATGCAACACACAAGAAAATAGCAAATGTAATTCATCTTATTGATTTTCTTAAAATTAAAGTTTGTTAAAATATTTTTAAATATTTTTATTTTTAAAAGCGTGTGATCATCTCAACAGACATAGGCAAGGCCTGTGACAAATGCTACACCTATACATGTTTAAAAAAAAAAAAAGAAAGGTAGAAATAGAAGGGCACTTTTACAATAAAGGACATCTTTGAAAAATCTATAGCTGGGTCAGGGTGGCAGAATAAGTAGATGTTGTGCTTATCTTCTCTCACAACCACATCAAAATTACAACTAAACTACAGAACAACCATTATTGAGAATAGTCAGAAGTCTAGCTGAACAGAAGTCCCATAACTAAAGACACACAGAACAAGCCATGTCAAGACTGGTGGGAGATGTGGAGTGGTCTGGTCACACACCCATGTGTGGAAGTTAAAAATTGGGAGGGATATCTGGGCTATGGAGATACCCCTGGAGGAGCAAGGGGTCCCAGCCCCACACAAGGCTTCCTAGCCCAGTGCTGGGGAGAGAAATTCCCATAACTTCTGGCTCTGAAAACCAGCCGACATCGTGTCTGGGTGAGACAGAGGGCAGCTGGAGTCCCAAATGTTTCTCTAAAAGGGCCTGTACATACACTTATTTGGTGACAGACTCACTCATTCTGAGCTCTATCACTGGGGCAGCAGCTTGAAAGGAGCCAAGGACATACAGGGAGAAACTGAATTGTCTGGCTTCAGGGTATTGGCTGGAGAGGCAGCTTTCTTCCAAACAGAAGTGCTAGCAGAATCCATTTCTTTGGTGATCCCAACCCCCCTCCTGGCCTGCAGACCCATATCTGAGTCTCTGTCAACCTAGATAACACCATTGGCCCCACCCTGGTGATGCTCTGAAACCCTGCCCCCAGCCAACTTGCAGGCCTACCCAAGTCTTTTCCATACAAATGACCTGTCTTGTCTCATGCTGTAGACTTTCCTAAAATCTATCAAAGGTTCACCCCCAAACAAGCAGTGTGCCCCATACTGCTTGCTAAGCATCCCCAAGCCCAGCACTAGTAGCACCCTGCCTCGGTTAACAGCTTAGCCTTTCTCAGGCACCTCCAAACCCAGTGCATGTTGTGGCCTTCTGCAGATTGCTTTGTGGCTCATTCCAGGTGGCTCCAGGCAGGGCACAGGCTGGGGCTGAACTTGTTGGGCCCCTCTCAGGAGGCCCAGGCCCAACACCCAGTGTCTGGCTTTGGTCCAAGCTGAAGCGCCACCTGGCTGCTTCCATGGACAACACACCCAAAGGGCAGACTGGGCAGAGCTGCTAAAGTAAATCCTGCTCCATAGGGTCAGCCCCTGCACAACAGCTCCTCCCCTGTAGTCAGAGCCAGTCCTCACAACCAATCAGCCTGAGAGTCAATCCCTCCCATTGATGTGCCAACAGCAACCAAGGCTCAACTACAACAGGAGGGCACACACAACCCACACAGGGGCACACCTGCAGCACCAGGCTCAAGGGATGGAGACTGCATCACTGGGCCCCAAAGCACACCTACTGCATAAGGCCACTCTACTAAGACTGGGAGATGTGGCAGCTCTACCTAACACATAGAAACAAACACAGGGAGGCAGCCAAAATGGGGAGACAAAGAAACAGTCCTAAACGAAAGAAGAGAACAAAGCTCCAGAAAAAGAACGAAAAATGGAGACAGGCAATCTACCAGATGCAGAGTTCAGAACAATAGTTATAAGGACGCTCAGTGATCTCAATGAGAACTGCAACAAAGAGATAGGAAACATAAAGATGGAGATAGAAAACAAAAGAGAACCTGTCAGAAATGAAGAATACAAAAACTGAAAGAATACATGAGAGGGAATCAACAGTAGATTAGATGAAGGAGAGCATCAAATCAGTGATTTAGAATATAAGATAGCATAAAACACCCAATCAGAACAGCAAAAAGAAAAAAATCCAAAAAAATGAGGGTAGTTTAAGGGGCCTCGAGGACAATATCAAGCATACCAACATTTGCATTATAGGGGTACCAGAAGGAGAAGTGAGAGCGCAAGGAATTGGAAACCTACTTAAAGAAATAACGACTGAAAACTTCCCTAACCTGTTGAAGGAAATAGACATACAAGACAGGACGTGCAGAGAGTCCCAAACACGATGAACCCAAAGAGGCCCACACCGAGGCACAGCATAATTAAAATGCTTTTTTTAACTCAAAGGTTAAAAAGAGACACAGAGAGAGAGGGAGGGAGGGAGGGATGGAGGGAGGGAAGGAGGGAGGAAGGAAAGAAGCAGCAAGAAAAAAGCAGTTAGTTACCTACAAGGGAGCTCCCATAAGACTTTCAGCTGATTTCTCAACAGAAATTTTGCAGGCCAGAAGGGATTGGCAGGAAATATTCAAAGTGATGAAAACTAAGGACCTACAACCAAGATTACTCTATCCAGCAAAGCTATCCTTTAGAATCTAAGAACAGATAAAGAGTTTTCCAGACAAGAAAAAGCAAATGGAGTTCATCACCACCACCAAACCAGTATTACAAGAAATGTTAAAGGGACTTCTTTAAGAAGAAGGAAAAAAAAAAGATAAAAAGTATGAGTAATAAAATGGCAATAACTACGTATCTATCAACAACTACTTTAAATGTAAATGGATTAAATGCTCCAATCAAAAAACATAGGGTGGCTGAATGGATAAGAAAACAAGATCCTTATATATGCTGCTTACAAGTGTCTCACTTTAGATCATAAACACACAGACTTAAAGAGATGGAAAAAGATATTTCATGAAAATGGAAACAATAACAAAAGAAGCTGGGGCAGTAATACTTATACCAGACAAAATAGACTTTAAAACAAAGGTTATAACAAGAGACAAAGAAGGACTCAGTAATCCCACTTCTGGGTGTTTATCTAAAGGAACACAAAACACTACTTTGAAGGGACATGTGGATCCATATGTTCATTGCAGCATTATTTACTCATACAGTAGCCAAGAAGGAGGCAACCTGGGTATCCATCAATGGATAAAGAAGTGGTGGTACATATATACAATGGAATATTAGCCATAAAAAAGAATGAAGTCTTGCAATCTGCAACAACATGGATGGACCTAGAGGTATTGTGATGAGTGGAGTAAGTCAGACACTGAAGGACAAATGCCATATGATTTCGCTTGTATGTTGAATCTAAAGAACAAAATAAATGAACAAAACAGAAACTCATAGATGCAGAGAAAATTTTGAGGGTTGCCAGATAGGAAGGGAGTTGGGGGGAATTGGTGAAAAAAGGGGAAGGGATTAAGAAGCATAAATTGGAGTTACAAAATAGTCATGGGGATGTAAAGTACAGCATAAGGAATATAGTCAACAATATTGTAATAACTACGTATGGTGTCAGATGGGTGCTAGATTTATCAGGGTGATCACCTCGTAGGTTTGTAAATGTCTAATCACTATGTTGTACATTTGAAACTAATATAATATTGTATGTCAACTGTAATCAAAAAATTTTTTAAAACTATTTAAAAAATCTGTAGCTAACATCACATTTAATGGTGAAAAACTAAACACATTCCCACTGAGTACAAGAAAAGAAATAAGGATGTGCTTTCTGACCACTTCTATTCAACACTGTACTAGAGATAATATCCAGTGTAATAAGGAATATATATGTATATATCATTTATATAAATGATATATATCATTCAAAGATTGAAGAGGAAGAAGTGAAACTATCTTCAGTCACAGATAACATGATCATGAATGAGCAAATATAGGAAATCTTAGGAACCTGTAAAAAAGCTACTGGAATTAAAGAGAATTAACAAGCTTTCAGGATATAAGATCAATACACACAAGTGAATTGTATTTCCACATACTAGGCATACACGATTGAAAAAGAAATTAAAAACACCACTTACAATAATGTAAAAAACATTAAATACTTAGGTATATGTTTAACAAAATATATGTTAGACTTATCAAAAACCATAAAACATTGCTTAGAGAACTTAGAGGAACAAATTACATGGAAAGATTTACTATTTTCATGATTTGGAAGGCTCAGTATTGTGTTATGATATCAATTCTCTCCAAATTGATCTATGGCTCAATGTAATTCCAATAAAAATCCCTGCAAGTTTTATTTGCCAAGTAGGAATTGACCAGCTGATTCTAACATTATATGGAAATTCAAAGTATCTGAAATAGCCAAGATAATTTGTAAAAAGAATATAATTGGAGAATTTGACTGCCGGATGTCAGAAGTTACAGTAATCATGACAACTTGGCATTGGTATATCAACTGAACAGAAAAGAGGCTCTAAAATTAGACATACCGCCCCATCCATGGGCAATTGATATTTGACGAAGATAATTCAATGTGCGAAAGGATAGTTTTGTTAACAAATGATGCTGGGACAACTGGATATCACTATGGGAAACATGAACCTTGAGCCTTACACCATATACAAAAATTAATTCAAATGGATCATTGACCTAACATAAGTGCTACAACTGTAAAATTTGTAGAAAAAACTCTTTGATCTAAGGGTCAAGATTTCTTAGGCATGCATGACACAACCTGCGCTAACAATTTTGAAAAAGGAAATTGATAAATTGGGCTTCACCAAAATTAAAGAATTTCGTTTTGACAGACACAGGGAATGCAAAGGCAAACCACAGGCTGGGAGAAAATATTCATACTACATCTGACAAATGACTCATATCAAGAATATATAAAGAACTCTTACAACTCAATAAGACAACAATCCAATAAAAAAAAAGGCAAGAGATATATTTGAACAGACACGTCAAAAACTAATGGCCAATAAGCACATGAACAGATATTCAGCATTATTTTCATCAGGAAAATGTAAATTAAAACTCACAGCGAGACACCACTACATACCTACTTGAATGGCTAAAATTAAAGACTGACAGTACAAGATGGCTAGGATGTGGAACGACTGGAAGTCTCATGCACTGCCGATGGGAATATAAAATAGTACAGCCCCTTCCAACTGGTATTTATTTCATTGAACATAGACTTAATTATACAGCAATTCCAATCCTAGGTATTTATGTAAAAAGAACTGAAAATAGGCCCTTAACATGAATGTTTTTAGCAGCTTTAATTATATAGCATAAACTGGAAACAACTGAAAATGTCCATTAACAAGTGAATGGATAAACAAATTGTGGAATATTTACAAAATAGAATACAACTCAACAGTAAGAAGAAATTGCTACTACACCATGAATGTTCTCTTATATGAAATTATATAGCGTAGGCATAACTTATCTTTAGTGATAGGAAACTAGGTCTTTGGTTGCTTGAGACTGGGTTTGGGGTAATATTGACTCAAAGGGGTACAAGAGAATTTTTTCTGGTGATGAAATTGTTCTATATTTAATTGGGGTAGTTACACAAATATATACACTTGTCAGACTTATTGAACTATTCCTTTAAAATAGGTACATTTCATTGCATGTAAGTTCATTTATAAAAGTAAAAAAAAAAAACAAAAATAAAAAAACCCACTGACCTGAAAAATAATTCAGCTTTTATACTAGAAAGTAATTTTAGTGTTTTGCTTTTGCTGGGTGCTAATGAAAATGTAGTTAAAATAAAGTGTTCTCTTAAGATGTTCATTAGAAAGAACGAGAGCTGCGATTTTGATAATACCTTGGCAACAAGCTTCATATAACAAAAACATCTTTTATGGGACATACTTCATTTTAATAGCAGAAGCTATAGGGTTGAATGGCTACATTATGATTCTTTAGTTGAATAAATAAAATCATGTCAGATGTCCTGCTATATAAATTTCTGTCATTTTCATGTTGGATTTAAAATGTAAGGATTATAGTTTCTTTAAATAAATCCCTTTGTAAGGCCTCATCAAGCATACAATTTATCTCTCTGCCCTTTACATGTTATGCTAAAATATTGCTTTATAATTAACTTCTTTCTTATGACCTTATTATCATTTTATGCACCAAGCAAAATGGTTATATACAACAGCACATTTTCATTACTATCCAATTATTTTGATTGTTCAGGGATTTCATATTAGCCCATATATTGTTAGGCTTAAGCAATAGAAAATGTGTAGAGATACAACTAGAGTGATACATAATATCGCCTAGTATACACACAAGTTTGCAATAGTTTTCTTTTTTTTTCCAACATAGTTCCCTATTTTGTGACTCAGTTTTTGTGACATGTTTATATATTTGTTCTTATTCTTACTGAGTTAGGTAAGTGTGCCAAATCATTCAACTTTCCAGGACGTTGTGACAGTTTGTGGGGAAAGTGATATAATATTTATAATTGGGGTTTTCTGTGAGGCCTGGGACATTTGGTCACCATTTCACAGGGCTACATAGACATGGGTCCTCAATAGAATGCTTGCACTTTTAAATGACGCTTCTTTTTCTACTTTAATTTTTCATGAGATCCGACGTCTTCCCCATAGGCCTCATAAGAAACCCTTGGTCATCCAACGTAAAAGACCATCATCTATTGAAATAAATAGTACATAGTGATTTTAATGACATCATTATTGACAGAGGAAGAGGTGACTCAGAGTGAGACGAGAGTCGAACATGTGGCTTAGTCACGCTGTGCTCAGATTGTTCTTGTTGAAAAATGTTGATTCTCAGAATATGTAAAGTTCCCTTCCTCTGCCCCCTTAAGTCAGGGCTTCATGTCCATCCTGAGGGTTCCTGGAGGGCCTAGTTGGTGCTTCCTCTTTTCACACCTTACTGCACGGAATGGTAATTGTCTGCTTCCTTGCCTAGTCGTCTCTGAGGTGTTTGTTAGTGGGGTCATATAGTTCAACTTGGTTGTCTCCGTGGTGACATATAGTGCCAAACACACCGAAGGGCAGCAATGAATGAATGAACGAGCGAGAGTAAGTACGGCATAGTCATTGCCATAATCATGTTTTTGCCTGAACTGAGTAGGTTCATGGCAGCAGCATTTCTGATATAAGCCTTGATCTTTCCGCGGATAAACCTGAAGAAACACCCACCAAGCCAAGAGCCGAGTTCTAGATGGTTTTCTACACCATCGTGAGTTCTGCATGATAATGGCACTTTTTATTTTACTTTTCTAAGCAGTTTCACTCTTGTTTGGTAGTTGGAAACACAACCTTGCTGGACCTGTTTCCTCATAGTACTAGTATGTTCTACCTGCCCACTGTGCCAAACCCAAGTGTGGATTCTTTTAGTTAACTTTCACAACAGCCCGATGAAATGGATGATACGCAGGTACTGGGGAAACTGAAGCTTAAGGAGGTTGAGTAACTTGCCCAAGTTCACACACATAGTAAGTGAAGAGCTGGGGCTGAAAACTAGTCCGGCAGGTTGCAGAGCCTTCACCGTTTCCCAATGCTGTCCTATTTTATTTTTTTCAAGGAATTTATCACTGTGGGAAACTGTTTCTGTATTAGAATGCCTAGTCCTTGATTTCAGGGACATTCCATCCACAGGTATAAAACTGCCTGACACATAACAGGTGTTCAACGTGCATTGAATTAATGATTAAGTACTGCCTTCCAGAGTGTGAAATACAAGGTTTGGTTAAGTGCTAATCTTTTATTATACCCCAGTTTCTTCCAGTTCTTACATTTTATAAGTATTCATTTTAGGAAATGATTTTTTTTTTTAAATGGGAAGTTCCCCAAACTGCCTAAAAAGATGCCTTCAAAGACTCTTAACTTTGAAGAAATTGCTGCCTTAACTACCCATCCACACACGTAGGAATTTTGACTATCCACTAACCCAGATTTCATACAGAGTTTAAGATTGGTGCTATGTCAGATCTTTCCTGGATGGAAAGTGATTCTCTTATGTTGCTCATATCCATTCTGTCATCCCTTAAGGTAAGGTGCCTAAAACAAAATAAAACAACACTGGCGTCTCTGCTTGCTTTAGAGGAGTAGGCTCCAAGCTGCCTTTGCTGTGAGCATCTCCATGTTCTAAGAAGACCTGGGATCTTTCTCACTTCGCATTTCTCTCACCATCTGGTACTTGCAAACCAGAGCCCAACTGAGACGACTGGGTATGACACAACGGGAAGGACCTGGTACCTACAGAGCTGCCTGGGACGCTCTGATGTTGGAAGCTGGAGTTGTTTCTGGAGCCACTTTCTGATCACCTTTCCTTTCTCTTATCTCTTTTGTGAATCCCCGCCTTTGTTTCCTTTGGCTGCCTCCTTCCTGAATGTATGATTTTCCTCCTCACTTCAGAGTGCCGTGAAAAATAATTTAGCACTGCAATAGTAATGGCCTTCTGCCAGTGACACTGGCTTTACATCCATCCCCCAAACACACATTTTGAAACATCCCTCCCTCTGAAGCCCCTTAACTCCTGTATGACTTTCTGTCCCACGCAGTACCACAACCTGGGCTTCTGAACCTCCTATGCTTTTATGAGTATCATCAATGCTAACATTCTGCGATCCAGAATGAGAATTCACTAAAAAATTCATTTAATTGGGAAGTTCCTAAGTATAATTAACTTTCTAAAAAACATGATGTAAACACTTGAAGGGCACACTCTTAATTGAAATAAGTACGTACGTAGGTAGAACAATTTCCCCCTGCCATGTCCTTTATTTGAGCCCTTGCATGCCTTCCCTTCTGGAATTGGCTGTCTCAAACCAGAGCTTGAGACCTTGTTCTTTCATGTTGGAACAGAGTTCATATCCTATTTATTTCATTTCAGAGTTGTTTTTGAAATGCTAATTGCCTTTTGTTATTATCTTTACATGCAGATTATATTCAATGCCCATATTGTATGAGGAGGTTTAATGAAAATGCAGCCAATAGACATATTAATTTCTGCAAGGATCAATCTTCTCGTCGAGTCTTCGATCCAGCCCAGACAGCCGCCAAATTGGCATCCAGAGGGCAGGTAAATATCTCTCCCCAGGTGTTGGATCTCGTGCTCGTACATGCCTGGGACAAGCAGGTAGACTTTGATGGGGAACCTAAATCTATCCATCCTAAGAAATATAAGGATAGTGATAGCTGGCCACTGTCACTCATCCTCACGGGACGTGGCTCCTTTTGTGTTTCCAACTTACAACACCTTTGGGTGTTGTAGAAAACATGTTTCTATTTTGGTATTATTGTTGTAGAAAACATATTTCTAAAAAGTGTTTGCATCTTAGGATGAAGACTTGAATATATCAGTGGTATTTCTGTAGTCCATCTGTGGTTATCAGCCTTAACCACACAGGAAAGGACTGTGACCCCGAAGTGAAACTGGCTCGAGTGGGGGAAGCTGTCACTCCGACAGGCCACGTGGTTTGGTCTATAAAAGAGGGGTCTTCAGACTTTTATTTAAAGCCACAGAATCAGCAAGTTAAAGTGGACAAATGGAAGCAACTGTTATGAATAGGTACAAATAAGTAGACTGTCAACCAGGAAGACAAAGATTTATAAAAACAGAAACGGAGCCAGCAAACAGCTCCATAAACATCAAAGGTCCCAGGGGCATAACTTACAGTATCGCATAAAAACTGTTAGTTTTATAAACATGGCTCAGACACCAAGAAAAGATTAAGTTGCTCTGAATACTTAAGAGTATGAAACATGTTTAGGAAGATTTCCATGAACTCCAGTATCTAAGGAGGGTGGAACCCTCTCCACTAATAGCACACCCCTCGGATTCTGGATTCCAAGCTCTGTCTCCATGTATATTAGACAGTTATTGAAAATCTTAAAAAAATATTAAAAAATAAAAAATAAATAAAATAAATAAATAAAATTAAAAAAAAAAATCTACTCTGTACCACACACTGTGCTCCATGCTGGCTGATTGAGGATTTGTAATTCAAAGAAGGACGGGGCCTCGGAAACAACACAGTAGGAAGGTGTATTATAGTAGTTGCCATATGTAGGAGCACCGTGGAGGAAGAGGCCACCAGGATTCATAGACGGCTTCCAACAGGAGCAAACGTTTTCCCCTGAAATATCAGATTGGTTTACCAGCCTAGAGCTGGAGTTGAGAAGGACATTATGCACAAAACCCAGCTTGTGGCCTGAGGAATCCAGCATATAAGGCTAACGCACAGAGTGCCTGTGGGAGAGGGACACGATGGGATAGGCAGGGAGGGTGTCAGGTCTACAAGGGCTTTAACTCAAGCTGGATCAGAGACGGGGAATTCAGGGGAGAGAGATGCCCGCAAATCTGAGGCCAGCCAGCCTGGGGGCCTGGAAGCAGGAAGTGCAAAGTCCCCAGGAACCCAGCAAGTCCTTCTTTCCAGCTTTCCATCTCACCTCTTCTTCCCACTATCCTGCTTTGTCTTCTCTCTGCACACTGAATTTTTTGGCTTTCCTGTCCATTGTCTATTATTACCTTCGTATGTCATTCTATAGGCATGTAAGCTGGTTGGACAGGGTAGAGTGGAATGACACGGAATTGGTTTTATTTTAGAAAGATCACCCTTGCATTTAGTGTTCAAGATGGATTGGCGGGAGAACAGTTAGAAGCCATGGCAATAGGAAAAGAATGAGGGACTAGAGTAAGAGGGGGTGCGGGTATGGCAGGAGAATTTAAGAAATAATTGATGGGACTGAAAAGAGGATTGGATATAGAGTAAAACAGGATCAGGGTTGACAAGAAGGTTTTTATCTCCAAAGCCTAGGTGGATAATAATATTATACATCTAGATACAGGAACACAGGAGGCAAGAGGGAGGTGTGTTGCTAGAGCAGGCAGGGTGGTTATGATAAATATAGTTGTAGAGATTCAATCTTTATACCTGAAAGAGTGTGGGAAACAGTGCCACGTAGAAAGAGCCTGATTCTGCCATCAGTAATCAGGGTTTGACTTTCAGTTCTACAATTTACTATCTGTAGGCAAACTTGGACAAGTTACTTCAATTCTTTGAGACACTTTAACTGGTATCTTGTCGACTTGTTGGAAGGACTATAGATAATATAAGTAAAGTGCCTTTCCACAGGAGTTCTTCCACCTTCCTCTTTTCCCGGTACCCCACCCTCCTTCCCCTCTCTGGTAAATCCTTTCCTGTGTGTGGGATAGATACCTCAATTTTGAGGGGACACGACTGCTTTGGGCTTGAATTCAACTTCATTTTGGAAAGGTTTTCCAAGTATAATTCTATTTGTACTTTCTAAAGCAGCAAAGGGTGCGGTACATTTCTTCGAATGATTCTTCTGACCAGTCCACGAAGCTAGTGGGGATTTAGTGTGGGGCCAAAGGGAGTATTGGGAAGCAGCAACGGAAGTGCTTTTTATTCCTGAAGGAGGCCAGCTGGCTGTCCTGAGTGTAACCAGTGACTTGGCCCTGTTCCTCTCCTTGTTTTCCAGAACGAAGTGGTGATTGGGAGCACAGAAGAAAAATTGCTTGCTTTCTGAGTAAACTCACTGTCGAGTGTATCTGAACAGCCGTACTTGTCTTCCCTGTGCCAGCTTCACGGCTCTGGGGCCCAGCCTCACAGTGAAGCTTATTCAGAAGTGGAACAAAAAGGGAGGGGACGTTTCAGTTTTGAAGGGCTGTTAACAGCACAGCTGACATGTGTTCCTATTTTAAACAAAAATCAACTTTTAAAAAGTGTTATACCCTTAACCAAAAAAGACCAATAAGGGCCTCTGAAATAGCTTTCCCTGTTTGGATGGGGATGAGGGGCTTGCTATAAATCTCATGGCTACCCTTGCCCTTGCGAAAGCATTCTCGTTCGCAGTAACAGGTTATCGTTATGTAGTCCCCACAGAGATGTTGGGGGCATCAGGGCAGCAAGGTAAAAAGGAGCCCCCAAGGAACCGTTTGGTCCTTATTCCACGTTCATGTAACTATTCGGCTACTACTGCTTCGTAGGGAGGGGCGTGGTGTGGGGATGTTGGAATTCCATGTTTAAAACATTTGCTGCCTGCCAATGTCTGTTTTTCTTCTCTCTGTTCATGTATTTAAAAACAAAATCATCTTCAAGTGTAATGAAAAACTAAAATGCTCCATAACTATCCTTATTGACATTAAGTGATTTCTTATGTCTCCATATAACTAATTTTACAGGATTAACATCTCATAATTCCCACGAAGGCTTGATTATGGCATGAAAAGCTCCAAAAGCCAGACAGGGAGGATGAGAAACAGGTTAACTAAGGTGCAGGGTGTGCGTGTCCCCTTCCCCTGGGTGCAGCAGGTCGCCGACGACAACTCCGGTCGGCTGTTGGATAAGGGGAAACGCTTTATTCCTGTGTGCTACCTAAGATTACACAGCTGCTCCCTCTCCCTCTGTAGGGTCCGGCACAGAGGAGTCCAAAAAAAGAACCTACTGTAACCAGTGCCGTGGGAGCTCTGCTGCAGCACAGGGCCCTGGAGGCCGCGAGGGGGGCCCCAGCCAGGCCAGGTGAGTCAAGGTGAGCGACTCAACTGTCAAATGGCTGGGTCGGAGGGGACCCCCGCGGGCTTTGGGATTTGTCGGCGGTTGGGAAAAGCTGTGACATCTGATGTGGCTTTTGCATGTAAAGATATGTGGGTTTGTTTGAGGTTAAAGTTTATTTGCCAAAAGGGAATATTTCCTAATTTATCAGGACTAGATATCTCTGACAATACACAATGTCGTATCCGATTACAGCAGCCGGGTCTAGAAACATCATTTTCTGATTTGGTAAAATTGAAAAGAGATGAAGACTGGAAGATAACAGTGTGTCAGATGTGTTGAAAAATGAAGAAAGTGAAATCACTATGTCAGACAGATAGCTGTACTCCCATGATTATTATAGCATTTTTCGAATAGCCAAGATATAGAAACCACCTAAGTGTCCATTGATGAATGAATGGATAAAGATATATATATATCTTTATATATATACATATACACACACACACACACACACACACACACACACACACACACACACACTGGAATATTACTCGGGCATGAAAAAGGAAACCTTGCAATCTATGACAACTGGATGAACACTTATGCTAAGTGAGATAAGTCAGACAAAGACAAATATTGTATGATCTCACTTATGTGTGGAATATGAAATGGTCGAACTCATAAAAACAGAGAATAGAATGGTGGTTTCTAGGGGCAGGGGGTGCGGTGGGAGAAATGGGGAGATGGTGGTCAAAGGGGACAAACTTCTAGTCATAAGATGAATGAGTTCTGGGGATCTAATGTACAGCATGGTGATTATAGTTAACAATACTGTATTACATACTTGAAAGTTGTTAAGAGAGCAAATCTTAAATGTTCTTACCACCACACACACCACGGGTAACTATGTACGGTGACGGGTATTAACTATTTTATTGTAATCATTTCAGAATATATTTGTGTATCAAATCATCATATTGTACACCTTAAACTTATGCAATGTTACATTTAATTATATCGCAATAGGCTGGAAAAAAATAAAAAAGAAAAGGGAGAGTTACCTTTTTAGAATTAAGTAATTTCTTCGAAGTTTCAGAAAGGCACAACCATTACAGTACTTACTATATTTTAGACCCGTTTCATTTGATCTCAATAATCCTCCAAATGTTTTAATTTGCATAAAGAGAAACTGAGGCTTAGAGAAGATAGGTTATTTGTTCAAAGCACACAATCGGTAAATAGCAGAGCTGGATTAGATGCCTACTGTGTTCTTCCTCTTCACTGAGCTGCACTGATAAATGATCAGCATGCCCGTATGAAGGCAACATGAATTAATTCATGACCATGTGGCACCTCTGATCAGGAGTTTTATTTGGAAGATATTATCAGAACCATAGTAAGAACAGCCAGTCCATAAAGTAACAACACCCAAAAGTTTATTGTTAGTTCTTAAATTCCTCATGAGTTGCTTATCAGCGGCTAAAAATTGAATTGATATTTTAAAATTTCCCCATAG
Source organism: Rhinolophus hipposideros (assembly GCF_964194185.1). NCBI lineage: Eukaryota > Metazoa > Chordata > Mammalia > Chiroptera > Rhinolophidae > Rhinolophus > Rhinolophus hipposideros. The sequence goes on along the minus strand of NC_138049.1, from coordinate 19,745,868 downwards.
CCAGCCAAGTCATTACTTTTTTCCTGATCTGTGACACTTAACAATGAGAGATAGGTTTTAGTTTTCACACCCAACAGAATAATTCAAATTATATATAATATTCATTTGATAAAACTTTCACTATCAAGTTTTTTTCTAAAGTATAATGATTAGTATCCTTCAGAAAAGGCAATTTCTTTATACTATGGTTTCTTTTCTTATTTTTTCAAAGAATGTATTATAATGTTTCCCTTCTAGTGAACAGCACTCCTTTGAGTTAGAGGTCAAAGCTTATTTGCCAAGAGGGAATATTTCTTAATTCATCAGGATTAGATAATTCTGACAACGTGCAAAGTACAATCTGAGTACAGCCATGGGTTCTCAGACCTTCATTCCCTGCTCTAATAAACTTGGAAAGAGATTGGGAATGGGAGAGGACAGCATGTTAGGTGGGGTTTTGAAAACAAGAGTATCCTTCCTTGAAGCAGATGATTTCTTTAAAGCAGCAGCAAGGCATACGTGGAAAGGTCCCAAATGACTCAGAAGCCCCGTGTTTCGGTACATTAAGCAGGACATTGTAAAGACACCATTTTGATACATTAGAAAATAGATGGATAGGCCAGCGGATCTAAGCACAGGGTATTGTGTTTGCTTGTGACTAGTTAATGGTGGTTTATATCCACTGTGATGTTGCTAAGTGAAAGGTCAAGTTCTTAAGATGGCCCACACTGGGTTCTTCGTGTACCTGCACCTGACCTTGCCTCTCACTGTTTCCTCTCAATCCAGCTCCAAGGGCTTCCGTGTGGTCCCTTGAACATAACAGGCCTGCACACCCCTGGTTCACGGCCTTTGGACTGGCTGCTCCCTCGGCTGAAAACCAAAACACTCCCCCATGAACCTGCACTGCTCACTCCTTCCGTCCCTCCAGGTCTTTGCTAGCTGTCATCTTCACAGTGAGAACCCAACTTCTGTATTTAAAATTAAATCTCCATAATTCCCTCGGTAGTTTTTTTTCCTTTTTTTAAAAAATAGCATTTATTGCCATCTAATACAAAGGGTGCCAAAAATATGTATACATCTTTTAAGAAAGGAAAACTATTAAAATTGTAATACTCAATATACACCAATAACAAAAGATGAATACAAGTCACGTTTGGTTTCTGCAATTACAGAAGGTACTCAAAGTGGTTACCATCAGCATCCAGACACTTCTGATTACAGCGAACTACTGCTTGAGCAACGTGGACCACAGTGTCCACTTGTATACATTTTTTGGCACCCCCATACATTTGTTCCCCACCCCCCCCCAAAAAAAATGAATGTAAGTTTTAAGAAGCCAGGGATCTGTCTGTTTTGTCTGTTTTTTATTTCACTACTATATCCCTATTTGTTAGAATTGTTCATGGCACGAGTGAGAGGCTTGGTAAATACTTTTTGAAAGAAATGATGGGACAAAGTAGGTGTCTTGATTCTATAATTTCTCACTTAAGTCACTGGCATATAAATAGAAGTGCCATGTTAATTAGTGTTAAGAGATAATTTTTTTATTTGAGGCTTAAGATGCATTTTCAGTTTAATTTCTCATTCTTTCCAGTGGCCTCACGTGCTTACATTTAAAACTGAAAACCACCAGGATTAGTGTGCCGTTAGATTAGTCACATTTCATTTAGAGCCATTCTGGGAAGAAAGCAAAAGTGTATTCGGGTAGGGGTGTGGGGGTGAATTCTCAGAAATGTGTAAGGTTTGGAGAAAAGCACCGAGTGCCTTTTACTAATGTCAACAGGCCGGTGTGTGAATCAGATTTGCATCTACTATCCGTTGTTTTTGTTCTGGTCAGTATTAAAATGTTTGTAATATGAAGGTGTTTTTAAAATTGTCGTTCAGCTTTGCTGTATCTAGATTGACAATCGGTAGTTTGGGCCACTTAGTGTCACTTGCCCTCCGCAATAAAGCCTATTATTTGTCTTTCATCTAACTGGTAGTTAACCCCCCAAAACTGTGGCTTTTGTTCTTCTGCTCTCTTGAGTAAAATATGCATTTAGTATCTCCCCTGTATAATATTTTATTCTAAATTCACAGTCAGGGGAGATACAATCCTCATCCGTCCCAGAGTCTTATGAGAAGATATATATGTACAGGAGAATCTGATAAAGAGAGATGTGATGTTACATGGAGTTGATACTCGTATACAGCTGCCAGGCTTATTTCTTCTGCCCACGAATTCTTAAAAGTCTAGGGTCTAGATGGAAGAGGGGGTGGGGATGAGGGAGCAGGGGAAGGGATTAGACAGCATAAATTAGTAACTACAATATTGCCACTGGATATGAAAGACAGTTTGGGGAATGCAATCAATAATGTTCAAAGATTTTGTAGGGTGTCAGGTGGGCACATGTCTTAGTAGGGAGACCACTTCAGGGACAGTGTAGATGCCTGACCACTGCGCTGTACACCTGAAGCTGGAGCTGAATAATATTGTATGTCAACTATAATTATATATATATAATATATAATAAATATAAATATATATATTAATATATATATAATATAAATGTATATATAATATATAACACATGTTATATATATAATTATATGTATATATATATATAGTTACGGGATGTGGAGTACAGCTTTGGGAACAGAGTCAATGGAATTGTAATAGCTGTAAATGATGTCAGGGGGCAATAGATTGGGGGAAGGAGGTTATCACTTTGTGAGGGGGTTAGATGTCTAACTATTAAATTGTTTTTTATACCTGAAGCTAATTTTAAAAAAAGAAAATAATTCAACTGAAAAAAAAAAAACACCAAGTCTAGGGGGAGAGCCATCAGTATTTAACAGTGGGATGTAAAAGTCCTAGGGATTACAAGAAAGAGGTCAACTTTGCCCAGGAGTCTTTATGGCGTTGGTGACAGTCTGAAAGAGTGGAAACTCCGTAGAGGGGAGGCATTTGAGATGAGCTTTCAAGGTAAGCTAGATTTTTGACCAGTGGAGAAAAGGTGCAAAAGAAATGCACAGAGATATGAAAATGAGAATGCAGAGGACAAACTGTGGAAACAAATGGTCCATTTGGCCAAAGCACAGAGAAGAGTTGGGGCATGAACAGAAATTAAAGTTAGAGAGGAAGGCCCTGGAGCGGGAGGGCCATTGCTCCGTGAGGCACCCACCCGGCTTGTCAGAGGTTAATGCTGGTGCTGTGTAAGTGAGGCCGTTATTAGCCTGCAGGAATTTCTTCTGAGAAGGAGCATTTTTCAAAAATTATCATGTTAGAAGTTAATGCTTACTGTAGAAAGTATTGGAACATGGAGAAAGACTATAAAGAAAAAAAACTACCCATAACTCCACTCCCAGACCTGATCACTGTTAACACTGATTTTTTTTCCTGTTTTTTTTTTCTCTTATCTATAATTCTTCTCTTTTTCAGTTTTCCTTTTATCAAAGTTAGGATCATAGTCCATGTACACACCCTCATTTTTTTTCACTAACGAGTTTCGAATATTTCCCTACAGCAAGAGTTGCCTTAAAAAAAGCGTCATAGCACAAGAATACAATGTAACTTAGCTGTTTTCCTGATGTGGAGCAGGTAGATGGTTTCTACTTTTTTGCTATAGTCAATAACTCCCTTCCTGGACAGTAGTCCACACTTAATTGTCCATTCTTCTAAGCACTTAATTTATTAATCATCATTAAGCTTCACAGTAATACAAGGGGGTACACATACTACGCATATCCCTAGTTTATAGGTGAGGAAAGCACAGAGAGGTGAAGCAACTTGCACAAATAATTTAAGAAATGTTAGAGAGCCAACCAAACCTTTGTCTGCTTTGGGAAAACTGGATCAGAAAATAGAGACACTAAGGAGATAGTTATATTTATATATATATACATATATATTTAAAATATATATTATTTATATTTATACATATAAATATATATAATTATGTATATTAAGAAATTGCTTTAGAAAGAGATACGGCTCTTCCTTTGTTCCCACGAAGCTTCTAATGTTTCGATGGGAAATGAGTTTATAGTGTAGTCAGCAGATATCTGCTGGTGGCTATTTTCTCAAGGGCTTTGATGTAAGAGCCACTGATTTGCTGGGCAGGCTCTCGAGCACCTTTAGACAGAGAGATGACGATCACGGTGAAAATGTGTGCTGGGACCTGGAGCTGTGCTGCTGCAAATACTTAGTGAATTGCATTTTATAGCTTTGTTGGGTGGGCTCTGCTTTTATTTCTGGAACCAGGGGGTTTAATCATGTTAAGCATCTTCACTGCACGAGCGTCCCCTCCTTACCTAATTGTGTAGTCAATGTAATGAGTTTGGAAAGTCAGTTGCTGATTCTTTGTGAGAAATAAAACTTGTAGGTCTTTGGGTAAAATGAACACGAAAGCTCTTTCTATTCCTATGTCCACTGATAGTTTGATCCAGTTTCCTTGGGTTGTTTGGTTACACCTCTTTATAAAACACCGATTAGAACGAAGGCCTCTAGGACAGAGGGGGCTTATTCCTTTTTACAAAAAATGATCTTTCTCTGAGTATCCTGTCCCATACCATGTGGTCCAAAACAGACTGTGGTGTGCTATATCCATAAGCTCCTATCTCTCTATACCTAACAGTGCTTCTGGACGCAAAGGGAAAGAATCCTGTTTGTGGAATGAGTCCATTGCTATGTATGTCAATAACCCCTGGGAGGGAAGGTTTCTCATGCTTCCATAAGGCCTAGCAAATCTTTTTTAGCCTGACAGCAGGCAAAGAATTGTGAAGACATGAAATACTCAGGGTACATTTTGAAAGCCGAGGCAGTAGTGGGGAAAGGTATTGAGAGTCAGCTTGTATCAATGATGGGCCACCTGGGTGGCGGTCGAGGGGCCCATCCACAGGTAAGTGAAGGGCTGCGGGGGCAGGAGAGAGTAGGCTTCTGAGACAGTCTCTGGTTTTCCTTAGTATTTGGCCCAGGGTGGAGACTGAGTATCTGTCTATAGCTACAAAACAAAACAAAACAGAATAGAGACTTTGAATCCAATGTGAGGATTTCATAATCATTCCCCCCTTTTTTTTCTTGCTATTGTTTGCTTTTACGTAATAACAAATCTGTTTATGTCTGCAAAGGATTAGCGGTGGACCCTGCTTCTGGAGCAAAACTCAGACAAGGATTTACTAAATCTTCTAAAAAAGATTAACTCCTCGAGGCCAGGTAAGGAAAAAAAAAATGAAACCTCTAAGCCAGGTGTTGCTGATAATCTAATGTGCAAGATACAGTTAATGCGCCTTTCAGAGACTGAATCCATAGCAGACAAACCAAAGAGACATGTGGCAAACCCCCAATTAGGTTCATAAAATGTGTGCTCTGGGAACTCACTCTGTGAAACGTATAGTTTGAAAGTGATGCTCAGTTTTTGATTTTTAACAGGAAAGGGGATTGGGTCTTTATTTGGACCTAAAATGCTACTTACTGCCCTCGTCCCTTTTACCAAACATATTGTCCCCAAAAAGGGACAGTTCCTGAGATTGACATGGAATAGGATTACTATAAAGTTGGAGACTTTATTGATATTGTAAATTGTCTGTTAAAAATAACTAAAAATTTAAAGAGGCCTATGTTATTTAACGTTCTCGGTATGGAAACAGTGAATTTCTAGTAAATACCTTTTCTTTCTGCTTTCAGACTGTCTCCCTGAAACTCATCAGCCTGGATGACTGTGTACCCAGGAATGCCACCTAAGGGGAAGGAATGGTAGACGTCTGTTTGCATGCCTATGATTCCTCTTGAGACATCATATATGAGTAAAAACTAGCTTCAAATTTTCTTACTTCCTTTAAAATATTCAAAGCAATCGTTAAAACATTAACCTGTATGGTAATGTTTGATTTAAAGATTTATTTAAATCATCTTTTTAATTGGACATTTAATAAGCTTTTAAAGAAAATGTTGCTTTGATATTAGAAACTTTTAGTGAAATAGTCTCAGGAATGTTAGCTAGCATTATTTACTGATTAAGCAAATCATTTACTACCTAGCTTCACTCTACCTCGTAGCCATGAAATGCCCAGCTTTAGTATTTACTCCTAATAAGCATTAAACTATAATTAGTAATGACTCCTATTTTAAACGTCCATCTGTACACCATGTAGAACAGTCTCATGTACACCATGCACACAGTTGGCTTTTGGAGAAAAACATGACAGTGGAGGGAACACGCTTACAATAACCTGGGTGGGAAGGAGTTCTGCCTGGCCCCAAGCCCTTCATTTATTGTGGCCAAATCCAAAGTGAACTGCTCATCTCACCATTGGTTTATACAGCTCTGTTGGGAGGTGATATGGTAACTACTTTTTTCTGTTGCCTTAAGGATTAATAAACTCTTTTTGTAGGGTCAATTTATACTTCTCTCGTGCTTTTCAATCTAATAATTTTTATTTTTTTCTTAAACAAGGGGAATTTTAATTAGGAATTAAAAGCCATTTTTCCTATCTAAGTAGGAGAAGCCCAAGCTACTCCCACTTGTAGTGCGGCAAACACAACATCTGAAATGCTTCTGATCTTCATTTTGGGTCCCAAGTGCTGTTTCATGCTCAGGTAAATCAGGTGTGTGTCCTGGACCTGACTGAAGACTACTACGTAAGCCGTATATGTGTTTGCGGAAGCTTCCTTAAACGAAACTTGGGATGATAGCTGGGGTGAGCGAGTCACTATGCTCTCCTCTGGCTCTGGGAGACTGCCTTCCCTTGAAGAGGTAAGAGTGGATTTGGGAACTGATTTTAGACATTCGAGGGCAGTGGATTTCTACTGATGAGGCAAAACATGATCTTATTTCCTATCCCCGGGTTAAACTGTAGTTTAAAGAATCTACCGTTGTCAGTTCCACTAGTGACAGCCTGGCCCCAGGTAGTTTGTCTGGAATGCCTCCTGCCCTTTACTGCCATCAGCATCACCGGTAAGGGCCGTGAGCCAAGGTTCCTCACATGTGGCTAATAAACTTCTTTGATGGGCACATGAACTCAAGACTTCCCTTTCTCTACCTACCCCCACCCTATTTAGAGGTAAACAAATATAGACTTTGCAGATTCAGGGGGGCAAAATACTTTCTGAAGAAATTCCAATAAGAAAAGTAAATGTATACTAGAAATCAATGAACACTATTGTAACACGGGCCCAGGGTAGAGTAAACGTCAGTAGCTAGTATTCTGACCTATACGTCAGAAATTACATAATATAGAAGGATCAGGATGCTATCACTTTTAGGAATAAGCTCTTAGTGCTGTGAATTTAACTGAAGCATGTAAGCTTCTACATTAAATCATAATTTTACTCAAAAAGAGTTGGTTTCTAGTAGACGCTGAATAGAGGTCAGAATAGTAGTTTCTGCGGGGGAAGTAATGGCCAGGAGGGGGCATGTGGGAGCTGGCAATGTTTTTGTATCTAAATCTGGATGGTTACGCGCGGTGGCTCTGTGTAAAAAATTAACCAAGCCATATTCAGGATTTGTAGAGTTTATTATATGTAAGATATATCTTCATATAGAAAGCCTCTAAACACAAAAGACAAAGGAGCTTTAAAAAAAGGTTAGGTTTCATATTTTTAAAACTCATTAGATACCAAATTCAAGAGATAGATTATAGTTACATTGCAAAATGTTATACTTTTTGAATAAAACTAATATTGACTTAAATGATGAATTTAAAATGCATTTATTTATTGGTGATTAAAAATACTTAAGCAGAGTAGTATTTTAAGCCAGACAGAGCAAAGAAAATTCTTGTTTAATATATATATATATATTTAAAATTCCAGTAATATTTTCTTAAATTCCTGTTAAAATATAATCAATATTAAAGTCAGCAAAATGCTTTTATTTGACTGACGCCTGGATTATTTTACCACTTAACCTGGTTACACAGTGATTTTTTTTTTTTTCTGTCAGATGTAACTGACAACCAGTTTACTCTTTAAGATACATGAAGTGATAACTCACATTGTAGCATCTTGTGGAAAATATTCAAACTACATTTAAAATGCTTGTTTAAAATGGAGACGTCTATTATTCCACAAGAAATTGTTTCTGTAAAACTATAGGTTGGCTATGGCAATAGTAACTAAACTACATCCAACCCTGAAGGTAGAAAAATCCCTGAAAAGAAATACACAGCCTAGTTATAATATGCAATATAAAGGTTATTTTCTTATTGAAAAAATTCTCCCATTTTGGAGAAATCCAAACCTTTCCAAAGTTCCCTTACTAGGCAGTGCCACATAAAGTTATTTAGTTAACATTATTATGATCATGGCTTACGATTAAACTCAATTTGACAAACACCTATATATAGCAGCCCTCGTTTGGATGTCGGTTATGACAATAGTTGCAGTTCCATTAAAGAATACTTGCTTATTAAATTTGGTACAAAGCATGAACACTCAGGACAGATTGGCACGATACATGCAGTTCGAGAACTTTCTTAGCTGAAGCCAGTCATCACTGAAAAAGCCATATTCCCAGTTCTGCTTTCCAAATCTTTTCTTGTATTACAACTGACGGTTAAAATGCTTCTTAAAACATCTTCCAGAGTAAGAAAAGTATACTTTAAAAACCAGTCATCTGAATGCATGATGGAAATGAGGCAGGATGGCAGAGCCAGTGCCAGCTGGGAAAACGTGGGGGATGGGAGGGAGAGGGAGCTGGCCCAGGCTCATAGTGCTCATGGCTAGTGAGGGGTCTTGCTGCTGCTGCCCCAGACAGCTTAGCCTGTGGGGCAGAGATTCCCCCGGCCCCAGGGTGAGAGTGCTATTCCCAAAGGCATTTTGGGTAGCAGGAGGGGGCAGCTGCCAGAAGCCCAACAGAGGGGAGATGTCCAAAGAGGCAGGTATTGTTAGGTTCACAGCATCTGCAGGTAGCTCCTTGGGCAGGTTTATTTTACCAGCACTTCCCTTAGCCAGATCAAAACCTGGGTTGAGCTTGTGAGGTGACTGAGGCTCTTGCAGAGGCAAGTCCTCAAGCAAATTGATATTGCAAAATCCTTTAGTATCTGCTTTGAGGGGCAGGCTTGCAAGTGGGGAGTATGAGGTAGAGCTGGTGTTGTACTTGTGATTCTGGAGGGACGGAGGGGGAGAGCTCGGGGAGGCTACCGGGGGGAGGGGGACCAGGGGCTCTGGCAGCGGCTGTACTGGCTGGCAGGTTTGCTCTGAGGGATTGTGGGTGTGGCTGTGTACCTCAGCTGGCAAGCTACTCGCAAGCCCATTCTGTGCAGGAGCTCCTAGAGGGAAAGGAGACAGTGTGGCACCCTTCAGTTGAAACTGGGGAGAGATGGAGTGGAAGGTGTTCAGAAGGTCTCCGGACTGCAGACTCTCTTTCATCAGCTCCTGTGAGTGTGTCTTCTTGGTATGTCGTGTGAGGTGGTCTTTGCGCCCAAATCTCTGGGCACAGAACTGACACAGGAAGTCCTTGCAGCCTGTGTGGACCACCAGGTGGCGCCGCACGTCTTTCCGGGTGTAGAAGCATCTTTCACAGTGGTCGCACTGGTGCTTCTTTTCCTTGGTTCCACTGGGGGGCTTTTCTTCAGCGTGGGCTTTGAGGTGGTCCAGCAGCACCTCTGTGCTCCCTAGCTCCAGGGCACAGACCCCGCAGGTGAGGTCGCCGCTGCTGGCCGCATGGAGGGCCAGGTGCCTCTTGTAGCCCAGCATGGTGTTGTACTTCTTCCCACACTCCTCACACCCAAAGGCCATTTTGTTGGGGTCATGAGTTTGGAGGTGGTTTTTCAGGTGGTCTTTCCGGTTGAATGTCTTCTCACAGTGAGCACACTGATGAGACTTCTGCGGTGAATGGGTAGCCATGTGCCTAGGGGCAGAAGGGAAATTTCACAGTAGACTCAGTTTTTTAAGAGCCGAGGAAAGGTACAGAAACAATTTAAAGGTTAATAATTTTCTCTAAGTGGTGGTATAAGAAATCATTTTCAGTTTTAAAATACTTTTCTGTATTTTCTAGATTCTACAAATACCTAAAACTTGGTAATAAAAAAACCCAGGTACAACTAATGACGCAATGCAATTTTCACACCTGGAAAGAATATGCTTTGAGAACATATTTTCCTAATGGATACAGATTTCTAAATGTATACAAGTTAATACACACACACACACACACACACACACACACACATGATCATGGAAAATATTTTTCAGGAAGGGGTTAAATGGGTATTCTATATACTCTGAAAATTACTGAATATGCAAGTGACTCAATTTGCCTTCTACATGGAACCCCATATCCACCCACCCCCCATTTTAGGTTATGGTTTCTAATACAGTCCCTGCTTGGTCTTGAGTGAGACAAAAAGTTCAAGCCCCAGACCTAACACTAAGAAGTCTATCTTTAACCCCAGAGCGTGTGTCTAATTGGACCCGCAATGCCAACCCCACCACCTCGTGCCTCTCGTGAGATCTTTATGCCGACATCTTGGTTTCTTCCATTTAATACTTTCCTATCAGCTATCATCTCAGATGTGTGCAGCCGTTGTCTCCATTTCTTCAAGAGCCCTCTTAGGTCTCTTTAACCCACTTCCTGAAGGTCACTGGTAATTTCATTGGCAAAATTATGAATGATTTTTTGAAGAAGGACTAAGCTGCTACTCGTACCAGCAGTTGCACGTGTCTCTTTAACTGAGCTTCGAGGACAAGCCATTGCCCTCCTAGTCAACCTGGAATTTCAAAACAGCTATTTTATATTTGTATTTGTAAAGCCCAAAATAGTTTTGGAAAACTATCACATTTCCGTTTCTATCATAGTTCCACTGATTCCTAAAATCTAAATTCTGTTGGTTTTTAAAAACTCAATGTTATAAGGGAACCCTGAGTTTGTCATCCATAAAACTTTAAATACATTTTAATAACTCAATGTATCATATAAAACACTAAGTCCTCTGTGTTTGTATTTCTTACAAAATTGCACCCTTAATTATAACTTGTGGCTTGCAGAGACAACACAGGTTGCTTCATGTCCCGTTTGACAGTTAACTCTTCGGTGTTTTGTCTTTAGGAGCTAAAACTTGTCCTACTGACAATTTCAGTGCAGTTGAGCTTGTTGACTTTGGATACAAAAGAATTTCACACAACTCATTCTATAAAAAAGAATTTCTTTAAAGACAGTATAAGTCAAAGAGTACTAATACCTTTCACCCAAACTTCTACCTATGTGGTCCATTCCTGGTCCTTTTCTAGAAGTAGAATTAGTAAGGGATCTACAGCAACAGCTGTTTAGAAACAGTGGTGGTCCCTGCTAGGACCAAGACTGGACACCAGTTCCAAAACATACAGCTGATCTACGTCTAATTTGTCATTTTCTTAAATATAAAAAAAGCAAAACCCTGACATCTCCTTCCTCTATCCCTTAAAAAAAGTAGCCTGCTGTGGGCGGGCAGGGAAGAGAAAGAGAAGTAAGTTGCACCCCTTCCCTCCAGGACACAGAGCTCAGCATGCAAAGGGATCCAGATAACGTAGTGGGTTCTGACGACAAGTATAGACAACACTGAGGAACAGGAGCGCATGAATAGGTATTTGCAAGATCTGAAATGATGCTAGGTGTGCACGTTCCTTATGTATTCCAATACATTCGAAGGTAGCAGAAAGGGTGTTTGGAATCTGTCGGAGGGCAAATAACCATGTTCTTATACAACAGATCTGTAGATAGCATCAGAATAGATGTAAGGGGGACTGGTTCACAAACTTGACATTTAAACAATTTTCTATTTGGTCCTACGTTAGTAAATAGGACCCCAAAGCTCTGTCCTGGATCTTCTATTTTTGCCTCTCTCTGTTGTTTTCTTTGTAGAGGATTTTTATTTGATTCAATTTCATTTACCACCAGGAGTAGATATGAATGCCAAGTGACCACTCTGGACCTGGGATTTCCTACCCCCCCCCCACCCCCGTCCGCCCCTGTACCACTACGAGAAGGTCACAGGTCGATGGCACCAGCACCTGAGCAGTAATAGCACTTTGCACATTTCACCAGCACCAGCGCCCATCCCTCTGGAATTTTTATGATTCTTTCCTCTGCCTTCATCCCATCTTCCCCTTTTAATTTATCCCTTACTTACTCCGTCCCAATTTAAGACAATCATCTTATAGATGAAATTACTTCAACAACTTGTTTCCTTCCCTCACCTTCTCTTCTTACCTCACAACCCATGAGACCACCAGTCTGTCCTATGTGTGGTCACCACCCAATACCACCGCCTGTGGGTGTCACCTGGGTCGCCTTCATTCTGCAGGGGGAACTGCTCACATTAAGACTTCTAACCGGGGGCTTCAATCTGCCGCCAAATCATTTCTCCTCACCCTTTGCTGTCTCCATCTAATTGCTTTCCTTGTTTGCTGTACTGGGACCCATGTTCTCTTTTCTAGTTAGGCAAGTCAGTTATTTTCTCTCTCAACCTTGCTTATAAAATGGAGCGTATGTTGCAACTGAGGGAAATGGCATGGAATGCTGCCCCCCTCCCTTTTATTATTTTTCTTTTTTAAAGCAAACCCTAAAGCATCCTGCCATCTCACCACTCTTCTCATCCTTTATTAGATCACCGCTTCATGCCAGAGGCAAGACGTGGTGGCTGTGGCAGACAGCTCTTGCACAAAGTACACTGCTTCTTTTTTTTGCCTCATTCACACTCGTAACTGAACGGCTCAGAACTACCACCTCCGAAATACTGCTCAGGACACCTTCAGTGTGCTAACCACAGCAATCCCACCTAATTCCTGCCATTCTGATGATCTGTCAGCTCCACTATCTTTTCCCAATATTTAGCTCCTATGTGTGTTCTGGTCTTTATCCACTGTTATAATATCCTCATTGTGGCTTAACTGCAGCAAACGCTGCTTTCAGTGTTCGAGCAAGGATCATTCCTGTGTACACACGAGAAGCTTATTGTAAAACAGGAAGCCTTTGCCACAAAACTGGTGCACACAGTAGGCACGCAATACTTATACTTATGGCGACTAGAAATGGGCCTGTGTACAGAACACGTTGGAATTTTAAAACACCTACACATCTATGGGCTTATTTTAAAAATCACCTTATTGTATTACATGATGTATAACAGGTAGTCTTAAGGGTCAGGAGCATAACTTACATCTTTCTTTTTTTAACTCTTTCTAGTGCCTTGTTCCAGGGGCACTCCAAGCTTTAATAAAAATGTGGTCCACGCTAATACCACTCAAGTGGAAAGCCTGTCTTATGAAATTTTGACAATCACCTATATATTTTATATGTGAGTAGTCTGCAAAGTTGAAGCTTTAAAGTTCATTTCATGAAAATTAGAGGCAAATGACACACTTCCCGTAAGCAGGCAGCAAAGAAGTACATGAGTGGGAGTTCTGCGTGTGTGGCTCTGAGGGGACCACAGACACGGCATTCATTCGCTGTCAATCACACTAAGCGCAACTTAAATCGATTTTGTATATTGTCTTTTCTATGATATAAAAATCCTTTGGAGGCAGAAGCTACATCTCATATATCCATTTCCCTCATGGAAGTTCCTAACAGGCACTCAAGAAATAATTTAAACGCAGTTGTTGTTCTTAAAGACTCATCTGCTAAAACTGGTTTTTATCCTTTCTTGTATCTTGGATGCCTCTGGAAATCTGATGATGTGCACATACTCAACACCTGTATACCCAACAAAATTCCCTTGGTTCAGGTGGCTTTTAGACCTAAGTTGAGACCAACGCTCACACTTGGAGGTGTTTCCTCCGCCCCCCTCACTGTCAGGACCTGGATGAGCCCTCCACATTTCACACCTGGACTATGACAGATTTCAAATTGGTCTCCCTGCCTCGTCTCTCCTCGTTACTACCAGAGTCACCTTTCCGACGTCCTAATGAAATCATGTTCTTCACTACTTGACTCATTAGAATAAAACAAACCATCCACACAGTGGTCAGGCCTGCTGGCAGCTTCCTTCCTGCCTCCACTGTGAGCCTCACCCCTTCCTCCTCTAACACTCCCCTCCATACACGTGTCTAAGGCCGACGCTTTGGGCCATCCCAGAACCTCCTAGCTGTCCACCTCCTGTTCCTTCTTCACACACAGCCTAACGTTCCACCTTTCTGAGAAGCCTTCCCGGATCTCATCAAGCAGCGGAGAACAACTTCCTCCACCTGCACAGCTCTGGCAAAGCACTCAGACTGCATTTTGTGTCTGCATGACTATCTCCCCAGCCACGGGTCTTTTCATCTTTCTGTTTTTAGACCTGCCGTATTGGAGGAACACAAGAAATATTTGATGAAAGAATGAACTGACGCTGCACAGCAAAACTGTCATATAAAACTACAGTAATCACTGGAGCTGGAGCTTTAAAGGCTAAAATGCAGCCACATGCTGTGTCCCTTTCCCTGCAGTGTTTGGTCTGAGGACAGCAAAGCCATTGAAAGGCATATGTAAAAGTACATACCTTTTCTAAAGCCTCTCACCTCATTAATTTATATCTGGAAATGAAGGCTTTGCCACAGTCTGGCTGCAAGCACTTGTAAGGTCGCTCCCTGGAGTGGGAATAATTGTGGATAGTGAACTTCTCCAGGGTGAGGAACGTTTTGCCGCATAATTGGCAGGGGTAGGTGGCCATGGGCTTTGCTTCTCACACCTTCCTTTTCAGATGCGCTGACCAAATGCTGTGCCATTTAAGCACAAATGGAAGGATGGTGCTGAGCACATCAGCAGAGCCACCACAGACGAACGCCAGGCCAGGGGACAGGCAACGCTGCGGTCCTGGGCCTGGTTCTCCCCAGACATGGGCCTCTTAGGAACCACTAGCTTTGCTTCCTGCTGTCCCACATGCTAGTTAATGTGCAGTCTCAGGCTGGGAGGAGAGTCTGAGGCACAGATGCGATTCCAGGAGCAGAAAGGTAACCTGCATCACTAGAGCTGGGGCATGTCCTGGATCACCAGACTGTCTGTGGAGAGAAGAGAAACCGTTTTCTTGCATTAGCCATTTGAAAACAATGCTTTTCTCCCCCACCAGTTCAGAAGCCACTACCCAGCATCAGCATGTTCCTGTAAATGGCTCTAATGCAGCGCATTTCTCTATCCTCCCTGTGTGCTCTCAGAGGGCCTTCTGCATATAGATCCACCTGTCTGTGCTTCTCCTGAGTGGTGAGGAGTCACGCACAGTGTTGTGATGGTGGATGAAGCACACTTTCCTTTATGGTAGAGACAGCTATTTCCATAGACTCAGTATTACCTAACTTCAAACCACAAGCTCAGGTCAGTGACCAACTGGGAGAAACAAAACAAAACACAACTCCTCAGTGTGTTCGTTTCACTGGTACAGAAACAAAAATCATCCCTGCTTATTCAAACCCTGGGCTCTCCTCTTCACTCACTGTTAGCATAACACACATTGTTTATCACACCTGTTTAAACTTCCAGGGGATGAGATGAAATAATTTGTATACATCTCAGTTAATTTGCTTGTAAGGTTACCGTGTAGAAGAACTCAACTCTATGATGTAAACAAAATGTGAACAAAGCTAGTTCAGTTCACTGATGTGCCTTTGGAGGGGAGACAAAATATTCCCCTGGAAACAAAACTGATGGGGGTGGGGGAGGCTCAGCCCTCATTTAAATGTGTAGGCATCATCCTCTAGTAAACCGTTGTACTAATCTCTTCGCCTTTTGTTTCTGGCGACATTGCTTCATTTCTCAGCCCCACCCTGGAGGGCCAATCCAGCCATCAGTTGGTGAGCCGCTTCTAGGCAGGCCTGCTGTCTCTTCAACCTCAACTGTCTCAAACCCTAACTATTACCACCCTTCCAGCCCAAAGTCATCCAACACCAGGCTCCTCTTTTTCTACCCGTGGACCACCATTTGAGGAGCCTTAAGAGTCTGAGGCAACGTCATGAACAACAGAGCAAAACCCTGGCAATCCTATCTGCGCTGCTCTAGAGGGAGTAATTCTCAGGCGGGTAGACGCTAACCTTTCACGTGCCAACTAGAGTACTCTATGCTTACATTAAACACACTGGAGTAGCTTTTGTACACAGGCCAGCCTTCTCTGTACTTTGCCAAGTGAGCAGTGCACTCATGGTAAACGGACCAATCACAGCAGGTAGGTCTGCAAAGAATCTGTGCTCTGTAGTTATTCATTTATTGCCAAGTCTTTCGAGTTGCTCTTTATTGTGAAAAGTTCATTTTTACTTACCTTGTCAGTCACTTTTAGATCGGAAAGCTGGAATCTAGCTAGATGAAATTTGACTTTAACAGTTCAAGCACCTTTGAATATCCGCATTAGCACATGTACACAGGCAAACAGCCATTCCTTTCCTACTGGGCAAAAATCGCAGCACACTCCTCAAGTCCCTCTTCATGCAGCTCGGATGTTTACAGTGTCTGGTCGGAGTTCATACGGAGCCGACAGCAGGTGACACCCCTGCGCTCCGGCCCACCTGCTCGGACCCTTCAGAACTGTCGTGCACACTCCTGACCTGAAGCTTCAGCACCAATCCTCAACCAGGCACACAGGCCTGTTCAGCCAGTATCTTGGCACCAAACCTTTCTGGTGGCAGCTCGCACATACCTTGCTCCTCTGTGACTACGTGTGGTGAACTTAAACTGAACCCCCATCCTGGCTCGGTCCAACCTGTCTCCCCAGCTCCCTGTGCCTCACAGCGATCCACCTCCTGCCTGAGGCCCGACTCTCAGGCATCCCCAACAACCCTGGCCACAAACAAAATAGTTCCTTCCAGGAATTCTATCCTGTATGGCCGAGTTTTTGCTGCCAGGTCTCATGTGTCCTAGTTCTTCTCCAGGCTAAGTCTAGCTAATACCGGCCTGGCTATAAAAGGCATAGAATTTATCATCATCCTTAAATACACTCATTCATTTGAAATTGCTCTGTGTTCTTCCCTGGTCTGCCAGAAAAGATTAAAAAATACACACAACTTGAAGTTGAAATTCATCTCCTTGTTCTCTTCATAGCTGAACTCAAAAATATCACTAGTCACTCAGAAGGAGCAGGTTCGGGGTGAAGATTTGGTATTTCTCTCACCTACAGCAGGCCCCGGCACACACTCTTTTTATAAACTGCTCTCAATGAGTTCATTCTCCCAACTCTTACTTTAAGAAAGATGACTAGTATGTCCAATAGACGTTTCTATGATGATGGGAATGTCATATATATGATGGATATTAAACACTCAAAATGTGATGCTGAGAAACAGATTTTTACCTAATTTAAGGAGCCACATGTGGCTAATGGCTGCTGTACTGAACAGCACAGGCAGGCTCTTAGTTTCACTGCCAGAAGAGACGAAGGCAAGGCTATGCTTTCCTTCACACACAACCATGCTGCTGACTCACCCTCAGGTGTTTCCCTGCAGCATGGGAGGAACTGATGTGGACCAGTCACTCTGTTCTGTGAATACAGTAGAAATGTCCCCTTGTTCACACTCCAGCTTCCCCACTTGTGAGCTAAGTCCTGAGTCTCAGTGTCCTCATTTGTGGCATCTACCTGATGCATGGGCTGCTGGGGACAAGTGACACAATATGGATCTGAAAGCACATTGTAATCTAAAAATGCACGGTACAAATATATGGTATTTATAGAAAGTAGAAACCATCAGCTGGCACATGGTTCTAACCATTGAGCTATGGATATAACGGAAAAAAGACACATTCTCTTCGTAGTATAATTCACCATTATTCCCACTGGAAGGAACCGGAAGCCTGGCTAATCCACGCACTTACACACAAAGAAAGGACATACGAGGGCGCAAGTAAAAATGAGCCTGCATTCTTTGTTTCTCAACAGATACCAACCGTCACTGACTGCTTACCAACACATCAAGAATACAACGGAAAAAGACTTATTCAATTTAAAAGAAAAGGTGCCTGTCCTTCTCAGATCCAATCTCCAGCCAGTTCCTTAGATTCAGAAGTCCAGCATCAAGGACATTATCATCTACAGTGCTCTTGGGCCTTCAAAAATGGTTGGTATATAACCAAGAAGTTTCAGACACAGCCATATTTTATTTAATTGTGAGGCACATTTTCTCCAACTCTTTGTTCCCCATCAAACTTTCTCCCAAAGAACAACAACAACAAAAAGTTAAGTCACTTACACAGTTTTATAGTTATTTAACTTATTTTATAAAAGTCTTTCCACAAGACTATCTTTTTGAGTTTTAGATCTCTGTGTTAAATACACCTAACCCAATGCTAAGTGCAAAGCTGGTCCTCAAATATTGAACTGAAATAATTAAAAGATAGTAAGCATTCTTTAATTTCTTCAGGAAGTCTTTTTTAATGATGAATTCAAATTTACAAATGGCTGTAATATTTCACTCACTGTAACTGTGTATTTCATTAATATGGACCTTCAAATATAAATATGTACACAGTTTTCATGATATAATCACAAACTTCTATAAAAATAGTCTTCCCCAGCAGACTATAAAGTCACTGTGGCCAAGGATCAAAGCTCAGCTATTTTTACAAAATAAACCGTGAGGCTAATACAACGTCTCCCATCACACGTACTTGACCAGTGCTGGCTAGCTGCTACTGATTCCAATCGTGGGTGGAAACCTGATGCGCTTTCTGGCCACATCCTTAAAACAGACTTGTGATTAACTTTCTATTATCTGGCAAACCACCAACAATCCTAGCAGAACTGACAAAGGGATGGTCCTGATGATAGATAATCAGTCCACTCTGTGACTTGACATGCAGATTGCATTTGAGTCTTCAATAAGGTAACATTTCAACACCTGTCATCCTAGGAAGATAGTAAGTCTTCCCCCAAAACATCTCAGGACATGATTTTCAATCCCCTTGATTCTAAAAATACTGAGGGAGTGACACAGATCTGCCAGTCCGCCAAAGGGGGCTGCGCCATCTGCTTCGCTCTGTTCATGCTGGTTATTTTAGGGTTGAGAGAGGCTCAGGTTGGAATAAGAACATATATATATGGTAACAGCCAGGAAGGACTGTACTCTCTGAGGGCTCATGGTATATGACGGTAGAGGGAGAGGTCAGAGCACAACTGGAGTTCCAGGGCGTCCCCAGTGCTGCGTAACACAATCATCTAATGGGGGACAAATGTTCTACAACATTCTCAAAATAAACTACGACTTCTGGCTTCTATTTCCATTGTCGCCAGTGACACAATACAAGGCCCATTTCTGACAGGAAAGTGAATTGCCGTTTTTAGTTTTCCAACTTGGGTAGTCTAAGTTCTTTTTTTGATTCCATTCATTACCATCCCTTGTAGATAAGAAGATTCTACTCCAAACCTTTCCCCGTCTTTTATACTCCCAAAACCTAGGATTGTTTTTCTATTTAAGGCCAATTTAAAAAGAGCCTCTAATAAGTTTCTCTTTCTTCTTATACTCACAAAATAAACAGCCAGTCATGGAGCAGGGTAAATGGAAATTCATTGGTTATTTGGCTCTGAGGAAGTTCTAGAGACGATGCTTCCCTCACGATCAGTTCTTTGAGGGACTTTGGTAGCAAGTATCATCAATGAAAAAACTACCTAGAAACATCAAAAGGAGCTCAAAAAAGCTACTCAGAACCTCCAGGTAGTTGTTACTGCTTGTTTTTTATTATGAGCACGAGTCATAAAATTTGTTAGGTGTTGCATGTGAGTAAGTATGCCATTACAAGAGTTGGGGCTCATCATATGTCTAATCAGCGAAACAGGGGCTCATGGGGCTAATCTGGTGAAGATTACAGATGTGAGGCCTGACAAGCACCTTACCAGATGGCTGTGGCTGGGTCTTCAGCTTTAACTCAGAGCAGAGGTTCCTAAGTGGGCTGATGGCTGGCTTCTGTGGCTCGTGACTATGAACTGTCTGAACTCTATGCAACATAAAGAGCCATGGATGTTGGAATTCTTACGGGAAGAGGGACCACAACTTTCTTCAGATTTTCTAAGAGGTCCTCGATTCAAACTGCTTAAAGGACACTGACTTAGATGAAAAAAGAGACAATCCCTCTTGGTACCAACAATTCACTTTGACTCTTCACAAAATCATTGATCCTATTTCCTAATCCATGGGCCATATATTTTCTGCCTCAATCAGGTTAAAGTAAAAACAAAAGTTCTATAATAATTTTCTTCTGAAATTCAAGCAGTAAACCCCTTGTACCGATGTCATTTCAAATATGGGTATAGATGATAATTTAACAGATCCTATCATGTAAGACAGGCCTACCTTTTGACTGGAGGACAGGCTGCCAAATCATAGGGATTAATTTGTCAGGCTCTTTAAAATTCTTTTATTAAAATACAAATATTCAGTAAAGAACTAAGATATTAAAATCCAGTAACACCTGACCTGACACATCACTTGGAAGGAGGCTCTTGTCTGGGATGAACTCTTAAGCTGGACCCACAAGGCCTATTACCCTGATATGTCTGCAGACCTCCCTCCCTCAGTGTCTCAAAGGCTTCCGAGGCCACAGATCAGTCCACTTGCTATGTGCTTAATGTGCCCATTCTCTCACACTTTTGTGTTTTCCATGCTATGTCCCGTCCTGGAATATCCTGCCACCCTTGTCCACCTGGCAAACTCCTACTTTCCCCAGTCACTCCCTGCCAGATAGAGGAATGAGCTCTCTTTCCTCATGGTGAGAGAGTAAAACTGGGAGACCCCTGAGGAAGTGATTATAAAAGTCCAGGGGAGACCCCAGTGGCTTGGTCTAAGGTGGCCGTGGTGGAGATAAAAGTAGGTCACTAAAAACCGTGGCTAAATTAGAAAGAGAAAAATGTGTCTGGTGAGACCCTGGCTCCACAAAAGGTGCTTCTGAGCTCCCTCCAGAACTGTTCATTCAATGGCCTGCTAGACATCCCCTCCTTAATATAACTGGAACAATTTGCTCCCATGTGTACTTGCAGGTGGGAAGCACTGACTGACCTGCCCCTCTGTTCTGCTCTGGGGAGCACCACCTTACACCTCGCCGCCTGCTCCCCCACAGCCTCCCGAACAATCAGGTGTGCTGCCTACTGACTCTTAAGTGTCACCTCGAGAGACTTCATTTTGTTAACCTAGTGACTACACTCTTATCTTCTTAGCAGGTAAACAAGTGGTGCATGACTTAGCAGTCCTAAGAAAGCTAATTCTAAGCCATTAATAAAAAGCTATGAAGCAACCTGAATTACCCTACAGAACCCATCAAATGTCTCATAAATATGGGCAATCAGGTACCTCTGGAGGTGGGGGTGAAATAAAAGCAAGGGTGGTTAAAGTCTATTAGCCTTCTGACACACTCCCAGTGGAGGGCATGAGAGCGGGTACCATGCTGGCACAGGATGAATTAAGTGGGAGTTTGTATACTTACCCTTTTTGGCTATCAGAACACCAGTGACCAGGCCTGCATCCTCCAAGGCAGGAGATTAAAGGAGTCTTCCATGGGAAAGTTGACCATCCCAAAAGAAAAGAGCTAACAAAAAGGACAAATGGCAATCTCAAGGCTTTACCTGCCTTATCCTACAAGGAAGCCTTGTAAACGTGCCTTATCTAAGTGCACAAAGCTTCCATCAGCTTTTAATGGATCCACTCATAAGTCAGCAAGCAGCAGAGGAGCACCAGAAATCAGAAGAAAGCATCTAATAGGAAAAAATAGCACAGAACAAACCGAAAAAAGCAACTAGGATAAAGAAAAAAAACTCTATTGAGAGAAGAAAACTTCACAACTACCATTAATATCCTAGAGAGACAAAGAAATCCCTAAAAAAAAAAAAAAAAAACAGGATTTTTTTTTTTTTTTTTTTTTTTAAGAAACAACAGCAAAAAAGATAGTGGCTAATGCAAGAGTCCAGGGACAGGCACTAGAGTTAAACTCGCTGAGTTAGCATTTGAGAATCTGTTTGTGTAATAAACTCCCCTGGTGATCCTTAGGCACCTTTATGTTTGCCAGTGTACCTTCTTTTGGGGGGTATATGTTATTTTTACATGTTTGCTAGTCCTAATGCTCAATGATGATTAATACCATGGAGCAAGCAATAATCCAGCTAATATAACCTAGAGACTAATTAACAGTAAAATCATTCATAAGTTAAATGGTCAAAATATGCACCGTCAAACTAAGAAGCAGGAAAAAGGAGATAATTTTTAAGTTAATGAAACCTTCATCAGATGATAAAAGTACCTATTATCACTGTTTCTTTTTAAATATTTGTACTAGAACTTGTATACCATACAATAAATCATTAAAAAGAAACAAAAGATATAAAATTGGAATGGCATAAATCTTTCATTATTTATGAAAGATGACTGTCTACAAAGAAAACTCCAGAGAATCCACATATGAAATATCAGAATTAGAAAGTATGGCAAGCTATTTAGTTATGAAAATCAAAATACAAAATCAACTGTATTTCTGAATGCCAGCAAACAAAAATATAATTTAAAATAGCATATACATTACCACAAAACAAAGATATCTAGAAATAAATCCAACCAAAGATATATAAAATATTTACGGAGAAATTATAAAACTATACTGAAAGACATTGAAGAAGACCTAAATGAATGGAGAAATATACCATGTTCATGAACAGGGAAATACAAAGAATTATTGTAATATTGTCAGTTCTCTCCATATTTATGTGTTAATTCAATGAAGTTCTAATAAAAATTCAACAAGGTTATTTGTTGGAACTTGACAAGATCATCCTACATTTTTTATGAAGCACAAAATGTCCAAGAATAGCCAAGACGTTCCCAGTTCTACTGGATCATTCTCATCATCACACAAACAGACCATGATTTCTCTCAGAAAAGAAAAAGGTGGAAGACAGATAAAAGATTAAAAAAAAGAGAGAGAGAGCTACAGTAATTAAGGCAGTATGATATAGGCACAGGATTAGACAAGTGGACCAATGCAGTAGAATGAATAGCCAAGAAATTGACCCACTCCTGTATAGAAAATATATGACAGGGCTGGCATTGCAATCATTGGGGAAAGAACGGACTACTTAATAATTTGTCATCCATATGGAAAATAAGGAAACTGGATTCATATCATATATCACATATTAAATTAATTCCAGATTACAGGCTTAATGTTTAAAATGAAATTTTAAAACTTTAGGTAAGAACAAAAATAAAATACGAAGGCATTTCACAGAAGGGGAAACTCAACTAACAGACAAATGAAAATATGTACAATATTACCCAGGTTAGATTTCTTGGTCCATCATTAAAATGATTTCCCTTGTACTTTCTACTCTGTGGGCCTTGTCTCTTCATTGTACTTGGCTGGCAAAACTCAAATCCTCATTAACCTATTTAATCCCTGACCAACCCCAACCCTAACCCATTCCTTATGCCCCCATTCCGTGCCATTTTTTTATTTATTTTTCATGCACTTACACATCTGACATTTTCTGTTTTAGTTCTTAACATTACCCCCACCCCCCAAAACACACTGCAGTGAAACTCAATTTTTAAACCAACCAGATTGGCAAAAATAGAAAGTCAGGCAAAACAAACTAATGGAAAGAGGCGATACATAAGACTGGGGTCATGAACAGGACATGTGACTCTAAAGATGCCCTTCCTTCGGAATTAACAGATATGATACTATTAAATATGTGAAAAAAGTGAAAATAATTAAAACTCAACGGGGGTAAAGAACACAGTTGTGTAGGGAGTGATCATGTCTTGCTTAGGAGATCAAGAGAGGTGTCACGGAGAAGCCAAAGTTAAAGCTGAGCCTGCAAGTATACCTAGTGTCCAAAGGAGAGGTGGTCAGTTTCAGGCCAAGAGAATGAATCAACACAGGACATGTGAAAAGAAGTGGCTCAGTATGATTGGAATATGAAGCAAATATGGGGGCACTATGGACAAGCAGGCTGAGGAGAGAGACAAACCAGTCACAAAGGGTCAGTGATGTACTGCTGCATTCCATTAGGTGGGTTTTTTGTTGTAATACTTAAGCAGACTGTCTAACCTACCTAGTCAAGGCATCAGGGAGGTGGAGAGAGAAGCAGAAGTAGGGAATGCCAACACAACACTGTCTCGATGAGAATGAGAAGCGATGGAAAAGGCATAAGCACAGGAATCTAAGCCTCAAAGAGCACAAGAAGATCTAGAGGAGACAAACCACAAGGGGCAAGAACGACCGGTGACCAGGGAGCTGGGCAACAGGAATCCTTCAAAAGCAACAGACTTGTCACTTACAATAATTATGGCAGGGACGTGTAAGATACTGGAGAGTGGCAGGACCTGGGGTAGTGAGACCAATTTGGCTTTTGCCATATCTCAGAAGAGATAACAGTGGCCTGGAAAGGAAGAGAGGGCAGGTTGAAATGACACTTTGTAAACAGACCAGTTAGATGAGGACTAAGGTTAGGTTAGAGAAAAGAGGTGACAGTGGTGGAAGACAGGGAAAGGGAGGATGAGTCCCAGATGAAAAATCTAGCAAAACATTGGAGTGAGGAGTTTAGTTTTCGATGTGTTGAGTTTGAGGTACTTAATGGGCATTCAAGGCAGCAAGGAGACCTACAGAATGGGGGAGGGGCTGAGGTACTCTTGTAGACCAAACAGAGCAAATGATACTCTTTGGCTTCAGGGAAGTAGACACCATTGTGAAGCTGGCTTCTATAAGTGACTTCATAAATTACGCTTGAGCTCTACATGGGTGGCCTCAGATGCTGTCAGGAAGCTCACATGATCACCAGGGTCTGTCCTTCCCAGAGTGGTATGGTGAAACGGGTTGTCCTGGGGGTGAGGAGGAATTTGTTTTCTTTACGGCAGGCTGCAGCTAGACTGATCCTCCCTTAGGATATCTGTTCTGCATTGTGGAAAAGGGTGGAAGCAGGCTTGTGGGGACATGTAATTCTGAGGCTCCAAGGACAGAAGAAGCCTTCTGCCTCTCAATTCTCCAAGTTCCTTTTGGGTAAAACAGTGTAGTGACAAGTCTATGGTGGTAAAAATGAGCAAAATGAAAATTAAGTTTGCACTAGAAAAACTGGATAAGCTGTTCCAAAATAATTTCTAACTGATGATAGTATAAAATAAGACCTAAGAGCTCAAAATCCATGTTTGGTTGCCCGCTCTCCTAAAAGAAGGTAGGCTTTTCACAGGTGGGACCCTTTCTTTGTTATGTTTAGCAAACTGACGATAATACCTAACCTATTTAATAGTCGAGGCTAGCCACTCTGGTCTATACAGATGTGGGAAGAGGAAGGTAGGAAAAGAAGAGATAGAAGCAGATAGAGAATGCCCACAGAACTCTATCTCTGCTGGAATGGGAGGAAGCCCGAAGAAGCAATGGAAAAGGCAGACGCCCAGGAATGGGAGCCTCAAAGAGTCACAGAAGACTGAGCGGTCTGTGAGCACCCTAGCCCCCTCCCCTCAACTGGACAGAGTGGATGCCAGGGGCTTGCACAGCTTGGCCGTCCCCAGACAAGGCCAAAGCACTTCCACGGCATAATACCCCTCTGAGAGAAAGGAGGGAAGGAAACATCTTCACAGATTTTTAAATTTTCCACACTCTTACTCTCCCCACCACATGCACTGTATTTTTAAATATAAACATTTAGGAAGAAATATCAAATGTCTACAAACAAGTGTTTGTAGAGAGGCAAGTGTGAAGTCCAGGATTGGTTCCCCAACTGACATGGAATGGACCTTGTTGTAAGAAGACTAGTAAGGAACTCGAGGTAGCACGGTGGGGGTGAGAGGTGGAGAGCCGTCCTGAAATCCAGACAAGAGTCTCTGGTATTAGAAAATTTTCTAGTCCTTAATGTCAGTGACGGGGACTATTTCTTTGTGACAGCTGAAAATAGATTCCCCCTCCCCCCTCCCAGCAAATCCTCAGCGACTGGCTTTAGGCCCTTTTAGGATAGGCTTCTATAGCTGACAGCCGTGATCTCTTTTCCTGGGACACTAAGAGTAGGGCACGGAGGAACCAAAACTACCTAATTAGTGACAGAGCCTATTGTCCTAATACGGTCACCATTCTAGGGAAAAGAAAAGCCTGGGTCCTTCCCAGGAAGTGTGTGAGGGCAAAGGCTCAACTGAGAAAAGAAACAAGAAAAGCAGACTGGTCACATTGGTGACGGGAAGCCAGATTCATGAGTTAAACATTTGAAGAAAACTTAAAAACTATATGAGATGTGGGGAAAATGCTCAAGACTTGGGTGGACTGTTTGATCCTAAAACAACAATCTCTCTCAATAAACAGAAAAAGGTCTGAAAGTACAGGTAACAATACATCAGCAGAGTATCTCTAGGGGGTGGAATCAAAGATGACTTTTCTTTGTTTTTCTTTTTGGAATATTTGTACTGTCTAAATTATAACAGCAACTTGGGCTGAGTCTAGGAGTGTGCAGGTGGACACACAGGAGGCGGTGTATGTCAGGCAGAGAGAACACAGAAAAGCAGAGGCAGGAAGCAGCACAGGGTAATGAGTGCCTGCCGTGGGGCTGCAGTCCATCTGGAACGCAGGCACACGTGTCAGGAGACTGGCCTGGACAGGAGGCAGTGCCCCAAACACAAACGGTCCCAGGAACCAGGCAATCTGGGCTTATCCTACAGGGAACCAGGAGCCAGCGAAAGTGAGGACGGCTCATCAACAGATCACTTTACACAGGAAAACAGTTACAAGTAATCACTTATCCCTCCCCTACGGATAGCTTCATTACCCTGAGGGCATAGCCGGTGAAAATGTACTGTTTTGAAACTCTAAATGGTTCTTTTTACACAAGGTGAGCCTGAGACCAAATCTGATTACCCAAATGGACACAAATGTAATTGGCAGTTTTAAGTGACAATTTCTGCTTGTTTTCTTTCCAAAGCCTTTTCAATGGATGAGCATCTAGAACTCTCTTTACTATAAATTGTGTACACAATTAAGAGAGAAAGTGAAATTGCTGCTCCCGGTCCAAGCTCACTCCCTTTCCTCTACAAGTACGTCTGCCCACCTCTGAGGCCACATGCCTTACTTATTAGACACAATACTACATGATGCTTGAGCGAGAATGTCCTCTTTGCCTTCCCATGTCACCTCCAATAAATTTAAATGATGCAAAGCAAATTGTTCATCCAGAAATACTTAATTTGAAATAGGAAAAGATTTATCACTGGTCCTTTAGGATGACCCCCGTTTTTCCCTTTTTCTTTTGAAGATGATAAAGATTTCATCAGGTTTCCATCTTAAAAGGAAATGACACTAGAGAGACAAGGCAACTTTTCCAAGGTCCCACACTGGCTTCTCTGAAAGGGAGAAAGGAATGTCAAGGAAATGGGGGAGAAAGCTTAAAAAGAGAGGACACAAGCAAGCAGGGCCTCCTCTCCTTTTCACCTTAACTCTTTTCTCTCCCCCATTCACAGCTTTAGGGCCTTTGTTTGTTTAACAAACCATTACAATTATACCCAGTTCAATGGGAGGAATGCGCACTCTCTAAGGAGCTGTCCTGGCGATCCACATGTGTGGTCCATCCCACAGCCCATCCACAGGCGGCTTCAATGTGCTGCTCTGTGCTCCTGGCGCCCTGGAGGCCGGGCACCTTGCTTACAATAAGCCTCAATTTCCCACCGCTGCATGCTTGCTGCTCCTTCCCAGTAGCCTATAGCGATGTCTCAAGTTGGGCTTCCTTTCCTGCTTGCCTCGCGATTGTCCTGTCCATCCTGCCTGGCTTGTCCCACTGTGCTCCTCAGACGGACGCTGCCTGGTGTGTTAGCTGCCCCCTACCTGTCTTCAGCCCCCAGACTCACCACCGAGTACTGGGCAGACCATTCCAGCATCTTACTGGTTATCAGGCCCATTCTTCTAATGCCAATCACCCAGCAAATAGAAGATACAACGGCAAGATTCTGCGCCCCCCACTCCCACAATTAGAACTGCTAGTGCCTTGCTCAGTTCCTAGTAGAGATAGACTGGTGTTGGGATAAATTTCAATGTCTTGGCCAATAAATCAAAATATTATTTAGTAACATTATATTTCAAAGGGAACCAAAATAATATTTAGTAAAACAATAAGGTACTTCAGTTGAGCTCAGAAAGCCCTCTCATGCTATTCTGCCTAATAATTTCCATCTGCCAGCCCCATGAGATGGGCAGAAAGGCATTTTTATCCCCAGCTAACAGATGAGGAAACCCAGGTTCAGAGACTTTAGTTTTTTACCCATGGGCACTGGCAAATAAGATCCTGCAAGTACTGAGCTATACAAAGCCAAGTGCCAGCACACAGTCAGTGCCCTGAAAGTGTCAGCTTCTGTTAACCATTACTGATGACACAACAGTGACCAGAGCCACACCCAGGTGTTCAGAGCTAAGCGGAGTGCTCTTTCCACTTACACCTTGCCATCCCCCTAGCTAAGCTGTCTGCAGAGCAGCAGACTTCAGCAGCAGCTTTTACTCCAGTATTTGCAAAGAAAGCCTTCGAACCTGTCGCTGGCTTCCCTAGCATACTGGTATGCAAGCAGCATCTTCTGCAGGCTTATCAGGCAGCAGCTTCTGCAGAGGGAGGGCAACCTGTACACATCCTCTGTACACAGTGTGGAGTGTAGTCAGGGCAGCTTGAACGCTTCTGAACTGACAGAGTTGTCGGCAGAAAATCACATAGACCTCCAGATACTATGGGGATGTGGATGGCGGGCAGCAGAGGACATGAAAAGTTGCGAATTGCATCCTGATTCCTTGAAATGTAGAGTGTACGAATGCTTTTAAAAAAAGAAAATGTTCGAAAATTCTGCTTTGAAATATTTTTGCAGTTTGAGGGGGAAATGTATTTATTCTGCACTAGCACCTTTTTTTGAAGTACCTGGAACCTCCCTCGTGTCCTTGCCTAATATTACTATGTGTTTCCAAGCACTTATTAATAAACATGCCCAGAGAGAAATCACTGTAAAAAGGTACCATCACTTGCGTACCTATGCGATGACAGAAAACGTCAGCTTCCACGTGGTCATGGAGTCCTCGCAAAAGCTTGTTTGAGGGTTCAAACCTGTAAGAAAAGATCTCGCACATCTTCAGTGAATGAAACTAGGAACACATTCCCTCCCCGACTTCCCCCGCCCCCGTTATCCTGCAACTAGAGCTTCTCTTCAAGAGCACACAAAGCTGATCCGGGGCATAAAGGAGATTTTCTGCTGCTTTTTCATGCATTTTAATAAATAACAGATCACGTTTAAACTTTAAAATCCTGTCTATAATACCTCAGTAGACCGACTACCCTTTAATTTGAAAATATCTCAGATATATCCCATGGCAAAAGTCTTAAACATTTAGACCATCTCATATATTTAAAAGGTGTGGTAATATTATGTTGTAACTTAAAAAGATTTTCAATATTTCATATAATCTTGCTCAAGAAGAGCTTTAAGTATTTCTATTATATCCTTTGCCCTACTTGCAACTGGATTAGGAAAAAACCCTGAAATTTTCCCCTGCTTTCTGCAAGTGTGTGTGGGGGGGGGGAAGCCCATACAATTGCTCATATAAAATATTCAAAATAGCACTCAGAGGAAACGGAATTTTTTTAAATCAACAGTATTAGAATACCATAAAACAGGCATTAGAATACCATAAAACAGGCATGCAAATCCATGCAATAACAGAACCTGAAACAAATTATGAATTGAAGAAAGTGAGCAATAACAAGCTGGCATTCATTTTCAACAAAAGCTTCATATAAACGTATAGATAGATTTATCAAATGTGCAGGGTGAAAAGGCTGAAGGCTCCAAATTGAGTGGACAATTCAGTGGTTACCAAACCTGGCTATGCATTAGGATACCAGGGAAATCTTTTGTACAGACTGACACAGCATCACTGGGGCCCTGGACATTTCTTTTTCCACCAAGTCTCCAGGGCCGAGTGTGCAGCCAGCTTTGCACCACTGATCCTGGGGGAGCACTGGGAATCCAGTATCTCTGCTCTCCAATTAATTATAAAGCTCAGCTTCTTCCAACTCAGACTATTCCAACCAGTTGATCCTCTTAGGGGAAAAGCTTTTCAGGATTTTCTTACCCAGTACAAAGGTAAATCTATGATGAAACAAAGCCAATTATATCTCACCTAAGTGTTTTTTTTCATTTGGTTGCCTGTTTTCTTCTCTTAATTTGATCAAAAAGGCTATGTCCGTTTATTTTGCATAAGAACATCCTTTTAAGTTAAAAATGAAAAAATTAAGGCCATTTTAGACAACTAAAACTTTAAAGTAACCCATCCAAATTCATGAAAACAAACTGTAGGAATCATCCAGAGAATTTGTTTTAAATGTATTCCTTGCTTTGTATCTATAAACACTTCACAAATCATCTTCATGGTACACCTCTCTTCTCAAAATACTCAACATTTATCGTGGCCTCCAAAGGCCTGTGATTTTTTTTAAGGGCTTTAGAAAATATTAAAGCAAGAGAGTGAAATTCTTTTGGATGATTCTTCGTTTGCTCCTACCCATCTCACCAATGAACAATACCAATTTATAAATTCTGGAGGCGGGGGCTCTCTTGTGCTTCCCTAGAAAGGGTGCACATGACATGAAGTACGCAAACCAGGCAGTGGAGTAGCTCAGCTTCATTGTCAAAATATTCAAATTATCACTAAAAGAAAGCGATTCCTTTCTAAATTCAACAATCCTCCTTGGCCTCCGAGGGCTCACACAGGAGCTTATTCTTAAGCTGTTCAATGTAAGCAGCACGAGTGAAAGAGGAGAACTCCGGCAGGGAGGAGATCAAGTCCCCCCACCTCTCCCACCTGCCATCTCAGCGCCAGTGTAATGCTTAAATAGTTAACAAGGCAACAGAGAACCTGAAGGCATGCGTGGCCCTGGGGAAAAGTCCTGTGCACTATAGGACAATTCCTAAAGCGGAGAAGAGGCAGTGAGGAAAAACAACGTATTTAAGTTTCGCAGGATGCAGACTGCTTTTCAGGTCTGAACTGGAATTTCAAAATCAGAGAAAAAGGTTTTGATGCATCGACTATATTAAAAAAATGTGTATGGAAGGAAAAAATGACCCTGTACCACTCAACATTCCTAAATATAGATCTTTCTGAGCTCTGTAGCAGCAAGAAAAATCACATTTTTTGAGGAATGGGGATTGGCTCCCAGTAGGCAGGTCAGAGGTAGTTAATTGTTTTAAATAAATGGGAAAATATTTGGGGGGAAATGATCTGTTTCTTCACCAATGACAAAAACTAAAGTTTCATGAATCTGGAGCGTATGATTTCTAGAATGCACTTCTTTGTTGTCCCAATATGTTTTTCTAGGCATGTGCTTCTGGGAGCAGCGTTCAAGAACTCCTCTTTCTCTGTTAATGAACTGGTTTGGCCGCCTGCTGAGTATGCACTGAAACCAGAGGTGAACAAAGGGATTTCCCTCCAGTTTCAGCTCATTCACCTCTAGCTGGTCCTGCTTTTGCTTAAGTAAATTCTTCAGGCTGACTTTTTTATTTCTAATAATTTGAGTGGGAAAGAACTGGGCAAGCCCCAAACACTGGAAATTTGGCTTGGTATTCAGTGAAAGACTCTCCTAGACTGAAGATGTACAGGTTCGTTTTTGAAAAGCCTCTCAAGTAAGTTTTTAAACTTTATTTCTACAGTCTGTAATTCCGGACGCAAAGGAGCCCAACAAATGTGGTAGATTACGGACACCTAAATCTTATTTCAATGAGGTGGACCACAGGGAACAATGAGATTACACCTCTGAGGCGGAGACCATAAATGGATATTCCTACTTAGAAGGCATGTTGCAAAGGGTCCCTCAAAATGTGAATAGGTTTGTGGGCCTGGCTCCTTGCCCTCTACCTTCTTGCATAATCCCTGGGGGACCTTGTTCCTAACCCAAGGTTTCAAATACTTGAGGCCTCCCAAATATCTATCTTCAATCCTACACTTTCTTTCAAATTCCAGACACTTTATCTACCTACCTCTAAACTTGATGTGTCACAGCACCCCTGAATGTCATCTGTGCTGAAGCATGGGCTCCGCACGGCTAACTCCAGACTTGCGGCTTCTGCTCCAGCACTGCTGATTTTGGCTACTGGCACCAATAGTAACAGCTACCATTTATTGGATGCTCAGAGGTGATGGCCATTTTTTTCATCACTTTACTCAATACCCTCAACAACCATGAATAGGAGGTGTTGACCCCACTTTACTTGCGGGGATACTGAGCCTTAGAAGGTATGCTAATGTGCCATGGTCGCACCGCCAGCAAGCAGCCCACACTCAGGGATCTGCATCTTGAGTATGTGATTTCAGAGTCCATGTTCGTAACAGGCCAGTCTCCTCACCTTGTCACGTCCCAGCCTCTCCACAGTCAGAAAGTCTGGAATCATACTAGATTTTTCTCACTGACTGTAAGATCTATGAGCTTACTGTCTCTTAAATCTCTTTGTTTCTCTTAATGTGCATAGTTACCACTGTTTGGGTAATGTTTTCCCTTCATTCCGGCCTTCAAACCAGCATGGCAGGACAGCTCTGGAACGTTAACTTTGTCCTCCCAACAGTTTTCCTTTCAAGCTCATCTAAAACAGGTGGCAGGGTTTGTAATTCTTTGTATTTTAGCCCAGATGATAGCAGAAGCAATCTGTCTTCAACATCTAAACCCAATGAGGAGATTCTGCTCAACTTCTGGGACAGGAAAAGGAGAAAGGGGATTAGAGGGTGAGAAAAGACACTCTCCCCTCCACCCCTCCTGCCCCCAGACCTGGAAAGGAAAAAGGTGGCCCTTGCACAGCTCTGTTCCCCAAGGCAGTGTAAAACTCTTGAGAACAGAGCTGGGTGGGGTGTCCTCAGGGAGGCCAGACCTGAGCAAGGGATTTCCAGCCTCCATTGGTGGCCTTGAGGCAGAGAGCTGCTGCAGGGCTTCAACAGACCACTTCTGTGATATGCCAAGGGCCAGAGGCAAGTCCCTCATCTACCAGGTGCCATGAAAATCTCCAGGTTCTAGGACGTAGTCCATGAGGGAAGGGAAGACACCTGAAAATGACTGCGATGAAATCCCCTCGAAGCTGCCCAAATCAGGGCTGGAGTGTGAATTCAGATAATTAGGGGAAATAAAAAGGGGGCTACTTCCTGCATACTTGCAGTTGTGGAGTGAGACGCAGATTTGCAGGCTGCCTCAATAAGGTGCTAAGAATCTTTGACGAGTGCATGCCTGTGCTTATATAAACGAGCTTCAACTGCTAGAACTGGAGCCAGATTACTTTTCAAAAAAGGCCACCCCACCCCTGTTGCAGAGAGGAGGCAGACTCTGCAAAGGCACTGGTGGCCTGGGGCGGGGGGAGGGAGCAATTGTGTGCTTTAGGACCCTGTGGCAGGTAGAGAAGGAAGGAAACAAGCAGACATTAAGAGTTTACTCACAAGATTAACTCCTCTGATTCCTATGCAAATACCTAGAAAGGGAGAGGCAGACAAAGTTATCTTTAAGGCCTTTATCTTAAACTCCAAATTGCTTAAAAAAACAAAGGAAAAAAATGGAAGTCTACCAGGAAGAGGAAAGAGAGAAGCCACTGCTGCTAGTCTTGAGGCGCAGGACAGCCCTGCTTCCCAAGCCTGGATGTACCTCCCAGACCAGCAACCTGGGACAGGGAATGGGGTTGTGGATTTCCATAAGATGGAAATGATAGTGAGCTGGAAACGGAGGTGGTTTGGGGGAGGGGAGTCCCGCCCTAGGAGAAAGGATAGAAAACCTTAATTCGACAAAGTTGTTGATTCACAGATATTGCAGTAAGGTAGGTACTTGTGGCATCAAGTTCAATAAATGTCTAAGGGGGTTCAGACTTTGAGGTCAGTCATGTACTCAAAGCAAATTCCATTTCAGTTCTGTGGCTGAATGTCTGAGACCTTCAGGTGAGGCTTACAAAGACTGTGCTGCAAACTGGAGGATTCTAGGTAAGCCGAGATATAGCAGCCATTATTCAGAGATCAGAACTTTTAGAATAGAGAGCAGGCAGGAAGAACGTCAGATGTATAAGAATTAGCAACCAGGAAATCCCATTTTCCTGCTACACGAGCTCCCACGAAGTCTGCCTGGCCTGTGGAACACACAGCCCGGGGGGAGATGGACTTGAGAGAGGAAGAGCTACCGGGGCCCACGTACCCTGTTGCAGACGCAGAGTGTGCCGAGTCAGTGCCCTCTCTGTTTTAGTTATTAGGAAGGTGAGTCTCACGTTCTAAATTGAAGAGAACTTGCAGGGACGGAACACGGAGGCGAGGGTGCGTTAAGCAAGTAAGCAGAAAACCAGAGCACCCAGAGTGTGGGGCCACTCTGGTCTCACAGGGATCTGGCCTGTTGACAGTCGCCTCCCTTCTCACACCAGACAGGTGAGGTCCACAAGGGAAGAGAGAGGAGGTGGGTAATGAACACCCACATGGCCTCTCCCCAATCTCCACCATCTGACATGAGCAACATGGACAGTACACTACTTTCCAATCTGCGGTACCCCGAAAACTCAGTGGGGAGGAGGAGGGGTGGGGGAGGGTAAAGAGGTATGCCAGAGAATGGAGGACCAGCCCACTCTATTGGCCAACACTCCATTTTCACGCGGCTTCCTCTAAAACCACTACCAGCCTGGTGAGGAAGAAGCCTGGGGTCCAGTTAGGTCAGTGGGAAGGGACATTGCTACATCCGGGAGACTGAGAGGCACACTGGCTCCTCAGTCTCTCTCTGTTTGCAGAGGGCTCTCCTTCATCCTCATCACAATGCTGCTGTCACAGTGATTCTTCTAACATGCAAATATGCTCCTGTCACTTGGCTGTTTGGAATTCTTCAATGGTCCCATGAGTTTCTGTCAATTGCAACCAAGAGTCCTAACTAATAAGAATCACTGAAAGTTTTTAATCAGGAGAGCAATATGCTCGGGCTTTTGTTACAGAAAGAGACCTCAGACAGCAGACATACAGATTATGCTCCTGGATTTATCCATTATATACATTAAAATCAGTAAAATGCTAATTCCCTTGGAAAAACTCTCACACAAAAAAAACAAACAAAAAAGAGGTGCACAAAAAAGAACAAATGCAATAACTGAACACTGAAGTTTCTCTACAAAACTCTTTACAGAGTTCTAAATCTTCCCTGAATTGGCCCTAACAACACTCTTGCACACTCTGAGTTGAATATACAGGGCAAATGAGAACCATTTTAGGGAAACAATATGAAATGATCATCTTAATGGGGTTCTAATTTACACGTTGGTTGTGTGTGTGTCTGTTTTATGAATCACTTTTAATCCCTATGCTCAAACAAAAAGGAAAACACTACCTTGGTAAATGCTATACAATGGATCAATTAGGTTATTCCTCCAAATAAAATACACTTTGTTGTAATATAAACATACATAACTCCTACCGGTATTTTAAACACATTGAGAAATGTGCTTTATTTACTAATTTTAACAATAATATTTAACACTCTCTTATGACCCCCAGTTGCCTTCATTTTAACTTATTTGTTCAGGGAGTCAGGAAGTCAAGAAATTGTAATGATATTTCTTAGTAACCTGTCTAACCTAAAAGTGGTAAGATAATGTGTTTTATTCTCCTTTACTCCATTATGTGAGAAACATACTCTATTTAACACCCACTAGGTTATGCTCCTATAGTTAGTTTAAAAATGACAGTAGTCTGATAAATACAGGTAGGTATAACTTGAAGATACTGCAGGTCAAGTTCCAGACCATTGCAATAAAGGGAGTCGTAATCTTTTTGCTGGCGGAGGGGTCTTGCCTTCACTTTGTAAAAAATGCAACATCTATGAAGCAACACTAAAGCAAAGTACAATAAGTACAATCTAAGCAAGAGGGGGTGGCAGAGTAGAAACAGCACTGGCTTTGGAGTCATATGGCTCTAGGTCTGAAAACTGGCTCTGCTATTTGCCTGGTATGTAACTTGAGGCAAGTTCCCTAACTTCTCTTTATGGTGACATCTCTCCACCTTGCAGAGCTGTTAAAAAGATTCCACATTATATATCTACCAATAGAGGCACAACAACTGGTGCAGAGTCTAAAGTATATGTACAAAGTAGACATGGCCTGTTAATAAGTATTAAGAACGATTATACACACAGGGTAAGTTCACAATTAGAAAACATTAAGAATATTCTTCAGAATACAATATAACAGAAAAAGTATAAATTATTGATTTACTTCAATAATCTTCTCTAATTCAGATCATCACAATATATAATTCCACTTCCTGACATATACTTGTAAAAGAAATTTGTAATTATTTTCACCATGTTTCAAGGATTTGTATGTCATGTATTTGAAAGATTTCTAAATTGTTATGCAGTATATTATTAGCTGTACTTTTAATGGCAATACCACATTTAACTAGAGAAAACAATCACAAAAGGGACTGGCATGAATTGGTTTTACCTGCATCATTAAGTTATTCAAATGATATACAGAAGAAATTTGGGCATTTTCAGATTTTGCTAGAATTTTCCTTTTGGACATGCTGGTGGGGAAGGGGACTAGTTTCAATTACAATCATTTGGAGAATAAGAATTTAAACAAACACATCTAGTATTCTCTTCACTTTGGCCTTCCACCTGGGGCAGCTGTGGATAGCCTTTCTAGAAGCCAGCCCCAAGAGCAAAATAAATTTGGAAGTGGTTTATCTAGTGAGACACTTAGAAAAAAACAATTCAAGCATAAGATGAAATGTAAGAAAGCTTCCAAAGAACACTGAAATTAAATAAAAAAAAAATATGGCATATTACAGTCAAGGACATTTTGTAAAAAAATGTGTGGAGAGAGGCCAAGCATTATGGTTAAGCAACACTGTTAGCACTAAAGCTGCAAAATGCGAGGAGGCTTGCTTTAGGGTGAAGAAGGCAATGGGCTTCAACGGAGACCTAATGCATGTTCTGGGGAAAAACAACCAAATTGCTGAATATGAAATTTAAGGCTGGAATTACTATTTTGAAATAGGCGTTTAGAACAAATTGTAATCTCCAGATGTATGGTGGAGAACGATAAGAATAAAAATTTCTGATAAGTACTGTGGATCCTGCCAACCATGAGTTCCCTCAAATAAACACTAGATTTAGGGGCACTTATTTCATAATACTTATTTCGTAATTTTAGGAAATTTGGACAGAACATATGCAAATTGAGAATCACCTCATGTTATGATTTTAGGAGCATAATTTAGAGACTTAGAATCATATTAAATGTGATTCTCAAGGGAGGGTAAGGGCTCCAATTTTTTCCTGGTATGTATTTGTTTTTAAGATAAAAGAATTTTAAAACATCTTTTTAAAATGTAAAGGAGGGAGATAACAAAGTTTCTAGTAAGCCATGATAAGTAAGTCCATTGTACAAAAACCCCTTACTTCTAAATTAATGTGAATATCAAAGACAGTTCTTAGCATGTTCTCTTGATTTTTCTAAAGAGTGAAAAATGGGTTTTCATATCCCCCAACCCTATTTTTCCCTGAAGGCCTGAAGTTCCTCAAATGCAAATTCTCTGAGAGCAAGTGTTTTCTGGAATGCCACACTCTGCGGGGAAAGAGGCAGAAGGCTGTGGTGTTCACTCTGTAAGGCAGAGAGAGGCGAACAGACTCACCACTGACCACGGGAGAGCAGACTGGGCAGAAGTCAGACAGACGGTCTAGCAGAGACATACTTACCTTTCTAAGTTGGAGGTACAGAGGAGTTTTAGATGTGACATGAAACAGAGGCCACATCAGACGTGAGAGCAATCCTAGAGAGGAAAAAAATCAAAACGTTAAAAAACAGCCATTGAGAAAAACCACATTGGTACCGTGTAAATAGACATTTATATACAGAATATGAGTTCAGGAAAGCCAGGATCAAAAGTTACTCTCCATCCACATGCCATAGTGGCATATTCCAACATTCCAAAGGCACACCTTTAAGTTCTTAAAGGATTTTCAGTTTTAGAGAGGGAGTACAGCGATGTGGTTAAGAGCAGCAGGGGCTATGGTGCCAGAATGCCTCGATTCTAATCCAGGAGCCACGTGGAGCCACTTAGAAACCTCATGCAATTTGTTTAATCTCTCTCTGCCTCAGCTTCCTCGCCTGTAAAATGGAGATAGTAAACGTACCCACAGCACAAGAGCCTTTTGAGAATTAAATGAGCTAATGTGAGGGACGTACTTAACCTGGTGCCTGATAAGCAAGGAGCACACGTGTATTTGCAATTATTGTCCAGAGACCCCAATTCAAGTGAAAATGCCTCACAGCCTCAGGCAGAAATCAGATGACGGACCTTTTTAAAAAAAGTGTCACTAAGAACATTATCTCTTGGGAAAAGGAAACAAGTGCCTGAGCAGGGCTGAGGGTGAAGTGGGAATGCGGGGAGGAGGATTCGAAGGAGCAAGGAAAGGCCACCAAAAGGCCCCAAAACAGACAAAGAAAAACAAACAAAAAAGCCTAAAAAGCAGGAACACCTTTGCTTAACTCCATTTTTCCCCCCCTCAAAAACAAGGCTACCACTAAAAGGAGAAGCCTAGAGGGCAGAACTTATTGACAGTAAGCACACCCAATAAAGGTAATGTTCAATGAGTCTATATTTCAGAATAGTCTTTCTTGCAATTGAGTCTAATCCGTAAGGAGGATGTCCCCCTTTCAGTGACTAGATAAGCCTCCCCTGGGGGTTGCTTTATGTGCTCAGTCTGGATGGACGGGAAGCCTTCAAAGGAGGGAAGTATCTGGTATCTTTCTACGGGGTAGTTTGTTTATGGAAAAAAAATGCACATAAATACAGAGACCTAATATACGTTGATCCCTAAATCTATTTATTTTGAGGGCTTGACTCTTAAATTCTTCGTGGCTATTACAGCACTCTTATCAGTCCTGAGAAAAAGTCTCTTTGATGGAAGACCATGTAGTTGAAATTATCTGATTCTGTAAACATAGCAAGAACACATTTTTTAACTGCAGTCACTTCCCTTGGCTTGTGTGTAATTCTTACTATCAATGCAGACAAAGATATGCCTCACCTCTAAGAGCTGAAACATCAAATGGAAAAGTGTGGTTTGATTTCTTTTCCTTCCACCCTCTGCCCCTCCCGACTTTGGTATGATGTCATATGAAATTACTTCCAGAAAACTGGAAGGACTGAGCAGCCAAGCTATAAAACCGAAGTGCTATGCTTATTGCTTTCTTATCTACAACTTAATACTGATGGGGGCGAGAGTCTATCAATGATCAAGGCCATAGTAATTTTCCTGTTTTGTGAGGAATCTGAAATCTCCGGAGAATCACAACCTGCTGAATCCCGTTTGTATGAGCCATGAAAACCCCCATTTCTCCACAAGACTGCTACCGCAACTCACAGATTTGTAAACCTGTATTTTAAATTTTATCCCTATCTTTAATCAAAACAGAAACCAAACAGATTTCTTTAAAACTAATCTTGTGGTAAAATAACATGGAGAGTAAAATATTAGCAAGTTCCTGTACTTGTGTGCTTACTTACCTTCCCCCCTCCACATTTTCTAAAATTTTCCATTATAATTTTAAGATGTTATTTTCCCAAAGAATGTTGACAACTATTTCCCAAAGTTCTGGTTTAAAAAGAAATAGGTTTTAACTTGAGAATAGCTCAGTAATTGGGTTTGGCCTGGGCTCCTGTGAAATCACAGTAGATGGTGCTTTAGAATCAGAATTGCCCTTATACTTTTCACTGAGAAGTGAAGGTGTTTGTTTGTTTCCTTTGATAAAGGGTTCAGCCCATACAGAGGTCTAAATCTGGTTAAAGAAATTGTCACAGGATGTTTTCTTTTGCGTTATTTAATATTACATTATAGAATTAAATCATGTGAAAGGGGAGCTTTATCCATTTCAATCACTAAATCTGGTTAAGTGAAAGTCTACAAAACTCTAAATTAAAAGCTTTTTCATCTTCGTACGGAAAATATCTAAAGACTGTGTTAAGATTTATTTTTAGGAAGGAATATTAGAGAGGAGACCTTGGCTTTGAAAAGGACAATGCCATGCACTTTTTATGCCTCCGGATCAGAGGCTGATGGACTGCCCTGCAAACTTGCCAAATCAAAAAAAAAAACACAAAAAGAAAACAAAAAACAACAACAAAAAAAACCTGTTTAATAATTCTCCATAAAGGAAAGATTGCATTTTTTGTGGTTTTTTTTTTAAAGCTATGGTACCAATCAGGTAACAATAGATCAATCAGGTTTTCCTAAAATGGGGTATTTGCAGTTGAAGCCTGGGTAAGTAATTACATTCACAGTAATGTACAGGGAGCTATCAATTCCCATTCATTCAGCACCCATTCACTGAGCCAAGAGCTT
Source organism: Rhinolophus hipposideros (assembly GCF_964194185.1). Taxonomy (NCBI): domain Eukaryota; kingdom Metazoa; phylum Chordata; class Mammalia; order Chiroptera; family Rhinolophidae; genus Rhinolophus; species Rhinolophus hipposideros. Next base: position 19,705,659 of record NC_138049.1, on the reverse strand, counting down.
TTTTGGGCTTGGACATATAAAAATGAATACGACACAGCTGCTTTACTTCCAACTAAAAGAATACACCTAAACAAAGATCTTCGGGGCAATGTGTTAAGTGGTGTAATAGAGGTGTGCACAAAGGGCTGAAGGCCGAAGGAAGAAGCCATAAATTCTTTCTGGGAAATCAAACGAGGGAAGATGGTAAAGAAAGTATGGTGATGTTTCCTTATGATAAACTCAAGACTTTTTCCTTACTCTGTTCTCAAAAGTAAGGCAATAATTTTAGGATTTATGAACTGTTCTAATTGCAAATGCTATATTGGTCTGTTAGCCATTTTCATTTATGTTTGCCACAGACTTTCAGTTAAAATATACCAAGAAGGTAAGTTTATAAAAATAAATGTATTATCGTAATCATCCCTTGCAACACACACAATCCAGAACGACATTAATAACTAGCATTAGTGAAAGATACAAACTTCAAAGACGTTTTGAAACATAGGTGAATGAAAGACACAACTCTAGAGACTTAGTGTTATTATATTAATAATGCTAATTTTAAATATCACTTTTTTTCTTAAGGCAAAAATAAAAGAATCACCTGATTATATCATGGTTAATATTTGTCTTTCTCTACTTCTGTGTTTAAAAAAAGAAGGAGGGTGTTGAATCAACTTCTACTTAACATCATTTATTATGCATACCATATTCCTACTTATAACATAGTTGTGACAGAACCTCCATTGTTCATTACACACTAGCCCCAAACTTGAGTAATTCTAATGTAAGCATGAGAAACCACCGTCTCCTTTGGGGTGAATTTCCAAATTCCTCTGTGTTAAATTGAGGTCTAATTTTCCTTGTGCCTGGTTTTCACAAGAAGGTCCATTCCTCCCCATGTGCTCCTTTTCAGCTGTCAATAAACAGAGGCAGTGAATTCCCCAACGGCTTCACAAAGCTAGTTAGGCAGAGCCATTCATTCCTTCAGGAAAACAGGGCATTGATTTCAGCGAGTTCCCAGGGAGCAGCTGCAACAAAGAGATCAAAGGCCCACCTCTCTTTCCCTCCATTGCTTTCATTAGGCCAGGCCCAGACAAACAGCGACAGGTTTCCTTGAGACAAGGAGAGGGCCCGGAGACCACCTCATGGTTCAATTCAAATTCATCCGTTTCCTACATTCCAGTGACAGTCCAGAATGCTAACCATGACAAACCAGCACAATCGCCCGGCATAATATACTGCGCGCTAGTTCATCCAAGGTCAGAGGGAGAAAACAAGCACCGAGGGAAGTCCTCGCTTCTTGGGCCTGCTGAGCCTCAATGGCCCCCTGACATTCCATAAATAAACTTCGCTTGCTCACTCTCCCTTTCTTTTTCCATTCTGCAATCCCACAAGTGATGGTCTCACTTAATCTGCAATTTCTTTTTTGTCACCTACCCCAACTACGGGGACACTTTATTCTCAGTCTAACAGTTGTACTGATGAGAGGAGTGTGGCTATAGGTACAGTCCTTATTGGCTCCCACCCAGTGAACTCGGAGGTGTGATGAATTTAGAGCTGTGATTCCTAGGGCTACCCTCAGGGCTGATCTCCAGGGAAGGCCGACAGACCTAAAGAAAGACTCCCTTTGCGTAAATTCTGTTTGCAAAACAAAACCGTGACCAGAGATAGAACAGTTAGCTTTTTGATTTGAGCTACGTAATCACCCAAACTGGTAATCCAAGCTCCTAAATGACAGTCTGTGTGTGAATGAGCTGTGTGTGTGTTTGTGGGAGTGAGGAGGGACTAGGAAAGAAAATGGATTACCCTGATTGGTTATGTACACCGAACAGATGTAATTAAAAGATTTCCAAGGTCTCCACTGAATTCTGAACTGCTTCTTTGACACAACCTCCATGAAAACCTGTAACAAAATGTGTTCATTTTATCGTGCTCCACTCCATTTCTGTTTCTAATCCTGAGTCAACATGGGAATAGATGGGTTAAGTTTCAAAATTCCTAAACCAAAAAGAAAATAAACAATATTGGAATGAAAGGTATGGAGAACTCATTCCTTGACACAGAATATAACCTCCCCACGTGCCCATCTTTTGAGCTTCAGGACTGACCTGGGAGGTCCAGTCACCATTTGACAGCCAAAGACACCATTTTGTATAGCGTGCTGAACAGCCCTCAAGGAGAAGACTTACACCTACCCTCAGATTGGGACAGAAATGAATTTGAAAATACAGAACTCTAAGCTGCATAGAAAATGTAGCTTCTTAGTAGGTGCAGTGGGACAGTTGTAGGAGGAACCTTAAAGCTGATTCTGGTACTAGTCCATTTTGGGCCTTTCTGTCTTCCTACCCTTCCAAAATGGAGACAGAACAAGCAACCAGATGACATACAGTTTATTAATTTCTGGTTTTGAATGAGGAAAATATTCGAGAGGTAAAAAAACTGATTGGCCAAAGTCACAGAATAAGTAGCAGAGTAAACTTTAAGTATTTTGTCTAAATCTCATGCTGTTTCCATTGTACAGAGCTACCATGTATGCATATAATTATTCACTGAGGTTTTCTCACCACAGTTATATTAAATAAGTAATCAAAATCTATTTCTAAACTCAATGCATTGCAGCACTCATTCCAAGAGGTAGTGTATGGACTCTGGTGTCAGATCCATATTTAAAATTTAGTAGTTTTGTAAATCACGCAATTAACTATTATCAGAACCTCAGTTTCCTCATCTATAAAATAAGAATAATAATACCTTTTCTCATAGGGTTTCTGAAGGATAAAATTAGATAACTTGTATAAAGCCCACTTAAGGCTACTTCTAATTCTACAGTTCTCTGATGTAAAAAATACTGCTCATTCTTGTATTACATTATATACTATATAATACATCATTTTAAATGTGTGTGTAACTCTATAGCCTCTTAATATGCAAAATATTTTTTCCTTCAATACCATCCATCTCAGAAATTAATAGTTGGAAAGAAACCTTAAGAATATCTGGGGGAACACGTCTTGCTAAAGAAACTCAGCCTGTAGCTGGGGAAGTCTGATGGTTATTTCTTTCCTATAAAGAGCTAACAGTTATCCTTTTATAACCACCCCTAACGGTTTTTCCAATAACATGAAACAAACATGTTTTTTAACAAAAGCATTCAGATATTTGAAGACAATTTTAGCAATTCCTTACATTGAGCTATTAATTTGAGACTGTTCTTTTATAGGCACATAGTGCTATAAATTTCCCTCTAAGCACTGCTATAGTTGCATTCTAGTTATCTGGAAATAAGTTTTCATTTTCATTTAGTTCAAAATACTTTCTAATTTCCCTTTTCATTTCTTTTTTGTCACATGGGTTATTTGGTAAAATTCACCACTGCAACCATTTGGGCCTGGTGCTTTCTTTTTTAAAAGTTTTGCTGGTGTTGTTTTGTTTTACTATTAATTTGATTTCTTTCATTGATACAGGGCTGTTCAGATAATCTATTTCTCAAATGAGTTTTGGTATTTTGTATATATCTTTCTAGGAATTAGTCCATTTCATCAAAGTTATCAAATTTGTGGGCAGGAGTTGTTAGTAGTATTCCCTAATTATACCTGTAATATCCAGTAGTCATGGCCCTTCTTTTATTCCTGGTATCAGTATTTCACGTCTTCTCTCTTTGTTGGTTAGTCTGGCTAGAGGTTTATTATTTTACTGATCTTTTCAAAGAACCAGCTTTTTGTTTTGCTGATTTTCTCTACTGTTTTCCTATTTTCAATTTTGTTGACTTCTCTAATTTTTATTATTTACTTTCTTCTGCTTGCTTTAGGTTTAATTTCCTCTTCTATCTCTAGTTTCATAGGTGGATACATTAGGTTAATGATTTTAGATTTTCTTTCTTAATACATAAATTTAATGCTATAATTTTCCCTCTAAGCACTGTTTTAGCTGCATCCCACTCATTTTCATAAACTGTATTTTCATTTTGTTTACAATTTTAATTTTTTCATAAAACTTCTTTGACCCATGGGTTGTTTAATTTCCAAAGATGAGAAATTTCCAGCTTTCTTTTTGTTATTGATTTCCAGTTTAGTTCTGTTGTAGTCTGACAATATATTTTGTATGATTTCTATCCTTTTAAATTTAAGGTAATTTGCATGGCGTAGAATGTGCCCTGGGTTAGTTGAAAGTGTGCTGTTCAGTCATAAGCTATTTTCCCAGATACCTTTCTGTTCTAACTTAATTCCATTATAGTTAGGGAACATTCTTTATATGATTTAAATCCTTTTAAATTAATTGACTTGTATTCTTATCCAGAAAATTGTCTATTTTGATAAATGTTCTGGGTGCACTCGAAAAGAATGTGTATTCTGCTGTTGTTGGGTAAAATGTTCTATAAATGTCAATTAGGTCCAGTTGGTTGGTAGTGCTGTTCAAGTCTTTTGTTTCCTTAGTGATATTCTATTTACTTGATCTATCATCTATTGAGAGAAGGGTGTTGGAATCTCACTATAATAGTGAATTTGTCTATTTCTCCTTGTGTATACTGAAACTCTATTATTAGGTGCATGAACATTTAAGATTATGTCCTCTAGATGACTTTACTACTTTATCACTATATAAGAACCTTCTTTATTCCTGGCAATATTCTTTGCTCTAATTTTTACTTTCTAGTTTGTCTGATATTAATATAGCCATTCCAGTCTTTTTCCCCCCTAAATTGATGCTAAAATATATATTGTTTTCCATCTTTTAGCTTATCACCTATTTGTGTCTTTATATATGTGAAGGGCATTTTTTGTAGGCATCATATAGTTAATTCTTGTTTTTTCAAAAAATTCTGACATTTGTCTTTTAACTAGAGTATTTAGACCATTTATACTTAATGTGATATTGACACGGTTAGGTTGAAATGTAGCATCTTGCTATTTGTTTTGTATTTGTCCCATCTGTTCTCTGTTCCCCCTTTCCTTTTCTTTTTCTGCCTTCTTTTGGACTGTTTTCTGAGTTAAAATTTTACCTCTTTTGGCTTATAACTCTGTGGTTTGATGTTTGAGCAGTTGATTTAGTGTTTATAATCATATCCTTAATACAAAGTACCTTCAAGCACTATTATACCTCTTAACATATAGTATAAAAGCTTAATGATTTTATATTTCAATTTTTCCCCTCCTGACCTTGGTGCAATTATTGTTATACATTTCACATGTTATAAACCCCAACTCCATTGTTACTATTTTTGTCAAACAACCAATTATCTTCCTTAAAAGATTTTAATTTAAAACTTCTTCTACATTTACCTACATGGCAACCATTTCTGGTGCTCTTTATTTCCACCTGGTATTATCCTTCTTCCTAACATTTTCCGTAGTGTAGGTCTAATGGTGATGTATTCTTTCAACTTTTGTATGCTTGAAAAAGTCTTTATTTCACTATCTTTTTTGAAGTGTGTTGTTATTAGCTATAGATTTCTAGGTTGACAGTTTTTCTTTTATTACTTTAAAGATGTTGCTCCATTATCTTCTGGATTGTACTGCTTTTGATGAAAAGTCTAATGTCATTCTTTGTTTCTCCAAATTTATGATGTCTTTGTTCTCTGCTTTAAAATCTTCCATTTATTATTGGTTTTAAACTATTTGATTATGGTGTGCCTTGATGTGATTTTTCTTTTCCTTTATTTTTTTGTACTTGCAAGATATTCGCTGAGCTTCTGAGGTATGTGGGCCTATTGTTTTCATCAAATATAGCAAACTTTCAATCATTATTTCTTTAAATGTTTTTTCTGTTCCTTCCTTCCTTTGAGGACTCCAATTACACATATATTTGGGTGACAGAAGTTGTCCCACAGCTCACTGATGAGCTTTTCTGTTTACTCAGTTTGTGTATGTGTGTGTTTTATTTTCTATAATGTCTATTGGAGTGTTTTCAAGTTCAGGAAATCTTGCTTCCTGCCAACTACTCGTAGACTACTATTAATGCTATCCAGTGTTTTTTATCTCAGATGTTTGTGTTGTCTCTAGAAGATCAATTTGGATCTTTTTATAGCTTTATGTCTGTTCTTAACAAACATTATGCTATCTTCTACGTGGAACACAGTGATAATAATTGTTTTAATATCTTTGTTTAGTAAATGTTTATTAAAATCTTATTAATTCATTTAAATGAAATCTATTAAATTTCTTCATTAATATCTTTATTAAATCTATGTCATTTCTGAGTCTAGTTCTATTGATTGATTTTTCTCTTCACTATTGAATCTTCCTGCTTCTTTGCATATCTGGTAAATTTTGATTGAATACTAAGGCACTGTGTACTTTACCTTGTTAGGAGCTGGATAGTTTGTATTTCTTTAAATATTCCTGAGCTTTGTTCTGGGAGTTAAGCTACTAGAAACAATTTGATTCTTTAAACCTGCAAACTATACCCCACAGGTTAAATCTGGCCCACAGCCTATTTCTATAAATAAAAGTTTATTTGAATACAGCCATTCCATTCATTTACATATTGTCTATGGCTGCTTTAACATTACAACGACAGAGCTTAGGAGTTACAAGACAGATCATATGGCCTGCAAATCCTAAAATATTTTCCATTTGGCCCTTTACAAAAAAGTTGTATGATCCCTCTTTAATGGCTTACTTTAAAGATGTTTTTAGGAAGGATCAAAGTAACCTTTATTCTAGGACTAATTTTGCCTCACCACTGAGGCAAAACCCTTCTGATACTCCATCTAGTGTCACTTGTATTAGAAGGTTTTTCTACTTTGAATGGTGGGGTTAACACACTTCCCAGCCATATGAGCTATCTTTCCCTTTCCAGTGGGTCTTTTCCCAGTCTTGGGTAGTTCTCTCACCATCATGCACTAATCAGCACTTGCTGAGGACTCCAGGGGAACTCTCTGAAGATCTCCAGTGTTCTCTGTGCAACTCTCTTTTCTCTAGTATCCTGTCTGGCAAATTCTAGCTGCCTCAGCCTCCCTGAACTACTAATTCTGTTACCTCGATTCAAGGTGACCACTGGGCTGTGTGTGTTTGGTTCTCCTTCTTGCACAAGGGCACATCGTTTGTTTCCCTTCTCTCGGGGTTCACCTCTTAGGCTGCTTGTTGCCCAGTCTGAACACCTTTGTTTCATATATTTTATGGAGAGCTTTCTCTCTCTCTCTCTCTCTCTCTCTCTCTCCTTTGTGGGTTTTTTTTTTTTTTTTTGGCTGTTCAAGGCAGGAGAATAAGTCCAGTTCTTGTTACTACATCATGGCTGGAAGTCATGGTGGAAGTCTCCTCAGTATCAAATTTCATGTCCTTATATTTGCTTTATACTTAGAAGTAAGTACTGACACATCTACATTATCTCAATTCATTTTGTCCACTTTGCTAAGATGTAGAGATTACCTAAAAGCTCAAAAAATGCAAAAAGTCACTTGCTGGGTCACATTACAGAGCAGGGCATGTCTCCTAGTCGTGTTCTCTTCCGTACATATACATATATATTTAATTTTACTATATATGATATACATAATAAAGGATTGTCTTCTCTATAAAGTACATTGTAAAATTATTTATTACTAGTATCTCAAGCTTGTAATACTAAGCAATATAGAAGTAGTTAAAAGGTTAATAGTTACTGAATGTTGCTAATGGCCAGGACTATCACCTCAATTAATTCTTATAAATCTCACAGCTATTATTATTTCAATTTCATAAATGACAAACTGTGGCTAAGAAAGGTTCATTAACTTGCTCATAGTCATGTAATTACTGGCATTACAGCCAGAATTCAAGCTAGGTTGTGCTTGGTTCTAAAACTTGTGCTCTCCACCATGCTGTCTGCTCCCTAATTTATAGCTCTTAGAGAGTTTCTGGAACTAAATTCTGAAAGAACATTCTAAGTCCTCTATAACAAAATGTTACTAGGAACCATTTACTAAAAGTATCAAGATCTATTCATTTTTTTACCAAGAACTTGTAATCAAACAAGCAATGAAAAAGAAAATGAAGCATATTCTTGGAAGAAATTTCAAACCTAGTTTTTCTCCCAGCATACTTAGAAATATATAGGTGGTTGAGATTTCAGTTGCTTTTTAATAATGCAAACTAATTATGTAATCTAATTAAAGTTCTCAAATCAAGCATTCAAATGTCCTTACTGAGTTATCTGGGAAAGCCTACAACTGACAAAATTCAGCTGAGCTTGAGCTCTAGCACTTGATTTTTCTTAAATGTGTTAATGTTGAAAAACTTACATTCTGCTTCCTTAAGATCTTACTATCTATTTTCTGGTAACAATGTTATGGATATTTACTGTAGAAAAATTTGAAAATATGCATTTCTTCTTTGAATTATTCTTGGTATGTTAGTTTATAGCCATAAGAAATGACTCTATTATCTTAAGCTTCCAATTATTGCCACTGAATGTGTATTTATCATTTATTTGAGTACTTCATGGAATTGCATTAATTCTAAGAGTTCTATAATTAATTTTCAGGATTGTGTCATTCACATTACCTATAAAATTTTAGTACTAACACCTTTTTTTTAATAACTATACTTGTTACTTTTCTGTCTCATTGCACTGGCTAGAACTTGTATAACCATGTTTGCAGACATCATGTCACTACTCCTGATATTGGTGTAAATGTTTGTGGGTTTTGCTGTTAATAAGAAATGTATTAATGTTGAAAACAAATATTTGGTACCACTATAATAAAGTAATATTCCTAAAATATTACCAGAAATGGGTGCTCAATGTTATTAAATGCTCCATGGGACTCTGAGTTCAAACTTTAAAAAAATTATTGATATCATGTAGTTTATATATAAGATTCCCAAATACTGAATAATCTTTGTACTCTTGGGGGTAAGTCCTATTGGTCACAGTAAACAGTTCTTTTTAAAATCTTATTTGCAGATTTTTATATTTACTCTCATAACTAACAGTAAATATTTAAAATTGTTTGAGGTGGGCCAGCCAGGTGACTCTGGCGATTAGAGGTCCATGCTCCTAACTCCGAAGGCTGCCAGTTCGATTCCCACATGGGCCAGTGGGCTCTCAACCACAAAGTTGTCAGTTCAATTCCTCAAGTCCCGCAAGGGATGGTGGGCAGCGCCCCCTGCAACTAAGCTTGAACACGGCACCTTGAGCTGAGCGTCCGCTGAGCTCCCGGATGGCTCAGTTGGTTGGAATGCGTCCTCTCAACCACAAGGTTGATGGTTCGACTTCCACAAAGGATGGTGGGCAGCGCCCCCTGCAACTAGCAATGGCAACTGGACCTGGAGCTGAGCTGCGCCCTCCACAGCTAAGACTGAAAGGACAGCAACTTGAAGCTGAACAGCACCCTCCACAACTAAGATTGAAAGGACAACAACTTGACTTGGAAAAAAGTCCTGGAAGTACACACTGTTCCCCAGTAAAGTCCTGTTCCCCTTCCCCAATTAATTCTTAAAAAAAAAAAATGTTTGAGCTGGCTATTAGGTTTTAATGAGGGTTGTATAAGCCTCTTAACTATATCTACTTTATCTTTCTGAGCTATGAAAATTATATAGCATGGAAGTAATTATTGCATAACTATTAGGAAGACTGTATCAGTCAAACAGAAAAGCAAACTGGATTAAACTAACCTTCCTTATTGTCTTACACACCAAAAGTTTATCTATGTAGAACTTTATATAGCATTCTGTTAAAATTTTCTGATTGTCCTCTGTATCTGCTCTAATATTCTCTTTGCATTAATTATTGCCACAACGCATTAATAACTTGGTAAGTTAACTATTCTGAGATTAGAATTCTAATAGTGATATTCTTTATATTATTATAGTGTATGCCTGTATAATGCAGTATTTCCTAATGTCATTATAGTGTATGGCTGTATTTATCTTTTGTCTAATGGTCTGTTAACAGCTAGGAGGATCCACAAGAAGATATAAATTATTTCCCCACTGCCACCTCCAGTCAGAAAAATCAGTCCCGGGGGAAAAGTCCAGTTGGCCTGGCTTGGACCACATGCCCATCCAGGAAAAGGATACCAGAAGGCAGAAGGACAGGACACAAAGATTGCCTCAGCTTGAGTCACTTACCCATCTCTGTGGCCAGGATGCAGCAAGAAGAGAAGGACATATTAGGTAAAGTCAGTAAGTATCCCTTTCCCCATCCCACATTTCCATATTTGTGAACAAAACACACAAAAATTTGTACCCTCATGGAACTCATCTTCCAACGAAGGGGAGACAAACAAGGAAAACATATTATCAGATGGTGACTAAAAAAATAATAAAGAGACAGGGAATGCTGGGAGGATAAGGCAGGGATAAACAGCAGCAATTTGAAATAGGCTACTCAGGAAAGGCGGTTGAGGAGATGACAATTTAGTGAAGATCTGAAGGAGGTAAAGAGGCAAGTCACGTGGCTATCTGTGGAGATAGTAACTGCAAAACACCAGTGTAGGAACAGGAGTATTGGTATGGCTAAAGCAGTGAGTGGGGGGCAGCAATAAAAGGCTAGGTCAGTGGTCACGGGGGCCCATACCATGTAGAAGCTGTAAGCCTCTGTAAAGCAAGGCACTGCAGTTACTGGAGCAGAGCAACATGATCACACTACTGCGAAAGTTTGAATTTCACTGAACTAAAAAAACAAACAAACACTACCCATTATTAAAATAGGAGTTCTAAATTTTTTCCAATACAGTACAAAGAAAAAGTTATGGAACAGAAATATAGCTACTCCAAATGCTCAAATGGGAATAAAGCTAAATTCTCCCAATCTGGAATCCATCTCTCATTTCATCTAATTGCCAGATTTTCACAGGTAAATGAAACAGAACTCGTTTCACCTCACTAGTCAAACCGCTCACACCAATGGCTTTCTCCCCGGGTAATGTGTCCCTTTTACCATCTGTCACAAAGATGTCTGAGTGAAGACTCTGATGTCCACCAGGATGTGTGTATATACAACATCAGCTCCCCAGTTAGCACTTTGCTCCCACTAATCATAAACCTGATGGGAAGTCACTCCAAAGAAACAGATGGCCCTAGCCAAAGACGTGTAATTCAAAGTTCCTCAAAATAACTACTTATCACCTAATGGTATCAGAAAACGTAAAACAGACTTATAAATCTTATAAGCACCAAATAATAAAAAAGTTTTGCTTCAATTTTTGCTCCAGGTTCTCTGGAAAAGTACTCTCATACAATCAGAAAATGCAAAATGTCGAGGGAAAAGATAAAAAAATTAAAACATCAACTTACAAAAGCCAATGATGACTGTTATCAATCAGGCAGGAACAACCTAAAAATAAAATAAAATACAAAATAAAAATTATTTATTAGAGTTATATAATAGTTTCATATGCATTTTTAAATTGAATTTCATTAAAATAACTGCAGATCACATGTGGTTTACTCAGTTTCCCCAATGGGAACATTTCACAAAACCAAAGTAAAATTAGCACAACCATTATATTTATAGTAATACAACCCACTGGTCTTTTGAGATTTCCCCCGTCTCATTATATTTGTTTGTGTGTATGTATGTTTAGTTCAATCGAACTTTATCACCTGTAGGCTCACATACCTAATATCACAGTCAAGATAGTGAACTTCATGTTGCCCTTTTATAAACACACCCACCTCCTTCCCGACAACCGCCTTCTGTCCCTATACCTTGCACATCTATTTTTAACATTAAAATAACATCCATTTGTGAACAATAAGTATAGTCCATAAGAGACGACTCCCTAGTTATATGTCAAATCATGAATAAAGAGTTCTATTTTTGTACATTAAAGAGTTTAGTTTAAGGAACAAATTCTCTGTAGTTTTTTTTCTCATTGTTACCATCACGTATACTATTTACTTCAAAAATCAAAAGGTGAAAAATAAGCTGAAAGTATTGTCTAAACTCACAGATTCCGTATTTTCAATATATATTTTAAAAGTATTTTTTAAGAGCAGTTTTAGATTCACAGCAGAATTGAGGGGAAGATGTTTTAATTTCAAATCCCACTTGCTCACTGCTGCTATATAGGAAAGCAATTGACTTTTGCACATTAACCTTGTATACTGCAAACTTGTTATAATTGCTTATTAGTTCCATGTGTTTTTTGGTCAACTCTTTCAGATTTTCTAAATAGATGATCATGTCATCTGTGAAGAAAGACAGTTTTATATCTACTTTGTTAATATGTATACTTTTTTTTCCCTTTCTTGTCTTACTGTATAAGCTAGGACTTCAAGTATGATGTTGAAAAGCAGGGACGAGAGGGGATATCCTTGCTTTGTTTCTGATCTGGGGAGATCTTTTACTTTCTAACTATTAAGTATGATGTTAGTTGTAGGGGTTTTTTTTGTAAATATTTTTTTTATCAAGTTGTGGAAGTTCCCTTCTATTCCTAAAAACCTGAGCCTTTTTTTTAGAAAACCATAAATGGATGTTGGACTTTGTCAAATGCTCTTTTTTGCATTTATTAACATGATTATGCAATTTTTCTTCTTTAGCATGCTGTGATAGATTACATTAATTGATTTTTCAAATATTGAACCAGCCTTGCATTCTTGGCCTAAATCCCATTAGATAGTAGTGTCTAATTCCTTCTATACATTGTTGGATGTGATTGCTAACATCTTGTGAGGACTTTTGAATCTAAGTTCACGAGAGATAGTGATCTATAGTTTTCTTTCCTTGTAATGTCGCCTGGTTTTGATATTAGGGTAATGTTGGCCTCATAGAATGAATTAGGAAATATTCCCTCTACTTTTATCCTCTGAAAGTGAATGTAGAGAATTAGCATGATTTCTTCCTTAAATGTTTGGCAGAATTCACCATTAAACTCACTGGGCCTGGTGCTGTTTCTGTTTTGGAAGGTAATTAGGTATTTATTTGATTTGATAGATAATGGCTTATTCAGATTGCCTATTCTTGTGTGTTTTGGCAGATTGTATCTTTTAGGGAGTTGGTCCATTTCATCTAGGTTATCAAATTTGTGGGCACTGACTTGTTCATAGCATTCTTTATTATCCTCTTAATGTCCAAGGCATCTGAAGTGATGTCCCCTCTTTCATTTCTTAGTAATTTGTATCTCCCCTCTTCTTTTCTTAGCCTCACTATAAGCTTATCAATTTTATCAATCTTTTCAAAGAATCAGCTTTTGGTTTCACTGCTTTCCTCTACTGATTTCTTGTTTTTGATCATTGATTTCTGCTCCAATTCTTATTACTTTTTTCTTCTGCTTACTCTAGATTTAGTTTGCTCTTCTTTTTCTAGATTCCTAAGGTGGAAACTTAGATTATTGATTTTAGATCTTCCTTCTTTTCTAACACATGCATTCAATGCTATACATATTCCTTTAAGCACTGCTTTCTCTGCATCTGACACATTTTGATAAGCTATGTTTTCATTTTCTTTTAATTCAAAATATCTTCAAGTTTCTCATTTGATTTCTTCTTTGACCTATGTGTTACTTGTAAGTGTATTGTTTAATGTCCATTTATTTTGAGGTTTTCCAGTTGTCTTTCTATTATTGATTTCTAGTTTAATTCCATTGTGGTCTGAGAGCAGACTCTGTATGATTTATATTCTTTTAAATTTGTTAAAGTGTGTTTTATGGCCCAGAATGTGGCCTATATTGGTTAATGCTCCATGTGGGCTTCAGAAGAATGTATATTCTGCTGTTGTTGGATAAAATAGTCTATAGATGTCAATTATATCTAGTTGATTGATGGGTGTTATGTTCAGCCATGTCCTTACTGCTTTTCAGTCTGCTGGATCTGTCCATTTCTGATAGTGGGTTAATGTCAGTATCTTTCTGACAAGAAATTTCTGAGTGTTTATTATGGTATAATCTATGTAACATGTATATATTATACATATGTGTGTGTATACACACACACACACACACACACACACACACACACAGAAAATCTCATTTAATCCTCATCACAACCCTATGAGATACACACCATTATTATTCCTTTTCGGTCATGAGCAAACTCAGATACCAAGAGGTTTAGTAAATTGCCTGAAGTCACACAACTAGCAAATGGCTGATCATGACATCTGGGTCCAGGTTCTTAGCATCTGGGCTATACTGTCCCTCAAAGAAATCTCTGATGAAATCAAGTCATTTTGCGTTCCACTGGTTTCTACAACAAACAATGAAAGTTTTCCAAGTAAGACTTGGTAAGTAATGGTGATCGCTCTGAAGCACTAATTCCCCTCTTACTCACTCTACTGCTAACCACAGTCACCGTAGTGTATGCTGTATAAGCAGGAAACTTACATGGCTCTTCAGTGGTTCTTCATTCTAAAACATTCTGCCAAATTGAATTTTTCACGTTTGTTTTGTTTGCATGTTACCGCAGCCCAAACATCTACATTCATGTTCACTGTTTTTCTTGTATCATTAAATTCTCAGAGAACAGACACGCACACATTTCTAGGAGATGCCTTTGCTAAGCACAATCACAGCCAACACAATGGCAGACTGGATCTATTTTAGATGTTCTGGTTTCCAGGAACCCGGATCCTGAGATGGGGCGGGAATCAAGACCTTCACTGAAAAGCAGGACCCAATACCGGGGTATATTTTGGTACTTTGCTTTAAATTTCACTTACCTGCCGGGAAAATAATATAGCTTATTAACCTACATTGAAGGGTTTTCAAATTCTAGAGGTTAAGAGTTCAACACATGAATTTTAGGGGTACATAAACATTCAGTCCATTGCAATGACCTTATATAGAGATGAAGATAATACAGTCGTTTCTGAAAGACCTCACTCTCTAAAAAATCTGACACCCAAAATAACAAGAACTAGGGGGGAAAGTCAGAGTAGACGACTCAAAAACCATACAATTTTGTAATCAGAGAACTAACCAAATAATAATGAGTACTTTGGAGATAAAACTTGGACAGCCCAGGGAGGCAGCTCAGTGTGACTGGAGAGTGTCTCAGGGGACATTTAAAATGCACAGAAACAATAGAGTGAAAAGGCTACTGTAGTAGAAATAGAGAGGGAGGGTTCAGAGATGGGGCCTCAGGCAGGGAGTGACTTCACTCTAACCCTGCAACTGGGACTCATTTGGGTTCTAGAGCCTGCCTAACAACCCCAGGACATTTCCCCACTCTTGTTATTTCTCACTTTCTCTATCTACCAATTGGCTTCCTCATTCCCAACATCCATTCATACATCCCTCTGCTAAGATCCTCACTTCATGCTTCACTGAGAAAACAAAAGCTATTGGATAGAGAATCTCATCTTTCCAACACTAACCTACTTCCCTTCCTAGCACTGAAGGTCAACCATACCTCTCCATTCAGTTTCCTCTACATTATCTTCCTCTCTCTTTCTATTACAGATACTTCTCTTCAATATACGATGCTCTGATATTTCCCAAACTTTAATAAACAAAATCTTCAATGACTTCACTTCACTTCAGCTACTATCTTCCCAGAGTAACTTCCTCAGACTAACTTCTGAAAAGAATTAAGAACTCAGATAATCCCCATTTCCTCGCCTCCTATTCACTTTCCAACGCATTCCCCTCGCTCTTATCTCCACCACTCTATCAAAGGGTCCTTATCAAGGTCATCAAAGCAGTTCTTATTATCCTCACTTAAAAAATAAGTATACTGAAACTCACAGAGATTACTACGTTGAGATAACAAAGACAGATCTTCCCTTGGAGATAAGCAGGAGCCCAGGGCTGCCCCAAAGCGCTTTTCAGGATATTAGTCTAAACACTTCACCTTCCAGGGATCCTACCTCCCTCCTCGCTTGTAATATCTCATTGTTTTTCATCATCTTTTTAAGTGAGAAAAGGGACTTTGCTTGACCTATTAATATTTTCTGCATAGCACTTGATATATACTATTTTATTTAATTGTCACAACCACCTGAGAATAGGAGGCTTTATCCCCTTTTTACACATGAGAAAATTTTGGCAGAGAAAGAATAAAACCTTTGCCTGTATCAGAGAGTTAAGAACTAGTAGAGCCAGCATTTGTACAGGAAGCCTGGATTCTGTACCCAGGCTACCTGCCCTTCATCGGGGTTAGATCGCATGGTTTCTTAGTTGCTCCTATCACGTGGTAGCAAGGTAAGAGCATTACTCAGAGGGATGTGACATAGTCCCAATTCCTCCGCAAGGGCAGAAAACCTAGGATTTATGAAAACTGGCTATGAGCAAACATGTAAGAAACTGATTTATATATCATAATGGGACTTTATGAGAATTACAATTGTTAAGACATGATACTCACCTTTGGTGATCAGGACATTTTCTCTCCCTAGCTCTGTCTACGTAGGAAGCTAAGTTAGAAGCAGCAGGTATGGTAAAGACTTGTGTGCTCACCCATCTCCTGTTCTCATTTCATGGGCACACAGAGGTTATACTTGCTTAGCACTGCCATTAAACCCA
Organism: Rhinolophus hipposideros; assembly: GCF_964194185.1. Taxonomy (NCBI): domain Eukaryota; kingdom Metazoa; phylum Chordata; class Mammalia; order Chiroptera; family Rhinolophidae; genus Rhinolophus; species Rhinolophus hipposideros. The sequence goes on along the minus strand of NC_138049.1, from coordinate 19,689,293 downwards.
GATTCTCCTCCTACACTATGTTCCTGGAACCATGGAATTCCTTGTCCAAAGAGCTTCAAGCCTACTACCAGGGACTACACAATCCTCTTTCCCAGATCTGCGTTTTTGAGAGTAGACTGTACCACTGTGTATGCAACCCCAGGCCCAGGAGATAGCCAGGGATGGCTGTTTGCAGGGGTACGAACACAGCTCAAATGTGTGCCCTTCATGGTGCAGAACTGGGCCTGGAACATGAGGCGAAGAGAAGATAGGCCAGCTCTCCCTACACTGTCCTATTGCAGAGATGCGGAAAATCTCAAGAATTCCACATTCAAACCTGGTGTTCCAGGTCATATGAAATAAATTTGTCAAGGGAACGATAGCATATATTTTTACAGTTAGTTTGTTAGCTTAATTTGTAACTTAACTATTCAGATGTATGGTACAAGTCCTTCTTTTTATATTCCTGCTTGAACTTCTCTACCCTCTTGTAGTTAGGCAGGACCACATGAATAGTTATAGGCTGCTAATAAATGGTTAACTCCTGGTGCAAGACCACTGAATATTGTCTTTCCCTACCACGGCACCAAGAAGATCACGTGTAGGCGAGCAGCGGTAAGATGGTGGTGCATGCACAGGCTGGAGTCTGACCATGTGGAGCGGAGGGAGTCTCCCACAAATCCACAATAGATGTTCAGTGTGAGCAAAAAACGAAACGTCCTGCAGTGAAGCCACTGAGGTTTGGGGATGGCTTGTTAGCACAGCATAACTTTAGCCCACAATGACTACATAGAATTGGTCCCAGAAGTAGGATGCTTCTTTAGCAAAAACCTAAAACATGTGACCTTGGTTCAGCGGTCCGGGAGCAGTGAGGGCACTGATCTTAAGGGCTGGAAAGATAATGATGTATTTTATACACTGGCAAAATACTTGGTGATGCATTTGCTCCGGTGCCTCGGGAGGCAGATCCCCTGCCTAATGAACTTGCAGAAGAGATAAAGAAAACAAAACATTTGTGATGTACATTGGTTATTACTGGCTGCACTGGACAACGTATTCAAGAGAGAGATAAGCTCTGAAAAGAATTATCCAGTTTTCAAGAAGAAATGAAGGGGAATAGAGAGATTCCAGACATTTCAGATTTGTAACGTTACAAGAGCTAACTGCTTCTCAACACCCATAGACTCTGGTGAAGGTCATAAGACCAGAAACCTTTTATTAAAAAATTAAATTGCCTCAGGGAAAGAACATATAATGTATCCATTAAATCATTGTATTTGAATAAAATGACTGAGGAAAAGATAAGATTAGAGGTAAAGCTCCCAACAGAAGCCAGCCAGTCCCAAAATAACTTTCTTTATGTCCAGAAAGAGACCTATAGGAGTGAGCGAGCAAATCAATGTAGCAGATCTGAGAACCAGGTTTTGAAACAAAAGAAAAAAACAGGGGTGTGTTTACTATTATTAGCACATAGAACTGACTGGAAACAAACAGATAAGAAACCTGGATTTTGTACAGAATTGTGCTGCTAAAGAGAAGCAGCCTATCAGCTGAACTCTTAAAATGACCCTTTGGCTCCCAACCTTGTATATGGAAGAAGCGGGTAGACAGAGTTGCCTAGTTCCCAAGTACGACAAATTCTCTATTCTCCACTCATAGTAGCTAAGGAAGATAAAGGGAAGACCACCACCCTCCCTGCCCCCAGAAGGCAAAACCAGGCCTATGGAAGCAATGAACAACAACAAGGTAGAATCAGGCCCTAATCAAGAAGTATTTTGCTCCCCCAGGGTGTTCCAGTATCTGTTGTGAGGGATTTCAGAATGGCTACAGACCAGTGACTCCGACGTGTCTTCCTTCCATGTTTCCCTTTTCTAGACAGGACGGTTTATGGCATTTCACTAGTCTGCCATTATATACTAGGTATGTGTGGTGACAAGTGCGGTGTGCGTGTGTGTGCAAATGACTTGCATTTTTATTTCACAGGTCTCCTAAGGAAGAAAAAGTCTTCTTTAGATTTAATGTAGAAATTATGCACTAACCCAGAAATTCTAGACACTGAGTAGATGCAGTAACTGGATAGAAAGTCAGCTTGTACCCCTTGGGGAGGGCGTTAATATAGTCTGCATTGGGGAAGAAAAGTGAACTGAATATTTAGTGAGCATAAGGGCTGACGTGGTTAAAATTTCCAGTGCTCAGTGATATCCAGTCTCGATGCACATGAGATAAGGACATTTTCTCACTCCATTACAGTTAGTGGGAGCTATGTGATTTGTTTTAGCTAATGGGCTGTGAGCAGAAACAACAAGTATCCCAAACCAAAGTATTTAATTAACAGCATGAACCCTCTAATACTCCCTTCCTGTATGATAGAAAGCACTGTGTCACTGCCATGTGTTTCAGATCAGACAGCTGTAAGGTATGAGGTCGCTGAGTGACTGTATAAAACAGAGACACTCCCCCCCCATATATACCACCACCCCCACCCCCACCGCCACCACCACCAATCCACTCTGGACTAGCAGCATGGGCAAACAGTAACCTAATCATTTCTGTTGTGTTAAACCACACTGAACTTTGGGAGCTGTTTGTTCTACAGCATAACCTAGCCTCTCCTGATACACAGCTTTCTTAGTGGAGTAGAATTCAAACAAGGTAAGTTAGTTACATGATCTTAATGGACAGTGGTATCAATTGTTGAGAGTCAGAAGAACCAACTTTACCATACTCTACACCACAGTAACGTAGATATTGGGGGACCCAACAGTCTTTTCTGTTCATGAGATCTCGTTTTCCCTTAGGCATATTAACAATGCCATCAAATCTCTTGTTGACAAAACTTATCCACTTTATACAGTCTTTAATTATGCAAATAGTATTTATAAGCTTTGGCTGTCAAATTCTGTTCTTCCTTTCTGATCTAAAATGAGGCTATGCTTTTTAAAAACAATTTATACTTACATCAGATTTCTTCTATTATAAGTTGATTTTTTGCTAGTTCTAGAGCACCTCACTACTGCTCATATACTGTCTGTATTTGTGTTTTTACTGCAGCCACCCGCTTTTAACAGATTTACGATCTCATTTTCTTTTGGAAACATTTTCCATTCACTTCATTTCCCCATTACAAATGGGGACCAGAAGTGACAGTTCAGAGGAACTGTTACATATCAGTCTCTGCTCTAAAAAGGGAGATCAGATGCTGCCTTTATTACAATTAGCTCTGCATTAGCTGTTCCTAAGTCCCCCACATGTAGTCTCGGATCCTATTGACCAGTGAAGTTTGATGTTTCTCATTTTAAAACAACGTATATAGGTTATTCAGGACAAAAGAGCTGGGCAAGAGACAGAAAAGACTACCCCACTACCTCCACCTGTCAAAACAATTACAGAAATAGGGACGCTGACTTCTAAACAGCTGAAAGCTTTTAAGAGAAGATCTATGAAATCAACATGGTCTTCAATACATACAACCTCTGATCAATCCTCTTCTCCAAAATATCCCAACCTCGTGGACCAACCAAGTCTCTTCCTCTTCTTTCCTCCTATTTTAATCCAAGCCAGCATAAGAGGGGTCAAGGAAATTCACTGACTTTAGATAACTACAAAACATTATGAGTTATCAGCCTACTAGAAAAGAATTAAACGTTCCTTCGTGTTTTGTACACACACAAACAGACACCACCTACGCTAATTAATTACTAAAAATCTGAGTAACGTGTTTATGCTTTAAATTAGAGTATTTTCTATTATCTCCTCCAATACTGTAGGGGAAAACCTGGGATTAACAAAAACAGGTAAATCACTACCAAAACCAAAACCGTAAAGTGTAGCAGAAAAATTTATAATTTACAATATCCAAAGATATGTCTGAGCCTATATTATATTAATAATCCCAGAAAAGTGTCAGAAAAATCAACAATTTTCCTATATACTTGTAGATTTCAAAACCACCGTGAATGACTTTCTAAATCATGTCCTCTGAGAATATGAACATCTTTCCTCAGCTGTTTAAAAGCATTTTGTAGAATGCAGTTTTAAACATCTCTTTGAATGCGACAAGGTATTACCCTTAAAACATGACACTGACTTTACGCTTCACAGAAGTGCAGATAAAATTAATGTAATAGCTCTATTTCACACAAGCTTTCAAAATCTCCAGCAGCAGCTAAACTAAACTAGTTGCATTGTAAATGCTACTAAGAGTATTCTTAAAAACAACAACAACAACAAAAATATGGCAGAGAGTGAGAGTAGCATGAACACTAAAGCAGCTATGTGCAGCCCCAATATTTTACTGCTACATGCATTTCTACAAAACCCACTGTTAGGGACTCAAGTGTGTCTCTCAAAATTCATATGTTGAAGCCCCCAATGTGACTATTTGAAGATAGGGCCTTTAGGGAGGTAATTATGCTTCAGTGAGGTTTAGGATGGAGACCTAATCTAACAGGACTGCTGTCTTATAAAGAGATGAAGACACTACAGAGACAACTCTCTCCATACATGTACGTATGCACAAAAGAAATACCACGTGAAGACACAGCAAGAAGGCAGCTGTCTGCAAGCCATGAAGACAGGCCTTATCAAAAACCAAACTTGCTGGCACCTTGATCTTGGACTTCTAGCCTCCAGAATTGTAAGAAAATAAATTTCTGTTACTTAGCCACCCAATCTGTAGAATTCTGTTACAGCAGCCCAAGCAAACTCATACAGATTTGGTACTGTGAAGTGGGGTGCTGCTGTAAGAAATGCTGAAAGTGTGGAAGTGGCTTAGAACTGAAAGAGTGTTGAGATACATGCTAGAAAAGTCTAGACTGCCCTGAAGAGACTGGTAGTGATTGTGAGAACTCAGGTGGAAATGACGAACATGCTAGTGGAAAGTGGAGGAAAGATGATCCTTGTTATAAGCTAGCAAAGAATTTGGCTGAATTGTGCTCCTCTAGTGTTTATTGGAAGGAAGAACTCACAAGAGAGGACATTGGATATTTAGTTGAAGAGATTTCTAATCAAAGTGTTGAAGGTGTGACCTGGCTTCTCCTTATTACTTATAGTAAAATGTGAGAGGAGAGAGATAAGTTGAAGAAATACTTAAGCAAAAAGAAATCAGAACTTGAGAAAGCATATCCTAGAGAGAACACCAAGGGTGTGGCTGGATAATCACTCCATAATGAGATTACGCTTAGAGTTAATCAGCCAAGTCAGCAGAAGCCAGGAATAGAGATGGGATTATACCAGCAAAGACAATGCCAGTTTGGACCAAAGGGAGCACAGACAGAATGAAATAAAAGAAGGCTTTTAGACTTCTGAGACTGAATAGGACTACACCATAGAGCTATTTGGCTGCAAACATGCTTTATTCTTCAAGAAAAGGAAAGAATGACCCCAAAGACAATTCAGAGATCATCAGTATTCCACTCCCACTAAGGTCCCAAAGGTTAAGGCTGTTTTCTCCTTGGTTTCAAAGGGTGGGGCCTCCATCCTAGATTTCAGTGGGCCAGGCTGCCCACCCTCCATGCCTCAGGGGCAGAGCCACCAAAAAAAGTGAGAAGGATGGAGCCACTGGTTAGCACCATGGGGTCAGAGAGCAGATATTCAAACACGACCTGTTTCAAGGCCTAGTAATACTAAACATTTCCTATGAAAAGCTGACATCACTGACTGCATAAATGGTAATTAACAGTAAAATTAAAACAAATAGAAGAAACTGGAATCTAGATCTTCCATCTCTTTTCCAAAACAGAAAAGATGAGGGATGTTAAACAGCTAAAAAAGACAGAGGATGTTTCATTTGGTCTCCCTCCCACCATGGTCCACTCTATTATGAGACCTGCTGAACCACATCTTTCTTTAGATTTTCTTGATTTAGAATTTCATTACCTCAACTGTGATGGTGGCAACAACATCATATAATAATGAAACACTGGGTGACTAAAGAGGGACTTTAACAAGATCTGAACATTTGTCTCACTAGGAAGCAGCTGGCTCCATTATTAATAATGAAGGAAATGCAAATGAAAACCATGAGATTTCACCTCACATCCGCCAGAGAGCTTAAAATGAAAAAGAGTAATAATATCAAGTACTGGTGAAAATGTGGTGTTAAAACAATAACTCTCGCTGCTAGCAGGAGTTATTCATTGTTGGTAGACCTTTCGGCAGAATTTCTTAAAACTGAACATATGGCTACCCTATGACTTAACAATTCTAGTCTTAGATATGTTGGTCCCAAGCAAAATACTGCAGATGTCCACCAAAATATCTGTGTATGACTTCATAGCAACTTTATTTTTAAGAGCCAAAACTAGAACAGAACCTACATATCTATTAACAGAATGGATTTTTTAAAAATTGTGGTGTGTTGATACAATGGAATGCTAATCAGAAAAAATATATATGAGAAAGAAAGAACAAACCACACATGTATCAACATGGATGAATTTCAAAAAAGGATGCTGAACGAAAGAAGTCAGACACAAAGGAATATATACTATTTGGTTACCCTTAAAGTTCAAGAATACATGAAACTAATCTACAGTGATGGAAATCAGAAGAGTATTACCTCCAGGGGGGGTACTGGCTGGGAGGTACACGAGACAATTTTCTCTTTCTGGATGGATGTAACATTACCTATCTTGAACTAATGGTTACATAGGTCGACATATATATAAACATTCATAAAGCTGTACGTTTAAAATTGGCACACTTTGTATGCTTCACCCCCCCAAGTATTTTATATCTTAATAGGAGAAAAAGTACTTCATAAAAGATAAGCTGACTATATTTTTACCTTATCAGTTGCCTTAGTAAAGGTTGTTAGGCAGATGCAAAATTTTCTACTTAAAAATAAAAGTGACCAAATTGTGCTTCAGTTTCTAACTGATTCACTGACCCCAAAATAAGCCAAAATTAGACTATTCAAACCTTATTCATTACTTTTTTTTTTTTTTAAAAAAGACTTAGAAGGAAAATCCATAGGAAGCAGGAGTATATGAGTTAGTCCACAGCAAGGAGCCTGGCTGCTGAAACGAAGACTCTAAGCAGCATACTGGCAACGTTAAGTGAAGCAAGTTCAGTAGAGTGTTTTACCATAAATACATCTCTTTAATAATTTTAACTATTTATTTTTAGTACCAAAGCAGTATGGCATAGAAGTAATAGCAAGAGCTTTTGAATCAGACAAACCAGTTTTGCCACTTACTAACTATAAGGTGTTGGGCAAGTTTCTTAATCTCTTTGATACTGAGTTTCTTCACAATTTAAAACAGACAATAATACTTACTTTGCAAAATTGTAGCACAATTATAGTAGGTACTTAAGAGTGGTAGCTATTTAGCAATAGTTCTTTGTATGCAAAGTATCATGGTAGGTACTGGCACCCAATCTCTAAGAACCTGACCAACTGGAAATGACATTTAGATATGAAGATTGGTGATGAAAGGTAAAAATTTAACAAGGGCTATAGATTACAAATTATAGGGTTCCTATCTCCCTCGTAGGACTGAGGAGCGAGTGTCCTCTGAACAGAGCCTGGAAACTTTTTGGAAAATCCACTTAAAGCAGAGGAAACGGCATGACTAACAGCATAACCGCAAACACAGTGCAGTGCCTTCCGACTCTGATCAGCAGTTCGAACCAACTGTGCCACTGGACTAATTCTGAAGAGCAGGACTACACGGCTAGACAAAAGGACCACTGTCAGGCGAAGGAGTCAAGGGCCTGTCTTCTCAAGTTCTGGGACATTCCTGAAGATTGTTTTTTAGGGAACTGACCCCAATGGTCCTTACATATGATAGAAACGGAAAGAGGTAAGGACCGGAAAGAGAAACCTCAATACAGGGATAAATAGCATTGGATGACAAGGGCCTAATCCAAAATGCTGAGGTGCAAGAAACCGAAAAATTAGAGTTCAATGTTATCTACCTTGAAAAATTGCAGACATTGAGTTTCCCTGACTGATGCCAGTAGGCCTGTCTTCAACTTTTGAAATGATCCTGAATGGCTCATAAGCTCCGCAAGAGCAAAGAAAAAAGCCAAGCCAGCAAAACACATTAAACAGGGACATCGAAAGTGCTCAATACATACCGTTGGCAAATGAATCTTGAAAATATTCCAAATATTGAAACCTGTACAATAACACAGTGTTCAAGGTGAAACATGTAGAAAAGCTAAAATTATTTTTCCTTCCTGTTGAGGGGCCATTTTTCACAATATGTGCCAAGTTTTGAATTTGCTCAATTCAATATTTAAAAAGACTCATTTGCAAGAGCTATCTTGATCTCCATCTCTACCCAAAGACTCAGATATAAATCGCTCTAGAAAGTTGGGAATGTTGCCACCTCAGTTACTAAGCTCTTATGTAATATATATATTTTTTAGGAATCTATCATTCATTATGTCTTTTGCCATGGCAAAAGAACAGCCATTGTACGACTCATGAATATTACATGAAAAAAAATTAAACAGTAAGTAAAATACAGATCATATGAATATATGTAAGGTTCACCCAAAAATACAAGGTTATTTAATAATTTATGTAATTATTAAAATAATTAAAATTAAAAGCCTACCATATTAAGAAATACAGAAAGGAAAAAAACATTTTCTAAGGAACTAAACACAATTCTTAGCCCTTTCAGCTCATTTCAACAACCTTCTACGGTTGACACTTATTATCTACATTTTATAGATGAGAATATTGAAACATAGAGATGTTAAATAATTGTCCAAGATTACACTGTGGAGCAGAAAGGGAGAGAAATAGGAATGGAACCCAGGCAGTCTAGCTCCAGAGTCAGAATTCCAGTTAATAAATGTAGAAAGAATGAAGGAAATGGAAAATCACCGTTAGAATGCCACAATAATTGCTGTAGGCAAGATGAGCTGAATGCTCAAAATCATGGGCATACTTAAAGGGGAACTAAGACATTTGCGCACTCTCAAAATATTTATTAATTACCATGGTAGTTTTAACATATATCCACAGATCATTTTATACATTTCCCTCTCATCCCCTTAAGTATGGACTTGCTTCTAACAAAAGAGAGAACAGAAAGTGAAAAGTAGTAATGTTACAATGGAGAAACCTGGCAGACACCATCTAAACAACAGGATCAAGGTTAACATGTTGATGTGGATATCATGTGCCCCCAGAGATGATGCAACAGAAGGACACAACATCTCTATGGTATTCTTCCCTCAAAGTTCATGATCTCAGTCCAATTGTAATAAAACACAGGACAAACACAAATTGAGGGACACCGTATAAAATACGTGACCAATACTCTTCAAAAGTGGCAAGGTCACGAAAAACAAGTAAAAACTAAAAAACTGTCACAATTAGAATACAGTAGGGAGATACAACAACTAAATGCAATGTAGTATATGGGTTGGATCCAGGAACAGAAAAAGGACATTGGTAGAAAAACTGGGGAAATCTGAATAAAGTCTGTCGTTTAATTAATAGTATTGTGCCAATGTTAATTTCTTAATTTTGGTAAATGTACCGTGCTACGTATGATATTAACATTACAGGAAACTGGGTGAAGGGGATATAGGAACACTATACTATCTTTACAGCTCTAAAACTTAAATAAATCTAAACTTACTTAATAATAAAAATTTTTTTTTAAATTTAATGCTCATTTGTGAAAACAAATCTCAGAGTAAACCAGGAATAGAAGAAAATTTCCTCAATATGGTAAAAGGGCATCTCAAAAAAAAAAAATGCAGCAAACATCATCCTTAATAGTGAAATACTGAGGTATCTTCCCCTAAGATTAGGAAAAAGCAAGGGTATCCATTTTAACACTTGTGTCAAATACTGTTCCAGTGTTTCCAGCCAGTGCAATAAAGCAAGAAAAAGGAAAAAGGAAAATAGAGATTAGACAAGCAAATTAAAAATTTTTTTTTCAAATGACATAATTGTTTATTTAGAAAATACCTAACAATCCATAAACTGCCAGAACTGAAAAGTGAATTTAGAAAAGTCACAAAATACATGCTTGATATACAAAAATCAACTGTATTTCTATATATTAGCAAGATGGTTGGAAAATAAAATTGAGATGGTATTTACAGTACCATCAAAAAAATCAAATGCCTAGAAATAAATTTAATGGTGTGTAAGTCCCCTATACTGGAAAACTCAAAACAATGCTGGAAATAATTGAAATTATTCAGTGGAGAGATAAATATACCATGATCATAAATTCAAAGATTCTGTTAAGATGTCCATTCTCCTAAATTTGTTCTGCAATCAATGCAATGTCAATCAAAAGTCTGGTAAAAATTTTTTTAACAGATAAAAAACTCATTCTAAAATTTAGACAGAAATGCAAAGCACTTAAACATCTAAAACAATCCTTAAGAAGAACATGGGGAATGTTTACACTACTGCATGTTAAGACTTATAAGCTACAGTAATTAAGAAAGTGTGGTACTAATGGAAGAATTGATAAATACTTCAAATGGAACAAAACAGAATACAGAAGCAGACCAAAATATGTATATGATCATTCATTTTTAATAAAGGCCCTCCTGCAATTAAATGGGAAAAAGGTCTTTTCAATAAATGTGTAGAGCAGCTGGATGTCCATATGGAAAATTAATCTTGACACCCCCCAACCTCACACTATATAAAAAAATCAACTGGAGATAAATCAAAGACCCAACTATGAGGACTGAAACAATAAAGCTTCTGGAGGAAACCACAGGCAAAAGTCTTTAGGACCTCAAAGGAGGACAAAAATGAAGATGGGAGAAAATTTTGTTGGTAGGATGTAAAAAAGCGTTAACCCCTACCATACCTCCCAGAAAAATTCACTGATAAACTGGACTTCATAAAAATAAATCTGCACATCCAAAGGTAACATTAAGAGAATAAATTGGCAAAATTCAGACAAGTAGAAAATATTTGTAAACAGGTGCCTGAAAAAGGTTTCCTATACAGAATACATAAAGAACTAAAAATCACTAATAAAAAGACAACCTGATGAAAAAAAAGTGAGCAAAAGATTTAAACAGGCACTTCACAAAAGACATTGGAATGGCCAATAAACATATAAAAAGATGTTCAACATTATTAATATTCATGGAAATGCAACCAACTTACCCAAAGACTTCCAATTCAGCTCCTCAGTATATATCCAAGAGATATGAATGTATGTCCACCAATGGCAGTGTCAAAAATGTCTGTAGCAATTTTATTTATAATGGCCCCAAACTGAAAACAACTCATGTTCATCAACAAGAGAAAGGATAAATGAATTCTGGTATAGCCATATCCTACAATACTACAGAAGAGGTGTCACCAAACTTTTTTTGTAAAGGGTCAAGTATTAAATAGTTTGGGCTTCGTGAGTTATATGGTCTGTTTTAACTGCTCAACTCTGCTGAATGAACATGGCTATGTCTAATAACACTTTAATAAAATATTCTGTAGGTTAGACTTGGCCGGCCGGTCATAGTTTGCCATCTCTTGCTATAAAGCAAAAACAAACAAACAAAAAAACTACTTATACATGCAACATGGATGAATCTCAAAAATATTCTGTGAACAAAAGAAAAATAACAAAAGGAATAAACTATATGATCCCATTCATATGAAGTTCAAGAACACTTGAAAATAATCCATGGTAACAGAAGTCAGGAGCGTAGTTGACTGGGGGAGAGGAGTGGCTCTACTGCTAGGAAAAAACAGGAGGGAACTTTTGCAGGGATGAAAATGTTTTATATCTTTACCTGGATGGTGATCACATAAACATGTATACATATATAAATTTCATCAAGCCATACACTTTATTTTTTATTGCATGTAAATTGTAACTTTTTTTGGAGAAGAAAATAAAAATTAGACCACAATCAGAATACAGATGTGAATTATATAGAAATCAACATGGAATATACACATTACATTATATATGTAATATATAAAAGCTAGATTAAAATTAAAAGACATTGATGATAGAATGAGAAAGCATAATAAATTGAATCAGAGTTCTTAAAGGAATGAATAGAAAAAATTGAGGAAAAACAACACTAAAAGAGATCAAGGATAAAACTTTCAAGAATTAATGAAAAACTAACCTTAAAGACAGGAAACACAATCAATCCAGGACAAATGAAATGTCGACACCTAGACACACTCCGTCGTAAAACTGTAGAACACAAGAGAAAAGATATCTTAAAATCAGGCAAAAAGAAAAAAGACAGATTACCAACAAATCACAGTTATTTGAACGAATAGTAACATCGAAAGTAGAAGTCAATGGAATGATACTGCCAAAGGGCTAACAAAGAACCTATTAATCTGGAATTGTGTACCAAACAAAATCATCATTCAAGAATAAAAGCTGCCGGATGGCTCAGTTGGTTAGAGTGGAAGCTCTGAACAAGAGGGTTGCCAGTTCGATTCCCACATGGGCCAGTGAGCTGCGCCCTCCACAACTAGATTGAAGACAATGAGCTGCTGCTCAGCTCCCGGAGGAGCAGCCGGATAGCTCAGTTGGTTAGAGCACAAGCTCTCAACAACAAGGTTGCCTGTTCAATTCCCGCATGGGATGGTGGACTTCGCCCCCTGCAACTAAAGATTGAAAACAGCGACTGGACTTGGAGCTGAGCTGCGCCCTCCACAACTAGATTGAAGAACAACAACTTGGAGCTGATGGGCCCTGTAGAAACACACTGTTCCCCAATATTCCCCAATTAAAAAAAAATGAAAGCAAAATAAAGACATTTTCAGATAAAGTGTGCTTCAACAGTTCTATAATAAATCAGCTTCTAAAATATATACTTGAGAAGGTAAAAAGAAAAATCTGAGATACAAAAAGGAATGACAAAGGATCCATAAAAAATAGTAATGTTAAAGGAGAAAAAAAATTTACAGGAGAAAAGAAATCAACACATAACTGAAACTCTGGATGACAATAACATGTAAACCAGGAGATCAACTGGCATCAAAGCAAACTAGGTTTCTTGAATTATTTGGAAGAAGAACAGAATTAATAAACTTCAGATTAAGTTGATTCATTACAATTTTAAAGGAAACTATCAAAAGAAAGAAATCAAACATATAATTTTCATACTAGTTGAGAGGGAGGAAATGGAGTAAGAAAAAAATCCAAAGATGGCAAAGGAAGAAAAAAAAAAAGACAGGATAAAAACAACCATAAATCAGATGCTAAATTTAATCCTAAATATATCAGTAATTATATTAGACTTAATTGGGCTGAGAGCTCCAGTTAAAGGACAAAGATTGTCAGAGTAGATTAGAAAATCAGGTTTTACCTATTTGAAAGAGATATTCTAAGCCAGTGCTAACTAAGAGAAAGGTGTGACTATTTTGTATTATAAAACAAAATGGATTTTTAAAAGTAAAAGGCACTTGGGGGAGGCGGAATAGAACATCACTATAGAATGATAAAAGGTCCAATTCACAGGGAAAATAGAGCCATTCCAAACTTGCATACACTTTCAACTTTTATAAAGCAAAGTTGACAGAATTACAAGAAGAAATTGAGAAAATGTATTATTTCATTGTGATATTTTTATTTCACCTATTCAGTACATGATCAAAGAAACCAAAAAATTAGTAAGGTTAAAAAAGATCTGAATGCCACAATTCTTATGCTTGATCTAAGACATATGTATATATTTGAGTATATACTTATGCGTATATACATGCATATAAGTGCATATATGTACATATATGTGTATATATGTATATGTGTTTGTATACACACACACCTATGTTGCCCCAAAGTCTGTGAGTATGTATTCTCAATCATTCAAGGAGCAGTTGAAAAAGTAACCATGAGGCCACAAAGCAATTCTCAAATTTCAAAGAATCTGTAGCATAGAGCCCTCATTTGCTGACTACAATGCAAGTTAGAAATCAGTAACAAAAGGATAACTCACAAAACCATCCACGTTTGGAACTGGAAAATACTTCTAAAAATGTCACAGGGAAAGAAAATGTATCAGAATAAAAAAAAAATTAATTCTTAGAACTAAAAAATATGCGACATATAAAGCAACAGTAAATAAAAATCTGTAAAATTTGCTTAGACAAATCAATGACCAGAGTTAAGAGTCCAGAAATGAGCCCAAGCATATCTGGGAATATGTTTATGACAGAGGTGACACTGCAAATCCCTGGTGCTGGGACAATTACTGCTCCACATAGGAAAAATAAAACAAATTAATCTTAACCTCACAACATAACTAAAATATAAATTTATATAAACATATATATATACATATATATATATATATATATACACACATATATACATGTCGGGTAAATTAAAGAACTAAATATGCAAAAAATACAAATTTCAAAACTTTTAGGAAAAAAAAAATCACAAAATATATTACCTTAATAGTAGAGAAGAATATCTTAGGACACAAAAGCACAAAGAAAAGATTGTCTGCAGTTTACATACCCAACAAAGGATTTGTATCTTGAACAATGTTTTCTAACAGAAATTTCTGCAATGATGGAAATGTTCTGTTATACCATATAGTATAATACAAAATAATAAAATAAAATAACCACTGGTCACGTATGAGCACTTGAAATGTGGCCTATAGTAACTGAGGAATTGAAATTGTTGAAGTAAATATAATAACACGTTAGCATTTTTAAATCCCTGATGGTGGTCTGTTATGTTTTTATATGCTTTTCAGTATTTAATTTTTCATAAAAGTTTTATTTTAGCTTAAATTACTATCTAAAATATCATGTTTTATAAAAAATACACAGAAGTTGCATTTTAGAAAACAAACACACCCAAAATGTTCACATTATTATCTATGAATGATTTTTTTTATTCTAAATATTTTTTAAATTATATATTATTTAAGATATAAAAACATACGAAGAATTTAATGAACACTGATGTAGCGACCATAGAATTTATGAAATAAAATATTCCTGATATTGTTTAAATTCCCTAGGTACCTTTCCCTGATCACGACTTTTCGTTTTTTTTTTTAAAGAACAGCTGGAAATTATGAATAATAGACTAGAGCCTTGGCTTCAGGTTTCTTCATTTTGAGATGCCCATATTTTTAATATATTTTGGGGGAAATTTAATATACAGACATATGTACCATTTAACAAAGAGTTATAAAGCAAACAGCCATGTAACCATTGCTCAGGTCAGGAGATAAAGCATTTCCAGCATCCCAAAAGCCCCCCGTGTGTCCTTTCTCATTCACAACCCCCTTTTACTCCCCCAGGAGATGACCACTAACTTGACTTTTATGGTTTTAATTTCTTTACAGTTTTTCGTTACTACTTTTAATGCCTATGTATGTATCCTTCGCACAGCTTTATTTCACCAGGTTCTAAATATCACATAGATGATATCATACAGTATTCTTCAGCAACTTGCTTTTTTTTTTTTTGGCTCGACATCGAGATGCATTTGTGGTAAAACACAAAACTACTTCATTCACCACTGTACAGGGTGTGTTTCATTTTATGACTAGAGTATAATTTACCTTTCTCCTATCAGATGGACATGAAAGTTGTTTCCAGCTTTGGCGTATTACAAATCAGCACAGTAAACCTTCTTGTACACGTCTGCTTGTGTATATGTATGAAAATTTATCTAGGGCAGTGGCTTTCAAACTTTTTTGACCATGACTCATACTAAGGAATGACGTTTTACATCATGACACACATCTGTGTGTGTATAAAACTGAGAGAAAAAAAGTTTCATGAAGCACATACCCTATGACCTGAGACACATTCTGATATTTTCTGTTCTGTTAGTTCGTGGTTTACAAATCCTGATCATTATCCACCTAACTGCTTTCACAACCCACTAAAATGGGGGCTCAAACTTTGAAAAACATCGCTCTAGAGGACAAATACCTAAGAGTGTAACTGCTAGAACGCGTAACAGGGACATCGCACGTTGGTCAACTTGTCTAGGTCCTTAACTTTTAAACAAATATTCTTATCTAAATTTACCACTCTACAATTTTAGAGCTAAAACTGTGAAACATCAAACCGTTTTATCTTTCCCTCCGTCTTCGGTTGTTAAACAGTATTAATCACTTACCATGTGCGAAGGATCCACTGGGCTGCGAGCGAGACTGATGGGTTAACACAGTGGGGGGTGGGGAGGACATTAGGGACCAGGACCTCAGCGAGGCCCCAGAAAGCTCACAGGAGGGGCCGCGGATCCTGCCTGGGGAGGGAGGGGTTAGGGAAGGATTCCTGGAAGAAGGAGGACCTAAGCTGAGTGTTTCTATTTTTAATGTTTATTGGTTTCCTAAAACATAAAAGTCACACATTTGGGGAAAGGGGTAGTCAAAATTACAGGAGGATTTTTATTAAGAAGAAAAACTCCCCGCCATCGTCCTGAAAGTTGGATGCTGAGCCTCAACAACCAAAGTGGCACTATCGGTTATCCTAATCTAAGACATTTTTAGGAGCCCACGTTTTCAAAACAGTTTTCAGAGTCTATCTGATAGGATCCACATAGCATGAAAGCGTAAAACGAATCACATTTTCCATAACGAATCTCATGCAAACATTTCGTGTGTAGTCACGTTATTACTTTCAGCAGACTTTTTTCTTGGCCTTTGGGCAAGGTTGGCGTGCCAGGTTTCAAAAAAACCCGAGTCTATTTACTGCACACCCAATACACGCGAATGCTTCAAAAAGTGGCGTTACCCACGGCCAGTCGAAAGCATTTTTGGTTCAAGGCGACTTGGCTTGCCCAGTGACAATTTGTCGGAGTTTCACACTTGGTCCCGAGGAGCCCGGACCCCGTCACGTACTCGGCGCGTCGGCACCGGCACACCCTCCCCAGCGCGGCACGGAGCCCAGGACGGTCCTCGCTCCGCGGCAATGCCGCCGCCCTGCCGCCCCCAGGCCCCCAGCGGGCCCCGCGGCCCCGGAGCCTGGCCACGGGCACCCCACCACCTACCCTGCGGGGTCAAGAGCCCCCCGGAACTCAGGCGAGGCAACTCGGGCGCGCCGCCTCCGCGGCCATGACGGCGACCCGGGGAAGCGCCCCGCGCGCCAAGGCCCGCGGTCCGCCGGGCTGGGAGGAGAGCCGCCCCGTCCGTTCGTCCGTCCGTCCGCCAGGAGAGTGAGGCCAGAATACGCCCCAGACGTGTCTAAATCAAGGCTCGGGGCGGTACCGACGGGCTGAATGACAAATGGCAGATGCCGTGGGCTTTGCCGCCCTCGGCAGCCGCGAGGATGGCTGCGCCGAGGAGGCCGCGCACAGGCGGAGCCCGGGAGCCGGAACGGCGCGTCCGCGAGGAGGGCGCTGGGGCCCCTGGCGGGGGCGTCACGTGGCAGGAGGAGGCCCCGCTGGGGAGCCAGGGGGTCGGCGGCCTGGGCGGAGGAAGAGGACAGGCGCCCAGACGCCTGGCCGGTTGAGTCATCCGTGTGGGCAAAGCCAAGGTCGCCCAGGTGCAGAGCTGGCGCAGGTAGACCCGAACCAGCCCGGAGCCCCGTATGGTATCGAAGACTGTTCTCTCAAGTCACCACCAGGATGAACCGCCCTCAGCCAAATCATAAATGAGAAACACGACAGATGCTAGGAGAACACTGCAACAGGCCAAACTTACTTACCTCGTATGCGTGCAGCGTGGAAATAATGGCAGCCTAGATGTGGCCACTGATTGTGAACCAGGCACCGTCCTAAGCACGGCACAGGGAAATAAACGGACTCCTCACGACAACCTTGTGATGAGAAACACCTAGTTTTCCCGTCTGGCAGATGAAGGCACAGAAAGACTAGATGGAAATAATTTTAACAGTTATGGAAGCATACCATGTATGCCTTCAGTACTTTAACATTTTTCAGTGTTTTGAATTAAAGAAAAAGAAACTGAAGCAAATCTCCAGCGGTTGCTTTCTTCCTTACTAGATATACATTCTTTAAAAAGGCCTATAATATTAAAGAAGAAGATTCAGAAATACATGGAGTTCACTACATATTTCAGTCTCACAACTTTGAAATACGAGGTTAATAGCACTTTACACTTCCACCCATCTTCACGGCAATCTCCCAGTGCCCATTGCCTATGTTACTTTTGGCTTACCAGCACTTTGAACATTTACAAGTTGCTCTACCACTTTATTCTCCCAGACTTTCTGTCTAAACGCTGTATTTAAATGTATTCAATGTTCACCATCACATATCTATTCCCAAATTCTTTATTTTTATTTAGTTCTTGGTGGACTGCTCTTTTTCAAGTAATTTTCTTAAGGAGGGCCATAGAGTACCTTCATGATTTTATCTTTTTAAAATCTTTATACTTAAATAAAAACAGTGGGGCAAATATTTTGGATTCACGCCTCCTTCAAAACGTAACAGAACAAGAAGGTAATTGCTTCATTTATTTTTGACGTCGCTTTCTGTGGCGAGACCTGAATCCTACGTGATTTTTTTCTTGGGAGGTGATTTGATTTTTTTCTGCTTGGATGCCTGAAGAATTCTCTACCATTCAATACCTTTTATGTCCTTATGTGGGCTATATCACAATGTGAATTATTCTATCAGATTTTCCCCCAGTATTTAATATGACCTTTCAACCTGTGGATTCCATTCTTCTTTTCTTACTATAGTATCCCATTCATATTATATATCTGAGTAAGTTTATCTTTCATTGGTTGGATTTTCTATTTCAGTGTCACCAGTTATCTTTATATTTGATCTTTGTCTTCCACATTCGTCTTTTGATTTGTACTCACTCTAATTCTCTCAAAATATTCTGTGCATTGGTTTTTCTAGTTTACTGGATTTTAAAGCCATGTTATTTTGAATCTCAATTTTCTTAGCTATGCAATTTCCCTTTTCATCACATTCTCATCTTATAGAGTCCTTGAGCTATTTTGAGAACTGGATATTCTTTTTTCTGTAGCATGAAACACACTTTAGGAATATAAGTTTCTGTTCCTTGGTTATGTCTTCTTCCAGACTTGGTTCTTTGTCTTCTGCATGCTGTTTTCCTTGCTTCACACTCCCGTCTCCCATTTTATAGCATGTTTGTATAACAGCTGTGTCATATTTTGTATCCTGCTCATCCTTAAAAGTTAACAACAGACTTTGTGTTTGCACTAATATACTGCAAGTAAATTCCTGAGACATGTCTGTCTTCCCAACCCTGAGCTTCAGTTTTCCAGGCTGAGCGTTGTTTCTACTTTTTCTGTGACCTGAGGGTTTTAGGATAAGGGGAGAGGTGATGGAAGATCGTGGAATTCAGTTTGAAACTGAGTATAGAGCTGGCTGGGGGAAGTCAGCCATCCCTTCAGAGATTCCTTGAAGTCCTCACCAGTCCGTCTTCAAGCCAGCCAAGGGATTCTCCCACACCTGTGAGCTTCAGCTCATTTGCCCAATTCGGCACGGTATCTTGGAAGATGGCAAACTTTGCTGTTTCTGGCAAGATCCAACAGTAGTAGATAAAAGTTCCCTGATGTGTCACAGGATGGCATTGACTTCTTTCCCAATTGGAGGACATATGTGAAAATTCTCAGAATTTGGTTTGATCATTTTCCTCAGTATGTCTGCAGAGGTGTGGAGGGTTGTAGACACACCACACATCTACAGAATCTTTCGTATCTTTGCTTTGCCATCACTTCTCACATTTTACATTATAAGGTTGTACTTCTTTCTTTTTTTGGTTGCAGCAGGTGAGGTTTTTCGTTTGTTTTGTTTTTGCTGCTTTCTTTTCTTTGAGTGGTTTAGGGTTTTAATTTTGATTTTTTAGTGTTTCTTTGTGTTGTCTCTATCCATAAGTTAGATGATCAGACTGTCTTCTCATTGATAATGAATTATATGAAAATCCTTTTTTATCTTTAAACGATTTCCACAAAGTTCTCTTTGAACATGAATATGTTGACATGGTAACAGTGACACCCTCCTTTTCCCTAAGACTTCCCCCAGTAACACATGCCTTGGCATTACAATGTGCCCCAGCAAAGGTACTAGAGCAAAGGCTGCAAACTCTAATCTCTATGAAGTTTAAAACAATGAGGAATGGGATTATGGTAAAATGAAAAGAACATTCTTTGTATAAGGGACAGACGCTGTACAGCTCAGGCCAATTTCTGCCATGTTACAATTCAGGGCAGTATTGCCAAATTTATACAATTTTCAGGATAAGAATGATATTTAGTGTATCGATATAAAATTTCCTAATTTTGGAAACACTACAGTGGCCAAATGAAGTATCTCTTAAGGCCATACTGGACCCAAGGGTTATCAGTGTGGTACCTGTCAAGGTACCACTCAGGTTCAAGGTAAATTCTATGATCTCTGTTTTTCTCCTGTGTATAAGTATTTTGAGATACAGTTTTGTTCTACAGACTCTTCAATGACTTCTTACAATGTCTTTAGCAAATATAAAGCAAGAAGATTCGTGTGGACATATTTACAATTTGATACAACACGTCAGGACCCAAGGCTTTCACCAACAGGTGTTCCTAAGGGTAATGGCTATGATCAGGCTAAAATTAATACCACATGAGCAGAGAGTTTACATAGATTATGACCACATGAACAAAATAGCAGAAAATATTTTTCAATTGATGAAGAAAAGGCATCTGACAAAATAAAAAAACCCGTTCTTGGGGAGAAAGAAAAACTAGGAAAAGACTGAAACTTCTTCAACCTGATAATAGGTGTATTTGTTTCCTATGGCTGCTGCAATAAATTACCACAAATTTGTGGGTAAAACAAGAAATTTATTCTCTCATAATCCTGGAGGCCAGAAGTCCAAAATGAAGGTGTCAGTGAGCCTTCACTCCCTCTAGTGGCTCTGGAGAAGAATCTTCCCTTGCCTCTTGCAGCTTTCCGTGGCTGGTGGCATTCTTTGGCCTCCTTGGCTTCTGGCCACATCACTCCAACCTCTGCCTCCATTTTTACATTGCCTTCTCCTCTGTGTGTCATGTGTTTTTGCCTCTGTGTGTCTATCTTATAAGGATACTTGTCACTGCATTTAGGATACACCTGAATAACGGGATGATCCCCTATCTCAAGATCCTTAACTTAATTACATCTGCAAAGGCCCTTGTTTCCAAATAGGTCACATTCATAGTTTAGGGGATTAGGACATGGACATATATCTGGGGTGGGGGTGGGGATTGATTCAACCCTCTGTAATGGGGGAAATTCCAGTGAGCTTTGTTGTGGAAATTGACAAGCAGTCTAAACTTTATATACAAATGAAAAGAACCTAAAACAGCAAAAATAAAAAAGACAAAGTTGGAAGACTTACAGTACCTGATTTTAAGGCCTACTCTAAAGCTACAATAATCAAATCAAGATGGTACGGGCATAAGGATAAGTGGAACAATATATTGAGTCCAGAAATACACCCACAGCTATTATCTATTAATTGTGGACAAAAGTACAACATAATTCCATTGGAAAAAGATAAATGGTGTGGGAGCTGGCCTTCTATATGTAGAAAAAAATAATAAACTTCCACTTCTGCATCACATCATATACAAAAATTAAATCAAATTAGATAACAGACCTAAATAAAAAGCAGGAACTTTAAAACTTCTAGAACTGCCCTGTCTAATATGGTAGCCAGTAGCCATGCCATTGAGCACTTGAAATATGGCTAGTCCAAACTGAAATGTGCTATCAATATAAACTATACTCCAGGTTTCAACGACTTAGGTTTAAAAAAGAATGTTAAAATATCTCATTAATAGTTTGTATATTGATTGCATGTTGAAATGATAATATATTGGTTTAAATAGAATAGAATATATGATTTAAACTGATTTCAATTGTTTTTTACTTTTTATTGTGGCTACTAGAAAACTTAAAATTATGTATATGGCTGACATAATACTTCTATTTGACAGCATTGTCCTAGAAGAAAACCTGGGAATAGGCAAAGATTGCTTGGGTAAGACACAAAAAGGAATGACCATAAAATAATAAATAGGTAATTGGATTTTATAAAAAATAAAACCTTTTGCTCTTTAAAAGAAACCATTAAGGGATTGAAAAGTCAACCCACATACTAGGAGAAAAATATTCACAATACATATATCTGACATAGGACTTGGATCAGAATATTTTAAGAACTCACACGACTCAATAACATGATAAATAGTGCAATAAAAATGGGCAAGGACTTGAAAAGACACTTTACCAAAGAAGACATATGAATGGCCAATAAGTACATGAATGACACTCACCATCCTTTCCCCAGTGACTAATGCAAATTAAAATACCAATGGAAGACCACTGGAATGGCTAAAGTTTAAAGGATGAACAATACCAAGTGTTGCCAACAATATAAGAAAACTAAAACTCATAAACATTGTTGGTGGAATATAAAATAATACAGCCACTCTGGAAAACAGAAAGTTTCTTATAATGTGAAACATACACCTACTATATGACCCAGCAATACCACTCCTAGATATTGTTCCAAGAGAAATAATGTCTCTACACAAAGACTTACACACAAATATTCAGATTAGCCTCTACACTGGAAACAACTTAAATATAAGTAATAAAATAAGGAAACTGATGATCATCTCAGAGACAAATCTAAAAAACCCCATGCTGAGTAATAATCAAATCATGCATAAAAGCCATACATAAAAGAAGACACACTATACGAGGTGTGATCAAAACGTATGGTGAATATTTAAATTTTAAAAAAAATTATTATAGTAAAAGACATATTGCCATTAATCCTCCTCAAAATATTCCCCCTTGCTTTAAACACACTTATCCCATCATTCTTGCCACTTTCTGAAGCAGTTCTGGAAGTCCTCTTTTGTGAGTGTCTTTAGTTGTGCTGTCGTAGCTGCCTCAATGTCCTGAATTCATTAAAAACATTTACCTGTCATGGTCATTTTGACTTTGGGGAAGAGCCAGAAGTCACATGGTGCCAGATACGGTAAATAAAGTGGGTGAGGACACACTGTAATGTTTTTATTGGACAGAAATTGCAGTACCAGGAGTGATGTTTGATATGGAGCCTTGTCATGTTAATGCATTGTTTGTGATCCATGATGTACAGCACACTTTAAAACACACCTCCTCTCAACCATAGCTCACTCTCAACTGACTGCACCAAACAAGTTGAAACTTGTCACGCACTTTTACTAAGGTTCGATGCGCCACTTCCCATATTGAAGATCCCTGCCTTTCCATTGGATGGCACTCAGCAGCAGCATTCACCTTATTTTTTGATCACACCTTGTATGATTCCATTTATATGAAATTTTAGGGGGGGAATCTATACTGACAAAGAGCAGACCAGTGGTTTCCTGGGATGGATGGGGAGGGGGTATGCAGAGCATTAGGAGCAACTATATAGAGTAACTATATAGAGTAATGGAAATGTTCTATATCCTCATCAGTGAGACAATTACATGGATTCATATATTTGTCATGCGTCACTGAATTATGGACGAAATTATGCACTTCTAATAAGTACTCTTTGTTGTATGTACATTAAACCTCAGTGAAGTTCACTAAAATTTTTCGATTCTTACTTGCATGGAGTGGGGAGAAAGAAATTATATAACTGTTTTTACCTTCGTCCATAGTTTGAAATAGAATTTACCTTCTGTTTTTTTTATTGTTAACTCTTTTTCTTTCTTGGAGGGTCTGAAAGCAAATCAGGGTCCCCTCTGCTTACCCCAGAGGGCAACTCTGCCACCTGTACCCGCCTAACTAGATGATCCTCTGCCAACATGACTCCAGCCTGGCCCTCTGACTTCCATTGCCCAGCCTCCCATCTGCTTTTCTAAAACTCCACCTCAGTTCCCCCCTAAGCAGAACTTTTACTCATTACTGTTAACTTTTTCATTAGCACCCCTTGTACATTATCAATTCATTTTTCACCTGTGAGAGTGTAGGTGGCTGAGATGAAACTCAAACCCAAGTCTTTCCTCTGACTCCTAATCCGGTGTTTTTTCATAGTAGCAAGCAGCCATAGGGAGCAACCACATTACACAATTTACATTTGCTTAACAGATTTCAACCGTAACAACTTGAAAAAAATCTTTTAGTGAATTCAACTCAACAAATATTCAACAAGTGCCTAGGTTTTTAACGTTTTCTAACCAAAATATAAGTAACATTTTAAATCCTATATAAATATATAGTTCTTCTGAAGCCCATGACTTCTGGTCAAACCACTTCTCACAGGCTCTATGTTGGCCTCTCTCAAGTCCTCTCTCAAGTTGGCCTCTCTCCAAGTCCCTTCTCCTTCTTTTAGAGACTGTAATTCTTGGCTCACAGGATTCCTCCTTTCTTCCCTTCTCTTGTCAGTATTTGCAATGACTTCTTCATCCAGGTATCACTTCCTCAAACACACCTCCCATGACAACTTTTTAAAAAAAAATTTCCTAAAGAAAGACAGACTAATGTCCATTTCTATCTTCAACGGACGTTTGGTGAACACAGTAATCTCACAAGGTGATGTTTGGTATCTAGTTCCTCTACAGACACTTTTTATATTATGTGGTAAAGTTTTTTTGTCACATGCATGTTGGAAATATATATATATATTTATAATCAAAACAATCATGTTGCTTAGCCATATAGCAAGAATCAAGATGGTATGTGAGAAGAACACACCCGCTTGTGGCTCCTGAAGAAGTCAGTGAGGATGGCCCATTGATTGAAGCAACTATGTGTTTTCTGTTTATTTTTATTAAAATATATTGATGTAATTCAAATTATACAAAGTGTGGATATGAATTTAAAATTTTTAAGTAGGAAAATTCAGTGTCTAGCTTGCAATGAAGATACCACATCAAATGTGGGGGGTACCCAAACTTTTACCTTTTATTAATAAGCAACCAGAACCAGTTAGAAGTGATTAAAATAGAATCAATGGCATCAATTTTCATTCCTGTTTCATGTGGTATGAAAAAAACCAAGTTGACAATGATTGACCAAATGCTGGTCTTTGGAGCAAAGAAATAAAAGCAGTATACAAATGTTAAATATTGATATTTATTCTATTTTTCTCTCTAATGTAATTAAAATTTTGGCAGAAAATTTGACAGCAATAGGACAAGAAGATACAAGAACTGAGGAAGATGGTAGAGGCTTTTCATAATTTTGGAGTACTAGCCATTTGTTTTAAAGTAAAAGGACATTGTAGGCCTATTTATCTTCTCTCCTTTCCAGACCTCCACCAAACAAAGGACTTCAGAGGAGAGACATGGGCAGCAGTTCAGAGAGTTCAACGGATTTGGAAAGATGAAAAGCAAATGCCGAACTGCTAACTGACTTAAGTGTGAGAAGTATCCTCCTAGGAGATGGACACTCAGCAATACCAGAAAGCAAGAAGTCCAAGTGTAGGGCTTTCAGAAAAGTGTCAGTTGAAAGACTTAATTTGCATGCAGAATAACTGGGTGACCAGGTCCCTTCTGGTACCCTAGGGAGTCAGGCAACCACGCCTCCTCAACCCCAGAGGAAACCAGAGAGTTATTATCTGGATAAACTGAACAGAGAAATATGCAGACTAAGAAATCCATAGGTAAGAGGATTAAAACAGGAGAATTACTGAACATCTCAAACCTGAACTAGGCCCACACATGTATGGGCAACTAATTTTCAACAAAGGAACCAAAAACATACAATGGATAAATGGAAGTTTCTTCAATAAATGGTGTTGGACAAAAGGAAAAGCCATGTGCAAAAGAATGAAAATAGACTACAATCTGACACCATGTACAAAAATTAACTCAAAATAGATTAAAGACTTGAATATAAGACCTGAAACAATAAAATACATAGAAGAAAACATAGGCATTAAACTTATGGACCTTGGTCTCAGAGGGAATATTGGGAACTTGACCCCAAAGGCATGGGAAGCAAAAGCAAAAATAAATGAATGGGACTATATCAAACTAAAAAGCTTCTGCACAGCAAAAAAAACCATCAACAAAACAAAAAGGCAGACAACTGAATGGGAGAAGATATTTGCAAACAACACCTCCAATAATGGTCTAATATCCAATAAAGAAAGAACTTATACAACTCAACAAAAAATGCCACGCAATCCAATTTAAAAAATGGGCAGAGGACCTGAACAGACACTTCTCCCAAGAAGACATACAGACAGCTAACAGATATATGAAAAGACTCTCAATTTCACTAACTGTGAGGGAAATGCAAATCAAAACCACAATGAGTACCACCTTACACCTGTTAGTATCAATAAGACAAGAAGTAAGTAAGTGTTGGAGAGGGTGTACAGAAAAGGGAACCCTTTTACACTGCTGGTGGGAATGTAAATTGGTACAGCCACTATGGATAACAGTATGGAGCTTCCTCAAAATATTAAGAATAGAGATACCATATGACTCAGCAATCCCTCTACTGGGTATATACCCCCAATATTTTAAAGCACTTATTCATAAAGATATATGTACCCCTATGTTAATTGCAGCATTTTCCCAAGAGCCAAGACATGAAGACAACCTAAGTGTCCTTCGATGATGATTGGATAAAGAAGATATGGTACATACATACTACTCAGCCATAAAAATGACACAATGAAATATTGCCATTTGCAGCAACATGGACGGATCTTGAGAGTATCATACTAGGTGAAATAAGTCAGATGGAAAAGGACAAGAGCCATGTGAGTTCACTCATATGTGGGATAGAAAACAGAAAGCAACAATGAACAAATAAAATAAACAAACAAATAGATTCAGGCAATAGTATGGTGATTACCAGAGGGGGAGAGCAATGGAGGGAAGTTGAAGAGGATAAAGAGGGCTGAATATATGATGACAGAAGAAGACTAGATTTTGGGGGGTGACCACACAATGCAATATACAGATGATGTATTATAGAATTTTATATAATGTTATTAACCAATGTTATCCCAATAAATTTAACTTAAAAAGAATTCACTACACACACACACACCCCTGAACCGGGCACCATATATCATTTGGCTTTAAATCTATCGTACATGTATGTTTTATTAAAAATTAAAAAAATGTAAAAGGTAAAATAACAATGAACTTTGCTCTAATTGTATATCTGCTTCATCATATTCTTTATTGTTCATCTTAAATTTTTTCTTTCCTTTTTTGGAGTTAGCAGTCTGATAGCCTGAAATCTTGGTCCACAGACTTTACAAATAGTTATTCTTCAACATAAACTCCTACACCTTTATACCCTAAAGCAGGGACTAGCAAACTCCAGCCCATGAGCCAAATCTAGCTAGATGTCTCTTTTTGTACAGCCTGTGGGCTAAGAACGAATCCTACATTGTTTAGATGGTTGGGGCTGGGGGAGGTAGGAAATCAAAACAAGAATATTTGGTGGCATGAAATAATTATATGAAGTTAAATTTCAGTGGCCATAAATAAAGCTGTATTGAAACACAGAGCCACTGTGATTCATTTACGTATTATCTACGGCTGCTTTCGTGCTACAATGGCAGGGATGTATGGCCCACAGAGATGAAAACATTTACTAGCCAGTCTTTTACAGAAAAAGGGCTGACCCGTGCCCTACAGGTCCAGGCACAATCCTGATACTAGCTCAAACCTCCCTGTCTCATTTCTTTTCTTCATTTGCCTTCTCATCCTCAATTATCCTTCAGAGTATTTTCATCCTAGGACTAGCCTGAGCTCCCCCCTCTCCTCTTAACCTCTATTCCTATAACATCTATGTGGGTGATTTATTCAATACCATAGACTTAGAATTCCTTCACTTCCTAATAGAAAGACCTTCTCTCCACGCAAGCAATCCTCTGAATCCATGGCAATCCCCTAGACTTCAATAGTGTGGAACAGCTCTACCCTAGAAATCTTAAACTCCAGAATCCCCATTTTAGACCATAGCTTCTTGCCCTTTCAGGTCTCTCACTCTCTTACTCCCAGGATATTTACTCTGTAGTTAACACCCCAGTTTCCTCTGGTTTCAGTTTATTCCCTAGCCAACCTAGATTGCACACCTCATTATCTCACCACTGTCTCGACATCCTGTTTTTGCATTGAACCAAAGTTCCAGCTCAGCCAACTGATAAGTATACAAGGAATAATTTAGAGAAGTTGCATTTTATAACCATCATCATAATTGAAACATGCAAGAATCATCAATGGATGCCAAAACTAACAAGTGAAAATTAAAGAATAGGATCTTTACATAATCTACATAGTTTCCAAGCATCTAGCTCCCCACAAACTACTTATTAAAAAGGTGAAAACAGTAAACTTATAGTAAAAAAACCTAGCACATGCCACCTTAACCAAGTGATCAAAGTTAGTGTCACCAATAATGGGACAAGTTGACATGTGCCTCTTAGTGTAATGCACTGATAAAGACACATTACTTGCATAGTATCCCTGCCAAAAACATAGAACCCAAGTTTTACAATAAGGAAACAACTAGATAAACCAGAATTGATGAACATACAAAAAAAAAAAAAAAAAAGACTAGGCTGTATGCTTTAAAAACATTAGTGTATGAAAGACAAAGAAAGTCTGAAAAACTCTTCCAGATAAAATACGATGAAAAACACTACATTGAATGCAATTCTCAATCCTAAAAATCCTGGATTTTTTTTTAAGCTATAAAGATATTGAGACAATTGGAAACCTGAATATGGACTATGCATTCAATAATAGTATTATGTTGATGTTAAATTTATTGAGTGGAGTCATTGTAATATGGTTATTCAGAAGACACAGACAATCAAAGTCTAACTCATTCTCAAATGGTTCAACAACATTAAGTGTTATATATATGAAAGTGATAAAGCAAATAGAGCAAAATGTTAACAGTTGGTGAATCTAATGAAGGGTATAGAGAAGTTCATTCTTTCAACTTTTTATTTTGAAAAGCCTTAAAACCGTAAAAACTATTAAAAACTCCAGGTCAAATTCAACCATCTGATTATGATGCTCTCATATTCAGGCTGTTAAGAACATCAAATGAAGACAAGCATGAAGACTAAGCTATGCCCCATATTACCTAGTTGACTCACATCCCATTTGCTGGGTAGCTTTTCTTTACCTTCATCCCAATCCTCAAACTATCTCAAATACCCTCACCATCTTCCTACTTCCTGGAAAACTGCGCTTATCAACTTCCTCTCTTTCCCACTAACTATAAGCTTGTCTATATCACCCATCTTGCCCCTTTTCCCCCAAAAGCTCATTCCTCCAAGTGTCCTGTGAGTTCTCATGCCCTCCCAACACTTCAAAAAAAATGTGATCCCTCAGTTAAAACCCCTATATCTCCCCCAACTCCCCTCTTTCTCTTCACTGGCTCTTTCTCCTCTATAAACAAACATACTAAAGTTTCTCCCAACTTGAAACAACTTTAAAACGCAAACCCAAGATCTCCTCTAGCTACATTTTGTAATTCTGCTTCCCCTCCAAGCTCCTTGAGAGAACCTCTCCCTGGGCTCTCTACTTCTTCAGCATCATTCATGCTTCAGTCTTGAGCCCCAGATGCTGGCTCTCCTCTTTCTCCCTCACGACTCCACCCATGCCCTTCTGTAATCGGAAAGCCAATGGACAGTCAGTTATAGGAGAACTCTCTGCAGTGACTGGTGCTTCCTCACTCCTTCGGGCTTAGAAGGACCCTCTCCCTCCTAGTCAATGGTGCGCTTCTCTCTGGACTTCTCCTGCTCTGACTCTTACTTTCTGAGCCTCCTGGATAGGGTAAGAGTCTCTACAAGGGTTAATTTTGCCAAGGAGTTTCAACAACATTCTCTTTCACAGGCTCCTGAAATGTCCTTGGTCCTCTGGTCTTCTCAAAACATAACACTTAGGCAACCTCATCTAAACGAGCAGTCGTAGTAGCAGCAGCAGCAACAACAAATATATGCCAGGCACTGCACTAAGCACCCTTTAAGTTTTATTAGTTTCTTTGATACAGATATCCAAGTAGGTACTATTATTACCAACATGGTACACATGAGGAAACAAAGTTTAGGGAGGTTAAGGAACTTGTCAAAATCTCTGTTAGTAAGTAATGAAGTTTGAAACTCTCTCTCTTTTTTTTTCCCTGATTCCAGAGGCTGTGCTATGAAACTCCCACAAAATCATTAAGACAACATAAGCATAAAAGCAGGAAAGAAACAGAAACTAAATGGCTAATAGGACATTCAGACTATGAGGTCTGAGTGAGTCCACAATGCATTACATTAAAATTGAAGTTGAAAAAGGGCTTCGTGTTCTGCATTTATTTACTAACACCACGGGATGGGGTAAGATCCCCTACAAGTTCTATTTTGTTAAAAAAAACAACCTCAGCAATTATTACTGTACTTTGTGTGTTACTGTTCTAAGGTTCACTAATACCTTTTCTAAAAGTATTCCACCTGTAGGTAGTCTTAAAGGTACCCTCACTCTTTGTGAGTCTAGTATCTTCTAGTTGCTTTCGTGTTCTGCCATTCAATGGACATTTTTGCAGAGAAAAAAAAAACAATTTTTATAGAAATTGGAGTCTACTTTTTAATGATGCAGTAACTACATAGAGGAAGGATATAGAGAAATTCTAAACTGCCAAATTGTTTTCTCACCTGCCTACAAATGTACAAAGTCTGTAATACATGGTAAACATGGGGGTCATTTCTGTGAGCAGAACCTCTGAGAAATGATCCAATAGATTTTTGTCCTATTGTCATTTGAACGTTACTGACAGATTTATTTCACTCTGGCACGCCATCATAACAGTTGAGCTTTTAGGCAGTGGGAGTAATAAAATTCCACAAAGAAATTAAAGACTCTTAATGTCTGGATCATGCAGTTCTTTTCCTTTGTGAAAGCAATTAGAAAGGTAAGGAGATCTAACTGTATATTGGTAGCATTCCAGGAGGGTTTCAAAAGGTCAGATGGTCATGGAATCATAGAACTGAAAATTGAAAAATACCTGCTCCCTGGAAGGTAACTTAATAGTCCTCATTTTACAGATGAGGCCATAAAGAGCCAGAGAGGCTAACTAGTAAGAAATGGAAAGGGAGAGGAGAAGGTAGAGGTGATTCAACTCTCCTATCTCAATCAGATCTGGGGCTTTGAACCAGAAGTTCAGAATCACCCACAGAAATTTAAAAACCCACATGCCCACAACAAGCCAAAGACTGGGAGAAAATATTTGCAAATCACATATCTGATAAAGGATTTGTGTTCAGATATACAAAGAGTACTTAAAATGAAACAAGAAAACAAACGACCCAATTAAAAATTGGGAAAGACATCTGAACAGACCACTTATCAAAGGAGATATACTGATGGTATATAAGCATATAAAAAGGTGCTCAACATTATTTGTCTTAGGGAAGTGCAAATTAAGACAACAAGATATTGTTATAAATTTATTAGAACAGATAAAGCCCCAAAATCTGACAATACCAAATTCTGGCAAAGATCCCGAGCAACAATCCACCATTGCTGGTGGGAATGTGAAATGGTACAGCACATTGGAAGACACTTTGGCTGTTAATTGCAAAGCTAAACATAAACATACCGTACCATCCAGTAATCACCCTTCTTAGTATTTACCCAACTGACTGGAAAACATACATCTACACAAAAACCTGCACATAAATGTTTATGACTGTTATATTCATCATCACCAAAAACTGGGAGCAACCAAAAAAGCCTTCAATAGATTAATGGATGAACAAACTATGATACGTCCATATTATGGAATATTATTCAGCAATCAAAAGGAATAAGCTACTAATTCATGCAACAACATGGAAGAATTTTAAATGTACATTGTTAAGTAAAAGGACACAGTTTCAAAAGATTATGCAGTGTATGATTCCAATCACATAGCATTTTGGAAAAGGGAACACTGTAGAGATGTAAAATGGGTTAAACTCACCAGGAGTTTTGGGAGAGAAGAGTACTGACTAGATAAAGCACAGGAGATATTTTAGGACAGTGCAGCTATTCTGTATGGTAAAATAGTAGTGCATAGATAACACTATGCATTTGACAAAACCCATGGAATTATGCAGCATAAATAGTAAATCTAAATGTATGCAAGCTTAAAAATAAATCTACCAGGAGATGATGGAATGCAGACTGTGACAAAATAACAATTATTAATATATGGTATAAACTCAATGAAAGGTTTCGGTGAAAAACAGTGTTGACCTAAGTAACTTTGGAAATAACTAAAACAAAAAGGAACTGTACATTGGCACTGCACTCTAATTGGTAAAGTTGTTTCCCCTGGGGTACACGTTAACAGTTCCGAAACTGTTATACATGCATAGTGGAAATGAAAACTTAGTAAAATAGATGGTGGGAGCCAGGTTTCTCTCACTTTTGAAGAGGGAAGTTACTAATAAGAAAAAAGGGACGGCTAGAATAAGCCATGTATGTAGTACTGGCTTAGAGTGGAAGATATTATGACCTCATGTTTAGCTTAGGAATGACACAGATGGTTATAGAAATAGTTACAGATATGTATGATACACAGGTTCATATTTCCTAGCTCTACCTGTTGAGAAAACCGAGATGCAATGATACCCCATCAACAAGCACACTCAGCACCCAGATCTTTTGTTTCTAACACCATTCTCCAGTAAAAGGAACACGCCCCCTTGGAGAAATTGCTGATTCCAGGGCTGGGGCACAGAATACACATGACCCACAGAATGAACCTAGAGCACCTTCTAATGTCAGAAAGGAAAGAAATGCTCAAAAACAAAATAATAATGGTGGCATGTCAAAGAGACACAGGAATTAACCTAAAAGTTATCAATGACCAAGCCAAGGTATAAAATAAATGTCAGTATTTATATCAGTATGGACTCATATCAATGATTAAATAAATAAGCAAATAAATAAAGAAGAAGATACAAGTTCTGTGCAGGAGAATTCCAAATATGTGTATGTACTTTGTCCTCAAGAACGTGAAGCACAACTATCTCCCCGTTCCCTAGGTGAGGGTGGGTTGTACACAGTAACTTCCTTCCAAAGTATACTTATCGAGAGGGCAAAAGGGTAACACCACAGTGGAGAAACCTGACAAGCACTACCTCAGGCAGGTGATCAAGGTCAACATTAACAATGATAAGTCATATTCACAGCTTGTACCCTTTTCCTTCACCTCTTTGGCCTTCTCGCCCAAAACTTCAGTTAACCATAAGAAAAACATTAGAGAAACCCAAACTGAGGGACTTGCCACAAAATACCTAACCAGTACTTTTGGAAACCGTCAAGGACATCAAAAAAGGAAAATGTGAGATACTGTCACTGCCAACAGGTCGCTAAAGAGACATGAGGACTAAATATAATGTGCTATCCTGAGTGGGATCCTGGAACACAAAAAGAACATTAGGGGAAAACTAATGAAATGTGAGTAAAGTATGGAGTTTAGTTAATAATAATAATAATACGTCATTACTTGTGGTAAATACACAATAGAAATATAAGTAATTAACAATGGGGGAAACTGGGTGCTGGGTATCTGGGAACTGTCTCCACTACTTTTGCAACTTTTTTGTAAATTGAAAATGACTCTAAAATAAAAAGTGTATTTAAAAAAACTAAAACCTACTTGTCTGACCTCCACCTGAAGAGATCTGGATTCAGTCAGTGTGGGAACACTGCCATGAATAGAAGCTAACAGTTAATACTAAGTAATGGACAACAAGCAATGAACAAATCTACCTCTAAAGAATTTAGCCAATGTATCCCAGCTTCTTATTACTCACCTAACGCAATCAATCATATGTTTGATAAACATTTACAGAAGGCCTTACCATCTGCTAGGGAACGCGGCAAGTTACTGTGAATCAAAACCTAAGCCAATGTTTTCCAAACAGTGGGTCACAACACTATTAGTAGGTCATGATATCAACCTAGTGGGCCACAACCAGCATTTTTTCCCTAATGAAATAAAAGGATAAAAAATATCAGAATGCAATTTATATAATAAATTTGCTTTAGGAAATTATTTTGAGTAAGTGTGTGCTTGTCTTGGGTTAAGGCAAAAAATGCATTTCTTAATGCAGATTAAAGTCAAAAGAACTTGAATCTTACCACATTAAATTATGTCCCAGGCCTCAAGGAGCTAATTTACTAGAGACAAGTAAATCTTGGAAGAAAGATATTTTTTCACTTATAGCATAATGAAACTGTTTTCTATGATTCATACAAAAAATAGTACAATGCTAACCCGTGCACAAAATCTTAGCTTATGTAGTATCACTGCATATGTCAATTATTATTTTTATTTTTTTCTTTCACGTCAGACAGGTAATGGGCCGATGTCGTAACAAGGTTTGTGGGAGGCACATCTCACGCAAGAGCGTGAAGACCCATCATCACACTTATGAACTACAAAAGGATCAATTATTGTTTTTTAAGTTTTATTAAATTTATTGGGGTGACATTGGTTAGTAAAATTATATACTTGTAGGTTTCAAGTGTATGAGGTCTGATAATTAAATTCGCAAACTTGTTCCAACAACGTTGCTAAACTTTTTTTGATATTAGAGGGATTATTCATTATGAATTTGTACCAATTGGACAGTTAACCAAGTTTACTATTTGGAAGGGCTGAAAAGGCTGAGTGGCAAAGTTGGACAACCTGAACTTTTTGCCAACAAATCATGGCTCTTGCATCATGACCATGTACCAGCTCACAGGACACTGTCTGTGATGGGGTTTTTAGCCAGTAAACAAATCACTGTATTGGAACACCCCCCCTACTCACCTGATCTGGCCCCCAATGACTTCTTTCTTTACCCAAAGATAAAGGAAATATTGAAAGGAAGACATTTTGATGACATTCAGGACATCAAGAGTAATATGATGACAGCCCTGATGGCCATTCCAGAAAAAGAGTTCTAAAATTGCTTTGAAGGGTGGACTAGGTGCCTGTGTTGGTGGATAGCTTCCCAAGGGGAGTACTTCAAAGGTGACTGTAGTGATATTCAGCAATGAGGTATGTAGCAGTTTTTCTAGGATGAGTTGGCGAACTTAACTGGCAGACCTCATACATTTCTATAATACATTGTCTATATATATTGCATTGTGTTCACCACCCAAAGTCAGTTCTTCCATTACCATATATTTGACCCCCTTTACCTTCTTCTACCACTCCCCCCCACCCCATACACTCTGATAACCATTAAACTGTTGTCTGTGTCTATAAGTTTTTGTTTGTTTGTCTTGTTCATTTGTTGCCTTTGGTTTTATATCCCACATATAAATGAAGTCATGTAGTTTTCAACTTTTTCTGTCTGACTTATTTCACTTAGTATGATGATCTCACGATCCATCCATGTTGCCACAAATGGCAGAATTTCATATTTTCTTATGGCCAATTAATATTTCATTGTATATATGTACCACATCTTCTTTATCTAATCATCTATCGAAGGACACTTTGGTTGTTTCCATGTCTTATGTATATTTATTTACTTATCATTTGTTCTACCTGTTATTGACTGAATTGTGTCCGCCTCCAAATTCATATATTGAAGACTTAACCAAATGTGACTGTATTTGAAAATAGGGCCATTAGAGAGATAATTAAGGTTAAATGAGGTCATAAGGTTAGGTTTCTAATCCAATAGAATTAGTGTCCTTATAGAAAGAGGAAGAGACACTGGAGTTCTCTCCCTCTCTCTCCACACCCATGGGAGACCATGGGAGGGCATAGTGAGAAGGCAGCTGTCTATAAACCAAGAAGAGAGTTCTCACCAGACACCAACCTTGCCGGCACTTTGATCTTGGGCTTCCAGCCTCCAGACTGTGAGAAAATACTTCTGTTGTTTAGGCCGCCCCGTTTGTGGTATTTTGTTAGGGGACCCCTAGCAGACAAATATACAACTATACCTCCAAAAGGAATTTAAGGTGACCAACTAAGATACTCATCCAGGCTATGGAATTTAGAGACCTGACACTCAACTGCTGTACAAATTTTCTCTACAATGGCCTAAAAAATGTCTGATGTGATATTTTTATAGAAATCCAAACATCATGCTTTTCCAATAATTCAATTATACCTAAGACTCTGATTTGCTTACTAAGTTTGTTTAGCTGGTATTCTGAGTTAGAATATACACACATTTCTATTCTCTAGATCACTTCCACAAGCACACAGCGATGCTTAATATAAATTTGTATTTAAGCTTTTGGATGCCCTGCAAACCATTGTACCTACTGGTAAGAAGATCAAAAGTTTTCTATTTAAAGACTGAAAAACAAACTTTTCAATTTAAGATTTCCAGGTTGGACCAATTCACCTTAGGGTTCTCAAATGCAAATTATTAATAAAACAATCTGAAGCACAAAGATATTAATAAAACAATCTGAAGCACAAAGTTTTTAAGAAGTTAAATCAAAGTATTCAGAACAAAAAGTGAAATTAAGAGTGAGAGCCTCTGTTTGACTTCTTCCACATTTCCCAGAAAAGAGGCGGGTGAGGAAGAGTGAACAGAACACAAGAAACTAAGAAGGACGGGGGGAGAAGGAGTTAATGGGTGGAATAGACAAGAGGGTGCACAAACCACTGAAATGTGAGGGAATAAAAGGAAAACAGTCAAAATGGCAGCACTGATCCCCATTCTCACCAAGCTCCGGCATCAACTATACACAGTGAAAAGCATCTATACAAGAACCATATTCAGATTCTGAGATTGTGCAATGGTCGAATTTACACCAACATAACCTCTTGCTTCAACAGATGAAAGCTACTTTAAATGTTCCTCTTTTGAAATGAGGTTAGATATTGTAAAGTCTCTTTTAAATAAATATCTTTTAAAGATACTGGGAAACACTTCGCTCTGTTGGGGAAATCTGAATCATGTTTGCTGACCTTACTATTACATATCCATTCTGATTGTCTCAATTTCTCCATTCTCGCTAATATGTCTACAGACTCATGTATAATAAGACCTTAAAGAAAGAATTTTGCTGATGATCCCCATGGCCTCAGAATATCATTCATTTTGATATGAGAATAAAATGCCTTACAGCATTTTAAGAGAAACAGAAGACAAGGAAATGCAAAGAAATCCAAAAACGCATAGGACTGTCCCTTTAAAGTCTCAGCACCTGAAAGAATTCAACTAATGGCTCAGATAGTCCTTTATCACATTTACTTATTACAATTTTATGCTATAACCAAAGCAGAGTTCCTTTGAGAAGTTAATTATTGAACTATATACAGTTACTGTATAAGCCATTAACTTTTCAGACATCTTTACCTCTTTTGACTACTCTAAACTTAACTGTTACTCTTGTAAGTGTTCCAGAATATATTAGTATAAAACACATTATATATTTTAAATTATATTTTTTAAAAATCATGTCTCTGTAGTCTCTTAATGCAAATAAACATCCTATCTTAATTGTGGTGGCAGCTCTAAGGGTAAACACATTTGTCAAAACTCAAGCTGTACATTGAGATTGTTTGCATTTTATTGTTTGGAAATTATAACTTAACAAAGCCAATAAGAAAAAAAAAGGCTCTACCATGGGTTATGAGGATGTAGAGAGCAAAAAAGAAAAAAAAAATTGGCTTAATTTAAAAAGAAAGCCAGACCACTTTAGGAGGAAGAACTTAAAAGTGAGAAATAAAAATTCACAATTACGTGCTGATTTTAGGGTACCAT
Organism: Rhinolophus hipposideros; assembly: GCF_964194185.1. NCBI lineage: Eukaryota > Metazoa > Chordata > Mammalia > Chiroptera > Rhinolophidae > Rhinolophus > Rhinolophus hipposideros. The sequence continues at coordinate 19,651,730 of NC_138049.1, read as the reverse complement.
TGTAATTTGACCTGCGCCTTTCCTACAGTGAAATACATAGAAGAAAACATTCTCTGAAATCCTGATATCTGACAACATAAGAAAAGAAGAAGAAAATCTGGATAAACTAGCTCTATTCTAGACAATCATCTGTTTTCTTTGCCCAACTTCTGGGCGGCTGAGGGTGTGGAGAATGTCAAATACCCATAGCAAGTGGGTCCTGCAAAGCACATAGTACTCACACATGATGCATGCGGAACTACGGTACCATCCATGTTGTATTTTTTCCTCATTACAAAAATATACACTCCTTTTAGAAGTCTATCAAGAACTGGATGACACTTAAAATCTTCACCACCATCATTACCCCACCATCCAATTACAATTATAATATGCCTTCCATTTTCTCCTCGCCATGTTTTGTATTATTAAGATGATCTGGAATAAATACAGTCTGGATTCTGGTCTCACCCTGAACACAGACATCTTCCCCTGACATTCACTTGTAAACATATGAGGAATTTCCTGTAATATTATTTATACAGGTTGCATGGTAATCTATTATGTAGCTATATCACAGTCCAAGCGAAACCATTCTCCAATTATTGAATTTCTATATTGTTATCATTTTTTTTTAATTTTACAAAGAATGCAATAAACACTTTTATGTATAAAGCTTTCAACGTATTTAAAATTATATCCTGAGGTAAGGAAAGCATTCCTAATTTTGACACAAATTCCAAAAACCACGAAGGAAAAAGCTGATAAATTCAACAATATAACAAAATCACATTTTCTGCATGACAAACACACCATAAGCACAGTTAAAAGGCAACAACTTTTAACTTAGGAGGAATGAACTGTGACTCATAACAAAGGGCTAATTTCCTTAATGTGGAGAGATCTTCTACAGATAGTAAAGAAAAGACCAACAACAATTCAATACACAGAAAAATGAGCAAAGGATATGAACACACACAGTTCCTTTCGTGAAGACTAGAGAGAGCTCTTAAATCTATTAAAAGATACTCATCATAAGAGAAATGCAAATTAAAACTAAGCTAAGATTTTTCACTTATCAGATTGGCAAAGATTCCTTCTGAGATTCTAACACATACTGTGCTGTGAAGAGTTTGGAGAAAGGCACTCATCCCTCTTGTATTGCTGGTGGAAGTATGAATTAATACAGCCCTACGGAAGGCAAGTGGGCAATATCTATCAAAAATATACATGTGTGAACCTTTTGCTTGCACAGTTCCATGTTAAAGAATATATCCTATAGATAAACTAACGTGCTATTATTACTAAGTTAGGCATAAAGCATTATTTATAACAGCAAAAGCCCAATAATAAAATATATAAATTTTCATACATTGACACAATGAAATAGAATGCAGCTGATTAAAAAACAAAAAAGGAGGAAACTTCATGTACTGACATGTAACTGATAAAAAATTTTTTTTAAAAAAGAGGAAGCTCTTCATATAATAATTTCCAAGGTATTAGTAAGTAAAAGAGCAAAATGCTGACCAGTTTAGATAGCATGTTACTAGCTGGAGTATAGCGAGAAGGGGATCTCTCTCTCTCTCTCTCTCTCTCTCTCTCTCTCTCTCTCTCTCTCTCTCTGTTTCTCTCTCTCTCTCTCTCTCACACACACACACACACAGAGATTTGAATGAATAATGTGCAATATACCTCTGAAAAGATACACATGTGGTTTTTTTTAACAAGCACTCACTATCCACCCTTTAGTGCCTTTTGATTTGAAAAACATGTTAATGTATTTCTAGTAGAATAATAAAATTTTAATGTTTCTTTTGGGATGGAAATCTAGGAGATATCTACCTCCATCTAGACGTAGAATCATCCAGTCAGAGTATAAACTCTGTAAAACTCTTGACTGTTGAATTGCTTTTCCAAAGGATTTACCAAATTCTGTTTCTGGTACCAATTTGTGAGTATCTTTCACAGGTATTATAGGCAACACAAGATCTTTATATTTGATAAACTGATTAGAAACACAGCATTTTTATTTACATATCTTGTAATCTCAGTTTGAGCATTTTTCACACTTTGAAAGCTCTTTATGTCTAATCTTTTGTGATTTACCCAGTCACAACCTTTTCCTTTTGACTTATTTGGGACAATGTTTCCCCTAAAATACATTATACTGTATATCAACCTTCTCCCTGCAACTTCTTTAAAATTAGTTTTTATCTGCCTTGTAAGTTTTAGCTGTTTGACAGAAGTTTTAACTTCTTGTGTATTCAATTACAAAGTGTGATTAAGTTTGCGATTAAGTTCGCAAACTTGTCACAATGATGTTGCTAACCTTTTTGATTATCAGAGGGATTATTCATTATGAATTTGTACCAACTGCACAAACAGTTAACCAAGTTTCCTATTTGGAAGTGCTGAAAAGGCTGCATGAAAAAGTTAGACGACCTGAACTTTTCACCAACAATTCATGGCTCTTGCATCACGACAATACACCAGCTCACACGACCCTGTCTCTGAGGGAGTTTTTAGCCAGTAAACAAATCACTGTATTGGGACACCCTCCCTACTCACCTGATCTGGCCCCCAATGACTTCTTTTTTTACCCAAAGATAAAGGAAATATTGAAAGGAAGACATTTTCATGACATTTAGGACATCAAGAGTAATTCGAGGACAGCTCTGATGGCCAATACAGAAAAAGAGTTCCAAAATTGCTCTGAAGTGTGGACTAGGTGCTGGCGTCTGGGCACAGCTTCCCAAGGTTTGTACTTCGAAGGTGACTGTAGTGATATTCAGCAATGAGGTATGTAGCACTTTTTCTAGGATGAGTTCGTGAACTTGTCAGACCTCCATAGTCATAATTTCCTGAATCTACTTCAATTCCAAGCATTCTTTGGTTGGTACTATGTACCAGGCAGTATTAAGCCCTGCAAGTACAGAATTGAGAGACACAGTCTACTAGGGGTAACTGGCGTGTGACAGGTAATTCTGATACAACGTGGTAAGTGAAGATGAAGGACCACATGTATTATGGACACACCAAGTCTGGCTACTTAGTTCAATGTGGCAACAGAGTCCAATTTTCTAGACGAGATGATTCTATAGAGTAATTCAGAAAATAAAGACATCAGCCAATAAACAATCCCTGGCATGGGATGAGAAAGCTAGGTGCTATGGACTGAATGTCTGTGTTCCCCATAATATTCATATGTTGAAGTACTAATCCCCAATATGATTGTATTTGAAGAAGGGGCATTTGGGAGATAATTAGGGTTAAATGAGGTCCTGAGGGTACAGTTCCCATTATGGGCCATTAAAAGGGTATGATGAAACCAGAGCATGCAAACACCAAGAAAAGGCAATGTGAGGGTGTAACCAGGAAGAGGGCCCTCACTACAAATCCCACAACTCTGATACCCTGGTCTTGGACTGCCAGTCTCCAAAACTGTGAGAAATAAATATTTGTTGTTGAAGCCACCTGGTCTATTGTATTCTGTTATGGCAGCCCAAACTGACTAAGCAGAAACTGGTACTGAGAAGTGGGGTGCTGCTGTAACAAATTCCTAAAAACATATGGAAGGGGCTTTGGAACTTCCATATTTTGAAAAATATGGAAGGGGCTTTTGGGTAGAGGTTGCAAGCATTTTCAAATGCATGCTAGAAAAGCTGATATTGCTATGACGACATTTTTAAAGGAGATTCTGGTGAGAGCTCAAAAAGAAAAGAGGAGAACTGTAGAGAGAGCCTTTGTCCATCTTCTTAGAGAATACATAGGTCGTCATGTACAGAATATTGGTAGAGACATGGTAAAAGCCATCCTGATGAGATCTCAGATGAAGGTTACGTTGGACCATGGAGAAAGCCAATCCTTGTTTTAAAGTGGCAAAGAACTTGGCTGAATTTTGTTCATGTTCTAGGATTTTGTGGAAAGTAGAACCTCCAACCAATGAAATTGGATATTTTGCTGTAGAGATTTCTATGCAAAGTTTTAAAGGAGCTGCTTGGTTCCTCCCAATGGCTTAGAGTAAAATTAGAAAGAGAGAAATGAATTGAAGGAATTGTTAAGCAAAAAAGAAACCAGAACTTAAAAAGATTTAGAAAATACTTAGCTTACCCATATTGCACATACTGAGAAAGCATGTTCAGAGGAGAATATCAAGGGTGGGGCTGACCAACCATTTGATAAGGAGCTTAGTATGGTGTGAACCATGGACCTAATCAGCCACCCCAGGAGGAACACTGACAGTTTGAACTGAAGGAAGCAGAGATGGGATAAAGTGAAGGAAGGCTCTCAGACTTCTCAGACCTTACAGGACCTGACGTTGAATTTATGTGGTTGCAAACATGTGCTATTCTTTAAGACAAAGGGAGAATGACACTGAAGATTCATAGATTCAGAGATCAGGGCTGCCACTCCCACCACAGATCCAGAGTGCATGGGCCCACGTGTGTTTGGGGGGTGAGGTGGGGGGCGGGCCAAGGCTGCCCCAACCTTGGTTTTAAAGTGTGGAACCGCTGCCAAGCAGTGTTGTATAGGTGGGGCTGCCCAGAGAAATGGAGACATGACCCTCACCTGGCAGAGCCAAGAGTCGAGACAGTTGCCCCAGTGGGTCCTGAAGGCAGAACTTCCAGCCAAAGAGGATTATTCTTGAAACTTAAAGTCCAACGGAGTTTGTCTTGATAGGTTATGGACTTGCTTGAGACTCACCATGCCTTCCTTCTTTCCTATTTCTCCCTTTTGGAAGGGGAATGTCTGTCTATCTTATGTCTTTCCTACCTTTGTACTTTAGAAGCACATAACTTGTTTGGTTTCACAGGTTCACAGCTGGAGAGGAATTTTGACTCAGGATGAATCATACTTCAAGTCTCACCAATAACTGATTTAGACGATATTGAGATGAGACTTTGGACTTTAAAGTTGATGCTGGAATGAGTTAAGACTTTTGGAGCTGTTGAGATATAATGAATGTATTTGCATGTGGGAAGGACATGAATTTGGGGTGGGGGCACTGGGAGTAGAATGTTATGGACTGACTGTTTGGATCCTCCCAAAATTCATATGTCAATGGCCTAACTCCCAAATATGATAGTATTTGGAGGGGAGACCTTTGCAAGATGATTAGGTTTAGATGAGGTCATGAAGGTAGAGCTCCATGATGGGATTATCAAAAAATGATAAGGGGATAATGTCACTAGAGCTCTCTTGTTCTCTGGATGCAAGTACTAAGGAAAGGCAATGTGAGCACGTAACCCGTAAGAGGGCCCTCATCAAGAACCCAACTATACTGGCACCCTGATCTTGGACTTCCAACCTCCAGAACTGTGAGAAATAAATGTTTGTTTAAGGCACCAGTCTATGGGATTCTGTTACAACAGCACAAACTGACTGAGATACACTAGATAAAGGGAAGGGCACAAGAAGCACACAGATATGTAAATGGCATGATATCTATAGGGACCCACCAGCTGCCTGTTATCACTAGAGCCTAGAATACACAAGGGAAATGGTGGGAGATAATGCTGAAGAACTAGTGAAGGGTCCACTCAGACTCATGACCTACAGAACTGTGAGGTAATCAAATAAGTGTTTTAAACCACTTAAGTTTATGTTAATTTGTTCTGGCGGCAACAGAAAACTATTATAAACTTTGGTGTCTGGAAGCAGCATGCTGTTATAACAAATACCGAAAAATATGGAATAACCTTGTAATTAGGCAGTGAGTGAAAAGTTTTAAGAAACATGATAGAAAAAAACTGAGATTTACTGGGGCGGCCAGATGATTCAGTTGGTTAGAGCACAAGCTCTGAACAACAGGGTTGCCGGTTCGATTCCCACATGAGCCAGTGAGCTGCGCCCCCCCACAACTAGATTGAAGACAAGGAGCTGCCACTGAGCTTCCTGAGGGACGGCTGGAAGGCTCAGTTGGTTAGAGTGCGAGCTCCTAACAACAAGCCTGCTGGTTCAATTCCCACATGCAATGGTGGGCTGCGATCCCTGCAACTAAGATTGAAAACAGCGTCTGGTCTTGGAGCTGAGAGGCACCCTCCACAACTAGATTGAAGGACAAAGACTTGAAGCTGATGGGCCCACTGTTCCCCAATATTTCCCAATAAATTTTTTTTAAAAGTTAAAAAACAAAACAAAACCCTGAGATTTCCTTGAACAGTTACTAGAAACATGGACATTAAAGGTGCTACTAGTGAGGACTCAGAAGGAAATGAAAATCATAATACTAGAAATAAAGAAAACGACACCTGAAATTGATCTACAAGTGCAATGCAATCTCTATCAATATTCCAGCTAACTTCTTTGTAGAAATTAAGAAGCAGCTCTTCAAATTCATATGGATATTTGAGGGAACCAGGATAACTAAAACAATCCTGAAAAACAAGATCAAAGTTGAAGGGCTCACCCTTCCCAATTTCAAAATTTACTCTAAAGCTACAGTAACCAAGACAGTGTGGTACTCGGTGCTGCTTGTGGGGTTCCAGGATGGCGTGTGGCTCTAGGTGTGACCTCGTGGCCTCTGTATGCCGAGGTGCCAGACAGGGTCATGCGGCCACCCTGAGCCTGGTGATGTGCCCCTGGTGGACCACCCGGGTCAGAGGTCCTGGGCCGTGAATGCGTGGAAGGCAGCAGCCTGGCCTAACCTCTGCCACATTACCTGTGGAACCTCAGTAGGCCCCCAAGCAGCCCCCAGTCTGCATTCCCATGCCAGGAATTGGGAAGATTGCTTTGAGTGCATTTAAGTTTCTTGGTCATCGACCGTATGCCAGGAAGTTTTTAGTATAAGCAAGGATTTCTTTTGTGTGAAAGGGAAAAGCCTGACCATATAACTGCACACATGCCTATCCTATCGCAGCGTAAAATAACGTGCCATTTAAGGTTTAGATCCTGACAACTGTTTCAAGGTGCAGAACTTGGCAGAAATGGAGTAAGTATCACCGGCTTTGCTGGTAAAATATGGGTGCTTGAAGAATAGCTGCTAGCTGAATACTTGGGAACACAAAGTTGACCTAAGGATGTCTGTCCTTGGTGAAGAATTTGAAAACTTGATCTTCACGGGAGTGGCTTGGATCATTTAAAATTTTCAGGAGTCTGAGGACAAAAACTGCCTTTGGACAGTCCATAAAGATACATTTAAAACAGCAGGTCTATGACTAAATACTTAAATGTGAAAAAAAGAGATAATGTGGCACTCATATGTAATAGATACAGGCCAATGGAAGAGAACTGAAAGTCCAAAACTAAATTCAGAAACCTATGGCCAGTTGACTTTTTTACAGAAGTATAAAGATAATTCAATGGGGAAAAGAACAGTCTTTCCAACAAATGGATAAATAAAATATGATATAGCCATATAAAGAAATATTACTTAGCAGCAAAAAGAAATGAAGTACTGATACATCCTACAACATGGATGACCTTTGAAACATTATGCTATGTGAAACAAAATCAGTCACAAAAGACTACATATTGTATGATTCCATTTCTATGAAATGCCCAGAATCAGCAAACAGAGAGATAGAAAGCAGACTGGTCATTGCTTAGGGCTAGTGAGATGGGAGGATTGGGGAATGAGGTTTCTTTTTCAGGTAATGAAAATATTCTAGAATTGATTATGGCGATAGATACACAACAGTATGGATATACTAAATTCTATAGAATTGTACTCTTTTAAATGAGTAAATTCTACAGTATACGAATTATATCTCAGTAAGTTTTTAAAAACAGAAGAAAACTACATCAAGACACATCATAATCAAATTGCTGGAAACTAGTGACAAAGAAAAATAGTTCAAAAGTAGCTGAGGGAGGGAGAAAGGACATAAAGAGAGTAAAAAGACAAACCACAAATTTGGAGATAGGCTTATTATCCCAGAATTATATGGAACTGCTAAATAAATAAGAGGGCGAGATAAACAACCTGAAAGGAAACTGAGCAAAACAGATAAAGAGGTACTTCACTGAAGAATAAACCAAAATGGTCAAGAAACAAGTGAAAACATGGTTGACTTCTTCAGTAATCAGATAATGTAATTTTAAAATGTTAGATGCCATTTCACACTCCAAAATTAAAAAGTCTGACAAGAGCATTTACACTTCTGGTAAGAATATCAAGTAGCATAACCACTTTGACAACCAATTTGTAATACTTAATGAATACAAAGGAGTATATACTAAATGTTTCAGAAATTCTATTTCTATGTATGAATCCTAGAAAAACCTGAGTATGTGTACACCAGGATATATGTACAATGTTCATAGCAAACCTGTTTATAATGGCTAAAGGTCCAAATGTGCATCAACAGAAAAATGAATAAATTGTGGCATATAATGACATTCTTTATGCCAATAAAAATGAATGAAATTATAGTTAGGTTCAAAAAAGCAAGTTTCCAGATAATTTATATCATGTAATTCTACTTAAAAAGTTCAACAATATGAAAAATTAAATATTCATAAATATTAGGTAAATCTGTGAAGGGAATGATAAACATAGAAATCTGCATAATGATAACATTGAAAGGGAAATGAGGGAAAGATTTAGGAAGGAGCTTACAGGGAAATCTAAAGTTAACAGTAAGTAGTAGATACATAGGTTTTCGGAGTACTCAAAATAGAAAATATTTTGTAATTTTTGTATATAGTACCGTGTTTCCCCGAAAATAAGACCTAGCCAGACAATCAGCTCTAATGCGTCTTTTGGAACAAAAATTAATATAAGATCAGGTATTGTATTGTATTATATTATATTGTATTATATTGTATTATATTATAAGACCTGGTCTTATAGTAAAATAAGACCGAGTCTTACATTAATTTTCACTCCAAAAAATGCATTAGAACTGATGGTCTGGCTAGGTCTTATTTTCAGGGAAACATGGTAGTCAATATCTTGTTGAAATTTTTCTAAAAAGAAAATAAAAGCTAATAGGAGGTGAAGAAGATCTTGAATAATCTTTAAAACACTTGGGTAAGAAGAGGAGAGAGAGAAGAGAATACAGTAGTTAGAAGGGGACCAGGGTCAAGAGAAGATTTGGCTTTATTCTTTTCCAGAATTGGCAAACATATGCGCTAAGAGGTGAAAAACAATAGAAATGAGTAGGTTAACAGCAGTAGTAGTAGGAATGGTAGAAATTAACATTCATTAAGAGCTTGTGCCAGATACTGTTCCAAGCCCATCACCTAGGAAAACTGAAGCACGTAGAGGTTAAGCAACATGCCCATGGCCACACATTTAGAAAGTACGAAACCATATTTTAACCTGGCAGACTCTGGCTCCAGAGCCAGGACGTTTATCCTCTGTGTGGTGAACCTCTGATTATGACGGGGAGAATAGAACTGAGGGAGCCAAGCCTTGGATGAGAGAAGACAGGTCTTGAAAAGAGAGATACCTCTGAGGCTTGGAAAAGAGTAGGACAAATGGCAGGGGTGGGGAAAGATGAATGGGAAGGAGGCAGATCACAATTTATAGCTGCCATTTTTTATTTATTTATTTATTTTTAAATGAGGTAGGAGGTCAGGTTGTTTGCTGAGAGTTAAGTGGGATGCAGGCTGGGTTGAGCTAAAAAATATTTATCGTCTGGTGAGAGTTGAGTGGAATTGAGACCAACCAAAAGAAGAAAAGATTCCCATTCCCCATAACATACTCTTCCAGAACATATACCCACTTGCATGAAATGCTAGGTACCTCCTGAACTGATTAGTTTCTTTTTTTCTTTATTTCTCCTGACCTTGACTGTTTGAACTCAAATAAATGTGGCCATAATGCAATTCCACTGGAAGGTCTTTGATACCAGCAACCAGAGCTCACTCAGCTTTCCTGCCCAGAACCTTTCTTAAGGAGATTATCTTTTGTATGTTGTTCTCCTATCCTCTCTCTGTCTGTAGAAAAAAAGTATCTCTACATTCTTTCAAGGCTGGCTTTTCTTCTACATTTCTGTCTTCATAATTAGATTATAAACTTATTCTAGGAAGTAAGTTCTTGCCTTGCAAAGAATATGCATATAATATTTAAATACATCTCTGTCCTGGCCATCTCAACAATTGAGATTCTATTACATGTCTCTGAAATAAATTACAACATAGAAAAGTAGATTTTTTTTATGTGCTTCCAAAATGTATTTTTACACAGAATTTAAAACTCTTAAAATCTATTTGCACAGTGTTTTTACTTTTTCTTTTTCTTTTTGTTTTAGCAACAAGCTCTCATCTTTCCAAAGTATTAGCCCAATCCTTGTCCAAATTATCACAAATTCCAAATTAATGATGTGTTCCTAAAGTCTATGAAAAACCCCAATTTATAAAACTGTATCTGTTACTCTTATTACAAATAATATCTTCAGGTGAAATCCACTGACATTTAGAAATTAAATGAAAAATAATATATTAAATCAGTTTTAAAATAAGTTAGCATGTAATATTCGCAACTTACATTAAAGTCTAATCAGCTGTAGACTTTATCATAATCAGATAACATAGGCTATTGCCTCAGTTAGGTACTTTATTTCCCCAAATTTCTCTATATACCATGCAATTAAATTATAAAATAAACATACTTCAAAAAATAACAAAACCACTTAATACAGGAAACCACAATAAGCAAAAGTACAGGACACAGGGAACCCAATAACTACATGTGTGTTCAATAAAAAAAAAAAATCTGTTCAGGCATATATTCAGATGCCAAATAACTTCCACTGGTACTTTCATCACACAAATTCCACTTTATTGCTACGAACCCTTTAGGTAAACAATACACACACTCAAATGATAGCTAGGGATAACCATATATCTCTAATTTTGTCATAAACAATATCTTCCCTGAAGCTCTTTAAACCAATATGTTTGAAAAGCTTTTGACCAGAACCAACAGTAAGGAAAATATTCATGTTGCAACCTAATACAAATATATATTCATGGAATAAAATTTTACATAATATTTACCTTACTAATCGTGACGTAGTCTAAGATTTTTTTAAATTATTTTTTTAAATGCTAGTTTTAGTCTACCAAATTAAAACTCAAAAGTTGGGAAAAATACTACTCAAATTCTTTTACTCTATATTATTTTTTAATAACATGGCCCTACATTGCTTTTTAGAAATTGAATGTTTTGCCCTAGGACCAGACAAAGGTGTAAGTGATGCTCATGGATGATATACCCCATAGGATGGAAAAGAGTGGACCACCCCCAAGGGAAGAGCCAAGAAAAGGCAGAAAGAACTATGTTGCTGATATTTAACTCGGTTCCTCTAAAATGATGTGGTGTAGAAGCTAGAACACTGTATTTAGAATGAAGTCCCAATGCTACCATGTTGGGCAAGACACTTTGTAGAGATTGAATTTTCTCATCTGTAATGTATAACATGGGGCAGGGGCTCAGGCTTTTGTGTACTACTCTATTCCTGGAGTCCGGAACAAGGCTTGGCATAAATGGATGAATAAATCTCTTGTTCATATGTTGTAAGCAGAGTGTCATCCAAATGCATGATTTTGTTTTTAAATTCAGTCTGAAATAATTGGAATCCCAATATGCTGGCAGCTTCCCACCACCCTATGAATCATCTGGATTACGTGTTTTCCTCTTTCTTTTTTTTCCAAGTAAGAAAGGGAGGGGGTACTTTGTATTTTTCCTTTACAACATCTAGTCCTTATGAAAAAGAAGACCATGAGTACCCTTCTCTCCACATCCAGCAGATAAGCAACGCTGGAGCCCATGTAAACCACAAATGTAAAAATTGAGCTACTCATTCTTCATGCAATAAGCCATTTAACTCTTTCTTGGTGTCATAAACAGACGATTGAAGCGGGTCACAGACAGAAATTACAAGCTACAGTACTCCATTGCTCAGTTAACATCAATACCGGTAACTGTTTTGATAAGGATACATTTATCTTAATTGATACTCAATGATACTGAATTATCCTTATTGCTTATAACCTTATATTGCCACAATAAATGAATTAGTCATTTATTTCATTAGTCCTGAATTCTTGAATAATTCTTTTAGGTAATGTATCATGCCAACTTCTATGAGGAATACAAAAGATTCCAGTCCTTGCAATCTTAAGACGACTTTTCATGAAACTGTCCACTAACTCTGCAAATTATCCGATTAAGTGTAATAAAGAGCACAGTTCTTAAGAGATTTGGACAAAAAGAAATATTGCCTTCATAAAGAAACTTATCACCTAAAATTCTAGACTTCAGAGATGGCAAATTATCAGCCATTTTCCTCATCCTTTGGTATCCAGGTCAGGCCAGTTACTGATCCTGGTACCCTGGCCTAGTGAACATAGCCATGACCTCGGGATCCTTCTCGACATATCCCTCTAGGAAGCCACAACCAAATACTGTTAAACTTATTTTTCATCTCTGAGCCCCTAAGGGGTTGGAAAAAGTATTTTTTACATTAATTATCACATGAATCCTGTCCAAGCATACAACAAAAGGAACACCGTCAACTCCAAAACCCATCAAGGAAGAGATATTTGCTTCTCTGTGTGGTCTTATACAACGATACTATTGAACTTCAGTCTTAAATTACTTATGTCCAATGGCGACTGTATCTATAAATCAATAAAGTAAGATACTTTATAATAATGAAGGCTCATCCTGTAACAAATCACATACATGAAATTATAAAAATTAATATATGTTCATTGTAACAATGTCAAAATTAGAAGTTTACCAGCTCCTCTAATTATCCATTCTGAGGTAGCCATGATAAAGTTTGATGACTGTCCTTCCAAACTTCCTTTGTATTTATACGAGAAAAAAGAAGTGTGTGCGTGTGTGTACTCATGTGTGAGCTATATTAGAGCTACTTTCTTTACCAAAATATTTCTAGCAAATTTTAAATTTGTAAATGAAATAAGTATTTAAATAATAGATGAATCATAATGCAAAACTTAATGCAATTTTGTTTGGTTTTAATGCCATTTTATTTTACATCTAACACAACTCAGTGTCAAAATAAAACAAGGGAACAAAATGCATTAACCCAGTGCTTTGTCACCATGAGTCATTACAATGAAATATTCTACCCAAATGTTGTTGAAGCTCAAATAAATGGAAACTTTCTATTGAAAAACATCTTTAACATCTGGTGGTACTACATATATTAAAGAAGAAATATCCAATTTCTTGTTATATGAGAAATATGAGAAATGAGCACTGACAGGAACATCCATACATATTCATATCCATAGATATTCATGAAAAACACCTGCCATGAAACAGGTTGTTCAGCAGAGGAGGAAGCTCGCAGAATGCTTAGTATAACGCTTTCATTTTACATATAAGGAAGCAGACTCAAAGGTCACAAAGCCAAGAACAGAGGCAGCCACAGCCACAACCCATGGTGTCTTGCTGTGCTTGCTATACAAAACCACACTGCCTCGCCATTCTTTAACGTGAGGAATTGTATTATATAGAAGAGGTTTTATAGTTTAAATACAATTGCCTTTGTCCCCGAATCTCTCTCCTCAGAGCCCTGATGCCCCTGTCGCAGGACCCCCAAGCTTGCGATTCTTTCTCCTGGCTCCAGGCTGGATTCTACATTCTCTTCCATTGGCGGCCCTCCTCCCGCTGGCCCATCTGCTCTCTGCCCAGAACCCTGCCCTTCATATTCATCGTTAGCAAAGTCCTGAGGCTCAAAAAAGTGAAATGTGAACGCACTCATCTCCAGATTGGGAGCCATGGTTGTCAGAGAGACAAATCATAAGCACAGGTGCATTTAGGAAAGCCAAAGTACATTTCCATTATTAATGGTAACCAGGCCTGGGACAAAGAATCTGATGCCCACAAAGGATTACATAGCCAATGTCTTGATTTGAGTCCTGTATTCACAGAGATAGATTCATATTCCAAATAAATACATGGCAGCCCTATAATTCGGGCTGAAATGTTACCTTTGAAAGCACATATAACAGTGGTGTTCTTACTTTTAAAAGTAGATGCACTCTTTTTCATAATGATATCATATCAGAAAGTCAACATAGAAAACAGATAAAAATACAACAGATGAGTTGAAGCAGCAGCATGGTAAAAAAATATCCACTTTATTTTTCCCTCATCCCTTCTCCCAACCCACACTCACTTTTGGGCACCCCTAAGGAACCCTAGAACTCCAGAGAACAAAATGTAATAGTTAGACATTTACACTCCTCACAAAGTGATAAACCCGCCTCCCCCAATTTACTACCCCTCTGACATTGTATATAGCTGTTAGAATTTCATTGACTCTATTCCCTATGCTGTACTCCACCTCCCATGAGTATATACATATATATGTATATATATATACATATATATATACACACACATATACATACAGAGGGTGCCAAAAAAATGTATACACATTTTAAGAAAGGAAAACTGTATTAAAATTGTAATACTCAATATACTCGTATACCGATAACAAAAGATGAATACAAGTCACGTTTGACTTCTGCCATTATTAATACAAGAGGTGCTCAAAGTGGTTCCCATCAGCATCCAGACACTTCTGATTATGGTGAACTGCTGCTTGAGCAACACTCACCAGTGTCTGTTTCTAGACTTTTTTGGCACACCTCCAGTATTTTACATATTTAGCAAATGTATTCAACAAATAGATACCGCCTGTCATACCACTCACTAAATTTTCTATCACATCTTGTGAATGTCAGGGAGACTGGCAGAGGAAGCTTTGCCTTGCCACTAATATTCTCCCATCCCAGAGGCTGCCCAGCAAGTAAGCCTGCCTTATAGTCTTTTGGGATGCCCGAGGCAGCTTCAAGGTCCCAGTTATTTGTATCTTTACCCTTTCATCTCTATCCCTAAGGCCACCCAAAGTTCCTGCGTCCCCAGGTGAACAAAATCTGAAAGACCATTCTCAACCCTGCAGCAAGGGCGTGTCCCCTCCCTCTCCTCCAGGAAGCTTTCTCAAAACTTTTGAGAGCCTTCTGAACCTTTTCTTTCAGGAGACTGTGCCATGCCCAGGTAGCATTTAAAGTCATTGTTCCCTAGGCTAAATGTCTACTTTCTACCTTCACCTGTAGCACCCAGTGCTATCTGGGCACATGCATTTTTTAATTGCTTGATTGAGAAACTTAAAAACGCTGAATTGAGAGATATGAAATTGGGGCCACCTGCATCTGAAAGTAAAAAGGTGATATTCTATGGAGATTAAGGATGATTCTTCATAAGAAAAAACAGAGCGACACTGGGGGCTACTCTCAAAAACATTCTTCCTTTATACTTTTCTGGGTCCTTGTTTTACAATGCAGAGATTCTTGGTCATACTTTTCCATTGCGAATTACCAATTAACATTCTAATTAAAATCTGACCCACATCCATGAGCTCTCTGTACAGAGCCATGATGCAGTCCCCCACCTCTCCAGGGACCAGGCATACGTAGAAGGGGATAATGCTAGGGAATATTAATTTTGCACCAGCAGCATCAGCTGCAGATGAAAGCAGTTAAGTAGCTGAGCAATAAAAGTGACTGTTTTTCTAGTACTATTATAACACATTACTGGAAGTTGGAGAGAGGGGTTCTCCCTTATGAAGTTCTTCCATATATGACTTCCTTATGGCTTTCCCACTGTTTCCCCACCTCTCACCACCCTCCAGCAGAAATGGACTCCCACCCCATAAGCTTCAGAAAGAAAAACATAATTTTCATAGAAATCAACCATGAGAAGTGGAGAGGAGAGTCACTGGGTGATGCTGTGGGTGGAAGAGTTGTAACTGACACCCACGAATATAGCCTTTGCCCCTTTAAACTCCAGGTAGAGTCCACCTCAGCCGTAACAGAATCAGCAAGGGCGTGGAGCAGAAGTGCACAGGACTAAATTGCAAATGTCATAGCTTCTCACTTCAGTTCAGCTACCTGTTAGCTTTACGACTTGAGCAAGTCAGCCACTTCCAATTCCAGAAGGACAGCGTTATCTGTCTAGTTTACCAGTGCTTCCACTAGGACCTAGTAAAGTGAGATAAAAACTAGAGCAGAGGCCACTCCCGATTAAGGGTTTATCACTACCAGGTGCCTCCTAAGCCTCCTAGCTGTTATTCTTCACAAGTCTCCAGGAGATGTTATTATCCTCATTTCACAAACGAGCAAAGCTAGTTACAACCCTTGTCCAAGGTCATCAGCTTAGACAGTCATTCCAACTCAGGGCTGTAGAGCCATGCTGTAACCACCACAGTATATAGCTTCCCTCTAAATATGTTTGAATTAACTTTGTAAACTAAGAGTCTATATATAAGTTTAATCAAAATATGCAGAACAATAGATCCCTGAAGAAGCTGGCAGCCATTTTGATTCACCCATTTCTTTTTCACTCTCCCTTCCCTATGTAAACAATAATATAAACGCAGCCTCTTGAAAATGGAGCGGAAGCTGCCATGCCAGAGGAACTGCCGTGCACGTCTTCTGTCCCAAACCTTGGAATGTTAAGATGGGGCGAAATGACCTTTGGACTTGGCCTAAATAACCTGTTTCCCAAAGAACTGTTTGCAAAGATAACAAGAAAGCAGTTATTATGACTACTGGACTGATGACTACTGCACTGAAAATAAAAACATTGTTTAGAATTAACATCACTATGTCATGTTATCTGCACCTTTAGAAATGCCTTCGTTCTATTGATGTAATTGTTTCCCTTCCCCTTTGCATACCCCTTGCTTTTGTCTCCTAATCAGAAAGTTATTTGGGCTTCTGCCTGAATTAATAATTCTTGAGTAGTTATTCTTATTGATCTCAATAAATGCTTTCTGCCTCTCATGTTAAAAGGCCTTTTATTTTTAGGCTAGCACCAATAAGTGCTTACTTCTGCTCCTTTCCACTACCAACTTTATCAAGCTCTTTTCTCTTCTCCATCTCCTCCCTTTTTATTCCTCTTACTGTTTTCCTTTTGTGCCCCTCTCCTCTATTAAGTCATTTTGAGCTTACAAAATGAACGCAATGAGACCCACCAAAAAAAGCAAACTTTTAAAAGTGCATGTAGTTAAGACTTTATCTGAATATTATATTTCAAGGGAAACCAAATAGTAAGAATGCAGGACACATGCAAAATTTTTCTTCTTGTTTTCTTAAGAACCCCTTTCTTGAATGAACTTGATGCATTTTATAAAGATAAAATTACAGTAAGCCTAGTAAATGTTTAAGAGTCATCATGAAACCAAAAGTCATTTCTAGTTTAGATTGTCAGCATATGATTCCACTAGAATTTTGTCAGATTGAAAACGATGAACATAGATTTGACTTCACATAGAATCTTAACATTCTCGAAGCTGTTTACAGAAGAGCGCTGTCTACCCAGCTTCTATGATACCTCTTACTGATGCCCTTCCCCTGAGGCTGGTGGAGCTACTCTGTCCTCTGGGCCACATGGTACTTTGTTCATTCTATAGCCTTATTATCATCGTAACCAGGTCATATTGTGCCCTGTTTTCACATCGGTCTCCTCCACTAGATAGAGATGGCTAGGGCAAAAAAAAAAAAAAAAGAAAGAGCATTTTATTCATCTTTGTATGTCAAGGATGCCTGGTACATTAAGATCCTCAAAGCAGATCTGTTGAACAGTGGAACAAAAATTCACATTTAGCAGGACAACATGCAGTCTTCAGAAGGACTGGGGTTACCACAGTGCAGGACACATTGGTGATTACTGGCTCTTAATTTGCCTAAATGAAAATCTAAACCCTTTGGTTCTTGAGAAGAGGAAATACACATGGTGCATTTTTTGAACCATCATCCACAGATGGGGCAGGCTGCAGCTCGCTTCCTTTTCATCCAGATGATACTGATTTTCTGAGTTAGTTTAACACCAACACTGTTACAGATCTGATCACCTGAAAACAAACCCTCTTTTCCTTTTCCCTGGCAAGGTTCTTCCACACCCCTCTCTCTCTATTCAAAAACATCACTTGCTGAATCAAAGCATGCTGTCTTTCTGTGGCCACTGCAAGCATTTTTCCCTTTTCAACACACCTGCACACATCCTATACTAACTGATCTTTATAACAAGTTCTTAGGGGCCAGTTTACAGGTGAGGAAACACTGCTTAAAATTTGTTAACGGTCACAAGGAGTAGAACCCAGCTCTTCTATCTCCTGATTCTTAACCAGGCACCCCCAGCAAAATCCCCGGGGGAAGTTTTTACAAAAATGCTCAGGCCAGGGCTTCAGCTCCATCACTCCTGATTCAGGATCTTTGGGGTGGACCCAACAGGTGTATTTTGAAAAACTCTCTAGATGCTTCTGGGAGGTGCCTCGGGTTTGGCAGCCCGAACCGGGTAACATAAATCTTGTAATGTCCTTATGTATTCCTTGAGCACTTCGGAATTATTTCTTCTTTCATTCAAATAGTGGACCTTTCAAACAGTGGACCTCTTCACACTCAGTAGACAAAGGCAGCACCAGGGGGTCGCTTTCCCTCCGCGAAGCCCCCGTTTCCCCGCCAACACACACACACACACACACACACACACACACACACACACACACACACCCGTACACGTTGAAGTACAGGAGCTGTCGATATCAAAACACAGCCACGCACCTGCAAAAGCTACCGCGACCACAGCTGCGGGTAGTGTCCCGCTCGCTACCCAACGAGGACACCCTGCCCCCATAATAACTGTCTGTGCGTCCCCTAGGGTTCTGGAGGCGGCACACCCCCTGCTCCCCCCGCCCCCTTTTCTCCCGAAGTCTGCAGGGATTTCCCCCGCCGCCACTTGGTCGTTTTCTTCCCCTCAACTCAGTCTCGGGGAACTGTCTACGCTTGAACTTGAGATTCTCACGTTTGGGGTGGTTCAGAAATCACTTGGCGGTGAACGCAGGCATCCGCGTGCCCTCCGCGCCCCCAGCCACCGTGCACTCAGAACGGGGATCGGGCAAGGCACGCCTCCCCGCCCCCGCCCGGCTCCGCCCCCACCCGGCTCCGCCCCGCCCCGCTCCGAGGCGCACGCCCCGCCCCGCCCGGCTCCGCCCCGCCCCGCCCCGCCCCGCTCCGAGGCGCACGCCCCGCCCCGCCCCGCCCCCCCCGCTCCGAGGCGCACGCCCCGCCCCGCCCCGCCCCGCCCCCCCCGCTCCGAGGCGCACGCCCCGCCCCGCCCCGCCCCCCCCCCCCGCTCCGAGGCGCACGCCCCGCCCCGCCCCGCCCCGCCCCGCCCGGAGCGCGGAGCCGCAGCCTGCACGCCGAGGGGAAGCACTCCCCGAGCCGCACGCAGGCGGCAGCCCCCGGCCAGCGAGCCCGCGGCACGCGGAGCAGGAGGGGGGTCTCGGGCCCCGCGATGACCCCGCCCCGCCCGGCCCAGGGCACCTGCAGCCCGGCAGCCGCCCGTCCCTGCGCAGCCGGGAGCGCCGCGCCCCCAACGGCCGGGCTCCCGCCTCAGCTCCGCCCCGCGCCTCACCTTCTGGTCCTCCTGAGTCTCCGTCTGGTTTCTCCGCCTTGGAAAGTTCTCCAGCGGGACCTTGCGGCCCGGAGCCGGCAGCTGCGGGCAAACGGACCGGGCTGCGCCGCCACCGGGCGAGTAGCGCGGCTCCGACTCGGCTGCGCGGAAAAGGAGAACGGGAAGGGGAGGAAGGGGCGGGGAGCCTCGGCGGGCGATCCCCTCCGACCCCATCCTGCCCGCGGTACCTGCTCCGAGGGATCCCTGAGCTGACCTCACGCCCCGGACTTGGCAACCCTGTCTCTCTCCCAACGACACCGCTGTCATCACCCCCAGTGGCGAAGAGTTTTGGGGGATCAGGCCGTTTCGGTTCAAATCCTGCTCCACTACTTACAACTGTGTAATCTTAGGCCACTCACTTGACCCGTCTCTGCAAAGTGGGGAAAAGGCTAATAATATTCATCCAGGGTGAATGCAGATTTTGGGGAGCCCGAAACTTAAACCAGGGTTGGGGTGGCCCTCTTAAGGGGAAAATACAAAATTAGATTCAAGAGTTTGGAAGGGACTTGTACAAGCAAGGAAGCCTCAAGATGGAACTTCATTCGCTTTTAGCGTCAAGTGCCTCTGTGACGCTCTTTGCAAGCTTGCCGCGAGAATTAAATGAGGTGAACCTCGTCAAAGGCCTGGAATGGGTCCTGGCATACTCAACAGGTGTTGTTTATAGGGACGATTTCCTTGTCACTGGTCAGGTGCACCTAGGGAGGAAGGAAATAACACTGTCAATTATGTGCCAGGTGTTTTAAATACATGTTGAACTTAATTCGTGCACAGACGTTACGCCAGTTTTATAGCTCAAAAAACCGCAGGCTCAGAGAAGTCATACGACTTGCTCACGGTCACACACAATCCGGTTCTGCTACAATGCAAGTACCCGGTTTTTCCACAGTGCCACTTCACAAATATTAACATGTCAATACATTATTATGACTGGTTGTTTAAGCAAGAAAAGAATAAAAGAAAATTCCCTCATGAGAGAACAAAGTGTGTCAGAAATACCAGTATTTCTGAATTTTCCACAAATTTCCCCCAGCTCAGTACAACAGCAAATGGATTGCCCTTGAAACTACCCCCTACTGCGTGTGAAGTACCCAGCTGCAAAATCAATAGATGGCTTTAATGTGTTCAGGTTACACATTTGCTTGCTCTGCCAGCCCTATGTGTTTACTTTTTCTATTGATTATTAATACTACTACAATTTAGATTAATAGGTTTGTAATCTGTTCCCAAAGGGCTGATAAATCAAGACAAACAATAACAATATAAGGACATGAACATTCCTTGTGTAAGGCACTATATATATACTTTTCTCCTTGAATCTCCATATCTCTTTACTGTAGTTATAGTTACCCTCCATTAGCTGATGAAAGCTCAAAAGTATATTGAGTAGTCTAAATTTGCATAGGTGGCCAGGATTTAAACCTCGTTTTGCTTGGATCCTAAACCTTGGCTCTCTTTTATACATACACCTTGGGTCAAATAGAAGACACTAGCAAAAATACATGTAGCCACTTATGTCTTGCAAAGTGGGGGAAAGAAGATATCAAATTCTGGTAGGTATTTTCTTAAATTGAGTGTCTGTAGCAGGAGAACTAAACATAAACAACTCAGTTTTCTAAAGTGAGAAGGAAAACTGCCTAGTACAGTGCCAGGTACGTAACAGTATATTTATTAAATTAGTTCATAAAATAATTAGTGAAATGTTACTTGGTGGTGCCTATTAAGTGACAACCTTTCAATAGACACGATTCTTGTAAAATGACAGTATAGCAAAGAGTTTCTTTGCCTCTCTGTTTGTTTCTTACTGTATCCACTCTTGGGTCATTATAGGCCAATGAAAGGGGCAAATCACATTTGAAGAGGGAGCAAAAGAAAGAAGGAAAGAACAGTGAAGAATAAAAGGACCACAGGCACAAAGGGGAGGGGAAAGGACAATGAGAAGGGACATCCTTTTCCTTGCCTGCTTCTCAGAGGGAAAAATTTTCATATCTATTAAAACTATGAAAAAGAAATTCAAAAGTACCTTAAATCCTCTAACTAAATTGGGGAATTGAAGACATGGTTTTATTTTTATTGTATTAGTGTGAAAATAGCAATATTTTGTTAGGATAGAAAATAAAACTTGCATCTAAGCAATCTGCAACCTCACCCCCGCCCCCTCCACCCACCATGTGGCTTTGGATGGGGTCGGGGTGGGAGGGCGCATGTTTAGATAAAGAAAGCAAGTTCACTACCTCTCCCTCAGACAGAGAAGCATTCATGCAGGAAGTGAACTTTCAAAAACAAATTCAATAAAGGAAGTGAGAGAGGGGGGTATACATGCAATTTTCAAGGAATCGGTGATTTTCCAGATATTCTGAGGAAGTGGGATGAGATGGTGGCTCTAATAAAGGGAATCACAGCTAACATTTTAATGTTTACACAAGCACGCTGACTTCCAGAGTCCATGCTCTTTAGCCCATGCTGTCCAGCCCATCTACGCAGAGCACATTAGACCATTTGGTCTAGCTATGGCAGGCTGGAGAATAGAAAATGACAGGAAAAAGAAACTCGAGGTGCTTTCTTAAATGACCTGTAGAAGATGTGAGGCTTTTGAACCTGAAGTTTAAAGCAAAGTTTAAGGAAATGGGTGAAGGGGTCAAAAGGTTAAATAAATAAATACAACAAAAAGCATCTCTTAAGTGAATGAATGAATACGCTGGCTGAACCGCAATCAGAAACATCTCTTAGAAAAAACAAGAATACAGAACTCATCAACTTTTATTCAATATTATTTAGTATTTTAAACCAATTTTTATCATAATGTATACATGTAGTTCATGAATGAATAAACATAAAATTAAGCATACTGACTCAAAATGACTTCTGTTCTACAAGATCAGCTTTGATGCTCAGCAACTGACATTTTTTTTTCAGTTATCTTTCTGTACTTTTAATAGAGTAATAACAAATCATTTGCTCACTGTAAAATTCTTTAACAAAGCCAAAAACATAAACATGTTACTGAAAAAGCAAGAGAGAGAAAAGAAAAAAAAGTTAAAAAGGATGTTTGTCTCTACTCACTGACTTCAAGAGTGAAGGTCATAATACAATACACCTTGAAGTATTACAACTTTTTTATTACATCAGAATTATCAAAGAACTCTATTAAAATTACATCAAAATATAAAATGCCAAAAATGGTGGACATGTAAGGAAAAGTTGACAAACACTACTTGCTGGAGAAGGTCATCGAGAGGACGTGACTGCCAGCTGATCTGTGAGCTGGACTCCGGCAATCCAAAGCTCCTCATCCCTCCCCTGTTCTTGGAATACATGCTCTGACTGTTGTTCCCACAGTGGGAGCCATTTTCAAGGACATGGTATTATTGAGACCATCTGAACTGAGTATGTGATGGAACCAGTTAAGGACTCTATAAATTCTGAAGATTCTGGCTGGCAGGTGTGGGGATCTACTTGTTTTACAGCTGCCCAAAGCAAGCCTCTTGCTTATTAAAGCTGCCATCTATCCATCTGGAGTAGTCTGCTGCTTACTTTGGTCTCTCCCTGCTTTTTGTGAATATGGGGGCCAGTTTCAGATTACACCCAGGGGCTCCTGAGGTGTGAGCCAATAATGAGCAAACCTGCCAGAAGACTGGAGAATGGGCCTTAGGAAAGAGGCCGTCACAGGGAAAATCCTGAGTTGGCATTCACCTCTATGTAGGAAGGGGTGGCCCATATGTCAGATGTTTGTGGACCTCCATGTGAGTACAGGGGCACCCTGAAAATACCAATTGGTTTAATGCATTTGTTTAAGAAACGAAACATAGTGCATTGTGGTAAAGAAGAGAAAGGAATGGCTGCTGCAATGGGCTGGTCTCTACTATGGACTAGATACCCAGCTAGCCACAGATACCCAGCTCCAGTCGGGAAGATGGAAGAAGAGCTGAGGTTAGAGATGGATGTGCAGTTGTCCACTACTCTGCTAGCTTTAAGCAGACAAGGTGGGAGAGCAGAATAATAAATAGGAGATATTAGCATACCTTTGTGCAAAGGTAGGAGGGCTCAAACTACCACAAATTAAGATTTGAGTGCTTGTGACAAAGCCAGATTAGGCTGCTAAGAGGTGACATTCTTGGGAAAGTGAAGAGAATGAAGGGGAGGACGTTGTGGTAATTGATATTGAAAAGGACATAGTGCCCCATGCCATCGGACCCCTAATACAAAGGAAAAAAATTAAACAGTAATTACCCTCCACTTCTGATGATAGAGAAATATACCCCAAAACTCCTAGGAAAATAGCTTTCTATTTTTTCTCTGTCCTTTGAAATTGTAAATCTAATGTTTTTGATATGTAAACAGTGCCCGGGATTGTTTGAGACTGAAAAACAAAGTGTGTGTGTGGTGGTGGTGCTGGAGCAGGGGGTGGGGGTGAGGGGTGTTTTTTAAAATACAGACTGCTATCAAAGCGCCCTTACCCAAAATCTAGTCAACAGCCTCCATAAGATTATAAGATTTCTGGTAAAAGGTAAATACAAATCTGAGAAGTCTTCTCCACAAATACTAATATAAAGCTTTAGCCATGTGAGGGGGTAACTTTAACTTGTTCTGTCTGCCAGAGATGCATTTGGACTCAATTGTTTTATAAACTAGTGAGTTTTATATTATTGTACCTGATTCATGGCTAAAGTTTTGGGATGAAAGCTATGGGATCTCTGTTTGTGTATGTCTGTATCTTTATGTATGTTTATGGATATATATTATGTATATGTGATATTTTTCTACCTCTGGGGGGTATTGCCAAAATTAATTTGTAAAACAACTCTGTTGAATTGGCTTAATGAAAAATAAACTTTAATGTCAATAGTGTACTTATATAAAACTGAAACTTAATTTTCTTTAACTAAACAGATAAAGTTTTCTTGGACTGTTGGTTTGTTCTTGATGGGATTGTGAGAGGTTTTTCTCCTCCTTTTCAGTAATCTGCCTAGAAAACAAGGATTCTGTGCTTTATTAAAATAATTCCCTGTGCTTCATGTTGTCTTTATCAGGTCTTTGATTATGTATGAAGCTTGTGTTGGGTGACTGCCAGATAAATAATAAATAGAGTCCCGCACCTGCCCACCAGAATCTTGAAAGTTTATATAGAGGCCTTAACTAGGTTCAGTCATGCACAGTCTAGATGATCTCAACAACACCTTACTATCTCTCAAGCCTATATCTTTGAAAATGGCTTCCATGGTGTCATCAATAGACAGGGTGTACATTCCAAAAAGAAGAAAAGGTGAGGAGCTTCCCATTGCCTGAATCTAACTTGAGGATCAACCAGCGGTCATATCTAGATGACCTCCTCCAACACTGCACCCATTGTGACTGGCTTTTACAATCTCACACGTTCCCCCCCTCCACAATGTGTCCTGAGCAGTCAGCGAGAGGTTCACGAACCCGGAGGTGTCTCATTTGACAGCTATCTGGCTGCATTGGAGGCAGATACCACAACAACAATACAGGCACATGCAAGAGAAAACACAGATTAAGATAATGATTCCCAAAACAGTTTTTTCCACCAAGAGCCCCGTGATCTGAACCACTAGTTTCTTAAGTCGCCTAGGCTGGGTGTTGCATCTGAGGGCATTTACTTGTGCCCTCATGTGATTTAATAAAATGATATATTAGCAGGCGTGTCAGGTATGAACACAGACCATTCTGTTTGGAAAATGGCAAAGGTGGCTCCTTGCGAGGCAGTAATAATGTCCAAGGCCATTCTAATTGGAGGACAGCTTCTCAGAGACATTTCAGTGTTCAGTAAGGACAGGCTTTGCTGATTTTCACTGAAGGCTTGTTGGGTAAATTTGGTAAGGGCTTCTATGTGTGCTATAATGTCCTCTAGGCCGATGGAGGGACAAAGATGGTGGCCAAGTGACTGTACCAGCAGAAAAGTAAACATGCGCACTTGGCCTTGAGGAGAGGGAGGTTGGCAGCTTTAGGAACTTAACCTGGTTGTGCATACCATACATGTTGCCAGGGAGGCAGCACTGTCAAGCATGGGGAGTTGGACGGAGAGTGGGATATGCCAGACCAGGACCCCCTGCCTTCTCCCATCTTTCAGTGGTGCATGTTCCATTCAAGGCATAGTTCATTTCAACAGGTCTGGCTTGCAGCAGGACAATGGGATTACAGTGGAGACTGAGTAGCTCCCCCACACCCAGGGATGCAAAGTAACTCACCCATCCCATTATAAATTCTAGTAGATAACTTCTTTCCCAGGCATGATGAGGCTTGGTGTTCTCAGCAGCGTAACACAATGATGATCCATGGTGAGAATCAGGGCAATGACTGTTTCCTGCAACTTTCATATTTTTATTGTGTTTGGTGTCTTATCAGGGGTCCCCAGTCTGGTATATGGGGCCACGGGCTGTACTGGTTGATTATTCAAATGTGTTAAAGCCTAGGTTTTAATCTACTTTAGTCTACCCGGCCAAGATGGTTTTCCCTGTGAGTAATTTAATCCGCTGCTCTAATATTCCATTTTGTCTTTCTACCAACATTGTCCATCAATGGATGAATGGATAAAGAAAATGTGGTATACTACTCAGCCATAAAAAAGGCGAAATCTTGCCATTTTCAACAACATGATAGACCTTGATGGTATCATGCTTAGTAAAGTAAGTCAGATGGAGAAAGAAATACCATATGATTTCACCCATATGTGGAATAAAAAAGGAAACCCAACAAAACAAAAGAACAAACAAAATCAAAACATACTTATAGATGCAAACAACAGATTGGTGGTTACCAGAGGGGGAAGAGGGGAAGAAAGGGCAAAATGGGTAAAGGGAGTACGTTGTATGGTGACGGGTGAACTAGACTTTGGGTGGTGAGCACACTGTAGTGTATGCAGATGTCAAACTATATTCTTGTACCCCTGAAAATAAAATAAAATAAAATAAAAATTACAAAAATGCAAGCCCATTAGATGTCACAGAATTGTACACTTTAAAATGGTCAATGGTATATTATGTGAATTTCACCTCAACAATAAAAACAGAACAAAATTACCTATTTTAAAAGAAACAAAATACAGCCACACATCAATTATCTTTCTTGATTATGAGGGCTGGGTTTTGGAGTTTGTATGTGTATAGACAATTATTTTTAAATAACTGGAGGGATTTAACCTAGGTGTGTGCAGATACGCTATTCTTAGTAGTGTATGTGGGGAATCTTGTGTTTTATAGATTAATAACCAGAGCTCAGTGAGGTGAAGTGTCTCTGCCAAGTATACATACCGTGTTTCCCCGAAAATAAGACCTAGCCAGACAATCAGCTCTAATGCATCCTTTGCAGCAAAAATTAATATAAACCTGGTATTATATTATATTATGTTATGTGATGTGATGTGATATGATATGATATTACATTATAAAGACCAGGTCTTATATTTTAGTAAAATAAGACTGGGTCTTATATTAATTTTTGCTCCAAATGACACATGAGAGCTGATTGTCCAGCTAGGTCTTATTTTCAGGAAAACATGGTAGATCTTATAGTTACACAAGCATCCTTCATTTTATTGCACTTCACTTTATTGTGCTTCGCAGATGTTGCATTTTTTTTTTTTTTTTATAGATTGAAGGAAAGACCCTCCACTGACAAAAAGATTATAACTCACTGAAGGCTCAGATGATGGCTAGCATTTTTTAGCAATAAGGTATTTTTTTAAGGTATGCACATTTTTTAAAAAGAACATAATGCTAGTGCACACTTTAATAGACTACACTATGGTGTAAATATAACTTTTATATGCATTTGGAAACCAAAAAATGTGTGTAACTCATTTTATTGAGATATTTGCTTTATTGAGGTGGTCTGGAACTAAACTCGCAATGTCTGAAATATGCTTGTATATTTTATCGTGTATATATGTTTTTCATAAATACATAGTTTCTAAATATTTTCCCTAGACTTCATAACTTTTCAATATTATGGCAATTTCATAAAGGATATGGTACAATTATAATTACTTAGTACCTATAAATGTGCCATGTATTACTTTTCGCTCGATGTGTACTAAACCATTTAGTTTAGACATCGGAACAACCCAACACATCATTTCTGGAATTGTTCCTATTTAATGAATGAGGAATCAGAGGCAGAAGCCAATTAGGTAGCTTTTCCAAGTTTTTTCTTACAGCCAGTAAGTGGCAGAGACAGGATTTAAACCCAGGCAGCTTAACCCCTTGATCCTTAGAGGCCTGATCCTGAGCCTTAGATCCTTAACCTCCGTGCTGTGCAAAGCCTGTATTAAAGTGGTCTAAGCCGGAGTGCGGCGGAAGTCACTAATTAGTTCTCAGCCTGTACAGGCCAGTGCCCACTTCCCTCGTGGCTCCTGGGGACTTCTCCAGTTTCAGAGGGGCTTCAGGGAATCCCCATCCAAATAAAGCAGTGTGAGATGGATCTGAGAACACTGCTAAGAGCAGTGGAAAGCCCCAGCCATTGAAAGACTAGCAATTCCCCTTCCTGTCTCTTCTGGCAGAACTAGTCAAAGTAGTTTACAGAGACTGTAGCGGGTCAAGAGAGAAGTGGATATATGAGTCTTTGGAGAAAAACACACCCAGTCTGTGTAAGGCCACAGATCCATGCCTACGAATCACCATGCCTTCCAAGAACACTGAGGGGAGGGGAGTTTGCATTTTGAAGATCAGTTCTGAGGGAACAGACTTAACATGAAAACCTGCTTGTTACACATGCCTTTTTATCTTTCACGCTGAATACTTCATTTTAGATCTTCAAAGACTTATGTAAAAAAGAAAAAAAAAACCTTTCTAGAATAAAAAGACATTGTATTAGAGTTGCAATTGGTTTGGCTCAGTTGGGCTTTGTTTTGTTGTATTGCAAAAACCGCTCTATTTATTTGACACAACCTAGAAAACTCCTGTTAAAACTATTTGTGTTACTTTCCTAAGACTGCTATAACATACGCGGTCAGACAATTAAGTTCGCGAACTCATCCTAGAAAAAGTGCTGCATACCTCATTGCTGGATATCACTACAGTCACCTTCAAAGTGCTCCCATTGGGAAACTATGCACCGATGCCAGCACCTAGTCCACCCTTCAAAGCAATTTTGGAACTTTTTTTCTGTATTGGCCATCAGAGCTGTCCTTGTATTACCCTTGATGTCCTGAATGTCATGAAAATGTCTTCCTTTCAATATTTCCTTGATCTTTGGGTAAAGAAAGAAGTCATTGGGGGCCAGATCAGGTGAGTAGGGAGGGTATCCCAATACAGTTATTTGTTTACTGGCTAAAAACTCCCTCACAGACAGTGCTGTGTGAGCTGGTGCATTGTCGTGATGCAAGAGCCATGAATTGTTGGCGAAAAGTTCAGGTCGTCTAACTTTTTCATGCAGCCTTTTCAGTACTTCCAAATAGTAAACTTGGTTAACTGTTTGTGCAGTTGGTACAAATTCATAATGAATAATTCCTCTGATATCAAAAAAGGTTAGTAACATTGTTGCAAGAAGTTCACGAACCTAATTGTCAGACCTCCTAGTACCATAAACTAGGTGGCTTTCAGAATGAAAGTTTATTCTAGTTTTATTATTTTGAGGAAACTCCATATCGTTTTCACAGTGGTCGCACCAATGTAACATTCCCCCCAACAGTGCATCAGAGTTCCCTTTTCTCCACACCCATGGCTAACACTTGTTATTTCTTGTCATTGCTTGTCCATTTAATCTCCTAACAACCGTCTTCTATTTCTCTTAATGAGTCGACCCCCAGGTACCTCTGGAAGCATTGACCCCACTTGTAGTCCAGGAATGGAACACATACATGCCCAAGACTAAATTAGTCAATTTATTATTATCCCTGGCCAGAATGATTGGTTCCGGGAAAGTGGGATTTGAACTGGGAAGTATCCAGGCCCTGGAGCTACTGGCAGCCTTCAGGAAATGGCAGCAGTGCTGAGGAATCAGAACAAATTAAGACAGAAAAACAGGTATGGTCACATATTTGAGTCCTGGATAGAGAAGCACCAAGACAGGAGCACTTGGACTAGTCAGTGACATGAACCCCTAGGTTCACTTTTTGCTTCAGACAGTGTGTGTTTCAATATCCTTTTTGTTTGTTTGTTTGTTTTTCAATTGAAATAATCCTAACTTAGAATATGAAGACAGTCCCTAGGCATAAAGACACATTCAAGGAATATGTGTAGCATGCTTACTATATCCCAGCCCTGTGCTAAAAGTGAGTAAAACAGTCTCTCCCTTCCAGCTCCTCTTAGGTAGGACGGGAAAATCCTCCACTCAGGTCAGTGTGACATTCTACCTGGACACTTTTGTCCACCCTGTACATGACCACTATAGATTTCGTACAAGTGGCTCCATCAGGAGGAATTCCTGTACGTACACTGTATAACATATACAATTTGGACATTTATTCACCACATATTTGTGGTAAACTCTATCCTTTGAAAACCATAATCTCTCATTACAAAAACTTAAGCCCTGACACCAATGTAGAGCATCAATTTAACATTATCTCTTGAAACAGCACTGCTGTTTCAAAGAAGCTGTTACTAAAGATACCCATATAGAAATTAGAAGGTAGTTTGAACTAAATCCTTTTAAGGTTTACATGCCGTGCACTACTGATACTCAAGCTCGGTTACTTCGTGGAAATCAGGGACAGAAAATATTCAGCAGATTAGGTTGAAGAAGAAAGAAAAAACGTGCCATTCTGGGGACAGTCCTTGGTGTACAAATAAATGCCATATTCACTTCAGTGCTTAACATGGAAGAGATAAGCCAACAGATGTTGATTATTAACAAGCTGGGCAATTGCATTTTAGCATTCCCCAAAATAGTCTGATGCTGAAAGATTCCAGCAATTTTGAGCTAGTCAGAAGAAATTATACTTAAAACTCATAAAAATCAGTATCATAGGCATACTTGAAAAAATGAGCTAGTTATTATTACTACTAATTGGAATTTTAAAAATCAAAGGCTAAGTGGAAACACAGTATTTCAGTAGAAATCTATACACATATTATATTATTATTTGAAACTTAAACATGGACATGCCCAGAGAGCCAGTTTTTACCTGGGTAATTGCCTAGAATCTTGTGTCTGGGGCAAAAGTAGGCTTTTATACAAATTAGAAATGATGCATTAGAATAGAAAGGGACCTTAAAGATCTTCAAAATTACCTAGATGAGGGCAAACTACTCATTTATAAAGTAAGGGTAAATTGAATACCTACAAATATAACTTTCATGAAGGTATGAGGTAACCCTAATAAGTCGAAGTACAAATTTGAGGTAATTTTACAGTCTTTGAATATGAAAGAGACTTTCTATATGGTCATACCTATATCTATATCTATAGCTGACCCTTGAACAATGTGGGTTTGAACTGCATGGGTCCACTTATATGTGGGTTTTTTCCAATAAATCCTGTAAATTAATTTTCTCTTTTTTATGATTTTCTTAATAACTTCTTTTCTCTAGCTTACTTTATTGTAAGAATAAAGTATATAATACAGACGCATAAAACAAACAAAATATGTGTTAATTGACTATGTTAACAATAAGGCCTGTTAACAGTAGGCTATTAGTAGTTAAATTTTGGGGAATCAAAAGTTATACTCAGATTTTCGACTGCATGGAGGTCAGTGCTCCTAACCCCTTGTTGTGCAAGGGTCAACTGTATATCTATTTCTATTTTTACCTATTTATTTATATATGTATATAATGTTTTAAAAATTAAAATAATTCAGAAAGACAAAACAATAACTACTATCCCCAAACTTTGACGTAGAGTGACTATTAGGATGTAACACTGGCCTGTTATATCTTATACGATGCTATTGGAAGGACACACCCTTTAGATGGCTCTCCAGTAACAGCGTTCAGTTTCACCTGCCTTTCCACTCTTTTCAAGAGTCCTGGCCTGGGTAGGGTTGTAGTTTATATATCATTATAAAATTTGTGGTAAGAAAAGTGACAGGCTTAAGGAGTGAATAAACTCACAGCTATTGTCTCAAACCTACAACTATTGAATCCTTTTGTTCAAAAAATTCATCACCCTTACAAGTTTGTTTTTCCAGAGATTTGATACAGAAGCATGAATAACCAGTTCGAATATAATTAGTACATTAAACATACTCAAGTGCTCCTGATACAAATGAATAACCCCTACAAGGCTTTTTCTACTGTATCCACCCATAAAAGCACATAAATATTATTTGGCATTTAAATCCGTTTATAATGCTTATTTTATAAAAATAAATGCGTGCTATCAAACTGTGGAATCTTTCACACAAATATGTCTTAGTTATTACCTTACAAATTTGTGTTTCTATGACAAACTTCGGAGTGTGTAAAATTTAGTTAGCACTACACGTCCTAATATGTGAATTCTAAAGTTGTTCTAAGGTTCAGAGGAAAGTTTAAAGATGTGTTGGCTTCACTGCACTAATTATCTGTTAACTTTCTTTTCACAGAATAGCAAGAGTCAAAAAGAGATAAATGGGAAGGGAGATAGAAGAAAAATCAGAGAGAATACTGAAGAGAGAGGAAAATAAAAAACAGAATGTTAGGTCCGCTCAGCATATTTACACTCTTGTGTAAATATGCTGAGTTTTCACAATTCAGATTCTAATCATTACAGGCCTATTTAAATTAACAGGAAAGCAAGGTGCATATTTAGTCTCGTGCTACCACATTACATTCACCATCTCCAAAGTAGGTCCTTACTGAGATGTATTTATCTCAGATATCATTTTTCATATCAATAATTATTTTCTACTGCATATGGGAGATACCTAGTTTTTAGCAAAATATCTTTTCCCTAAGAAACTAAGAATAAGAATTACCTTGTGCTCCTATAAAAATGAATGTTGTGAAATTGCTTATTCAATCAAATATGTATTTTGAGATTTACATAGCTTAAAACTTCCATTTTATGTGAAACCGTCGAGTTATTTGCGTATTTGATATTTTTTACATATCTTATTAATATGTCAAGTGATGGGAATAAGCGTGCAATTTCTTTGAAAGATGTTGAGGCTGAAAAACAAAACTATTGTGCTTATCATACTTGATAGGACCAAAATCACTTAGGTGAGGCTTTTAACACATCACGAAACCTCAGAATTCTCTTTTGAGCCTAAGGGCTGAAAGATCCATAATCTATCTATGTTCAGCATTTTCTATGTCCTCCTCAACTTTACCCAATCCCATTGCTTCTTGTGTATTTGCTCTTTCATTTATTCATTCACTTAATCATCATTCAACAAATACAGCTGAGTGCTCACTATCCTAGAATCTGGAGCTCCATTGGTGTACTATGTTTTCTTTTTTGATTGAGACCTTATTTTTATCATCTTTATAACTCTTCAGTAAGCCTAAGACTGTGCTTCCCATGTACTGATGATAGACCCTAGTAGTGTTGTTGGTCAACAAATATTTTTAAAGCATCTATAGTGTGTTACACGCTAAGCTACATGATGGACAACATCAACTCAAATCGTTCTCCTTGCTTAATAACACTTTATCATCCAAAGTTCGGGTTAACCTAGCAGAAAGACACAAGTAACAAGAGATATTCAAGCCTGAAATTTTGTGGAAAATACACATTTTGTTTTCTTTTAAATTAATTTTTAGAAAAAATTTCTTCAAAGTCTTACATACTTTTTTTCCAAGGTGGGATGGAGTAAGTAAGGATAAAGGAAGGATTATTGAAATAGAGGTTGGGTGATTAAAATGCTGGCTAGGGCATTAGATAACAAATGGGAACAGTGAGAAAGCAAGGGTGTGAGTAGAGGGAAGTAAGAGTGAGAAGCTGAGGTGGGTGCAGATGAAAGCTGCAGAGCAGAAGGAGCTGCCTTAGAGAGCCTGAGGTGTTAAGGAGTGGGTTGCCCCTTATCCTAATCAATTGTTTACCTGTCTTCTTCCTCTTGGACTAGAAGATCCACGAAGGGTGTGACCCTGTTTTCCTTGGTGCACGTTCAATAAACATCCATTCAATAAATGGCTAATGGTAAAGGTTCTGAAAATAAGAACCTTACTTTTATGTGACACTTTCCACCTTTCAAAACACATGTAACATACACATCTGTGCTCTGAGGAGGACATCTTGCCCACAGCTGAGGAGACATGTATGAGGATGCTAATTGCTGAATTGTTTGAAATAGTGACACGCTGGGAACTAAGTGCCCGTAATCAGGGAATGGATAAATTGAGGTATAAATTGAGGTATACTCCTATGCGTTAGAAAGAACGTAACTACATATCTGTATTTCTCAATCGGAATAGATTGCAAAAATATAATGTGTGGAAAAAAGCTTAGAATTATATGCAATATAATACTATGTATTATGTCTCGACAAAGCAGTATATATATGTATATACATGTATACAGCTTTATTGAGACATAACTCACATCCCATACAAGTCACTCATCTAAAGTGTACAATTCATTGGTTTTCATATATTACATTATTAATTTTTTTGAATTTGGTAAAATACATATAACGTGCAATTTTCCATTTTAGTAACTTTAAGTGCATAATTCAGTAGCATTAAGTACATTCACAATGTTGTGCTGGCATCACCACTATCTCTTCCAAACCTTTTTCGTTACCCTAAACAAAAATTCTGGGTATAGCATAGGGAATATAATCAATAATATTGTCATAACTAGGTATGGTGTCAAGCGGGTACTAGATTCATCAGAGGGATCACCTCTTAAGTTATATAATAGTCTAACCACTATGCTGTACACCTGAAACTCATATAATACTGAATGTCAGCTGTAATTGAAAAATATAAATAAAGAAATAAATAAGAAAAAAACCCTGTAACTATTAAGCAATAGCTCCCCATTGTACTTCCCCACAACCCCTGGAACTCCCTAATCAACTTTTAGTCTCTATGAATTTACCTATTTTAGATACCTCATACAAATGGAATTATACAATATTTGTCTTTTTGTGTCTTGCTTATTTCATTGAACATAATATCTTCCAAATTCATCTATATTTTAGCATGTATCAGAACTTCATTACTTTTTATGATTGAATGATATTCCATTTTATGTACATACATACCGTATTTTCTTTATTCATTCATCTGTTGATGGACACGGATTGTTTCTACCTTTTGGCTCTTCTGAATAATGCTGCTATTTGGTGTACAAATATTTGGTGTACAAATATTTGTTTGAGTCTTTGCTTTCAATTCTTCTGGGATATACTTAGGAATGGAATTGCAGGATCATGTGGTAATTACATGTTTAGTTTTTGAGAAACAGCTAGTTTCATTTGTATATTTTTAAAAACACAATATACATCTACATATCTATGTATGTATGTATAAATCACATATGCATACAGGTATATGTTTGGTCTAATGGGTATCCTGGAAGAACACTCATAGAAGGTATTATTTTGGTGTTAAGGATGGGATAGATATGTGGAGAGAGGAAAAAGTAGGCTAGGAGTGGTCAAAGGAAATAGTAGTTTTATCTGTAATGCTTCCTTTCATTCTTTAGAAGGGGCACATATACATATATTATTTGCAAAATTATTTTCAAAACAGGAAAGAAGGAAACAGATTTGACAAAATATAAACAATTGTTAACTTGAGGTGGAGGGAATATCCATGTTATATTATCTTTTGTACTTTTCTTATTTTTTTTTAATCAGACAACATTTTTCTTGAAAGTACATATCATTTGATCCTCATGTCAAAATTGATGGAGGTAGGAATGTGATATTATACTCATTGTAAACAGCAGAATTCTAAAATAGACAGTGCTGGACCAGAACCAGAGACTAGGCTGCTAGTTGAGGGCTTGGACACAAGAAGCAAGCTGAGAAGGTGAACCCCCTAAACTCTTTTATGCTATGTACCACAACCCCTAAAATTACCTACTTAATTTCTTCTCCATTTTTAATGGGATGAGACAGTTCTGATTGGAAGGCCACTGCATTTGTGAGGAATGGAGGAATTAAGGATAGGATTCTTTCAAGCTGCAGGATAGAGTGATAAGAGGGAAGACTGGAAGACAAGATTAACAGCTAAGAACAGTGGGTAGGGAAGGAGGGAAGTGGAGAAAAGGAAAGATTTTGCAGTAACATGGATCAGAGAGAGAGCTTCAAAGGGCCGTTTGTAGCATGTGTTCGTGCAGCGTGAGACGGAGAGTTCCGTTTCTTGATTTCTTACCCATCACCCTTTCCCATTTTTCACTGTTGCTGAGTAGGCAGGTATATGTGATGTGTGTATTCCAGGTAGGAAAATAAAGGACATGGAGAGCCTGGAAGGAAGTTGGGATGAGATAAGAAGCCAGTTCAATTAAGAACGAATTGTCATATCTCTGAAGTAGAGCAACTGTTGGCTACCAGATCATTCACCGCTGATGCTTTATTAGTATAATCCTCCAGACACTAAAACACAAAATAGTGGACAAAAATGTCCAAAGTTCTTTATAACATTGTTTTTTATTCATGCCCTTGACTTGGAAAAGAAGGAACCTTAGATAGCTTCATAACTAATTTGTGCAATATAATTGTCTCTTTTCATCCTAATATTTTTGCTGATCTTGGGAAAATGAAAGACATCAGAGCTGAGAACAATGAATTGTCCACTCACAAAGGTATTCATTTTCAGCTGGAGAGCGTTACAGTCTAAGGGGGAAAGAAAAATTACCTGTGGTTATGGGTTCCACCTATACACTGCTGTCAAATTAGTTTTCCCCAAGCCCAGGGTTGAATATATCATTTCTCTATGCAAATTTGTTTCATTGTCAAAAGCTGTATCCCCCCCCCCAAAAAAAAATTCTCAAAATTATCTTGGTATTTCTTGAGAAAAGGAGCTCCAAGTTCAAAAAAGTTTAGGAAATGAGTTAAGCAAAATTTCTTATTGCAGAACTTAAAAAAACTAACCTAAAGCACAATTTTCCAAGGTGTGGGGCATTTCTGAAACTTATTTAATCAAGATATTCCTTTCTCCTTACTCCTCCACCGCCTCTGCCCCCGCCCCTCCAAAAACCATCTAAACCTTTCATGGAATTAGAATTCTGTGAAAGTTTTGGAAAACTTGACCTACCCTATAGAGAGCTTGGATGCTGGAATCAGACCTGAATGTAAGTCCCCATCTTACTACTTGCCGACTGAGTGATATTAAGAAAAAACTTAAGTGTTTCCTGATTGGTAGAATGTGTTTGCTGATTGGTGAGATAATGAGATAATAACCTTCCCAGGGTTGTTGGGAAGATGAATTAACATTGTTATCCTAGGATTTAGATCTTAACTTGCTTTTCTAGGTTTATGAAGAAAGCAGAAGCCATCGAGTGGATGGCCTATAAACCACAAAAAGTTATTGGAAGTTATGGAAAGGTTTTAAGTAGGAATGAGTGGTTTGAATTCTCCTGCCCTTCCTAGAGCAGCTGGTAATATCATCCCCAGAGGCTCATGCCTTGCCCTTAACACACGTAAATCCTACTTATCACTCAAGGTCCTGCTCAAGACTTGTCCTCAACCATGTCTTCATCCACTCCCTCACGGGCAGTTTGCAATGATCTCTTCTTGTAAACTTTAGAGCCTTTTTTTCTAAATCATTCTTTAGTACTTAGGACTCGCTGCTACAGATCACTTATTTATGTGCTGCTGTATTTATTTCCATAACTAGCATCCTTTTAAGGATAGGGTCCACATCTTATCCCTCCCTTGTGAGCATAATACAGTGATCTGTAGTACCATGTTTCCCCGCAAAGAAGACCTAGCCGGACCATCAGCTCTAATGCATCTTTTGGAGCAAAAATTAATTTAAGACCTGGTATATTATATTATATTATGTTATATTATATTATACCCGGTCTTACATTAAAATAAGACCACCCCTTATATTAATTTTTGCTCCAAAAGATCCATTAGAGCTGATAGTCCGGCTAGATCTTATTTTCGGGGAAACATGGTATTCACTGGATAGTTTTCAAGTGAAAAACATGTTCTTTACAGTTCACAACGTGGCTTTCTAATTACGACATCACTGTAAATAAATATTGAGTTGATTTTCTCCTAGGTTAGCAGGCATCTACAAGTTTAGAGTTCTTTTCAAAAGTCATTTCGATCAGAGCATCATCTGCTGCCCTCCTGTGTTTGATACAAATAAAATTTTATACGAGAACAAAAAAAAAAGATAACTGGCTCAATTAAATTTATTTGGACTGTACTTTGTTTACTTTCAGATCCTTGACTGGAATTTTTTCCACACAAATTATTATTCATCCCATTAAAATTACCTTTATTCAACATATTTTAAGTTACATTTTTACTAGAGTTCTACGATAGAAATTTTTATATGGGGCTGATCTTCCTTCAATATAATCTACTAAACTTTTAATATTTCTATTTTTTATGAGACAGTACCTGATTTTAAATGATTCCAATATGACTTTTACATAGTGGACCTACTTGGGTGAGAGTACACTTAAGACTTTGTACTTTGGAACTAGAAAGACCTAGTTCAAATCCTGGCTTAGTCACATAGTAATTGTGTGACCTTGGGTAAATTACTTAACTGAACCTATTTCTTCTACAAAACAAAGATAATACCTTGCAAAGATCACTTAAAATGCTTAGCACACCATAAAAGCTGTCAATATGTTAGCTATTATTAGTACTATCTAGGAAGCATGTTTTCAAACACCTTTTCTTTGCTATTGCTTATTTTGGTGAAGTTGAAAACTACCTGAGAACATGAATTAGCCTGGGCCCAGCATAATATTGGGACTAAGGCCTAACTTCCCATATTCAACACTCAACATTTACTAAAGACCTGTGATGTGCCAGCCACCATGCTAGATACTTGGGATCCATCAGGTAATAAAACAGACCCAAAGCCTTGCCCTGGTGAAACCCAACAATGTAAATCCTAGCCAGTTCGTGAGGTCTTTCTCTAAGTTACTAACTTCCTTCTAAATTCTTGCAGTTCTTACTGTCCCCAGTACTCATTTGATTCTTTAAGCTACCCCATACTATATATCCAGTGCCTTCCTTCCTATATCTCCAGTGCAGATTGTCATCTCTCCGGGTCTGCTACAGCCTCTAATTAGGGACAGGGGCTCACTTTCATGCCACTTAGGATACCTTTATTAAGTTTTATAAGGACGGGGATTTACAGCTTGACTCTCTCCTTTCCTACTCTTTAAGATAAGGTGGGAAAAAGCAGTAGTGTTGATACTTTTATTTACTCTACTACAATTTATTTTCTTTTACATTATTACCTCAGTCTATTCTCAACATAGCAGCCAGAGGGATCCTCTGAAATAGAAGTTCAGTTGTGTTTTGTGAAGTGATGGCCCATTTCATTCATTTTTTTGAAGAAAATGTCTGCCAAATACTGAAGTCGAAATAACCATAGTTTAATCTACTATCAGTCTATCTTTTTTTTTCCAATTAAAAATGGTGGGAAAGGAATTTTAGGAAATTCATGAAGTCAACACCATTTTCGTAATACTAAGATTTCATCAGCCACTTCCACTGCATTAACATTTGTCCAGATGGCATAGAAGCAATAGTGAAAACTATTGGCACTTAGCATGAAGCAAGGCAATGGCAACAAACTACTAGCAGTCCTTGTATTCTCCACTGCCATACATTTCTCAAGAAAAAACAAAAAATCAAAACATCAACTCAGTTTCACTTAAAATTGTTCTTGATGAAGCAGTAATGAAGTATTAATTTTATAAAATCTTAGCCCTTAAGGATACATCTTTTTAAGTTTTTCATGTGACAAAACTGGTAGTACGCATAAAGCATTTCTGATGCCACCAAAGGAAAATGGTTTTTCTCAAGGAAGAGCACTTGTTATTATTTGAGTTGCAAACTGAGCTTTTTTTATTTGCTCGAGGAATGCCACTTTTACATGCAAGAACAAAAAACATAGTTATTTAGAATTGGATATCGGGCAGACATTTTATTGAAAATGAACGAAGTGGACTTGTCACTTCAAGGAAAACAAGAGTATTTGCTACCAGTGATAAATTTAGGGTATCAAGCAAAAACTTAAAATTGCGAAAAACTTAACACTATCACTGTGAGTTTTTCAGCATCCCAGTAAGACTTTCCTAATGAGTTATCAATAAATGTGACTTTCAATAAATGTGATATCGATAAACGTGACTTTTTGATATGTATAATGAAATGTGTCAACCTTTGGAAGTCCTGTATAACTCAGTGAGCCCATACTTTCCAAACAACTGATGCATGTCACAAAATTATGTATGGGTAAAAAAATCCCTTCCAAGTTCAAGACAACTGAATGAATTTTAATGTAATAGAAAATGAAAAGTTCATCGATCAGCTTCCATGTTTTAACTAACTTTTAAGAAATAACACCATTGGGTTTTGCTTGAGTATCAAAGAATATCCCAGTTATTTGAAAAGGCTAGTAAAATACTTCTCCCTACATATTTATATGTAGATTTTCTTCATACTTCAACTAGAACTTCGTATCTCAAGTTTGAATGCAGAAGCAGGTAAGACTCCAGCTGTATTCTACTAAGCTAAACATTGAAGACATCTGCAAAATTATTTTTAAAAAGCAGTTATTTTTTAAGTAAGAGTGTTTTTGCTAACATGTAAGTTTATTTTTAAATGAATTACTAAATATTTTTAAATTGTTTTAATTTCTAATCTGATGAATATCTACAGCTAGAAACCTCGTAAACAGAGGGTCTGTGGGGTCTTCAAGAATGTGTAAGAATGTAATGGAATCCCAAAGCCAAAATGTTTGGGATTCAAAACATGTCAGATCATATCACTTAATAGTCTTCCAAGGGCTCCCCATCTTCCTAAGGTAACAGCCCAAGTCCTTACACTGGCCTGCCAGACTCTCTCTCTTCCTTTTCCACTACCTGTCCCTCTACCCTTGCTCACTCCCTCCTCTCTTACTTGCCTCCTTGCTCTTCCTCCAATACGCCAGGCACAATACCAGCGTTAGGACCACTGCATTGGCAGTTCTCCTTGCCTGGAAAGCCATTTCCCCCGTTTTCTGCCAGGCTTTCCCCCTCACTTCCTTTGTGTTTGCTCAAAGGTTACTATCTCAACAGTCTAACATGAGCATCCTATTTAAAATTACAACCCTACAGCTTCTCCCATCCTTTACAGCACCTTCTAACGTTTATGTTTAGTTCGTGTGGCAACCCCTCCCTCCACTAGTACAAGCCAAAGCTTGGAAAAATGCCCACCACGTGGGGCTCAACGTAGACTTGTTCAACGTTGAACGAATGAAAAAGCTCATTTGACAGCTTGCCATTTTTCATGACATGTCCACAGTCCCAAGAAAAAAAAAAAAAGCAATTTAGAGAGAAAGGGCAATGACAGATTTTTCTGAATGAGAGAAAAAGAGGTGGGACACAATGATCACAAACCTCAGTACTGACGCCCTTATGGACCTGAAAAAGGCTCTTCGGAGAAGTCAGGGTGGGAGAGTATGTTGAGGTTACGTAGGGTGGATTTAAGTGTATGGCCATGAACGCCGGCCCCCGCGCCGCCACCCCCAACCCAGTGTCCTGCTCAGACTCACAGGAAACCACAAGCCCCAGAACCCACACACCACTCCACCTGAACACAAGTAGCCCACACCAAGAGACTGAACATTTTCTGAACTTTATGGTAAATGCAACAACGACAATCAACTGGGCAAAACCGAGCCTCCAAATTCCGTCTCACGCCAGTGCCAACTCCCCTAGCCCTGGCTGGCTGCAGGATCTCCACGGTCACAGTTCTCAGGGGTCTCGCCGGTCTCCCAGGACTGTGTTCCGAAGCGTCAACACGAAGGCAGGTCAGACGAGATGCCCCGGGAAAGCACTTCTGTACAAAGGCAGCTCGAGAGGCAGGAACCGGGGAGAATCGGTCCACGTGGGGCAGGAGCACGCGGGAAAGACGGCAAACCGGCAGAACGCAGGGAGGGAAGTGCCCCCGCTCCGTGGCGACAGGGCGGGGGGTCTCAGTTCTCCTCGGGCTTGTCGGCCGGCGGTCCGCAGGGCTGCAGCATCTTCTCCATCAGGTTGAAGCGGACTCGTGCTTTGCTCTCATTCTCCGCGATGGCGAAGTAGTTGAGAAGGTCGAAGTGGCCCATGTAGGAGCAGTAGGAGTCGCGGTGCTGGTT
The DNA here is from genome assembly GCF_964194185.1 of Rhinolophus hipposideros. NCBI lineage: Eukaryota > Metazoa > Chordata > Mammalia > Chiroptera > Rhinolophidae > Rhinolophus > Rhinolophus hipposideros. Next base: position 19,610,147 of record NC_138049.1, on the reverse strand, counting down.
CACTAGCCACTCCCACTTGGTGGTGTCGGCGTGGCCCGTGCCGATGTACTTGGACTGCAGATGCTCCAGCTGGCTGTGGATGGTGTAGCGGTCCGTCATTTCGCCGCTTTCCCGGTTGTTCTCGGATCAGAGGACACACACGAGGAGCCGCACGAGAATCACACCGGTGAGGGGCCGCCCCGCTGAACCTCCGGACCGGTGCGGTCGCTGGCGAATGTCGTCACCACGTCGAAGCTACGTGGACTCGCGCTTCAGGCTCTCAAAGGCGGAAGAGGAAGTGTGTTCTGTCGCGCTATTGGAGTTGCCTAGGCGACGCTGCAAGTCTTCCGCCCCTATGGAGAACCCCGTTCCCGTCGGAGACCGTTGCATGATGGTTCAGTCAGTGGCCCTTTTTCTACCAGGAAGCTTTGCATGCTGGGACTTGTGGTCTCCGAGGCCTCGAGCAGACAGGCTTCTGGAGTTCCTCCTCGCGGTTTAAGAGGCCTTAGGCGGCCTGATGGAGTACGGCGTGTGGCAGGTGGTTGTTGTCCCCGCGCAGTGGGGGCGGACAAGAAATGGGAAATTCAAGTAGGACAGGGCTATAGGCAACTGGCAAAAAGACCTCTGGGTAATTTTGATTTCGGAGCTTACGTGGCGGGAGACACTTCACAACTAGGGGTAGGTCCCCCTGACGTGTGTGGAGACGCGAATTCTGGTACCAGCTAGGTCACTCGCAGGTGGTGTGGAGTGGCCGTTATTTCACCGCTTTCAGGGCCGCCGTCTCCTGCACGGGGATCAGCGTACAGTACCAGTTCCAGCACGTTCCGGCTTCCACGTTCCAGCCCCTCCTTCCTCTCCAGCTTATTTTGCGGTCCTCCCTCCTCCAACTCATCACCCCACCCCACCCGCGCCAGCTTGCACTTCTCAACGTGCCGTGCCGCGCGCCTCTCCAGTGCTTTGTACAAGCTGTTCCCTCTGCTCGGAATGCCTTTGTACCCTTGGCAAACACTTCTCCCTTTAAGTCAGCTCAAAAGCATCTCCTTGAAATCGGCTTTGGCTAATCCAGACAGATGTAAATTCTCCTTTCGCTTTGCATCTCGTACGTCGTCTCTTTGTTACTCCTTTCTACAATTTTTGGTTGAGGAATTTTCTCACGCGAGCACCAACGACTTGAGAAAGTTTACTTTTTTGATGGTGTCTTTTTCTATTTTTTAATGATATCCCTCATAGCCTGGCGGAGACGGTATTCTCAAGAAACATTTGATGAATGGATAAACAACTGTGTGACAGTCAAATAGACCTCTTTACTGGGAGAAAGATAATTTTAAAATCGTTTTAGTCTCATACAAAGTTGCAGACGATAGTGAATAGTGTACTGAATACTGGAAAATTTCTAAGTAGATTTCAGATGCTCTCACCACACAGACGCAAAAAAAAAAAAAAGTCCTATGGCAGGAGATGCGTATGTTCATTACCTCGCCTAGCAATCATTTCATTATGTATATGCATATCAAATCATGCCACACACCTTAAATATATACAATTTTTAGTTTTAAAAAATATTTTAAAAAGAAAATGTTAAAAATATGTTTTATAGGATCAAGTGCCTGTACCAAAAATGAAAAAAAAAATTTCGTTAAACTTTGTTATAACAAACATTTCATTCTTAAAATGCAGAGACTATCATAAGGCATGCCTGTGGATTCACCATCTAGATATATCAAACCTTGCTTTTTTGGCATTTTTGTTCCGAACTTTGTTGCTTTGTTTTGGTTTTTTTTTAAAGATATAAAACTGTAGAAATAAACTTGAAGTTCTCTGTGTTCCCCTCCCTAATCTATTCACTTCAGGATACTGTCTTGAATTTAAAGTTAGTCATTCCTGAGCCTGTTGTTTTGTTTTTTTGATTGCTGATAGTTTGTGCATTCATAAACAATAGGTATTAGTGTTATGTATGTTTTATAGCTTTATATAAATGACACCCCATATGTATTGTTATGAAAGTTGCTTTTTCCCCCTCATCAGAATTCATGTTGATATAATGTATTAATAGCTTTAATTCATTTTCACTGTTGTGTAGTACGAAAAAAAGTCAGACAATTAAGTTCACAGACTTTCTACCGTATAAGCACACAGTGGAAAGTTCCCAAACTTAATTGTAGGATCTTTCCAATGCTACTGAATTAACACACCGTAACGTGTCCATTTTCTCAATAACGGATATTTAATTTCACATTTTTACTATAAGAAACAATGCTGCAAGAAATATTCTTGTACATATGTTCTTATACATGTGAAGGCGTTTCTTTGGAGAATATACCGGTACATAGGAATAAAGTTGAAATATACGGATGAGTGTCTTCAAGCTTTGCCTCATATTGCCAAATTGCTCTCCAAATGAATTTTATCAATTGGATCTCCCACCAGCAGAATGAGAATTCCTTCTGATCCACATCCTTCCCCAAACCTGCTGTCCTTAGACATTTTAAAAATTTTCAAACCAGATGCGTGGAATGGAATTTAATTGAGCCTTTAATTTGCATATTCCTGCTTACTAGGAAGTCTGAACTTTTTAAAAAATGTGTTTATTGACCTATTACATCTCTGCTTCTATGAATTACATATTCATATCCTTTGCCCATTTTCTTATTGGGATGTTTGTCTTTTTCTTACTAATTTTTTTAGGAGATCTTTATATATTCAGTATACTAGGCTTGTCAGTTAGAATGCAATAAAAATGGTTTTTTCCATTCTGTGGCTTATTTTGACCCTTCCTTTATGGGTATTTTTTATTGTACAGAAGTTAAGTTTAAAGTAGTCAAATGTATCAGCCTTCCTTTATAGCTGTGCTTTTTGCATTTGGTTTAAAAAATGGAATCAAGCAAAACTCTTTTCTACCCTGGGGCCATAAAAAGGGTTTCCTTCATTTTCTTCTGAAAGTTTTAGAATTCTGGTTTTTCATATTTAGAACTTGAATTCACCTGGACGTTTTTGTTTTGTTTTGTTTTGTTTTGTTTTAGGGATCTAATTTTAAAATACTTTTCCTATATGGCTAATTAGTTCCCAGTGTTAACCAATTATTGATTAAATAGTACATACTTTCTCTCCTCATCTTTCATGCTTCTGTTGCATAGGTCTGTTTCTGAGTATTCTGTTCTATCAGTTTCTGAGTCCATTCCCCCACCAGTAACGCAAGATCTTAATTATTGTACCTTTATAATAAATTGATATCTGACAGGGTGAAAGCCTATACAGTTTTCTTCTTTTATAAATGTTTTAACTATTCTTGGTCCTTTGCTCTCCTACATGAATTTAGAATTGTCAGTAAAATCTTCATGGAAATTGTGACGGAGTAGTCAAACAAAGCCATGGAAATTAATATTCTTTCTATATTATTAAGAATGGTTCTAAGGATGTGAGACAAGTCTTCAAATTCAAAGGCCTTTAGAGCTAAATGCAATATACATTTATGTGGATTAATTAAGAGCCAACGTGCATTAGTTTGCTAGGGCTCCCACAACAAACTACCACGGTAGTTTGTTGGCTTACACAGTAGAAATTTATTTCCTCCCAGTTCTGGAGGCAAGAAGTACAAGATCAAGGTACTTGATGGCAGGTTTGATTTCATTCTGAGGTCTCTCTCCTTGGCTTACCAATGGCCATCTTCTATGTCTTTACATGGTTTCTTTACATACTCGTGTGTGTCTGTATCCAAACCTGTTCTTACAAAGACACCAGTCGTGTTGGATTAGGATCCACCCATATGACTTCATTTTGCCTTAATTACCTCTTTATAGCTTCTATCTCCAAATGCGGTTGTGTTCTGAGTTATTGGGGGTTAGGACTTCAACATGAATTATGAGGGGACACAATTCAGCTGTGGAATATGTAAGAAAACTTGTTTCTTTTTACATATTTGTAATTAGATTTGTGAAAATAAGTATGTGAAAATATTTTTTTAAAACAGACAATTGCAACACTTACAAGGAGAATGAAATGTATTACATTAATAAGTGTGACTTAAAATGTTTAAGAGTTAGAATTTGGAGTGGAATTCAATTTTATTCAAAGGCTCCTTAAAAGTTATTGTGAAAATTTTCTAGACTTATAGGATTTTTAGCTGACCTTAAAAGCTTAAGGAAAAAGGTAGTTTTTTTTTTAAATTTATAACTTTAATAAATTGAATATTAACTTTTGAAACCCAAATCTCTGAACAGTACTTTCTACATTCCCTCAGACGATCCTCAAAGACATCAAAAAACCCTGCTTCAATTTTACTTGTAATTACATTGAATTCATAGGCACATTTGGGGAGAATTTTCATCTTTACTATATTGAGTTTTCTCATCTATGCACATAGTATATATTTCCATTTATTTATGTCAACTTTTTTTGACTTTAAATAAAGCTTGTAGAATTTTCTCCACATGGGTCTTTCACATCTCTTGTTAGATGTACTCCCGAGTATCTGCTGTGTATACTTACTGATGTTCCTTCTTGTGACTTAGTAAGGAATATCATAGTTTCTTTACACTGAATGCCAATAGAGAATTTTGTTCTGGAACCGGCGAATTTTTTGTCAAGACATGCCAGGACAGCTGTTCCTGTTTCATGCCCCAAGATAATAACCTCAAATCAATCCTTTCTGTTAAGTTGCTTCTATGTAACTATCAAATGCCGTCTTCAGTTTGGCATTTGAGTAAGAAAAACATGTGCAAGAAAAGATTCCACTGGAAAAAGACATAGAATTAAAAATTTATAAAGAAAAATAGGTTTTTAGACAGAAAATTATAGATTGATTAGTCTATTTTTGAAGCCTGGAAATGGCAAGGCAACATTTTCTAGTTGTATCTTTCTTGTTCTTGTGCTGTTGGCTTTAACTTTTTAAACACAGTCATTTAATATTTTTGAATAGTCAAGGTATCATTCATAACATAAAAGTAAACAAAGGAAAGCAGTTTCCAACATCTGCCCGTTTCCCACCCCGCCCTCAGTAAGTAATCATTGCTGTGTACCTTGTGTGTTCTTCCAGAGAGTTTTTTAATGGATGTATAAGCAAATACAAATATATATGCTATTTTACCCCTTCTAAAATTCAGATGGTAGCAAAATGCTCACCATAGTTCTGTACTTTGTTGTTCATTTTTTTGACATATAATGGAAATCATCCCATATGAGTACATAAAGAGCTTCCTCATTTGTTGTCCTGTTTTACAGCTGTGTAATATTCCATTGGATAGGTGTAGCATACTCTAAATAAGAGGGTGGTTACCATCTTATATTGGTTGTTAAGTATCTAGAAATTATATTTAATTTTATTATTATTGCAAAAAAATATGAACTTCAAATTGAAATGAACTAAAGTCACATTTCCTTTAGTGACAAATTAGTTTAAATGCCACTTTTGTCTGTAAGCAAGTTTTAAAATATTAAAAGGATTTTCTATATTGTACAGGTATTGATACCAGGTTTCACACTAGAGGTCGCCAAAACAGTGTTTAACACCAACAATTACACTAGTGGTTGAGAACATTTTATAATTAGGCACCTTGCATTTCTCATCCATAGTAAGCAGGAACAGTAAGTACCTTGTGACTGAAATGCTGAAGACAAAAACTTGGTTTGCTGTATTTTTAAAGCAACTAAGACTGATAATTTAGGAGAAAAGCAAGCAATCTTTCTCTTTTCATCTCAACTTTTACTTTGGGGTTTTATATTTAGTTGGATTAAGCAGTGATGTGGAATGTAGGTGATAAGGGATTTATGGAATTTATAAAAAGTAGTTTGCCCCACACGATCTTATTTTTCTGTGATTAAAAATGTCTTCAGCTTCAGCTTCTCTTGTTCTATCCATCCTGGGATCCGTACATTTGAGCAGATCTAGAACTCACAGTTTTTGGGCATGTACTTCAAAAGGATAAAGGGTCCTGTACCGTTTTATAATCTCTTGTGGGGCAGATATGATTGCCATGGGCAGTCATTCTGTAACTCCTCGTTGGAGATTCAATAGCTCTGTAATCACGAGCTGGTACAATTTCTGAACAAAGATTTCTCATAGGAAGAATTTCACAAAGAACTTTGAAGTATTATACACATGTTCCATTCATTGTAGTAATATGAAATCTTGCAGCAGGAAGATTGAGGATTGACATATCAAAGATACTAAATTAATATTTATTGAATCAATGAATGAATGTATGTTCATGATAGCATATTGAGTGACAGCAAAGGACTGGAAATAACTTTAGTGCCAACAATAAAGGAATAATTACACAAATCATGTTGTAATCTGGCTGCATATGGCATACGTATCTCATTTGAATGTAAGTGCCTTTGAAATATGTAACTTTTTTCTTCATTATATTAGCGTAATGATTTATCTATTGTCGGCACTCAATAAATACTTGTTGAATTAGAATATTGTTCTCACACTGGATCAGGCAGGGAAATATCCAACATCTCAAAGTATCCCTTGGTAGTTGGAACTAGCCACTTCAAAGTCATGACCATCTTTTACCCTAAGCCTAAGAGATGTGGCTTGGAGGGAATAATTTTTTCTAGGGAGTAAATGTCAGAGAAAAAGAGCCATGGTGACACTTTAAAAGATTATGAATATACTAAATTTTAATTGTTTTTGAGTCACTTCAACGAGTTATCTCCAAGGATTGCGTGGAGTACTTTTTCATAGCTGAGCCAGTTCAGCTAAGGTGCTTGACATCAGTAGTCACAAATTAGAAATCTAAAAACAAGAAATGAAGTGAATGGGACTTGCCTTCTAGGCAACAGTTCAGGTATCTAATTAGACATGGGATTCATTCTAGTCTGCCTGTAGAAAAAGTCACAGGTGAACCTGTAGTCAGGGAGTTGACTTACAGCTTTCTTTTGGTTGGAATTTGAGCAAGTGTAAAATTTGTCTAGTTCTTAGGGAAGATGTAATGGCTCTCAGGTTTAAATCAACACAGGGAAGTTGTTTCATCTTTACTCTTTAGAACAGGTGTGTGAAGAGAAGTGATGCCATCCTTATCAAAGTATGGCTCCTTTCACGTTTCACAAGTTGTACTTTCATAAAACAGAACTATGTGTCAAATCCTATGTGTGCATTTTTTATTTTATCCATTTGTATTATATTACTATCTCCTTCATATGTCACCTATGAGTGTTTCCTAACTTAAAGGTCCCCAAAGGATCTGTGTTGATAGGCTGTGTCTAATGGCCCTGAAAGAAAAGGACACAGAAGCCGAATATTTTTAATGCTGTTCATTTGTTTACCGTAGTTTAAGGCCAAAAGGAATTTGAGGGTAGAACAGATTGGAACCCATGGCTGCGGCCACGTACCAGTGGTGCCATTTACCCACCTGTCCTTTCCACATTTTCCTCAGCGTATGTAAACCACTGTGCAAATGCAGTTTCAAGTCTCCCCATTTCCAACTAGATAATCTGCCTCTAAGTCTCTCTTATAAAGAAATTCTAGCATGACAGCTGCAAGGACTTCTTTAATAAGAAGTTTCAATGAGTTAACTGCTTTGGTTGTTAAAGGAACTGATGTGTTCTGTAGAGCTATAAAAAATATTTCTAGTTAAAATCTCATCTCTGGAGCCCTCCAGAGAGCAAAATTGTTGGCATACCCTGCATCTCTACTTTTGTGTCCCTTAATTTGCTAGGATAATCTTGATTTTTGGCTGAATAGCTTTCATTAAAGCGGTAAGAAAAGCACCTACAGTTCAGTCCCAGTTTTAGTACCGTTCTGCCCCTAGACCAAGACAGAGTGGGCCTTGCCCTGGGCATCCCCACTTTAAAGGGTCCTGCTATGGCTCCCCATTAGCTGCACTCTCCCATCAGCTGAAAAGTCCATGGGTCAAGGGGACACACTGTCATGCAGGGTGTCATGCGAGGTCTCTGGTCCCACTCCCCATGTAAGAACGCAGGACATGGTGAGGCCAAAAAGGAACACCCATGGAATCATTTATAGGGGAATCATACCACTATAGTCTCACTGACAGCTGGGTTGGAGACACAGGAAGCAGGAGCCACGCGATCTGCAATCCACACTCTGCCGCTTGCTAGCTTAGCCATGGCAGTTATATCAGTGGCTAATGGCTAACCGGTAACAGCTAATGGCCGACTAGTCACAGCTGATGACCATCTACTACCCGAGCCAGCACCTTTCCATGTGAGGCCGAGAGCCTGGAAATAACTCTCTGGGGTTTTGTCCCCATACACATCCATCCATGCTCCCATTCCCCAGACCCCGGGCTCAAATACAGACTAAGCTTTGAAACACAAATTCCAAGTACAAACGGCTCCAAGCCAACTCCCAGGGCCTGTGCAGGCTTCTTCCCTGGGTCTGTCCTCCCAAAGGCTGACTTGCTGCTGATGTGCACCCCTCCAGGCCTGTAGTGTGCCCAAGAAATAGCTACTGGCTGGAGTGTTTACTTGTGAACTCAGAGAGGCAGGTTGAGAAATTCCATCTGAAGGGTTTGGGCTTAGAGGCCACTCTTAACTTAGAAATGATTTTTAGAAGGACTCGGGTCAGAAAATTACCCTGGTTAAACTTCCCCAGGTTCCCATCCAGTCTCAAATTTCTTACTGAAAAGTAATCTTAAGGTCATAAATTGTATACTTGGTAACAATGACTTGTTCTGGGTGGTAACCTCAGTTCTCCTGAAATGAAACTCTTGGTCACCTTTAAGATTAAAGCTGCTTCATTTCGAAGGTGAGTGACTTTTCAATCAGAGAAAGATTTGTAATACAAAAATGATAAATCATACCACTAGTACAAACACTTTCATGTTAGGTTTAGGAATAATCTCTTTATGTCTGTGTGGGGACAGAGCCAGGAGTGCAGTTTCCAGGCTCTCGGCCTCACATAGAAAGGTGCTGACTCGGGTAGTAAATGGCCATCAACTGTGATCAGATGGCCATCAGCTGTGGCTAGTTGGCCGTCAGCTGTAACCAGTGAGCCATTGGCCACTAATATAACTGCTGTGGCTACGCTAGCAGAAGAATGGGGGCTAGCAAGAAGATGGTGGCTGAGCCTGCAAGTGGCAGAGTGTGGATTACGGATTACAGAGAGGCGGATTGCAGCTAGCAAGTGAGATTGTTTGGCAGAGACAAGTGGATGGCAGGTTGCGGATAGTGTGACTCCTGCTTCCTGTGTCTCCAACCCAGCCGCCAGCGAGACTATGTGGTATGACTCCCCTACCTATGGCTCCGTGGGTGTTCCTTTTTGGCCTCACCATGTCCTGCGTTCTTATGTGGGGAGTGGGAGCTGAGACCCTGCACGACAGTATGTTAAAGTGTTCATAATTAAAAAGACGTTGGCATTTTAGACAGATTAATGTTGTGATTCTATTTAATATACATATCATTGACTTTATATTTTCAAATTAAAAGAATAACACGAGCAAGTGTGTAAGTGGTATATTACTATTTAGGAGAAATGGATTCACCAAACTTATAAGTTAAATTAAGATTTACTAGAGCCTTTGAAATTTTTTGGAAGGTTTTTCTTACTAGAAGCAGGTGCTTACTTGGTCAGGCATTAGAAATGCTTAGAAGTAAATTGAACACATTAAATCCATTAACACAGTTTAAAATACTTAAGGGAGGTTGCTGGATACAAAATCAATATAAAAAAAAGTAATGGTATTTCTGTATTCCAGCAACAAGAAAATAAATGGCCCCCATGCAATGGATACTTGATACATGACAGAGGTACTGCAGGGAAGTGGAAGAAAAAAACAATCTTTCCAATAGTGGAGCAGGACAACTGTATACCATGTGGGGAAAAACGAAATTGGATCCCTAATTCACACTATATACAAGAGTCAATTCCAGGTGGATGTGAGATCTAACATGAGACAAATTATAAAATTACTCATGATTAACATAGCAGACCATCTTCATGACCTTGGGATAGAGAAAGTTTTCTTAAATGAGACACAATACGCACTAACCAGGAAGGTAAAGATTAGGAAGGCTCCAAGCAGCAGCAGGCAATACATTCAAGGGCCTGAAAAGGTGGCCGGCTGGCTCCAGGGTGATGAAGCCTCTGGAAGAGAATGGGAGTATCAAGCAATCCTTTCGTAAGTCCGGAAGAAGCTCTTCCTTCAAGTAGGCCCAATAGGATGGCATCCAATATTTCTGTAACAACTTAAAAAACTCAGAATAAACCTAAAAGGACAAACCTCCCCAGGGGAGAGGAAGTGGTATCTATCTCTGACAAATGGATGGCGTCTGAACCTACTTGATAGGAAGACTAGTGATGTTTTTGGGTCCTCAATCACTGCTACTTCATCCTGCCACACCCAAACAAACCCAAGGGTCATGTTTTATCATGTGACGGAGACCGAAAATCGGACCTGAAAGCTTTAAGGAGCACCTCCCCCAGAGACAAGCCAGTGAGAAAGGTGGCTGGAGGGAGGTGGCCAGGTGGAGTTGCCTAGTCCAATCCCAAGACCGACAGCCTTGAGCAGCTCTCACAGGCAAGTCCAAACTCTCTGGGAGGCAAATCCAGCATCTCCTGCTACTAAGAGAAGATACTGCTTCCCCAGAGCCAGACAAGAAACTAGAGAGAAAGGGTGTCAAATTTTACAGTTTCCTTTAGCCCAAAGGCTCAGGGTGGGGAGAGGGGTTGTCACCCAGCTGAAACCGGCTGCACAGAGGCTCCATTTTCCTCTGGGGACCTTGGGGGAGAGATGGTGAGTGGGAAGATGGTGTATGGGCACAGTGAGCCTTGATGAATCAGTGGCATTTTCCACCTCCTTTTTCCATCAGCGATCTGCATGCTAATTGGGTATCTGGATGTGACTAAAATAGTAGCAGAGTCTGAAGCCACTGAGAGAAAAATAACAATGGTGTAGGGAGCCTGGTGTAGGCGGTCTCCGGATACCCACCCACCCTGCTTTAGGTCCTAATGCCATTTACCCTTCATAGACTCGATTTCCGTTCCTGAGACTACCCCTGCTAAGTTCCAATGTCTCCTTTCCATTTATGCCCAGTGCTGTTCTTCAGTCTTTTCTTGAAACATCTTGATTGCCTTTCCTCGGCTGTCATTAACAAAATCCATAATATTGTTCTTAGTCTTATGCTTTATGGGGAGATTCTGTACCCTCATCCTCCCAGGTGCCCCGTTTGTGCCATTTGAAACCTTGGCCAGATCTTAACAGGAGGAATCACTCCCTTTCATTCACAAGGGACTGGTTTTAGTCTCTTTACAGGTTGGTTTTGCTTGCAGATTGTTCCTTTTTTCTTTCATCCACCTTATCTCTCTGCCTTGCCTCTTTATCATTGATGTGGACAGTTCCCTTCACAAGCTACAGTTTCTCCTATCAGTCCATTGCCTTCTGAAGGACTTTAAAAATTTATCCAGATGTATTCAGGAAATGGAGTGAAATCCTTCATATGTCTTACTTTATTCCTGTTAATGGTGAGGAGATGACATGATCCAGAACCTTGGGATCTTGGTTGGAATTCTTTAATAAAACCTATTTTATTAAACGAAAACAAAAACAAATTTAAAAAAAAAAAGCTATTTTAAAATACCATGTTGTTTTGTGCACCTAAAACTAATATAAAAAAAAGTAAATTTACCATTCTACTAGCAATGGACATTTAGATTGTTTCCATTTGGCTAGGGTAGGTGGCATGAGGAAAGGGTTATGAAGGTTTGAAATAGGAGTGGACTAGGTTAAGATGCTGAGCAGCCCAATTCTAACTGCACATTTGGAACCTGTCACAATGAGCCTAGGAATGACAAAATTGCATGGATCTGCCTTATGAGTGTATTATGTCTATTATTTCCCTGGCAGTTTTTCATATTCTTCAACTAATCTTTGTAGACTAGCTAGTTCAAGTAGTTACCTCTGTCGAAGAAGCAATCCACATCTCAAAGACTCTTAACAGAGTGTTATATTCTATAACTGCTGCTCAATTTAAAAAAAAGTCAGTGATAGAGGGTCAGTTAGTGGTGGTGGATAGCACATCAAAACTTCTTTCAGGTATTTATTGGTTCTTTCTGGGACCCAGTGGGATTTAGTGAAAGAGGAAAGCCTTTGGAAACAGACTTTTTTAAAAAAATAATAGCATCTCTATAACTGAATAAGCTGTCTGACCTAGGGAAATGTGTCATTCTCAGGTCAGGTGTCCTTAGAAGCAGTGATTTGTTGAGGGAATAGCCTCAGGAGAAGGGGAGAAAAAGGCAGGGAAAGGCAGGAGAAATAAGCTCAGCTTTGATTGATCCACAGGCACTGATGGGCTGGATTGCACCACACAATTCATTGCACCTCGATGTAGGAGGTCCACATTCAGTGTTCCCCCCAAGTCAGTCAGTTACTGGAATGGGCTATCCACCCTGGGGGAGACAATCTCCTACGCAAGAGCACTTCTGCTTGGCCAAGATCAATTCTCCAGGAAAGGAGGCAACTGTGGGTCTTCAGCAGTCAATACTCAGAGCTGAGAAATTAGTGCAGTGATCTACTTAAGGATATCTGGGAAACAACAGCCTCCACAGGTCACATCGTTGTCCCCACTCAGCTCCACTTCCTTCTCACCAGGCTTTTGGTTGGTGGCCATTTTTGGGAAAACTAACAAGAGAAGGGTTAGTGGAACAAAATGTCACTTCCCCAATGTTGCAGTTGGTCTCAAGGCTGTAACTGATGTTTATCATCTCCCGGCTCCACCCACAGCGAGCACCTACTGTGCTTCCCCGAAAATAAGACCTAGCCAAACCATCAGCTCTAATGCATCTTTTGGAGCAAAAATTAATATAAGACCTGGTCTTATGTTATAGTATATAAGACCGTGCCTTATTTTACTATAAAATAAGACCAGGTCTTATTTTTTGCTCCAAAAGACACATTAGAGCTGATGGTTTGGCTAGGTCTTATTTTGAGGGAAACACAATATGTTGGTCTAAGTGGCCAGCCTGGTAGGGTGACGCAAACTTTTATCTTGTAGAGGTTATCTATAGGTCACCCTGCTTTTCTTGGGCTGTGGTTGCTGTACTGACACATTTATAGTTCAAACTTCATATAAGAAAACTAAGGGACACTTTAGTAGATGATATGAGTGCCAAATATACCAGCTCCTTATGATGATCAGGGTTAACCAACCCTAACAGTATGGCAACTCCTTTCTTTGTTGACTGGTCAACAGCAGCCATAGCATTAAGTTTAGTGGTTCTCTTACTGTGTGAAAGCATTTCCCCTCTGAGAACCAGGACCTTTAGACCCATAGAGCCTACAGTTGTGAGAATAAGAAGCATAACTTCCCCAAATGGGTCATTGAGAGTGATGGTGAAACCATTGCAACGTTCACTGGTTGGTTTCCAGACCCACATATTCTACTTAGTGGGACACAGCACCACATAGAGGCTGATGTTTTAAGGTCTATTCTGCATCCTGAAGGATAGTATCCTGTCCTATCATCTCCAGCTGGTGCCTTAGCTGTACTTTCAAGAGGCTACTGCACTGCACTTTCAGTCTGGCAGTTTCTGGTTGATGCATGACCTGTAATCATATGCCCAACGCTATACTTCCTTTGGGAAGTATGTGAACCAAGGGTCCCTTGGTTCACAGACAATGTTAGGTATGATCCCACATCAGGGTATCACATAGTGGTGAGAGCTGAGGCACCAGAGGCAGAAAAGGCAAATCCAATATGGAATAAGTGTCAATCCCATTCAAGATAAAATATTTTTTCAGAAGGGGGCTGGTATACGTAGCATGCCACTAAGCCTTGGTTGGCCACCTCAAGGAATGACAGCACGAGGGGCTCAGGATTAGGCTCTGTTGCTGGAAGGTCAGACATTCAGCAGCAGCAGCAGCAGGAGGCAGATCAGCTTTGAGGAGTTTATACTGATGAACGCAACCAACAGAGCTTCTTGTAACACAGCTGGAAACTGCTGCAGAGTCCTTTTATTTCTTTTTGCTTTAGGTCCAAATCAAAACTAGCTTATTCAATGAGTGGGTTGGAACAGCATTCCCAACTGCAGTATACTCTGCCTCCCAAACCCAAAGTGGTCTATAAAGCAAGGGGTGCAGCGAAACACCTTGTCCTATACTTTGGAAGGTACGTCTTGGCATTCCAGGGTGTTGACTCCTAAAAACTTTATTGAAATGTCGGGCCACCCAATCTTTGTAGAGTTTATCTTCCACCATTGGGATTGCAAGTTTTAACAAGACATCCAGAGTAATTGCCACTTCTTGTTCATAAGGTCCAAATAATATGTCATCCATTTAGTGAACCAAAGGAAAGTTCTGTGAAATGTCCAGATGGCTCAGATCCCTTGGGACCATCACAGAAGAGAATTAGAGAATTAACATAGTGTTGGGCCAAGACCATAAATGTATACTATTATCCATCCCATGTGATAACAAACTGTTTCTAATCTTTCTTATGAGACACATTGAGAAGAAAGGAAATCACATTAGCCACAAACCAGAGGCTGTGTTAAATGTGCTTTAGTAAACATACGGCGTCTAATACAGCAGTTGCAAATGAGGAGACTACTTGGAGAAGTAGTTGCCCAATATCAATGCTCCCTGATTCACCAGGTCTTGTTAGGCCAGAATGGTGAATTAGATGAGGGATGTAACGAGACCCAGAACTTTTACATTCTTTAAATCAGGGGTGTCAAAACTGCGGCGCGCGGGCCAACTGCGGTCCGCAATCCATTATTAACTGGCCCGCAGCAAATTCCAAAAATATATTTAGTTTACTTAAATAAACCAGGTGAGGCAACACATACTTCACCTAGAGTGAGTGGCCCGGCCGTTTGTGTATTTTACCGCATATGGCCCTTGGTAAAAAACGTTGAAAAAAGTTTGGACACCCCTGTTTTAAATCATTTAAACCTCTGCCATTTCACTCCCGAGATATAGCATTGGCTTTGAGTTATGGTCTTGGCTGAGGGGTGGGGATGTAGTTTCAGGGACTTCTACTGGCTTTTCCTGCTACAATAACTCCGACTCTACAAGTCAAGGAACTAAAATAAAGGTTTTGTAAAATCCTACGTCTGTTCCAAGTCTACATTCAGAAACTGGGGATATGATCTTTGTGTGGATCTGGGGATCCGTGGACACAAACGCCTGGCAAGGACCCTGTTAGTGACTTGACCCTCACATACTCCTAATTTAGCAAAGGGGTCAAAAAGTGTTTGGGGTTTCTGAATATTATCATCAACTCGGACACTGTAGCTAATTGTCCTTCAAAGAGCCATGTATTCCCCTGTCTCCAGTGAATGGGGGAAAGAACTGGGGAAGTTGCTACTGTGCGCACCTGATATGGTGTTGCAAGGTCCTTTCTCATGTGGACCTGGCCTCTCTTTCAGTTGATGGAGGTGTTCTGTGATGGGTTTGAAAACTGGCTCAGGTTTGAAAAATGTGCAAGGGATTATGACTTTCTGCTGGGTCAGCTGACCACAGTCTTCTGCTCATCTACTCCTGATCTCTTTTGATTATATATACTAAGCAATATCCTTGATGGATGAACATCTATCTTACACTTTAGAGCATCTTAAACATCTCCACAGATTTCTGGAGGTCCCTGGCCGCCAACCCACTCCATTCTAAACTTGCTGTCCATTCTGGAAATTATACCCATGTTGATTTTGGTGGTAAAGTACTACCACACAGTCTCTGCTACTCTGGGACCCTATCAACCTCATGGCTATTAGGGAGCCTGGCTCTGTATCAGCATCTCCTGTCATCAACTCTCGCCTGCAGAGGAGAGCCACCACTGAGTTTCTCAATGACACTGGTGTCTCCTTATTACTTGATACACAGAGTCCTCTATGCTCTTTCAGTGATCATAGTTAGCTGATGAGTTTTCCAGTCTCATACAGTAGACCCTTGTTAGCATGCTCACTTCGCTCAGCCTTTCAATCCCTTCCTCCATAGTCTGACAGTTCTGGCATCTCTAACTTGATTCAGTATGGATCATTGCTTTTCACATCATCCAAACATCATCCCAGGTATGTATTGGAACCATCTTTGGGAGCCCACATGAAGATATTAAATTCTGTATCGTGGGACAGAGCCTCCAAGTTGATAAACTCTCCCTTAATGAGCTTTATACTCTGCCCCCACCTTGATCCAGCACCCTTATTCATTTCCAGGCATCCTCCCCCTGCTCCTGGAAGTAATGTTAATAAGATTCTGCAGTAACTTTGGTGTGTAAGCCCTCTCTTTCCTTAGCAGGATCTGCACTTTTTCAGTGAAGTCATGCTGAAATTTGGCCCTAGTTATCAGTTTGGTGAACAGGAAGGCAGATGGGTACAGATCCTAAGGGAGTGCAAGCATTGTCTTATAAAGTACCTTAACTGAGACATTTGAAAAATCTTCAAGAGATGACTTGTATCTTCCAACATAGTAGAGTTACCCACTTCTATAGATCCAGAGAGTTCAGGCGAGTCTGGAGACCAAGGCACTCAAGTGTGTCCACCAAGAAATCGCCATCCTGAGTGTTAAGGTCCTAATTCCTTTCCTATGAGGGCCCTGAGTCTGAAGTAGGAGAACTGACCAGGCTGTGAATTCAGTTTTCTCTGAAGTTTTGCCCCTTTTACATTTAAATCATATGCTGTATCTCCTCTTGGCTACAGGAGATGAAGGTCTCTTTAAATGCTGCCAAGAAGGTCCTCTGACTCTCACACTTTGCTTTAAATTTCTGATCAATATTTTAAACCTTGTTATTTTTCTCTCTTCATTATATCAGTGGCACTTAGCAACAGGCTCCCAATTCTCTAGTTCATAGTTAGAGTTATTATTTCCCCTATCATTCTGAAACTTCAGAGACAGTGCCTCCAGCTGGAATATCTCTTTTCTTTTATAAACCATCAAATTCATCACAGGTAATCATTTTAACAATCTCATCTCTACAGCATTCCAGGAGCTACCAGTATTCTACCTACTACTAGTGATGGGGACGGATACCGTTGCCATCTGACCAGCAACTGAATCAACTCCAGAACCTCATTCTAGAATCTTGTTAGGATTAATTCCATGACCAATTAATTGTCTTAGGTTGAGATTCCTAGTAGCAGAGTTTGAGACCAGGATTCTTGTGCAAGTGATTTATTCAAAGAGTGCTCTCAGAAGAAGGAGAGTGGGAAGATGGATAGGGCAGAGAAAAGGCTAAGCAAGGATGTGGTCTCAGTGAGAGATGCACTGCAGCCTGTTCCCGTGGGAGATCTGGAGTCTTAATTGTACCTGAATGATTCTATGAGTCACCGCCGGAATGATTTTTCTTTTGTTTTGTTTTTCCTTGCCCTAGAAAGTTAACTGACTTTCCTTAGATCTAAAAAAATGACACAGTATAGGATATAGAGTTAGAACTAAAAATATTAGCCTTATAGTTTATTTTCAGTCCACATACTTCCCTAAGCCTTCTTTCTAGTTTAAGATTCAGCTGGAGTGATGTATGATCCTGAGCTCTGATCAGTGTTCTAATGCTTCCCATACAACCAGGGTTAATACAGAGTGCATGAAATAGTTTTAATCAGATTATAAACAAGAGGTCACAAAAAGAGGTCAGACATGGCACAGAAGAGGGATAGAGCAAGGGACCAATAACATAAAAGTACAAAAGAGTTAATATGAAATCCTATTTTTCAGGAAGAGGTGCCCGTATAAGTCCAATCCGGGGTTGTTTTTCAAATAATTTATTAATCTTAATTGGGAATTTATTGTTTTTTTAAAAATTCTATAGCTATATTTTTCCTGTCTGAACCTAATAAAGAGCTAACAAATTGGCCAATGTGAACAAAAGATTAATATGAAATAGGTCTTGTGCTCATATTTTAACAGACAATTCAATATTGAAATGATTTTTATTTCTACCTTTAGTCATAAGAAAATTAGCAGCAATCAAAACTAAAATTTTCTTTTATTATTTCTGAATAGGCTTGAGAGTTGAAATAGAAAGTAACATAAGTGACGTACTAAATGACCTAGCAAGTGTTTGACTGAGATAAGTTATAACACTTCTGCTAAAAATTGAAAAACTGTCACTTCCTTCTTAGAGCTAAAAATAGCACTTACAAGTTGTTCTTCCTGATGCAAATCCATATTAAGCTTTGTATATTAACAGAAATCACCAAAACAATTTCCAATGAGTACATATAGACTTAGACAGAATTATGTAATGAATAATACTAGATTGTTGATACAGCATTTAATCTAGTTTAAATGAGTGCTTTATCCAGAGAGAACTGACTTGAAGTTTTTCTCTTTCCTTCAATAAATTCAGTGCTTATCTACCAATTCCATTTAATAAATATGTGTTATGCAGCTGTTAGGTAAAAATTCAGAGACTAGGTGATCCCAGGACTACACAGGTAAAATAATCTGTAGGGAATACTATGTAGGTTACAATATAATCATGGTCATGAATATGAACATTTGTAATTTATTATAATGGAAGGCAGCATAAAAACTGACCATTCAGAGAATGGGTAGGCTATTTTTAATAGAAGTGATAAAAATGAGTTTATTAAAGAAATATCATTGGGGATAGGCTTGGATGTGTGTGCTGTGTTTCAACAGTTGGTGATAGGCTTTTAGAAAGATCATTCTGGTGGAGGGTCTATCATGAGAAAAGTCTGGGAGAACTGAAAGTTCCTGGTGTATTCAGGGAATGGCCAGTTGAGAGGAATAAAGGAGGGTAGGAAAGAAGAGAGCAATCATGGTGAAATGGTGTTACAGAGGAAATTCATATCATTTTGAGTAAAAGGGTTTGAACTTAATCTGCAAGTAATGTGGATCCATTGAATGTTATGAGACAAGAGAGTAATTTAATTAAAACTGTGCTTTGAACTGATGACTAATGACAGTGACCTAGGAGAATTTGAAAGTAGAGACAGATAGATGAGTTAGGTGGCTATGAAAATAATTTTGGTGGAAAATGAGGTCAAATTTTGGAGAGCCTTGAAATGGTAGGCATCCGTGAGAAGGACAGCTTGTTGTCTCCCAACACCCATTTTCCCTTCTTCCTTTGAGTAAAGATGAATCCCTGCCTCCATGCAATTAGATGGGACCATGTGTTTAAGATCTGGTCAACTGCATATAAGTGGAAACAGCCTGTACAACTTCTGCGGCATGATATTAAAGGAAGAGGTGTCCTTGTCATCGTTTTTTCCTTTTTGATGGTTAGAATATGGTGCTATAGATTGAATGTTTGCCCCATCCCCCACCCCAAATTCACATATTAAATCCTAATTCTCCTTTTTGGTGAAGTATTTATTCATATCTTTTTCTTGTTTTATAACTTGATTGTTTACTATTGAGTTTTGAGAGCTCTTTGTATATTTGAGATATAAGGCCTTTGTCAGATGCGTGGCTTGCAAATCCTGCATTCTCGTTGCAAGATTTTTTATAGTAACATTATTTTTAATTTTGGTAATTTATTAATTTACTCTTTTAATGATCATGATTTTGCTGTATATCTATGAACTTCTTGCCTAGCCCTGTCCCAAAAAATACAAAAAAGTAAAAAAAAAAAAAAAAAAAAAAAAGGAGGCACATCATCATCAACCTATTGAAAGTCAATGATATAGAGAAAAATTTTAAAAGGAGCTAAGAGAAAAAGCATATTAAATACAGACTGTAAAGTACTGAAAGGGAAGGTACAAAAGGAAAACTAATATTTTTATTTCATGTATCTATCTACACACGCACACACACACACACACACACACAAAGGGAGTTTGACCTTACACAACTGGATTGCTGGTTAAGCAGACTCTGTAAGGCTCACACTGGAGCTTGAAGTCCAGAATACAGGCAGATAGGAAGAGGATGGGCAGACAGGAAGTGGACAGGCAAACAGGAAAGGAAGATGTATGCGAAGTGGGGGAGACCAAGAACAATGGAAAGTTCGCAAGGACAGAGTGAAACCCCATCTGTTCCCGTTGCCTCAGATCTTGATGGGATGAGTGTCCTACAGAATCTGAGGCCCTCATGACACAGCTAATCGCACATGTCTGGCTCAAGAGTCAGAAAAGGGGGATCCTGGGGCAGGTAAAGCAGTTGCAGGCCCAGCTACTGCCTCAAACCAGAGAGGTCATCCAGCATATAAACAACATGTGTGAGCTATTAAAATTTCCTCTAAATCTCACACAAGACTCTCTCCTATGGCCTGTCCTAATCAGAAACATACAGGAAGAGGAGTTCTGGGAAACACATGTGATATTTCAGCTTATTTTATCAAATTTTTAATAAAGTGGGCATGGTGATAAAGATATCTGAAAATCATGTGGAAACAGCAGCATGCGTATTTGGTTGATTGAGATCTAGTTTATTGTGAGGTCCACACCCCAGAAGAGTTTCATAAACTTTGCTTAATGGAGAATATATCGGCTAGGCCCCAGTGGAAAACAAGTCCCTTACGGGTGGGATTTTGACCAGAATCTATTAAATTAACATAGGTGAAGGCAAGGTGAAGAGAACCAAGAAGGAAAACGGACACATCCACCATAAACAGTGGCAGGAAGCCTTTCCTTCCTACAGCCCCAAGCAGGCTGGAGCTCCAGGGGAGCTGTCGTGGTCAGGGAAGCAGCTACCACCAGAATCTGGAAGGGATAGAGAAGATATACACTGACCCAGTCTCTTCCTGCCTTTGGGGCTCCTGCCAAAGCCTCATGGAGCTCAGAGCAGCACACAGAATGGCTGAATATGGGAGGACACACGATGAGTGACTAGCACAGTGAATGATATCTAATTCAGCCAAACTTCCTAACACTTTACCAAAGAGCCTGAAATAGTTATGACCATAAATAATCTGGTGTACAGTTTACATTTTCCGTGAAACTTGCTCTTTTCCACGGGTGTTGAAACCTATCTTGACAAATGCCATTCATTTTCATTTTTCCTGAGATGGAACGCTGCCCTATAAATTACTTTCATAGCAAAGAGTGACTTAACTCTTAATAAAAGTGATTGACAGAAATCTGCCATGTTCTCACTCTTCTATTCATAAAATTTCTGCTTGTAGTCAACTTTCATAAGTGTCCTGAATCACAACAACTCATGGTCAGGCACTGAAATGCAATTCAACTATTCTAAAGGTGACAGTGTTGACGTAATGGGTTAATATGCCACTCAAGTAATCACAGAAGAAAGCAAGCAGCTCAACAAAGCCAAAGCACTCAATGCACTTAATTAAAAAAGTCAGCGGATTTAAACTCATAAAGTCAATGCCACGAGAACATACTCCTCAAGTGGACTCTTACCTTAAATATAAATTTAAAAAGTCAAGCATAAATCTCTGGCTATTTCTTTGGGCTATATTTGGGACTTGCCCTTCCTTCCTTCCTTCCTTCCTTATTTTCAAGCACTTTCATGTACACTGTCTTATTTAATCCTGAATAGAGATATGATCCCCATAATGCAGATGATGAAATTGATGCCCGGGAACTCTCTATTCAGCTAGGAAAGGTACAACCCACAAAATAAAAAGCACATAACCTGCTTCCAAACACTCCCACTTTAATAAAATACTTTGTAATTTAAAACGCCATTTACCTGCTTGTTGACTCTGTAATCTACACTTTCTGCGACCTGTTATCCTAAAAATCAGTCTTCTGCCTTTATACCTATGAATGCCTTGCCTCACTAGAGGGATGAGATATGTTAATACTATCTTGTGGAAAAGCCATTTTTATTTTTAAATCTTCTTTGTAAACTTATCAGCTCCATAGCGATTTAAAAAATGCACGTGGGAGTAGTGACCTTTCAAAACCACTCTTAGGTCAGGAGATAATAAGTTGGTTATCGGTCCAGAAATCATAAAATGCACCTGAAACATACATAATCAGCTCCTTAAATCTGCTTGAAAGAGGAGCCCTGCCAAAGTCTGTGTGTGTCTATTTAATCTCCTTCAACAAGCATTGTAGAATTCTGGGTAGAGTGTAAGGTTTTCTCGGACACATATTTTCAAGAAAGTCTACACTCACTTGCCACTTACCCCCATTCACAATGAGAATAATAATAGTATTTACTGAGTTCTTACTACTTGTGAAGCAACTCTTCTCAGATCTTTACATTGTAAACTCACTTAATCCTCCTTTGGACCCTATGAGGTAGTTGCAGATAACAAGCAGGCAGAGGGAGGTGAAGTAACTTGGCCCAGGTCACCCAGCCAGGACCCCAGCATCAGCAGAGCCGGGTTCTGAGCCCAGCAGTCTGACTCTTAACCTGTACATCTTACCCTGACCTGGAGCCCTCATCAGGTTCCATTTAGATGTATTCTCATTCATCTCTCACCTTCTTGCAGGGCAGGAGCCAACGGTACCAGCAGAATGCACAGTACTAGAAACACTCAATGTTTATAGAATTATTGCTGGAATGAATGAATGAATGAGTAAAAGAATAAACATACAAACAGGTGTTCTGAGAGGGCAGAAAAAGAAGAGATTCTTTTAGAATAGGTGGGATAGGAAGAAAAGGTTATATTAAAGAGTCTTGAGGAACGGTATAATTTTTAAAAGCAGAGCTAAAGAAAAGGGAGCTTCAGGTGGAAAAATTATATAAATAAGGTCAAAAATGGGAAAGCCTGGACATACATTAAGGGAACAGGAAGTTGCAGAAGTTAGCAGTGACGTAGTCTTGGGCTCCAGGAAGGGAACGCAGGGAAAGAAGTCTGATCAGGAAGGTTGAGGCTAGTTGGCTGAATGTTTTAAATGGAAGGCTGAAAAAGTTACTGCATAAAGAACTCGAGGCCTCGGGAGGGGTTTGAAGGAAGAGGTGAGAGGATGACAATCTCAGGACGGTGCTTTAGGGAAATTAACATGGCAGGACTGTGCAGGAAATTTAGAGCAGGGGCTGCTGATCTATAGTGAATCGACACTTGCAGTCCCTGGACGAATCTTAGGGAGTCTGTGAATCCCTGAAGTGCACACAGATTCCGTCTGGATTTGTGCATGTGTACATTTCTACTGGGACTATTGCAACTTCTCAATGATTCTCAAAAATTGTGACACACCTACCTACCAAGGAAACTGCCCCATGGCAACAGTCCAAATAGAGGCCAGTATGCCATATATCCTAATATTTTAAAATTATAAGTGAAGTTCAACTGTTAAATATGTTTCTCATCCTATCTTGGCAAACATAGCCTCACAATAACAAAACTGAAAAGTATGTGACTAAAAGTTGGCAAAATATCAAAAATGACTGAATTTAATTTTGTCAAGCATGTTTTTTGAGGGTTGATCATCAATGTTTTGATGCATAAGAAACTATAATTCATACGTTATAGCATATTTATTTCATCTAATTTGTTTTTCTTGCCATCATTTTAGCAAAACATTGTCGTAAGAGTTCATATAATTTTGTTCTATTGACAATAATGATCTAAATGATTTTCTAAATGGTAGTAATGATATTCAAATTTTACTTTGAATTTATATCAAAAATGTAAATTAATGTAAATATAAAGAACCTCAACATATTAAACAATATTTTAAAAATTATCTATTAAAACTAAAAAGCAATTAAAATAACAATGAGCTATCACTACATACTTATTAGAATGGTTAAAATCCAAAACACTGACAACACCAAATGCTGGTGAGGACACGCATTGCTGGTGGGAATGCAAAATGGTACTGCCACTTTGGAAAACACTTTGGCATTTTCTTAAAAACTAAACACACTTTTATCATATGATCTGGCAATCATGCCCTTCTATAGATGAGTATATTCATGAATATATTCTGAATATATTCATGGAATATTGGTGGAATATTATTCAACAACAAAAAATGAATTATTAAGCCATCAGAAGATATGGAGGAACTTTAATTGCATATTGCTAAGTGAAAGGAGAGAATCTGAAAAGGCTACCTACTATGTAATTCCAACTATGTAACATTTTGGAAAAAGCAAAACTATGGATATAATAAATAGATCAGAGGTCTCCAGGGCTTCAGGGAGGAGAGAGTGGGATAAAGGGGTGGAGCATAAGAATTTTTTAAAGCAGTGAGACTATTCCATATGATATTGTACTAGTGGAAACATATGGATACATTTGTCAAAACCCAATTATAGAAATTGGGTTCTCTCTCTCTCTCTCTCTCTCTCTCTCTCTCTCTCTCACACACACACACACACACACACACACACACACACACACACACACTCGCGTACACACACCAGAGAATATAGACCACAAAGAGTGAATCCTAATATAAATATAAAAGGGCAAAAACTTTTAGGAATGTTTTCTCTTCCTAATTTATCTCTTTATCATTATGAAACAACTTTCTTTTTCCCCCCAAAGATTTTATTGGGGAAGGGGAACAGGACTTTATTGGGGAACAGTGTGTACTTCCAGGCCTTTTTTCCAAGTCAAGTTGTTGTCCTTTCAATCTTAGTTGTAGAGGGCGCAGCTCAGCTGCAGGTCCAGTTGCCATTTTCTAGTTGCAGGGGGCGCAGCCCACCATCCCTTGCGGGAGTCAAGGAATCAAACTGGCAACCTTGTGGTTGAGAGCCCGCGTTCCAACCAACTGAGCCATCCGGGAGGCAGCTCAGCTCAAGGTGCCCTGTTCAATCTTAGTTGCAGGGGGAGGGGCCCACCATGGGACTCGAGAAATTGAACTGGCAACCTTATGGTTGAGAGACCACTGGCCCATGTGTGAATCAAACAGGCAGCCTTTGGAGATAGGAGCATGGAGCTTTAACCGCCTAAGCCACCGGGCCGCCCCCCAAAACAACTTTCTTTATCCTTACGAATATTTCTGCTCTGAAATGTATTTGTCTGGGCATTAATATAGTTACTTTTGCTTTCTTTTGATTTGTATTAGCATGCTGTATCTTTTCCATCCTTCTGCTTCTTACCTATTTGTGCTTTTATATTTAACAATGCCTTTCTTTTAGGCAGCATATAGCTGCATTTTCCTTTTTTTTCCCTAACTTTTATTTAAGTGTGTTTTTCCAGGACCCATCAGCTCCACGTCAAGTACTTGTTTCAGTCTAGTTGTGCAGGGATCAAAACCGGCAACCCTGGTGTTACAAGCATTTTGCTCTAACCAACTGAACTAACCGGCCACCCCAGCTGTATTTTGCTTTTTATCCAATCTGTCCATCTCTGGCTTTTCACTGAGGGTGGTTAGACTACTTACAGTTAATGTGATTATTAGGTGTTAGGTAGAAATCAAACACTTGCTTTTTGTTTTCTATTTGTTCCATCTATTCTGCATTCTCTTTTTCTGCTTTCTTTTGGATCCATTGAGTATTTTAATGATTCATTTTCTTCCCTTCTTCGCTGGCATGTTAGTTATAACTCTGTTTTGTCATTTTAATTGCTTTTGGGTTTCTAGAATACCTCATTAACTTATCACAGTCTGCTTTCAAGGGCTGTTATACGAGTATAGTCAGTTGAAATTTTATCAAAGCTCATTGCTGTATTGTTAATTAATTTTTTATTTCTTTCTGTGCGTGATTCTGGCTAGTTTTATTGCTCTGCCTTCAAGCTCACTAATCTTTCCTTCTGCATGTCTAATCTGCCACTAATTCGACTAGTGTATTTTTAATCTCAGACACTATATCTTTTATCTACAGAAGTTCATTTAGGTCTTTTTCATATTTTCTGTGTCTCAACTTTTTGAACATATGAATTCAGTTATAATAACTGTTTTAATATCCTTGCCTGCTAATCCTAACATTTTTGTCAGTTCTGATTGGTTGTTTTTCTCCATATTGTGTATTGAATTTTCCTGCTCTTTAATATGCCTGGTAATTTTTGAGCAGATGCCATAGATTGTTTATTATACCTTGTTGGGTGCTGAATATTTTTGTTTTTCCGTAAGTATTCTTGAACTTTGTTCTGTTAAATTAGTTGAAAACAGTTTTATCCTGCTGAGGCAAAACTCTTCCAACCAAGCTACCCAGTGAATTATGAGACTTTTCCTGTATGGCTAGTGGGAATAGGCATTATTTATGGCCTATGTGAGCGAAAGTTACTGCTCCCTCCAATCTTTTTAGGTGTTTTTGCTCTAGCTCCAGGTAGTTTTCTCACATGCATGCACTGAGAAATCTCTGTGACTACTCGGAGCAGATCTCCTGGGATCTCTCACTCTCTCTCTCTCTCTCTCTCTCTCTCTCTCTCCTGTGAATTTTAATCACCTTCATCTCCCTGGACATTTATCTTCATCTCCTTAACTCAGGGAATCTGCCTGGTTTCTTCTTTCCCATGCTATGTGCTGGAAACTCTCTCAAAGCAATAAGCTGGGACGAACAGGGCTCACCCTGTGTGTTTTCCATCTGTGCCTCCATAGTTACTACCACATTCATGTGTGTATGTAGTATCACATACAGTATTTCAATTCATTAGCTCTAAATATAATCATAAATATTCATTAAAGACATTTTCATTACATTAGACTTATATGTTGGTATTTTATTATATGGAGAGTTTTAAAATTACTGACTCATTATAACCATATGTTATCAAAAAAAGGGTTCTTGTATCATCCCAGAAAGGAATTCAAGGACGAATCGAATGAGTCATGAGAACAAAGCCAAGCAAGCAGTGGATTTATTGAAGTAAAGAAAAAGAGTACACTCCCCAAAATAATGGGAGTGGGCCGGCCAGGAGGAGGGCAACTGCACCAAAGAACAAAGAGGCTTAGGATTGTATTTGAATGAGAGCATGAACTATTCAAGTTTTAGGGGTGTTGTCATAGGTATTCCGAGGGTAGGTCCCTGCTGTTCTCACTGACCACTCCTTCCTGTTGGGAGGTGGGATTTCCTTGTTTTTACTTGGCCCTTGTGGGAACTTTCATGGCGACACAGGGGTGGAGAATTTTCCCGGCCTGCAATGCTAATGTTATTGTAATCTATTACCTTTAGCTGTACCTGCACCTTTTCTTAAGAATGACCTCATCTCCTCCTTCCTTTGTCTCACCCTTCTCTCCCCACACACTGCTCTTTCTGCCTAATTCTTTCTGCCTACTGTAACAGGACCAGGCTGAATCCAAAGAGAACCACACTGAGACACATTATAATTAAGCTGTCAAAAATTAAAGACAGAGAGAATCTTAAAAGCAGTAAGCGAAAACAACATATCACACAAAAATAGAACAAATAATTCCAAAATGTGTATGAAACCACAAAAGACCTCAAACAGCTAAAGAAATCTTGAGATAGAACAAAGCTGGAGGCATCACATGTTCTGATTTCAAACTATTTCACACAGCTATAGTAATCAATACATACGGTATTGGCACACGTACATCAATGGAACAGAACGGAGGGCAGAGAAATATACATATGCATCTATGATCAAATAATTTAAAACAAAGCCAAGAATATACAATGAGGAAAGGATAGTCTCTTCAACAAGTGGTGTTGGGAAAACTGGACAGCCACATGCAAAACAATGAAACTGAAGCTCTATATTACACCATACCTAAAAATCAACTCTAAATGGGTTAAATACTTGAACATAAAATCTGAAACCATAAACTTCTAGAAGAAAACACAGGGGGTAATCTTCATATTGGTCTTTACAATAATTTTTGGGATTTGACACCAAAAGCAAAAACAACAAAAGAAAAAACAAACAAGTGGGACTACATCGAACTAAAAAGTTTTAGCACTTCAAAGAAAACCATCAACAAAACATAAAGACAACCTATAGAATGGGAGAAAATATTTGCAAATTCTATATCTGATAGGGGGCGAATATCCAAAATATAGGAAGAACTCATACACCTCAATAGCAAAACAAACAATCAAAAAAACAAAACAACAAAAAACCAATCCGATTAAAAAATGGGCAGAGGAACTGAACAGACATTTCCTAATGTTGACATAAGAAATGTCCAAACCTGTAGAGAATTTTAATGAGTTTATTAGAGCCAAGTTGACTGTGGTGAAGTTGGCTGTGTCCTGAGGGGTCTGGAAAAAAAGGGATTACTCTGACATTCCGAAGGTATGTTATTTTAGATGCAAAAAAAGACAACAGACAGGCTCACTTAAGGTCAAGATTGACCTGCCAAGGAAGCGACAGGCCAAGGATGTGACAACCTGCCATGACCCACTTTTAGTTAGGAATTTTTATGTCCAGACCGTCTTATATAGTTAATTTCAGTCTCTGAGTTTGTAGGACTCACCATGCTGACCTCCCCTGAGCTTGTCAGGTTTAGCATGTGGCCCCTTTTTCATTCACACTAAAGAAGATGTACAAATGCCCAACAGGTACATGAAAAGGTGCTGTCAACATCGCTAATCATCAGGGAAATACAAACAAAACTTGAATGAGATATCACCTCATACCTGTTAGAATGGCCATCATCAAAAAGACAAGTGATAATAGGTGTTGGCCATGAATGTGGAGAAAAGGGAACCCTTGTGCACTGTTGGTGGAAATGTAAATTGGTGCAGTCACTATGGAAAACAGTATGAGGTACCTCAAAAAATTAAAACTAGAACTACCTTATGACCCAAAAGTTCTACTTGTGGGTAGTTATTTATCTGAAGAAAATGAAAACAGTAACTTGAAAAGATATATGCTCTCCTGTGTTCATTGCAGCATTATTCACAATAGCTAAGATATGGAAACAACCTAAATGTCCATATAATATATACACATTATATGTATATACGTATATATGTATACACATAATATATATGTGTGTATATATATACATATATATGTGTGTGTGTATATATATATATATATATATATATAACTATATATATACATACACACCATGTTTCCCCGAAAATAAGACCGGATCTTATATTAATTTTTGCTCCATGACACATTAGGACTATGTTCAGGGGGTGTAATCCTGAAAAATCATGCTAGGACTTATTTTCCAGTTAGGTCTTAATTTGGGGGAAACACGGTATATATATATACATATATATACATATATATATATATATGTGTATATATATATATATATATATATATATATATATATATGTAATTTTAATATAGTTTTTTTCCTTTCCTAAAACGTGTATACATTTTTTGGCACTCTCTCTATATATAACGGGTGCCAAAAATTGTACACCAGTGGACACTTTGGTCAATGTTGCACAAGAAGTAGTTCGTCATTATCAGAAGTGTCTGGACGCTGATGGTAACCACTTCGAGCACCTCTTGTAATTGCAGAAGTCAAATGTGACTTGTATTCATCTTTTATTATCAGTATATACTATTTTAATAGTTTTTTTCTTTCTTAAAATGTGTATACATTTTTTTGATACATATATATATATATACATATATACATATATATATATGTGTGTGTGTATATATATATATATATATATATATATATATGAATATTATTCAGCCATGAGAAAAAAGCAAATTCTACCATTTGCAACAACATGGATGGAATCTGAGGACATTATGCTAAGTGAAATAAGCCTGAGAAAGAAAGACAAATACTGCATGGTAGCATATGGACTTGAAAGAAAAAGTCAAACTCATAGAAACAGTTGAAAACTGACTGCCAGGAAGTGGGGTGGGGGAAATAAGAAGAGGTTGGTAAAAACGTGCAAGTGTTCAGCTATGAGATGAATAAGGTCTGAGGATCTAATGTAAACATACTGACTATAGTTAACACTGTATAATTGAAATTTGCTAATAGAGCAAAGCTTAAATGTTCTCACACACAAAAGAAGATAAATATGGGAGGTGATGGATATGTTAATTAGATGGTAGGAATCTTTTCACAGTGTATACATATATCATCACACACTTTACACGTTTTAAACATCTTACAATTTTATTTGTCACGTATACCTCAATAAAGCTGAAAAAGAAATCCAAGGATTGATGATTCGAGATGAATGTATTTTTAAAAGAAAAAGTCATAGTAATGATGAGGATCATTCAAATGAGTATCTGTTATCCTCAAAATAAAGAGAATAATACAGCTAATAAATGAAATACAAAAACCCCAATGCACTTTTCTATTTAAAAAACTAAAGATTTTTTGTTTTACTTCATCAAAACAACATTAAATGATTGTTTATTTTAATATTATTAATTTTACATTTTTAATGTGTAGATTGGTTTGGATTTTATATTCTGTAGCCATAGACATCTATACCACCTCTATGTTAATAACATTGTATATATATGATATTCGTAACATTAGAGTAGAAATAATTTGTCAATACTGGGTGCCATATATTCTTTTTCCTGAAGAGGGGTCCGCTCATCACTGAAGTTGGAGAGATGATGTACTGGGACCATGAAAGAAACAAGGTGTGAATAGATTATGTCCCCCACTGACATTTGCATGTAATCAATTCTGATTTGCAGGAACATTTGTTTTGTAAATGTTTCCTTGTGACTAGGGATGTAATGTTGTGGCAAAAGTTCCTGTTTCATAACTCACCTTTGCGCATCACCAACTTATAGAAAATACGGCTTAAAGAAATCAGCTGGAGTGGCCTGCTTTCAACATCCAGAGCTAATGATGCAAGGCCGTCAGGCAAAGATTCCTCCTTAGGCTCGGGGGACACAAGCAAAGAGCTGCGAAAGGAGAGGAACATCTGTCAGCTTCTCCAAGTTCTCAACAACACCATCATCCCAAAGGCAGGTATGCTCAAGGAAATACTTGGTTGAATGTGTGCATTGAATGTGTGCGTTCCCTGCTCAGATTGCAATTTGTTTTCACGGTTACCTTTAGTAAGGTCATCTTTAAGAACGTAGTCATCATTTGAAACATGCTTGTTTTGTGTGGTACCAATGTTGTATTTTTAAGTTTTCTTTAGGTTCACGGAGGGAAGCTGGCTGTGGTCCACAAACTCACAGAAATTATAAACTGTATTTAATGAAGAAACCCATCCCTTTGAAAAGGGAAAAGGAAGACAGATAAAGAAAAGACATGATGCTGCAGCAAGGGGATGAAATGGATGAAGAAGAGGAAAACGAGAAAAAAATCGTGTCTCAGCCCCAAAGTAAGGCTTTTGGGAGTAGAAATATATAGTTTCTAAACAGATAGCACAAATCATATGGATGTAAAACTGTTTAGCCTATTTGTGAAAATTACACTTGCTGAGAACTAAATTAATGATTCAAATTCAAAACCAATATTTAAAGGCTTATGACTATAAACTATTATCTGTGAAGGGCACGGCTTATTGGTTACCTTCTGTTGATGCTTTTGTTTCACTTTTATAAGTTCCGCAGGACAGGGTCATGGTGCAAAAAGGGGTTTACCAGAAGTGAATATTGAGTAACAGTCTCATCTTAAAATACTTTTGCAACTTGTTATGCAAAATCACAGTTGCAGAAAAATTGGTTTCCCTTAAGAGCTATTAAGCAGATCAATTCTACTATCTCTAGATCAGGTTGTTTCAGCCCAATTTCTTTTACAGAAAGTATTCTATTTGTATGCATAAATTACCCAGTACATGCTAAACTTCAGGCCAGTATATGCCAATATGTAAGAGAAAAGTTTTCACTTAATTGCCATTTGGGTTAAAATAAGAATGCAACAGTATCATTTCAGGAATTATAGGCAGGAAAAAAATTTAATACCAAAATCATACAATTTTCACCACTTGATTTCTACCCCTCCTTGCATACCATGCACAGAAAAATAAGCTTATTGAACAACAAAATAATTTGCTTTTCTATGAGAGTTATGTGTTGCATTATTTTTTCTTTTAGAGTAATTTTTCTAAGCTTACCTAGATTTTGACATTGCTCTTTGAGTGTAGGTAACAGGGTAGAAGAAATCACTTGCTTTGAAAAGTTCTTGTTTTTTGGTTCTTCTGTGGTCTTTGATGTTGTTCTTGGAATCTTTATTGGTGTTTAAGAACATAGACTTTTGTGTCAGACACTAGGATTTGAATCCAGGATCCTTTGCTTGTGGGGTTGGGGGAGTGGACAGGACGAATTTCCTCCTCTGTCATGTGGGGCTGAATTATGAACACCTCATACATTTCTGATGAGAATTAAATGAAATAATATATGAAAACGTCAAAACAGTGCTTAGCACATTATAACCGAACACTAAGTATTGGTTATCTTTAATATTGGTATTAGCTTTCTGGCGTTTATATTTTTTAAAGATCTGATGTTTGCTAATAATTGTACATTTAAATCTTGAGCTTCAAGGGTGTCTTAGTTCATTTGGGCTATGCTGTAACAAAAATATCTAACTGAGCAGCTGATAAACTACAGAAATTTACTTCTCACAGTTCTAGAGGTTGGGAAGTCCAAGATGAACGCACAGGCCGACTCCGTGTCAGGGGGGCCCACTTCCTGGTCATCGGCCGTCTTCTCACTGCCCTCACATCTCAGAAGGGGTGAGGGAGCTGTCTAGGGTCTCTTTTACAGGGACACTCATCCCATTCTTCAGGGCTCCATCCTCATGACTTAATCACCCCTGAGGCACCCCTTCCTAATATCATCACATCAGGGATCAGGTTTTAAAATATAAATTTGAGAGGGACACAATCTTGCAGTCTACAGCAAAGGGTTAGAAACTGTTCTCCGGTGAGCTGTGTGGATTGAGTAATGATGGCTTGTTTGCAGTACTGTGGTATAGATTTCCTCACACATTTAGAGGGAATTTAAATATTATTACATATTAAACTATTTAAACCCTTAAAAGTTAACCTATATACTTTATAGAGTCTTAGTTTTATATCTCCAAAGATTACATGTTATGTAGAGAAGCTATATGCAAGAAGATTTGCCTGTGAATCTGAGAATATTTTTTTCTAGCCTGAGTATACCTGAAAAAAATTTATATCAGATGACATACAACATGATTTCTTCATACAGGTAACTAGTGGATTGAATTCAGGAGACAGGGGAACACTTTTGTAAAGACTGCAGGTATAAAATTTTCAGAACAGGATTTGGACACTATGCTTTACCTACTAATTAAGGATACTATATCAGCTAGGATCTCAACCTAAAACTGACAGCACATTCAAATTAGAACAATTCAAGGAAGGTTTATAAATAAGGGTGCTATTATAAAGATGCAAGCAGAGTGGGAACCATAAGGAACCCCTGGGCTGGCATAACCCAGGCCTGAGACTCATGAGTGGGGAGAGGTATTCGGAACCAGGAAGGAGAGGAATCGTGTAGAACAGAGCACCTTAAATAAGAGGGATACAGACAGGCTTTCTGTTTGGAATAAATGCCTTGACCTCATCCTCTGCTTTTGCTCTCCTGCTCGAGTTCCCTATTGGTCAAGCCTGAGAGAAGTTTAAAGGCCTAGGAGCCTATTTGCAAAGTCCATCCAGATCAACCTCCCAGGGTCGAGAGTAGGATGGAGCAAAGCAGAAAGTGGATCTAAAGAGGCAAACAGAAGAGATCTGCATATATGCTGGCAGTATAAAAATCTAGAACTTAAATTTTCTGGTTATGACAATTACTGGTGGCAACTGTTTATAAAACAGAGTTGTAGCTTTATAAACATGCACCAGACAAGCTCCAAATAGGAATTAAGTTTTAAGCTATTGTTCAAACAATAGCTTGAAATCCATGTTCTGTAAAAAAGAAAAATCCTTTGAAACTGTATTAGTGCTAGATACATATTCCTATATTTCATTACACCTGGGTGTCACCCTCTAAAAATGCTATCTCAGTGCCCTGAGCTCCCTCAAGTTCAGGTCAGTGCTTGCTTTTTCATTCACTCACTCACTCACCATTCCACAAACATTTCCTGAGAGCCTCCAGTGGCCTAGGTATTTTGCTAAGTTTTGGGTAAAAAGTAATAAGTGAAATAGACATCATTTTCCCTGTGAATGGGACTATTTTTTGAAACTTATGGTTTAGTAGGTAAGTATTTTGAATGATGTAGAGAAAGATATAAATATTAGGTTGGTCCAAAAGTAATTGCGATTTAAAAATTTAAAAATAATCGCAAAAACTGCAATTTTTTTGCACCAACCTAATAGTTCAGTAAGTTTGTGTTTTCCTCCCCATGTTTCTCACTGCCTCTTTGATCAGATTTTTATTTAAAATGAGCTGTCCAAAGTGATTTGACCTTTCCAGAATTAACAAATTTCAGTGTATGCTTTTCTTTTGTGCTTGTTTTCTTTTCTCTGAGCTTTCTTTTTCAGCAGCTGGTTTCTTGGTAGCTGCAGGCTTTTTCCCCACCAGAGGCTTCTTCTGCTTCCTAACGCCACCAGCCTTTCTTTTCTTCCCCACCACAGGCTTCTTGCATGGAATCCCCTTCTCATGTGGTTTGGCTTCTAGCGTTGCTGCTGCTTTATCCCCTGGAGCTATGGTTCTCGCCCCGGTGAAGACTGGTGTTCTAGCACATGGTCTTTGCATGTGGGTATAGCTTCAACATGATTCTCAGGTTTTTCAGTGGATTTTTTTTCAGGACTCTGCAATGAATCTTCTTTTGTGCTGCTCGGAAGCCTCTGTAGGTCTCTGGGCTTTTCAAGACTCTGCTCAGATCTGTATTGAGCGTCTTGTGTGTGGGAAGGTTGTAGTTACTCTTGAGGGAGGCAGCCTTACGCCAAGCGCCACACACACCATCCAACTTGTGTGTGGGACGGTTGTTAATTACTCACGAGGGAGGCAGCCTTACCGAAGCACCACACACAACATCTAACTTGTGGAAAGCACTGTCAGTCCAAATGCAGAAACGGCCCACATGGCTGCCAGGAGCAAGTTTCCAAGTGTTCAGTTTGCTTATGTTAAGCAGCGTCGTTCCAGGGATGTTTCCGAAGGCTCTGATGATGCCGTTGACCTCATGTTAGATGATGCAAGGTCCCCTGCGCTGGCTACGACGCCAGTTTCTCATTTTGCCCTTGCCAGCTCTCATTCGCTAAGAGGTGTAGACCTTTCTGCTATCATCCCAGGCGTTCAGTTTCTTAAGAAGCAAAATAGCCTCCTTGGTGTTCCTGTAGCCTCCAATTTACCTTCAACCACCAAAGAAGTTCAGGAACTTCTTCAATACGATGACCTTTAGACACGACCAGCGCTAGTAAGGCCAAGGTAGCCCAAGCAGAGCAGAAGGTGTATCGCTTCTGTGTTGTGTTCACTCTGCGGTGCCAATGGTGTCACGTTGTGGTTAGTGCAAACAACACCCATTGCCAAAAGCACCCTGGCCAGAATGATGAGTCCCACTGCCTGAACTCGAGGAATTTGAGCCACAGCTCTGCCTGTATCCCCCCACCCCCAGCACTGCTTTGTTGATCTGCTGATTCACCGACAGCATAGGGCTCTCTATTGTTTTTACAGAAGTTGGTGTGAACAAAGTCCACAGTATCTGGTCAAACGGGAGCCTTGAACACAGCAGGCAAAGTGACATTTTTGCCAGATGATTCCCCCTTTGTGGAGTACACTGATATCAGTGGATGAGCACACGCCGTGGCGGGGAGAGGAGATAGCCACGCTCCTCTCATCCCGGTGGCTCCCACTGGAAAAGAAGTCTGTGTCCTAGAGATAATCACCGAGAGCAGCAGAACCACACAATCACTACAGGGGGCAAATACAGTATTTAAACATAAAAATCTGAGAACTCACAGGGCAGCCATTTTTGTGCTAAAGAGCCACAGAGTTTCTAGGCAGCATATTTCCTCTCTCCTAAAAGAAGGCTCGTTGTCTTAAATTTTAAGCTGTCCACTTCTGGAAAAGCTTATCAAAATATGATTTGTGAGACAAAACAGGTGCTTCTCAGGATCTAGAAAGTGCTGTCCAATGTAGTAACAAAAGAACTGTCTGCAATAATGGAAATGTCCCATTCTGCGCTGTCTACCATATTGGCACTAATAACCACTAGTTATGGTGGCTGTTACACGCTTGCAATGTCACTGAGACTGAAGGACTGCACTGCAAATTTTGTTTCATTTTAATTAATTTAAATTTAAATAGCCACCTGTGGCTACAGTAAGACACAGTGCAGATCTAGAACAAGATGTGTGAGGTGGGGCTTCCTGAGTACAACTTCATTCATGTAACCTCCTTTCCCTTTTCGAGAGCGTTAATAGCAGCTATTCATTTCCTCATACAACATCATGTGCCCAGCAGGGTGTCAAATAGAGAGGAAATCAAAGATAGGTTATATGAAAATAACAAGTGTTGGCAAGGAGGTGGAGAACTTGGAACCCTTGTGCATTGCTGGTATGGATATAAAATGGTGCAGCCGCTGTGGAAACAGTATGATGACACCACAAAAAATTATATATATACGATTATGATATGATCCAGCATTTCCACTTCTGGGTATATACTCCAGAAAAATAAAAGCAGAGCCTGAAAGAGGATTATTATTCAGCCTTAGAAAGGAAGGATATTTTGATATATGCTATAACATGGGTAAACCTTGAAGCCATTATACTGAGTGGAATAAGCCAGTTATAAAAGGACAAATATTGTATGATACCATTTGTATGAGTTATCTAGGGTAGTCAAATTCAAAGAGTCAGAAAGTAGAACCGTGGTTTCCAGGGGCTGGAGAAAGGAGGAATGGGGAGTTACTGTTAAATGGGGACAGAGTTGTCGGGTAAGACGAAAAAGTTCTGGAAATGACGGTGATGGTTGCAAAACAATGTACTTAATGCAACTGAACTGTACACTTTAAAATAGTTACAGTGGTAAATTTTATGTCACATATATTTTATCACAAAAAAGAAAAAATAGGTTAAACACACATCCTCAAGGAGTTCACAAACCAGCATGGAAAAGAGAAATGGTAGGTGGTGATCACTGCGCTGTGTGGGGATATAAAATGACTGTTTAGCTGAGCGCTATGGGGGTGTTGCACCTGAGGGATTGACTAGGCTAGACGACCTCCCAACCCTGAGATTCAATGGGTTTGTGAGCCCTTCAGAATTGGGAAGGCAGCAGTATACCAGATGATGTATACAGGGGACAAGTCTTTATGTGGTGGCCATGCCCATCTCCAAGTGCTTGCCCTACTTTATCTGGACTTTGCCGTAACGTCCTCATCGTTCCTCATGGCTCAGACTGGAGGTGAAAGCCAATGTCTCCAGAAAAATGTATAAAATATGGAACTTACCTGGGAGGTTAGTCAAAACTGGGCAGATCAATTGCAGAGAACCTAGGTTAGTCTAGACCTTGTCATTATTAATGTCTGTATCCTTTCATAATCCAAGTCTCCAAGATCCCATTCTCTGATAACTAACCTGTATTTTTCCAGTTGAATCTCTAACCCCTCAACTGCAACAATTTCTCGGTGCCCTGGAACCTCCAATCCATTTACCTAACACCTTTTGCTTGTCCTCAACACCATCATGCATGTCCTCTCTTCTTTCCTTACTTGGTTCAGATACCATGGTCTTTTATTATAACCATTCCCTTGCATAGACTCCGAACACTCTTGTCCCTCTCTCCTCCAGCATATTCACCTGTCAACTCCAAACTCTGGTTCTATCTGGACCCCCGCCTAGTTTGATTTGCACCCAAGTAGGCAAAGGAGACTGGTGAGAACATA
The DNA here is from genome assembly GCF_964194185.1 of Rhinolophus hipposideros. NCBI lineage: Eukaryota > Metazoa > Chordata > Mammalia > Chiroptera > Rhinolophidae > Rhinolophus > Rhinolophus hipposideros. Next base: position 19,572,766 of record NC_138049.1, on the reverse strand, counting down.
CAGCTGTACAGACTGGCCTCCCTTCATAATTATGATCCCCTAATTCAAATGAACCCTTAGTACTACCCCAAAATTTGACTATCTTTTCAAAATCCATTTAATCTCTCATTGTTCTCTTGATGCTATTTCATACATTCTCCTCTCCTCTCAAACTTCCTCTCTACTTCTCACTCTCAACTGATGACCTTGCTTCTTTACTGATAACCTGTGTCCCTGCCCTTACATTCACCAGCATCTGTGCCCAGACATTGTGCCTCCCCTCCTGTTACGAGGGAAGAAGTCTATTTTCTATGTACCCCAACTTTCCATTTGTACATTGGATCCCATCCCTGCTCATCTACTCAAGAACATTGCACCAGCCATTATTTCTTTTCTCTCCCGCCTCATCACTTTTTCTTCCCTCTTTGGCAGTCCCATACGCATATAAATATGTACATCTTCTAATTAAAAAAAAAATCTCTCCCTTGACCATACCTTTCTTTTCAGCTATGGCCCCATTTTTCTGTCTCTATTACTCTTTTTTTTTTCTCTCTGGGCCCACTCCAAATAGGCTGTGATCACCATACACTACCAAATCTCTCCTTATCAAGTTTGCCATTGACTTCTACATGACCAAGACCATTGCTTAATTTTCAGTCCGAATTTTATCCATTTTAGAAGCATTTGATAAAGTTGCTCATTCTTGAAATATTTTTCATCTGTCTTCTGGAACACCATTCTTTGTTAGTTTACCTCCTCTCTCTGATTATTCCTTCTCATTCTCCTGTCTTGATTCTCCATCTTTCTGATCTCTGAACTTTGGAGTGCCCCCAGCCTCAGACTTCGGACATCTAAATGCCATCTGCAAACCAGCTGCATGCTGAAGACTTTCAAATTGATGTCATCATCCCAGACTCATCATTCCAACTGCTTTTTTGACAATTTGACAACTCCAAACTTTAAGTGTCCAAAATTGAATTCTTAATCCCTGCCATCCTCCGTCCCCCACACCCCAAACTTGCTGCTCAGGCAGTCTTCCCCATTTCAGCATAAGGAACCTCTTTTCGGCTCCAAATAAAAACTTGGACTTATCCTTGACTCCTCTTTCTCACTGCCTACATCCAATGCATCAGCCAGTCCTGTTCAGCCCCTCCTTGTGACATATTCAGAACCTGCCCACTTCTTACCATCTCCACTGCTATGTCTTTGGATCAGTCAGGGGTCTCCAGAGAAACAGAACCAATAGGAGATATCTCTATCAATTGATCGATAGATAGATATGGAGAGAGAAAGACAGAGAGAGAGAGAGAGAGAGAGAGAGAGAGAGAGAGAGAGAGAGAGATTTGTTATAAGGAATTGGCTCACGTGATTATGGAGCCTGGAAGTCCCAAGATTTGCAGTTGTCAAGATGGAGACCCAGGAGGCCAAAGAGGAAAAACTGAGGGTTGTTAGATGGGCGGGGGGGTGGGGATAAGGGGAAAGGTGAGGGGATTAGAAAACAGTCGGTAACCACAAAATGGCCTCAAGTTTTTTGAAAAATAATTTGGGGAACATAATCAATAATGTTGTAAAGATTTTGTAGGGTATCTGATGGACACAGGTCCCATTTGGGAGACCACCTCAGGGAAGATGAAGATGCTTGATCAATGTACTGTACACCTGAAGCTGAACAATAATGAATGCCAACTATAATTTTATATATATAATGTGATGGCTCGGTGCGATGTCGGAGGGATAGTGGAAGGGGGGATGGGGGAGGGGAGTTCACAGTGTGAGGGATATGAATGATGAACGTCTAAGTATTACCTTGTCTTGTGCACCTGAAACTAACAAAAAAAAAATAAAAAAAAAATGTCATTTAAAAAATAAAAAAAAAAGAAAAGAAAAAAAAAGAAAATACTAACTTGAAAAAAATAAAAAAAAGATGGAAACCCAGGAAAGTCGGTGATCTAATTCCAGTCTGAATCTGAAGGTCTGAGAAGTAGGAGAATAAATGGTGTTAAGTTTGAGTCTGAAGGCAAGTCGAACGCAGGAGAGAACTGATAGTGAGGACAAGAGAGAAAAAAATGCTCCCTTACCCTGCTTTTGGTTCTTTCTAGTTAAGGCTTTCACCAGATTGATGAGGCCCACCCACATTGAGAAGTGCAATCTGTTTTACTCAGTCTATCGATTCAAATTGAATCTCATCCAGACACACTCAAAATAATATTTAACAAGCTACCTGAGAACCTTGTGACCCAGTCAAGTTGACACATAAAGTTAACCATCATAGCTCCCTAACTGGTTGGCCTGCTCCCATCGTTATCCACTAATCTATGCTCAACACAACAGTGGACTGAAAAACAAAACCAAAAAAAATCCACGTCATTCTTCTGCTAAAAATTCCTCAATGTCTTCTCTTCCCAAAGTAAAATTTAAAAATTATCGTGACCACCAAGGCCCTACATATTCCATTCCCCACCACCTCTCATTCTTCCCAACTCAGTCTGTTCCACCTACACTGATATTACTCCAAGAAGTCAAGCATGCTTCTGCCTCAGGGCCTTTACACTTGCAGATCCCTCCAGCTTGAAATGGTCTTAATCCACATTGTTTCCTCCTTCAAGTGTTTTCTCATCTTAGAAGCCTTTGCAACACACACACACACACACACACACACACACACACACACACGTTCATTATCACCCCTCATCCTTCCCTATAATCTTCCATTATAACCCTTAATGGACCTATATTAATACTTTAGTACTAATGGAAGTCCACACTTTATTCAAATTTTCTTAGTTTTTACCAAATAACATTTTTCTATCCCAGGACCCCACCCAAGATACTACATTGCATTTAGTTTTCATGTCTCCTTAGACTCCTCTAGGCTCTGGCAGTTTTTCAGGCTTCTTTTGTTTTTAATGACATCGGCAGCTTTGAGGAATATTGGTCAGGTGTTTTGTACAGTGTTTTTGTACAACTATTGGAATTTGTTTGACATGTTTCTCATAAGACTGGGGTTATGGGTTTTGGGGAGGAAGACCACAGAAGTCAAGTGCCATTTTCACTATGTCCTATTTAAGATACATACTATCAATACAATTCATGTCTATTAATACTGACCTTGATCACCTGGCTGAGGTAGTGTTTTTCAGGTGTCTCCATTGTACAGTTACTCTTTCCCTCCATTCCATACCGGACGTTTGGGGAGAGAGTCATTATGAGCGCCTATAATTAAGGAATAGGAAGTTCTGCTTGTCCTCCTTGAGGGTGGATTATATACAACTATTAGATTATTACTTAAATTATTAGGAATTCTTCTGCAGGGGAGATTTATCTCTTCACCACTTATTTATTTATTCAACCGTTTATTTATATCATTATGGACTCATGGGTTTCTTTATTTACTTTGGGTTGTAATCCAATACTACTTTATTTTGTAGCTCAAATTGCTCCAGCTTTGCCCATCAGGAGCTCTTCAGTTGGCTTCTGCATTTCATTGACTTGCCCCGCCAGGGCAGGGCTTTTTTTTTTTTTTTTTTTTTTTTTCTGAGCGCTTCCTAACTTTTAAGCCTCAGCCTTGTTATTCAAGATACTTACCACATGATAGACCTCACATGTAATACACACTTTATCTGTTTATCTTTGCCCCTGAATGCCAGGTCCTTGCGGGCAGGGGCTTGCGGCATTTTTGACCACGGTTGTCTCCTCCGCGCTTGAGTCCACGCACTGGGCGCTGCATGAATGAATGAATAAAGCTGCTGTTAGGTCCACTCGAGGGGGGTGAGTCCTCGTGAGTTCCTGGGAGGCTCAGGGTGCTCAGCCCCAGGGTGACTCGCAGCCTTCCGGACTCCGCTCGAGGGGCGCTGCAGGTGCAGGGCCTGCGGCCGCCTCTGGCGATCACACCCACACTCAGACCCCGCTGCAAGCGTCCCCACCGCGGGGAACTCAGGCACTAGCCACCGTCACCAGCGCAGGGGAGATTCCCGGGGAAAGTCCGGCGCCTCCCGGAGAGAGATGCGAACGGGGGGTGACGCGCCCTCGGGGCAGCACGCACCCGCGGCTGGACGCGCCCCACCGAGAGCGTCTGGGGGCGGGTGGGGGTGGGGAAGAGGCCCCACGGGTCCGCGGGGCTCCCCGCGGTCAGGAGCGCACCGAATCCGGGCAGGGCGGGGACGCGCGTGGGGACCCGGTGCAGTCTTCCCGGGGCGGGGCCTGGTCCCCTGCTGTGGGCGCTTCCGACGCCGAGAGGGCTGGGCCGGCGGCGCCTCGATGCGGCGGCCGCGCGGAGCTCGAGCCGCGGTGGAGTCGCCATCCGACACGCCGCGAGTCACGCAGCAGGTTTCCTTCTCCCCCCGGCGCCCAGCGCGGGACCGGCGCCCGCGCAGGACAGGGCTTCTCGGGTCGCGCGCTGCGGCCCGTTCCTGGTTCGTTTTTCTCTCCTTATGTCTCTTTTTCTCTCCTTAATCGCCCCAGGAGCGAGGACGCGCCCCGCGAGACTGCGCGGCAAACTGTGGGGATGGGCGTCTCGCGTGAGGGGACTGGCTGGCTCTGGGACACGAGGGATGCCTCTGGCGGGATTTCGGGTCCGTCCCCAGGGCTCACGCCGCCCCTTGCCACCTCGGGGAACACGCATTGGGTTTGTCATACGGATTTGTCATACGCCCTGAGTGATTCTTTTTTTCTCCAACTGGGCAAAGGATTGCACATTCAGAGCTTCTAGAAATTATTTCAGAGATACCTGTTGGTAGGCTTCCCATGACATTCCGCCTAAGACTACTTTTGCTTTAAGTAGAAAGCCTGGAGGTTTTTTGTTTTGTTTGTTTGTTTTTTGTTTGTTTTTTCTTTGATTTAGTGGGGGCATTAGTTCGGTTTGGTCACCTCTTCACTTCCTATTAGGTTGCACTTTCTCAAAAATATCAGCCTGGATACTTCTTGTCTTGACAGTATGACTCAGGAGCCAGGAAATACGGAGAAATTGATACTGCTTTCAAACAGCTCCTTCCAAGCCCACATGAAACTTATTTTTAGAAGAATGGAGACAAGAAGTAGTGGCAGCGTCTATGAGAACCACATTGTTCGAGAGGGAATTCTAGACTCCTCTGAGATCTGTATTATTACTTCCTGTGGTTCTCACGCACTTGTTGAAGCGTTTCTCAGCAAAGGGAGGAGTTGTTTCCACACTGGGTATCTAAAAATGACTCACAGGGCTGCTCTTAACGGTGCAACTTTGTTAATGAACTTTTGAAAAGTGAGGTTCACGCTGACTGTATTTAAAATATGACTAAGTTATGAAATGGGTACACTGCTAAACCGGGGCAGGTGGTATATAGGAAGTAACAGGTAAACTTTCAGTTTTTGAAAGCGCCTGATGGTACAACATGCCAGCTAGGGTCACTAGGCTGATTGATGTAAGATAACCATTAAAATCACGTGCTTTGCCACAGCGACCCAAGAGAAAATTTCATTATTCAAGAACCAGTATGTTATTAGTTTCACTGGTGTGGTATGGCAGAAATTCATTTTACACAGTGCTTGTGTGTCCCTCTCTGAATGCAAAGATTTTGGATGGTTTGTCTTTAGTAAATTAGTGCTCAAACCTCATGAAAAGTTTTGAAGAAGGTGTATACCAGTTGGAGCTGAAAAATTAAAATATTTAAGCTGGTAGGCCTTCTTGCAGCTGGATAGTAAGTAGCTCTTAGAAACAAACTGTACGTTATCTTAAAAGACAAGAGAGAAGGGCAATGGCAGTTTATTGGAGCTGAGCTGAGCCGGGGTCAGTCCAGCATACAGTTATCCAGCACATTCTCTGTGCCATATTCCTCACTGAGCTCTGTGCGTTTCACCACGAATAAGACAGGAACCTGCCCACAAAGGCCCTACAGACTAGTGTGGAAGGCCAGAAACCACTGGAAAATCCAAAAGAAAGAGAAGAGTGCTGTGATACATCTATGCCCAGAGCAGGGCTTCTGTCCCAATATGACCAACATTTCTGCAGGTCTGGGTTGTCATTGCTGGAAGAATGAGGAAGGCTTGGCATTTTGTCATCTACTTGTCTGTGTAGGCAGCCTGTTGTGCTTATTCAGTAAGCATCTCATTCAATAAGTGGTGTAAAAATATATTAATTAGAAAGGCGTGATGTAAAAGTTGTTTGAATTAACCATACTTTATGTAAAATAACCATGTGAAAATAAACCCAGCCTATTATTACCCCTAGACAATTGCAGGAACTTTTAGTTGCCTTTTGAAAAAGAGTGAATAATTAATGGCTTGTAACTTTATAGCACCATTTTGAAGCAACTTCCTGATCATTGTTTTTATAGTTGAAATCTCTTCTAACACATTGTAGCTGTGTGAGTCAAAACCAGTCGATCTACTGTGTCGGTTTACTGTTGGGATTGAAATCTGCTGAGGTGTTTTTGGACTTGATGCCAAAATATATTCAATTTCTCTAATTCTATATGATAGCCAACTAGTGAGGGAAACAGTGGTAAATTTAAGACAATTTTTACCTGAATTTCCATACGTCATGTCTCCTTGAAGAGCCTCAAAGTCACGTTTTTTATGAGAAAGAACGGATTGAGTATGTTATCATCATACTCCCTGAATTTGGCACCAGCTTTACTCCCGATAAGTGTTAGGAAGTAGTTACTGATTAAATAAATGAACCTTAATGTAAGAGGAGTTGTCAGGAAGATGGAGAAATAGCGGCTCAGCAACAGGATCAGCATGATATAGTCAGGGAACTCCAGCCTGTGTAGTGTGGGTGAGGCCTGGGGTGACAGCTGGAGAGATAGGCTGGGCCAGAAAAGCAAGTGAATGATATTGTCAGATATGTATTTTAGAAAGACCATTTAGAATCAAGATGGAAAATCCGTTGGATGAGAGTGACACACCTTAGGGAAACTCAGAAGAGATTACTGTAATCTTTGAAAAGAGTAATTAAAGAAGACGCATTGATAGTGAGGAATGGAAAAAGATGGAAGGAGCTGAAAGATGGTTAACAGGCAGAACCTGACCCTCTTTAGAAGTGGGCAGTAAGGGAGAGGGAGGAGTTTAGGATGATGCGCACATTCCTAGTTGATAACTACGATAGGAATATAAATTGATGGGTGGGCTTTTGATAAAGGATAAGGAGGACCTCATACAGTGCTTGACACATAATTAGCATTCATTAAAATTTTTTGAATGATGAATGAATAATAAGTAAAATTTATTGAGAGCTTATTAGTGCAAGGCACTATTCTAGGCTCATTATGTGAATTCAGTCGTTTACTACTCACTTGCAATCCTGTGAGATAGGCACTATAATTGACTGCTTTTGACAGGTGAAGAAAGTGCACTGTTAGTGATGGATAGAACCAAGAATTAATCCTAAGCACTTGGCTCCAGAGCTTGCATTTTGAACCACATTATTACGGTATGACGTCTGAATGAACGAATGAATGAATGAAGTCTTGGACATGGTGGCATACTGAAATTGGAGTCATTGTCCTGACCCCAACAATTCTCCCTCATCCAGGAGTAGCCCAATACTTAAGAGGGGCCCCCAGTGGCGCAATTGTGTTGCATGGCACCCCTGCCCCTAGCTCTACCACAAGACATACCTGGTTGACCTAGGAATAAACCTAGAATAATTAGAAATTCTAAACATTTTAATGGAGATTCACAGTGACTGAACGTTCCCAGACCTTAGAGCCGCTTTGGTTACCTCGCTTCCCAAGCATTGAATGTTGAGCTGTGTATTTCTTAGATGCACTCTGTTTTGTTGCTAAGACCTGTCATATACGCCCCCCTCGTGGGGAAACAGAAAGTCTGGCCTGGGGCTATTAATCTGCAGAGCAGGGTCCCATGGAGGAAGAAGCACTAACAAATGCAGGCAGGTCTAACAACACCAGATCTCACACTCCTGGTTGGTTATCTGCCTTCTGGGGATGATTTTGTTCTGGTTTTACCCTGAAGCAGGTGCTTCCCTGCCCCCTCCTGCCTTTAACTTCCAGAATCTTACTAAATGAAGCTGGACTGCTGTATCCCGTCCTCTTGATTTGGACCTGGCAAAATGGCCCCAGTTTTCTGGGTTCGAGCCCTGCTCTCTGTTTGCAGCATCTAGGAAGATTCCTTTGGTGCTGATAAAGGTGGTTTTGACTGATAACCCCGCCCCCTTTCCCTTCCAAAACTGGCCCCAACTCTTTACTATTCTCATTGTTTTATGACTCCACCTACCCTGACTTGGATTAATACTCTGATTTTTGTTCAGCAAGCAGGGTCTAATTATCTTTTCCTCAGAGGCCTCTACTTTGGATCGTTTAAGGATTATAAGCCCTGAACTCATGTTTCACCTAAACTGAGTTAGCTAATTTATCCTAAGTGTGAAGTTTTAGAATGGTCAAATGTCTAAAACTTGTTTTCTCTACACATGAAAAAAACGTTTCATTCAGCATGTCTTCAGATTTACCAGGCAATCAAGATATTTATTTATAGTTTCCCACTGTGGGAGACTGATGTGAAGCCTTCTGGGATGATCCCGACCGCATATTGATGCCTGGGCTGAATCTCTACATCCCTGTCTGTAATTCAGTGCGCAGCTAACAAGAAAGGGAAGGATTTTGGTTAATGAGTCATGTGGATTTGTTTTGTTCTTCAATTTGACTGTGGTTTCCCTGAGAGCAGAGAACCACTAGAGTTGGGGGCTCTGGTAGGTGTCTAAGGCCCTCCCAGTTGTAACCATTCTGGGACTTTCGCTGATAAGGAAACCATCTGTCAGAGTGTCATTTGTTTATCACTCCTGGGTCTGTGGATATCAGACATGACTTGTGCGTCTCATTCAAGTTCTTTGCAAGGCTGAACAGTTTGGTAATTTTAATATGAAGCAGAGTTTTGGTAATTTGGAATTGGTAATTTCCAATTATCCTTCTTGATCTAATTAAATGTTTTCAGCTTAATTTGTGTACTGTGTTTTTTCTTTTCACTGGATACATTATCAGGGTAATCCAAAAAATACTAAATTGCCTAGAAAAGTATTCCTCATTTTATATACCCAACTGTTTTACTTGTTTCTGTGCTCAGAGATGTAAAATGACATTCCATTACTCATTTCATAACTTATTGGGTAATACTGTAAATTCCAACTTTACAGAATAGTGGAAAGTGCTCTGTTGCTGTCTTCAGAAGGAAACAGTGAACAAATAGCCTTCTGTCTTCTGTTGCAGTTTCCAGATTGTAGCAATGCATGTCTCACCTCGTAGTTTTATTTCTAATTTTCTATTATGTGCATGGGTGTGTTGATTAGGGACACAAATCTGGTGATTGAGATAAAGTGGGACACAGTGTGTAAGCTGAATTGTCTAGTATTAGTAGATATCCTACTTCTTCCTCCCCTCTTCCCTTATTACTGCATGACAGGCCAAAATATAGTGACGTTCACTGACAATATGGTATAGCTAGCTCTTCATTATTTACAAAGAACTATTGTCTCTTTTAATTCTCATAAAAGCCTGGCAAAATAGAAATAATAAGTAGTATTATTGTTGTTTCCTGTATCTGAATTCTATAGATCAAGGAGACATTTGGACAGATTAAGTGACCACCCACCATGACCCAGGAAGTAAGGAACAGAGGCCCACCACACACTGTGCTTGACTGAAAAAGGCAAGTTGAGTACCTTAGGTCAAGTTCCCTAGAAATAGACTCAGATTTGCATACAGGAGGTTTCTTGGGAGGAGCAGTGAGAACAACACTTGACAGGAAGAGAGGTCAGCAGGTTTACATAGAGGGAGAAATGGAATCACAGAGCATGTACAATGGTGGCCTCAGCAGAGGGGAACTGTAGAGCTGGGATGTCCCTTCCAAATTTTCTGCCACCTCGAAGCAAGGGAGCTGGTCATTGTATCCTTCCCATTAACGAGTCACTGGATATGGGCTGCACAGAGGCACAAGTGTCATCTTGGGCTAAACAGCTTCTTTCAGTCAAGGGCAATTCCTGGAGCTGTGAGCCCTTGGCTGCCAACGTTACAACTGGGGGAACGAGGACCGTGTTCCTGAAGGGATCTGAGAAGCCATCACCCACAGCAGTGGTGTGGAAGAGAGCGTTCTCCTCTGCATGGACTTACTTGTGTCTTTCTGACCCAGACCATCACCCTGCTGAGTGGAGCCCGAAAGTTGGCATTTTGTCCAAGGCCCTTAAGGATTTAGAATAGCTGACCAGACAGCAAGTAGCCTTAATCCCAGGAAGATTAGGAGCAGAAGAAGAGCCAGAAGAGGGTAAGCGAGGACGAGTGGAGTAGTGGTGCATAATAGAAACAACTAACAAAAAAATCTGGGCTGTCCAGACCCAGAACAAAAATGTAATGCATACTGGTCTTCGCTATAATTCTAGGCTCTAATATTGTTAAATGGTAAACAGTTTTGTGATATTAGATTACATTGTCTCTTTTTCTCCATCTTCCCCTTTCTCTTCTTTCTAAGCCTTTGAAAGGCCCCAAACCAGTCCAGTGAATCTCCATGTGTAGCCTGTGTATTTTAAGCATAAGTATTATTCCCTGGGATATTGACTCTCCTCCCTTACCCCCCTCATCCTCCCCACTGCCCCCAAACATCAAGTACAAGAACAACAAAAGAAAACAGAAAATCCAGGCTCACCTTCAAGATCTACCGGCACATAATCTTTAGGAGTGAAGCCCATGAATTGACATTTTTAAACAAATATTCCCCAGATGATTTTGAGACACATTATAGTTTCAGAACCATTACCCGAATGCCCTTGATGGTGACCAAGCCTGTTGAGCTTTTTGAAATTAGCAAGAAGCCATGGGAACGATGGGACAACAGAGAAACACCTCAGCCTCTGTCCTACGGGGCTAGACACAGTAACATTCACCCCTTGCCTGGTGTAGCCAGCACGTAGCCTGGCTGGAATTCCTTGGCTGGCTTCTGACCAAAGTTGCCTGAGAGAGAGCTGCCTCTGGCTGGGCCTTTTACTAATCAGCACACCCACGCATGTAATAGAAAATTAGAAATAAAACCAGGTGAGACATGCATTGTTACAATCCTGAAACTGTGACAGAAATATTTGTTCACTCTGTATCTTAGATAGGTGGGTGAGAGATGCCAAATTCCTTGCATAGTTGTAGATTGGGGTAGGGTCAGTGAATTTATAGGAACCAGTACACTTTCTAGGAGACATAAGAAGTTTCCAGGAAATCCTATGCTAGATGAAGCTTTGAAGTGCTGTCTTAAAACCTTAAATGATCATCTAATAGGGTGAGAGAGAGGACTCTGACAGGAAAATATAATATCTGATTCATTGAAATAGAGAATATTTCTTTGTCTTCAAAGGGAAAAGCACTTTTTTTTTTTTTTTTTTTAAGGAGGGCGCAGCTCACAGTGGCTTATGTGGGGATTGAACCGGCAACCTTGGCGTTATTAGCACCACGCTCTAACCAACTGAGCTAATCAACCACCCCCAGGAAAAGCACTTTTTAAATCTACCAATTTTGAGTCAGGTCATTGCAGGAAATATTAGTCACCTAATGGATAATCGAATAAACTCCTAAGATATTCTGATAGGTTTTGTTCACTCCTACAAGATTGCTGTAGTTCCTATACTTTCAGTGCTTCATGCCTTGGCTCATTGTCTCTGCCTGCTTCCCTTCCGCTTCTCTGACTCATCTAACTCCTGTTAACCATTTAGAATCAGCTTACATACCATCTTCTCCAGGAAGTCTGCCATTCCCCTCCCCAGACTGAGTTCACCACCCTCCGTTGAGCTCAGAAAGTACTCACATGTATACTTCTTTTTTTACGATTATTCTTCCTACCAGCCTGTGAGTGCCTTGAGGGCCAGGACCATCTTTTTCATGTTTGTGTACAAGAGACCTAGTCTTACCAAAAATGATTGAAAAGAATCATCATTCTGGCGAGCAAAGATATTCAACAAGTATTTGTGAAGGCTGTCCTACATGCTGGCTGCTCTGGGACACAGCAAGCAAGGACAGCTGCTGACCACAGGGAGCTTGTGGGCAAGATAGTCAGTAAGGCCATAATTGAATATGGTAAGTACTCAGAAAGAGAAAGCACTAGAAAGTGTGAGATCATAGAGCCAGTAGCCAGGCTTCATCTAAGGTCAGAGAAACTTGCCTATTCTTAAGACACATAATTTATATAAAAATAGAAGCTGTAAGACTGGGTTTGGTTATAAGACATGGGTCCTCTTTTTAACAAAGGAAGATCTTTTGGTCTATCTAGTTAACACTGACCAATCCTTTGTGTGTGTGTGTGTGTGTGTGTGTGTGTGTCCATTTGTGGGCACATGCATTGGCAAAGAGAGAACAAGAAAATGACTTCTTCATTTATTGAGCAAAATAAGTAGCAAGAACAGAGGAGGTTTCTGTGCATCTCATTCAATGTGCAATTGCTAAAGTTAATTTGTTAATATTTTAATATGTAACATACAGTAAAAGAAAATGAACCTCGAGCTCTGACAAGCATGAGCTTGTACCACAGCTCTTGAAAAGTGAATTTTGAGAAGCTGATGATTCTAGCCTAGGAGGAGGCTTGACACATTCACCTTTGCGTTCTATTATAGACCCAGGTTGAAGCACATTTGCTCAGAGGTCAATGTCTGCACCTCCCATCTTTCCATTTCATTTTCGTGGCCCTGGTGAGAGAGGATGTAGCGCTGCCTTCCAGTTTGTAATCCTCATCCAGCTTAGAAGTTTATGCTGGATCCTTTCCTTTTCTGGCCAGTTCTTGCCCTTTTATTATTTCTATACCTGCTGAGCTCTCCCTATTATATAAATTGTAGGCTTAGCTGAGGGCAGCTATTGTGATTTCTTGGTTTTTAATCTTTGAGTCTCCTGTAGCTCTTCTATTGCAACTTATTTACATTGCTTACATTAAATAAATATAACCTTAAATACAGTAACTGAATGAAGAGGCGATTCTTGGATTGAGAAAGTGAGAACCTATTTGTTCAGGTTCTCTACTGGGAACCTGTTTCTTGTTTAGGCTGACATCACAAAGCAAGTATGCCAAGTGCTGGCATGTGCATATTTAACCTGTGAATGTCTCCTTTAGTTAATATCACCCATTTGACTGATTGCTGGGAATGGAGGGTTAGTCATCATAGAGTAGCGCGGACCAGTTATATTATAGATGGAGATACGGACTATTCTGCTGTGTCATTTAAATCAACTTAAAACATGTCAACACCAGCGAACCTCTTAAAACAACACTGATACTAAAAATATGGAATTAAAAATTATAGTGCAAGACAGAATATAACTCAGGCTTGAAGTGTGACTTTAAGCGAATGGACGTGTAATGTCTTCTGATGACCATACGCCATGTTTTCTCACATCTTTCTTCCTGTGCTTTGGCATATTCCTTGGTTTATTTCAATTGTAACTTAATTTGTTTTCTAATTTCTTGTCTTGCTTCTACTGTAAATATTGTATATTATGGTTATATGACTGCTAAGTGAAATAATTCTGGACATTTTTTCTTCCACTTTCTATTTTTTCGAACGTGGTTTATTGCTGCAGTGTAGGTAGTGAGTTTAGTCACTGTGAATCCAGTTGAATGCTTGTTAATTGCAAATAAGTTGGACTTTTACATTTTCATTAAGAATTGGAATTTTTAAATAAAAGCCTACCGTGGTGAAATGAAATAGTTTATCTTTTTGCTTTAGAAGATGAAGCTTCGTCCTTAAAGCATCAAAATTATAGTAGTGTTAACTCATCTGATAAGATTAATAATTGGTAGAGGAAAATCCATTTAATCAGCATGTTTTTGTTGTTATTTAATTGAACATTTGTCGTTATTAATTGCCCTTTGCTGAAACAGAGTACTAGACACATTTTCTCCTTTCTGTTGATATCTAGGTAACTACACCTACCACTGATAACAACATAAACACACAAGTATTTTCACTTTTATTCTTTCCATTTAGTCTGGTAACTGAAAGATAGATAAATCTGATCCCCCCCTCACCCCATTTTGGCTAATAAGTCTAACCTAGTATTTTGTTTTAAATTTGTAATTTTTGCTAAATACCAGACAATGAATATTGTTTCATATTTTTATTGAGAATATTTTATCTCTTGTGAATTGTCTTTCTATATATTTTGCTTAGCAATTTATTGTCATTTTATTTTCTTATCAGTTGGCGTTGTCTCTTCATATAATATTGAGTAACTACATAAGGTCTATTATGTTGTGAGCAAATATTTTCTTCCAGTCTCTTGCTTTAATTTTTAATATTTGTTAGTCTTTTTTGTTGCATAGAAATTTCAAATTTTATTTAGTCAAATTTGGTTATCTTTTTCTCTGAAATTTCTTTCATAGTCTCAAATCTCGTAGAAAGTTATCATTATCCCAGCGTACTGATAAATATTCAGCTTTACTCTCTATTAGTGTTTCTGTTATTGATTTTGCATTTTTCATTTTTTGATGTTCCAGAGGCATATTATGGCATCTATGTTAAGGATCAGAGAGAAATGAATTCTTGCTATTCTGTTATGCTAGCATGGTTGCTTAAATATTTTCCTCCTCTAGTATTTTTTGATGGCTTTTTCATATTACATTTTATATGTAACTGGTCTGTTTCTCAACATTTTATTCACTTCCGTTTATCTAATTATTAGGTTTGCAAAAATATTATGCTTTTAATTTTTATCTTATGATAGGTGGTAAAGTCTGCTAGAGTTCCCACATCACCAGTGCTGTGTTCTTCTGAATTTATAAAAAATTTTAATCATTTATTTTAGGATCATTTTCTTTTTCAAAAATTTTTTTTAACCCTCGTGGGAATTTTGGAGTTAGTGTAGTCAAAAACCTAACTTGGGGAGAATTTCAGATTCCACTTATAAGTGTGTGTAAGTGTTAATTCTAAAGTGGAATCTGCAAAGAGGTGTTTATGCAAGAAGAGAGCAAAAAGTAAGCAGGCTCAAGAGAGAGTTCCGAAAATTCCTGGTACTCCCAAGTCAAAATTCACAACATTGCACTTTTCATTACTGTTTTGGGTTTTCAGAAAGCTTTTCCTCCCTCCTTCCCTCCCTCCTTCCCTCCCTCCCTCCCTCCCTCCCTCCCTCCCTCCCTCCCTCCCTCTCTCCCTCCCTTCCTTCCTTCTTCTAGTTGTTAATTTTATCAAACATACATATATATAATTAAAGGATAAACTAGTTCTATAAAACTAATGAGAAGTCAAAGTCTAATTGAAAAATGTCCTCTTCTATTTCATTTCTCCACAAAGGTATCCATTTTCAACTACTTGTGCTGATTCTTTTGGTATTTATATTCATCTCTTTCTAATACACTTCTTTTAGTGTGTCATTTTCTTGATTTTTTCCATTTTAGGCATTATCTACTGATTTTATGTACGGAAGATGATGTTTTCGCTCATTTTCACCCCTCTCCCCACCACACATGCACCCTTCCTGTTTCCCTACCCATATTCCCAATACAGCTATTCCATAATTTGAGTTAGATGAATATTCAGTGGTTATATTTTTATAGTTATGAAAACGCTAATCACAACTGAAACATTTATCATGATTACTTTCCCATAACTACATAATATTTTTTTGCATTCCTGGAAGTTAATTGTCTGGTTTTTGTTCTTAGATTAGTTTTATTTATACATAACAACATACATAACCCCAAATTGTCTAAATCTTTTCTAAAGAAATTCGACCTATCAGGAATTCTATCAGTTTTATCTTTCTGAAGAAATCTCGCCTGCAGCGTACTCACCTAATCTAGACAGATGGTCTTTTTATTCAAGTTCACAGCTATCATCTTGGAGTTTCCCTTTGTCATCATCCTGACATGCCCTTTGCCTCTCTCCTGTGTTTGATCTCATGTTAGGACTTTATATTCTGTACCTTTTTTTTTTGCTTCCTTGTTTTGTTAGAATGCATTCCCCAGTCTCTTCCTAAGAAAGAGAACATGAGAGAAAACATTTTGAGACTTTGTATATCTAAAAACATCTTTATTTTACTTTCACATGTGATCGATGGGTGCAGAATTGCTGCGTATAGAATTCTGGGTTGAAAGTACATTTTCCTCTAAAGTTTAAAGATACCATTCCATTATTTTTTGTTTCTATTGTTGTTATTTAGAAGTCCAAGGCATTTTTGACTTTGCTTTGTAGGTGATCTTTTTCTCTCTGTCTTTCTCTGTCTCTCTTTCTCTCTCCAAGCTTACATGATGGCCTCTCTCTGGAATTCTGTTATTTGGAATTTGAACTTAAAGGACTGGACCTCTAAGTTCCTCATCTTTTCTCTGTCATTTTTCATCTCCTCTTCCCTTCCTCCCCCTTCCTTTTTCTCGCCCTCCTTCTATCCCTCCATTCCCTTCCTTTCTTGTGGAAAAGGATCTTCCATTCTCTAGCTTGTAGGGTATAGGATATAAGTCAGTGTGCTAGACAGTAGGTGAAGGAAGAGGGTTCGGAGGTTCCTCATTCCTTAAAAACATTCCCTTAATCCTCCTCGTTACAGTTGGGATCTCTACCAGGAGTAGAGTAGATCCCGGGAGTCTACATTCAGAGTCTAGCCTGTCTTCCGTCCTACTGGGGAAGGAAGCACATGGGATAATGGATATTCTCACTTCTTCAAAAGGCTTCTAACCAAATGCTATTTCTTGTTAGCCCACCATCACCTTTTTTTCCATAGGTATTCAGCCTTTATTTCTGTTTCCAGAGCCTTTGGGTGTTTATTGTATGGTGTAACTTAGGTTGTTTCTTGGCCTTCTCCATTGTTAGCTTAAGATTCAACTTTCTTATATCTGTTAGGCTAATTATCATTTGTCCATTTGCTGTACAACTTCTAAAATTTTGTTGCTGTCCTCTTGTCTCTAACTCTTTATCCTAATTAGTGAATGCCTTTTTGAAAGTTCCTTTGGTAGGATGTTGAAAGGAAGCAAAAGTAATGCTCAATTTGCTATTTTACCCAGAATATATTACGCAATTGCTTTTGCACCAACCTAATAGAAGTCTTCTTTTAAAATACAGATGTGTTTTCTGGATTGAGTAGTATATTAAGTTACTAGCATGTAAGAGCAGATGTAGTCACCAAAATATATCTATTTTTAAGCTCTTTATTGCCTTAAAAAGCAGAGCATGGAACATAGGACTGGGATGTTTAAGTGGGCAAGTTTGAATTTGGTAGAAGAGGGGGAAGGGTGCGATATCTCTGGTTGGAGGGCATGTCTAGAAGGAAGGCAGTTTGTGGCTGTAGTGGCGTTGCTTTAGGTCAGGACAAATTGAAGGCAGTAAGTAAAAACTAACTCAACTGTCACCTACAGATTTTCTTGTTGATGTTCATAAAGAGTGTGCATGTTTACCAACATGAGTAAAGCCATCAGGATTGCGTTTGGTGAGTCACTCACTGTGTGTCAGGCACCTTACTTTGTACCCCTTGAGGTTGATAGTGTTATTCCAATTTGCTCAGAGCTGGGAATCCAATGAAGGTTTAGTCGATTTTGCAGCCTCTTTTTAAATATTAAACTATTATATCTATGTGTCATAGTTGACCCCAGTTATTGAAATTAAGAAAACGTTTGTAATTTCACAGAAAACTATAGAAGTTTTCCCTTATTATAAGATTTCCCTTATTATCTTCATAGTTCTGTCCTTAAATGTGTTGAGATCAGGAAGTTGTGTAAGTCAGTTTTGGTTTCAGCTATGTCTGTATTTTAAATATTTCAGAAACCTGTTTCACATTTCTGATATTCATTTCTTTCTTTAAAAATGCCTTACATAAGCTTTGTATTAGGTTGGTGCAAAAGTAACTGAGGATTTTGCAATTGTTTTTAACCTTTTTAAACCACAATTACTTTTGCACCCACCTCCTATTTTGCTTATCTAAACATGTTTAAGAGACTGAGACCATGTCTGTTTTGCTCACTGAGCTAACTTCATCTTCTCATATTGCCTGGCACATAGTATATGCTCACTAAATACTAGTTGGATAAACACAGGAAAGTCTCTGTCATAGTAGCCCATGCAAACACATGTGTCCTGAAAGATGTGGATAAGAACATCAATCCCATAGTCTATTTTATGACTATTACTTACAGCTAGTTAATAGGGTACCCACGTTGGTTTGTAAAAATGAAATAAACCTAACAGCTGCCATCATTTCTATGCTGTGGTGTATATTTTGGCTACAGAATTGAGATATTTTAATGTAATGTTAAAATTTAATTATGATGAATGCTCAACAGAAAGTAGAAATGAAAGTTAGGATATTTAAAATTGTATGCATTTTGTGGTTTCTGGGAATTATCGTACATGGATAGTGATAGTCTGCACATGAAAGGATGAATCAAGTTATTCTTTAAGTATAGAATTTTCTGTAATTTTGATCCGATAGGAAGTTGCACCCTGATAGGTGTAAGGTATTCACTTTTTCAATTGAGGTAAAATTGGTATATAACATTATATTAGTTTCAGGTGTACAACCTAAGTTGATCTTTGTATACACTACAAGGTGTTCACTTCAGTAAGTCTGGTTTCCATTACCATACAATCGACCCCTTTCACCCATTTCACTCAACACCAACCTTCTTCCCCCTCTGATAACCACCAATCTGGTCTCTGTGTCTATGAGTTTTGTTTTATGTGTTCATTTGTTTTTGTTGTTTTAGATTCCACATATTAAGTGATATTATATGGTATTTGTCTTTCTCTGACTTATTTCACCTAGCATGATGCCCTCAAGTTCCATCATGTTTTTGCAAATGGTAAGATTTCATTCTTTTTATGGCTGAGTAATATTCCATCATATATATGTACCACATATGCTTATCCATTAATTTATCAGTGGCCACTTAGGTTGTTTCCATATTTTGGCTATTGTAAATAAAGCTGCTTTGAACACAGGGGTGTGTGTACCTTTTTAAATTAGTGTTTTTGTTTTCTTCAAATAAATACCCAGAAATAGAATAGCTAGGTCGTATGGTAGTTCTGGTTTTAAATTTTGAGGGCCCTCCATACTGTTTTCCATAGTGGCTGCCCCATTTTACGTTTCTACCAAGTATATGAGGGTTCCTTTTTCTGTACATCCTTACCACACTTGTTATTTCTTGTGTTTTTGTTTTTTTTTATAATAATCATCTTAACGTGTGAGGATATCTCATTGTGGTTTTGATTTGCATTTCCCTGATAATAGTGATGGTGAACATCTTTTCACGTGCCTGTTGGCCATCTGTATGTCTTCTTTGGAGAAATGTCTATGTACATCCTCTACCCATTTTTCAATTGGATTATTTTTTTCTTTTGCCATAGAGTTCTTTTAATTCTTTATATGTTTTGGATAGTAAACCTTATCAGATATATGATGTTTCAAATATTTTCTTGTATTCAGTAGGTTGCCTCTTAATCTTGTTGATGGTTTCCTCTACTGTGTAGAAGCTTTTTAGTTTGATGTAGTCCCACTTGTTTATTTTTACTTTTGTTGCTTTTGCTTTTGGAATCAGATCCAAAAATTCAACACCAAGATCAATGTCAAGGAGCTTACCGCTTATGTTTTCTTCTAGGGTTTTATGGTTACAGGTCTTGCATTCCAGTCTTTAATCCATTGTTAGTTAATTTTTCTGTATGGTATAAAATAATCTGGTTTCATTCTTTTGCATGTTGTTGTCTAGTTTTCCCAATACCATTTATTGAGGGATTGTCCTATCCCCATTGTATATTCTTGGCTCCTTTGTCATAAGGCACAACGCAAGGCACGAATCCTTTGCTCCTTGGGGTGATGTTCGGTTTTGTGAAATCCCTCCTGATTGTGAGTCACCACACCAGACATGGGGTTTTTGGCAAGCCCACGTCTCTGTCCCACCTACGCATATCGATGTGGTCCTTTTACTCTTTGTTGTGGTGGAGTTTTTACCGGAGCTAGTTTTCCTGTATTTTTCAGAGGGAATAGGTCCATATGTAGTTGTGTGTACGTGGAAGGAGGTTAATTCAGGATCTTCGTACGCCCCCATCTTGAACCATCTTCGTGACATATTCACTTTGTAATGAAAATTTTCATTATGTAAAGTGAGTTTGTTTCTTTGGCCCTTTTTTATACAGTAAATGCAAAGCATCTATCTCATACTTTCCTGAGGTTCTGAGTGAATATAGGGCATTGATATTCTGTCCCTTGAGTTATGTGAATAATATAGAAACTGATAATAGAATGGTTGTGTGGTTTTCAGGATCATTTTAGATCATGTGGTCTGCACCTGTTTCTTAAGGAGTAGTAAGTAGCACCTACTCCTACACCCCATTTGCTTTCAGGAATCATGGCACTTAACTGAGGAGCAAGAGTTCTTCCGTATGTGTTCCTGTATCTGATGAGAAAATAAAACAAACCCCACCATCATTGACAACCAAACCGAACTACTGGGGTGGGGTGGGGAAGGTGTCTTACCTTTGTGAGACATTTATGAGGGTGATGTTTGATGGATGTTTATTGAATTAAAATTGTTCATCTGCTCCCAAAAGAAAACCTAGTCACTGACTTTTAAACACTAAGTCTTAAAGATAGCAGTCCTCAGGCCGTCTTAGTCACTTCCAGACTCTTTCACAGTCTCTGGCATGTGTGGAATTGGGGTGACCACCTTGAGATCTTAAACATGGAGATTCTCTTCCAGTTTAGAATTCCCTTTCCCTTTCCCTTTCCAGGTTGCCTTTGGTGTTCCTTTTTACCTGAATTCACCTACACCAGACGTTGGTGGTTTAAAGTACAATGGGGCCAGCCCTATGTCCCTGCATCCCGAGATATGCCCTGGCAGGGAGAAGCCCCAGTGAATTCCTGTGGTTTACCAAGGAAATGTTCTACATTTCACAGTGCCAAGATAAGTTCTTCTGAACAACATGTTCTCTGAAGTACTGACAACCTTCTAGGCTAGGAAAGAGTCTGCAAGAATATGTATTAGACTAGTCATTGGTTGCTTTATATAGTTATTCTATATAGTGATAGTAGATGGTGTGGAATTTTTACTTTGAATGTGAAACAGTTCTGTAGCATTTGATTTCTTCTTCTCTCTCTTTCTTTTTTTCACCAAAGAGCATAGGTTGCTGTCATACTCAGAAAAAAGAGATTACAATAAAAGAACTGGAACAAAAGTGATTAAAAACCCCAAATAATATAGTAATGTACCATTGTTAGTGTTCACTTGTGATTATAGATTAGAGTGGTAATAAACTGTTAATAGGACATTAGCAAATACACTATACAATGTTTACCAAATCTACATTAGTTTTTGGAGTGAATTAAAATCACAGGATAGACAATAGTCGGTAGCATGCACAGAGCGCTTACTCTGCCAGGCACTGGTCTAAGAGCTTTCCATGGATTATCTCATTTAATTCTCTCTACTATCCTATGCAGTGGGTATTACACATGGGGAGGATAAAGTATGAAGAAGATGACTACAAAGAAATGTGATATAAGCAGAGATTTGAAAAGCACTCATCTATTAGGAATTGCCCTCCCTTACTGATGGGAACCCTGAAATCAGTAAGGGAACCCAGACTAGGCCTAGTGGTGACAGAGCTGGGATTTGAATATCTTCCCAGGCTCAACACTTGACTGACCACTCTCTTAAAATTCTGTATGTAGATGTGGAATTCTTAGCAGATTCTGCAATTCTGAAAGAAGTATCCTGACTGCCTTTCCCACTCCGAAAGATTAAGAGGGCCATAATCAACTTCTGATGTTCCTGAGAAACCTAGTTCACATACCACCAATTTTTATGCTTTTTAGTATAATAGCAAAAAATGACTGTTGTCCAGTTTGGGATGACAAAGGAAAGTTTGGACTATGGCAGTGGAGTCATGTTTGGAAGTTACATTTCGCCTGCCCAGTGTTCTTTATTTTGGTGATCTGAACAATAGACTTGTGATACACTTAGAACTATCTACCTCCATTTCAAAACTGGCTCTTCAAGTTTTCAGCACCTTTTATCAGACTGAAACTCAGCCAAGGTTAAAACTGCCCGGTGTCTGTGTGCTGTCCTGCCCATACTGCTCCAGGGCTCCTATTCAGCATTAGCGTCTTGCATTACAGCAGTGTCTGCAGAGCCTTCTTCCTGTGATCTTTTCCTGCATTGTCTTTTTTGTCTTTTCCTCAGTATGGTTATGACCACAGTCCTCAGAAGGACAGGAAGGCTGTCTATCCTCAGACATGTTGAGAAACACTTACTCCTTTTATGTGTGTGGTTTGCAGTAACATTGGTATACAATGTGAATAGAAAATTGTAAATTCATACTGCATTGAAATCAAGGTATGTAATTAGGCAGTGATCATCACGTGGCTGACATGCATTATCAGGGCAGTTATTTGGTATGCGCTGCTTATATTTGTGTTTTAAAATTGTAGCAATAAGCTTTTGTTTTACGTGCATGAGCATTTACTTTCCAAAAATTATGGTTTATCCATGCTTCATGGCAGTCTCCTAGGTTCTCTTTAAAGAAGAATACACATTATGGGGAATAGAGAAGCCTCAGGAGGAATGTGTCAGTTAACTTTGTCAGTATAACAAACCACCACCAAATCACATTATTTCTTATGGTTGTGAAGATTAAATGAGATAATGCACGTAAAGCTTCTGCAACAATATGTGGCAGCAAGTAAGTACTAGGTGGTTCTCTCACTGGGCTCCCCTGGGCTCAGGCATGCAGCTGTAGTGGTGGGTCACCTGGGGGTTGGCCTTTCTCCCCATGTGGTCCTCATCGTCCAGGAGACTAGCCTGAGCTCCCTCACATAGCGGTTTCAGTGTTCCTACTATGAAGAGAGGGCAAGCCCAGATATGCTAGTGCGATTCCAGCCTCTGCTGGCATCATGTTTTCTACTGTCTTGTTGGTCAAAGCAAGTCTCGTGGCCAACCCAGATTCAAAGGATAGAGAAACTGATGCAACTTCTCAATCGGAGGTACTGCTAAGAATTTGTGGCCACTTTTTTGCAGTCAAGTATAGTCGGCCTCTGGCAAAATGTATTCACATTTCTCTTACAAGAAAAATATGCTCACCTCATCCTAGGGTTCCCAGAAGTCTCGTCCCATTACAGCACCAGCCTCTAAGTCCAGAGGCTTCTTCGTGATTTTCATCACTTCTGGTTTTTGTCTAATTTCTTAGTCTGCCACAACCCGTAAGAAGAATGAGTATATGGAGTATACTCAGAAGCAGTATATGGAGGTAACTGAGGTTTGACATTTTAACCCTGAGGGAAGAAAAACATTTTAAAACAAAAGTATCATCAATCACACAGTTCAAAGATGTCAATAATGACAATCTGAGTCATCAATGAATTGTGTCCAAGATCCTCTGTTGAAGGAAGCAGTGAAGTACTCGGATATTACTGCATTTTAGAGCAGGATTTCCCACAAAACATGAGTGAACACCTTTCACATCTGAAGGGAGAAACTTCAGTTAGGTAAAAGTGCCTGACATGAAAAAACCTCATGTGTTCATGACGTAGGGTAACTTAGGTTTTTCTGCAGCCAAAAATAATGTTTTTTTCCCTTGAAGAATTGAAGAGGAGTAACCAGCCAACAGGATTAGAATTGGTGGCTCAAAGGACTTTGTCTAAGAAAAAGAGGAACAGAAAAACGCCTGTGAAAATTCTGTGAGATTGTCCGTAACTGGTCTTATGAGTTGGAAAAGAAGAAGTCACTAATGATTCTGGAAAATCTATTGATTTCTCTTTAAAAACAACTCCATGGAATCGTTATGAAACGTAAAGTTTGATGAAAGATACACATTTTAAAACCGGACCCCAAATTAATTCTTCGTCATTCTCCCTTTTTACATGCATTTCTTCTATATTTTCCAGCCAAAAGCTTGCTTCATATTCCAGGGCCAAAGCCAAATCAGATGTGACAGATGGCAACAACTGTTTTTGTTTGTAAATGCTAATGCAGATAAAGAGTGGAAAACCATGAATAGATGATGTGACTCTTGGCCCTAGAGCACCCCTTCTCTTTACATTCTCCCTTAGCAAGCTCACCTGCTAGCATTTTCTCAGTTATTACTTCTCTGCCCTTGACTGTAAAACTTCTACCTCCAAATATCACTGCATGGATATTTCAGCAGGCTTGGGTAAATCATAATCACAGTGAATCTTTATTATAAGAGCATTATCTGTGAGCTTTAATAATTCTGTGGCCTTTGGGAAAGTTGTCATGAGTGACTGCTTGATTTAGTGCCCTAATAATTGAAATATCGCAGTGTTGGGAAAACTCTAATATGAAGAAATTGTTCTGGGAAAGAAGGTAATGGTCTTAAATGGTGAAAAGATTTCCATGTGTTTATCCAGATCTAGGTTATTAAATGCTAATAATTGTTCCAAATATAAGACCTCGATTAGGGAATGCTGTGGTCTGTGTTTGTCCCCCAAGTTTCATATGTTGAAAACCTAATCCCCAAGGTGATGGTATCTGGAGGTAAGGTCTTTGGGAGATGATTAGGTCATGAGGGTGGAGCCCTCATGAGTGGGATTAGTGTCCTTAAAAGAGACCCCAGAGAGCTTGTTTGCTCCCTCTGCCATGTGAGGTTACAGCAAGAAGATGGACATTTACGAACCAGGAAGTGGGCCCTCACTAGACACGGAACCTGGCCATGTTGGCACCCTCCTCTCAGACTTCCAGTCTCCAGAAATGTGAGAAATAAATTTCTGATATTTATAAACTACCCAATCTGTGGTACGTTGTTTTAGCAGCTCAAATGGACTTAGATGGGAATAAGTTCCCCATAAGAGTAAAGACTTCAGAAACCTTTTTGGGGGAGTCTCAGGAAAAGCAAGCCGGTGTAGCTTTGTGGTTCACAGATGGGCTCTCAAATCAGAATTTCTGGATTCAGATCTCAGCTCCGCATTTATTAACTGTGTGACTTTCGGCAGTTGCTTAAACTCTTTCGGTGTCAAGTTTCCTCACCTATCAAATGGGGATGAGGCTAATTCACCTTATAGGGGGCTGCACAGTGCTTGGCGCGTTGCACATGCCTAGTAAATGTTAGTTGTAGAACAGAACGTGTGGATCTAATACAGGAGTAACTGCTTTGACTTACAGTGGATTTCTGCAGAAAGCGTCGAAAGCATGTTGCTCTAAGTAAAATCCCAGCTGCCCACTGGCTGTTTATTGACTATACATATTGGACCGCCTTCTTCTTTTCAGATACTGGCAGAAAATTCTGATTGAGGGAACTGAAAAATGAAAGTGTCCAGAGCAACAAATGAGAAGAGTGATTGAAAAATGGAGACTGCTCTTTTAGGTTAGAGGTGCCCCGCCTCCTAACCCTCCAAATGCTTTGGAAAAGCTCCTTCCTGCTTTTTGTTTTAGAAGCAAGAGGAAACAAGAGACATTTATTATTATTTCTTCTAGCCTCAGATTTTTATAATTATAATCCATCTCTAGTAATACTCTTCAGATTCTCAATTGTGCTTTGAGTGAAACTCAAGAAATTGAACTATTACATGAGTTCTTGCCAATGTGTTTTAGAGCCAAAACAAGTTTTAATTTTGTTTTTTAATTAACTTGAGAGCAGCAAGAAGAGAACACCATTTTTTTTTAGCCTATAATTTTTAGAAATTCAAAGAATGCCTTCCCACTCTTCAGTATGTTATTTTTTAAAATCAAGAAATGGGGCAGAACACCAGGTTTCACTCAGTTGAATGAAATTATTATTTATAGGTCTGAATCAATCTATTTAGGAAAGTACATACGCTCATTACTCTTAACGGGTTTTGTTACTATGGCCTGTCCTAGAAAGTAACTGCCAAACTACTGTGACACAGGACCTGTGGGGTTTCCTGGCCCCTTCCAGACGTCTGTGGTGACGCTTGGCAGGAGGACCTGGACGAGGTGGTTGGGAAAGGTGTACTCACGGTGACCACACAGGGCTTTGCAGGTTGTGCCCAGCACAAGGGTACCTGGCCACAAGGAGGAGAGGGACTGGAAATCCGTCTATGCTCAGTTTACCAGGCTCTGCGTCCTGGGGTTCATCAACCCAGAGGAAGGGACACTCTTCTAGCTTTCACAAAGATGTCATATGGTCCCTCCTAAGGCTCATGAAATTGCCATATGGACCTGTTGTGGACGTAGGCATAAAGACACATTCAGATTTGAGATCATAATTTTCTTTTAAGAAGACTTAAAAAATTGGTATAAAATCAGGCAACATGGATGGAGTATGAGATTATTATGCTAAGCGAAATAAGTCAGACGGAAAAAGTCGAGAACCATCTGACTTCACTCATATGTGGGATATAAAACTGAAAGCAACAAAGGAACAAGACAAATAAATGAAGAAACAAAAACTCATAGACACAGACAATACTTTAGTGGTTACCAGAGGGTAAGGGGGGAGCGAGGTGGTAGATGAGGGTAAGGGGGATCCAGTATATGGTGATGGAAGGAGAACTGACTCTGGGTGGTGAGCACACGATGTGAGATATAGATGATGGAATATAGAAATGTGTACTTGAAACCCATGTAACTTTACTAACCATGGTCACCCCAATAAATTTAATTTAAAAAATATCAGGATGTGGGAGATAGAGGTGATAAAATCTGAAAATCGAAACATGGATACTTCATTCCCGAGACAGGGGAGCCACGGCTTGCAAGTCTTCATTTGGAACATATATCTCGGGGCAAGATCTTTGTAGTTTCACTAATAGCGGAGTGTGTGTGTGTCCAAATGTGTACTTTAGTTCCTACTGAAATAAGAGTACTAAACTTTCTGCACTCACATTACAGAGGAATAGTCTCTACAATATTTCTCTGTCATAAATACAGGAAGGAAGCGTTTCCATACCTTTGGATTACTTCCCTTCCTATGATCCACAAGGTCATCAACATAATCAACCTCACATGATTTGCCCATTGCCCTGCTCTGCACTGTGTATCTCCATGTCTGAAGTTTCTCTTGACTTGTAAAAGTACTTTAACATTTTGCTGTGAGACGGGGAAAGGTTCTGTGTCTTGGTAGTAGGCAAAATTTGCTTAATGTAGAACAATGTATGGATTATATAAAGACCTCCTTTTGACTGACTTCTCTTTTTTAAAGACCTTATCTCCAAATACGATTACATTCTGAGGTACTGAGGTTAGGGCTTCAACATATGAATTTGGGGAGGGGTACGGTTTAGCCCATAACTCTGTATGAACAATTTTGTTCTTGTTCCCCTTTCATTAAGTAGGCACAAAGCCTCTCTTTTATGATCAGAAATATGACTGTGCATTGTGTTTATAACCAGTTCCCTTAGAAGCAAGTAGGGAACAACAACTTTCATGGTTGTTGTTTGGAGAACCCAGGGTATGAGTTATTTATGTAATGAACCCCACTCAGTGATCTTTTGAGATAGGTACAAACCTGCTTTTCAAAACTTTCTTTCCCTATGTTTCTGAATCTTACCCTATCAACTATTTGTTCATCAAGACTGCCCCAACCTGGGAACTATTGTAAGTTTCGGAACTGCATGATGTTTATGAATAAAAGCTGCCACAATAAGTATCTATGGAATGGGTCATAAATTTAAGCATGCATTAGAATCACGTGGAGATCATCCTAGACTTCCTGAATTAGAAACTCTAGGGGCCCGGCCAGCTCTCTAGAAGATTCTGTTGCCTCCTAAAGTCTGAGAACCACTGAGCTACCATCAACTGCCTGTCCCTTTATTTTCTCTTCCATAAAATCTTATTGCCCAATGAAAGAAGGCAAGGCTTGCACAATTTCCGCTTCCTTCGCAGTGGGGTCTAGTTCTCAGGACAGATGATGTATGTGCCTGAAAAGAAAATTCAAAAGCAGAAGCAGATTTCTGGTAGTTGGTTATAAATTTTCTTTGGAAGTTTTCATCTATGTGTGAGTCAAAGGGGGATTTATTTTAGCAACTTTATGAGTACAATTTACTCAAGTTTATTACATTATTCTTTATCACAGTGAGACAGGAAGGTCAATAGACTTGTTTGCTTCTTCTTTCTCATTCACCGTAGTTCCCTTTCTAGAACCTCACAGTTCAGAATCAAGCTACTGGATGTGTAGATTAATTTGATGTTCTTTCTGTGCCTGCTTCTATATTTTGATATAACTGCAGCAAGGAATACATCTTCAACTTTTGGGGGACATTCTTAGAAATAGCAGAGCCTCTTGGCTGACTTTCTGTGGTAGTCTTCCTGAGGCGTGCTCCTTGGCAACCAGGAGACTTTCTGGGTCATTGGGACCAACTACTCTGGGGATGGCCTTGGCCAGGAAAAGTGGGCAGGAAGGTGAGGTAAAGCCACCTTCTTGTCTACACCTCCATAGAGAATCTTCAATTCCGCACACTTTTCCTTTCTCTCTCCTCACCAGATTACAGACATGAGCCTGCACATGAGCTTAGGCCTTCGCCTAATTTAGGACCCATGACTTTATGGTTGTTAGGGCTTGAGAAAGAATGACCATCTCTGAACATCTGCTTCCACGGCCACTTTCTGTATAATTGAAGTGTGACTTTTCTCTTCATACTGTGAATGAGATGATTCCCCCCAAAGAGCTTTTTTATGGCTTTAGGAGAGCAATACAGAGCATGGCACCTGTCTAGGATGAGTGGGAAACCAACAAGGAAATCCCGAATGTTCTGGTGTGTGGTGCAGGCCCTTAACCACCCATTACTTTCCACTGTAGTGACTCCTAAGTCTTAGCCAAGATGCAAGGAAGGCATGTGTGGGGACAGAGCCAGGAGTGCAGTCTCCAGGCTCTCAGCCTCACACAGAAAAGTGCTGGCTCAGGTAGTAAATGGCCATCAACTGAGATTGGCTGGCCATCAGCTGTGGCTAGTTGGCCGTCAGCTGTAACCAGTGAGCCATTGGCCACTAATATAACTCCCATGGCTACGCTAGCAGAAAATTGGGGGCTAGCAAGAAGATGGTGGCTGAGCTGGCAAGTGCGGATTACAGTTAGGATGGCGAGTTGCGGGCAGTGTGGATCCAGCCTCCAGTGAGACTATAGTGCCGCTAGCGAGAAGATAGCAGTATGACTCCCCTATCTATGGCTCCGTGGGTGTTCCTTTTTGGCCTCACATATCCTGCATTCTTATGCGGGGAGTGGGAGCAGAGACCCCGCAGGCCACCGTGCATGACAGCATGTATCACCTCTTCTTCCCTTGTTCATCAATGTGTATCCATTCTCTGTCCCATCTACTGGTTGCATAGTAGAATAAATTGTATACTAAGTTAACCATATAGATACAGCTCAACTCTATACTAGCTAACTAAGGTACTTTCCCCAGGTTATATAAGATGGTAAGCTGGCTGTAATGCCTATGGGCCCCGCACCAGGTTCCCCAGCCCAGGGAACCTGTCCCCATAACCTCTGGCTTTGAAAACCAGGGAGGATTACATCTGAGAGAGACGAAGGGCTGTGGAAGACCCATACACTGTTCTTAAGGGCTCACCCACAAACTCACTCCAAGGTCCAGTGTAGAGGCAGCAGTTCAAGAAGCCACTGGGTCCTACAGGGAGGAATTTAATTAACTTTAGGGTGAGGGCTGGAGGGACAGGAGTCAGTGATAACTCTGGGGATAGAAGTGTTGGCAAGGGCCATTCTTCCATTGTTGCGCTGTCCTTCCACCTGGCTCACCCAGCGCAGGCAGGCGCCAAATCTGTCACTCTCCATTAACCTGGCTAACACCGTTGGCCCTGCCTCAGCATTCTTCTGAGATTTTGCCCTGCCCAACCCACTTTCCCTGGCTAGAGTTAATCCCAAGCATACAAACCCTCCATACAAACGGTGGCCAGGTTTGGCTCACATTGTAGCTCCTACCAAGCAGCTCCAAGGCCAGCACAAGTGACAACTGGCCTCAGCTTGCATTGCAGCCTTTCCCGACAAGCCATAAGCCTGACACAAGTGACAGCTGACCTTGGCTTGCTCCACAGCTCCTACCAAGCGGTCCCAAGCTCAGCACAAGCAGCAGCCAGCCTCAGCCTGCACTGGATCCCCTCCCAAGAGGCTCCAGATCTGACACACCTGGTAGCCAGTCTCAGCCCACACCAGAGTCCCACCCAAGCAGCTCCACAACTGACACTCCCAACAGGCCACCTTGCCTGGTGGTTCCCTTTAACCAGGTGGTATACAATGGCCCTCTACGCAACAATAGAGTAGATATGAGGAACTTGGAATCATGTTCGCTGACTCTTATATATGGCATCTTTGTAACTGAACAGACTCATTTACACATGGGGCATTATCATTTGAACAATTAACAAATGTGTAATGTGCATTCAAGTTGTTCACCAAGTAACTGCAATTGTATCTAAAAGCAAAAACTAAAACAAAGGGAATAGTTAAGACCTCCAAATTTGAACTTGCTACTGAGGACAAAAGAAAGCTACTTGTTCAGGATTTCTCAAACTGGATATGACTTCTGTGTTGTAAAGCTGATGGCTAATCCAAATTTCTATTATTTTTTAACTCCATAGTCAGCTTTGGAGCTTGAAAAACAATTGAAACAAACAAAGATGATGATTATAGTGAGATGAAGATCCAATTCAAACAATTAAAATAATAGCAAGTTGTGCTAGTGATTTGGGATTCTTTTCAATGGCAGATTTATCATTAATGATTAAAAAGAAAAAAAAAGAAAGTCAATTTACTAGATGGATTTAACACAGTCTTAATGTGCTGTTAAACACAGTACCTGGTCATCTGGTGAAGATGGCAGAGTAGGTAAACACTATGCTTCCCTTCTCCCATGACCACCTCAAAATTACAACTAAACTATAGAACACCCATCATTGAGAACCGCCTGAAGACTAGCTGAACAGAGAGTCCCAACAAGATGAACCCAAAGAGGCCCACACCAGGAAACATCATAATTAAAATTCCAAAGGTTAAACATAAAAAGATAATCTTAGAAGAGGCAGAGCAAAGCAGCTACCATGTTTCCCCGAAAATAACACCTCGCCGGACCATCAGCTCTCATGTGTCTTTTGAAGCAATAAATATAAGACCCAGTATTTATTATATTATATTATATTATATTATATTAATTATATTGATCTGGTCTTATATTAAAATAAGACCGGGTCTTATATTAATTTTTGCTCCAAAAAACGCATTAGAGCTGATGGTCCGGCTAGGTCTCATTGTCGGGGAAACTTTATAGTTATAGACAAGGGACTCCCCCATAACATTATCAGCTGATTTTTCAACACAAACTGCAGGCCAGAAACCAATGGCATAATATATTCAAAGTGATGAAAGGAAAAAAGCTTACAACCAAAAATAGGTCATCATTCAGAACTGAAGGAGAAATAGTTTCCCAGACAAGCAAAAGCGAAAGAAGTTCATCACCACTAAGGCTGCACTATGAAAAATATTAAAGGGACTTATTTAAGCAGGAAAGAAAAATCCAGAAGTAAAAATAAAATAGAGAAAAGGAAAAAAATCTCACCAATAAATGGAAAGACATTTTGTGCGTGGATTGGAAGACTCAATATTGTTAAAAAGTCCATACTGCCCCAAGCAATGTACAGATTCAATGCGATTCCTATCAAAATTGCAACAGTATTTGTCACAGAATTAAAACAAATAATTGTAAAATTTGTTTGGAATCAGAAAAGACCCTGAATAGCTAAAGCAATATTGAGAGAGAACAAAGTGGAAGGTATCATGCTCCCTGGTCTCAAACTATACTACAAAATTACGGTAATCAAAATAGTATGGAATGGGCACAAAAACAGAGAACCCAGAAATAAACCTATGCTTATATGGTCAATTAATCTACAACAAAGGAGGCAAGAATATGCAATTGGGTAAAGACAAGTG
This sequence comes from Rhinolophus hipposideros, assembly GCF_964194185.1. Classification (NCBI taxonomy): domain Eukaryota; kingdom Metazoa; phylum Chordata; class Mammalia; order Chiroptera; family Rhinolophidae; genus Rhinolophus; species Rhinolophus hipposideros. The sequence goes on along the minus strand of NC_138049.1, from coordinate 19,541,016 downwards.
TCTTCAATAAATGGTGTTGGGAAAAGTGGACAACCATACAGAAAAGAATGAAACTAGACTACTTTCTTACACTGTTGTATACAAAAAATAAACTCAAAATGGATTAAAGAGTTAAATGTAAGACCTGATACCATAAAACTCTTAGAAGAAAACATGAGCAGTAAACTCTTTGACATTGATCTTAGCAATAGTTTTTTGGATATGTCTCCTAGAACAAAGGCAACAAAACCAAAAATAAACAAATGAGATGACATCAAACTACAAAGTTTTGCACTGTGAAGGAAATCATCAACAAAACAAAAAAGCAACTTACTGAATGGGAGAAGATATTTGCAAACGATATATCCGATAAGGGTTTAATATCAAAACATACAAAAAACTCATACAACTCAACATCAAAAAAACAATCCAATTTTAAAAGTTGGCAGAGGATCTGAATAGACATTTCTCCAAAGAAGACATACAAATGGCCAATAAAGACATGAAAAGATGTTCAACGTCACTAATCAGGGAAATGAAAATCAAAACTACAATGAGATATCACCTCACACCTGTCAGAACTGCTATTATCAAAAAGACAACAAAGAATAAGTGTTGGTGAGGATGTGAAGGAAGGGAACCCTCATGTACTCTTCTTGGGATTGTACACTGGTACAGCCACTATGGAAAACAGTACGGAGATTCCTCAAAAATTTAAAAATAGAACTACCATATGACCCAGCAATTCCACTTCTAGGTATTTATCCAAAGAAATAAAAAACATTAATTAAATATATATATATATATATATATATATATATATGTAATTAAATAAATATACATATATATGTATGTTAATTACAGCTTCATTTACAATAGCCAAGATATGGAAGCAACCTAGATGGCAATTGATAGATGAATGGATAAAGAAGATGTGGTATATATACAATGAAATATTTACTTAGCTGTAAAGAAAATGAAATCTTGCCATTTGTGACAACATGGTTGGACCATGGTTGGAGGTATTATGCTAAGTGAAATAAGTCAGGTAGAGAATGACAAATACTTATTTGTCATTTGATTTTACTTATATATGGAGTCTAAAAAACAATAAATGAACAAACAAAATAAAACAAACAAACTCATAAATATAGAGAACAAACTGATGATTGCCAGATGGTAAGGTGGTGGGAGGTTGAGCAAAAAATGTGAAGGGGATTAAAAAATAACAAATTGGGAGTTATGAAACAAGTCATGAGGGTGTAATGTACAGCACAGGAAATACAGTAAATAGTATCATAATAGCTATGGTGACAGATGGTTACTAGACTTACAGTGATCACTGTGTAAGGTACATAAATGTCGAATCACTATTTTGTACACCTGAAAATAATATAATATTGTATGTCAGCTATAATTAAAAAACTAAATTAAAAAGAAATTCCTGCCAACTTGGAGGGCAAAAAAAAGAAATGTTCTCAGTGGTGTAATTTGTATTTCCTTGTTTAATGGTGTAGTCCTTCATGACTCACTTTTACACGTTTGCTAAAGGTAGTTGAGTGATTAGTGGGGTACTCTGGAGCCCAAATATTCACTTACTGGTGACCTTGGGTAAATTCCTTAATCTTCCTATGCTCACGAACTCTGATAATGACAATGCCCACTTCATGGAGTCTGTATGAAGATTAAAGAGGGTATCACATGAAAAGTGCCTAGAAATTGGTTACTGGCATTACAGTAAGCCCCTGATACATATTAGCTACTCTTATGGAAAAAATACAGACATAGAGAACATTATTTTGCCTTGCTAGGCAGGGAAATTACAACCACCCTTATAAAAACATGGAAATTCTACTTGAGCTGCCAACTTATTTCAAAAAACCATTAAAAGTGGGTAAATATTGGTGCTGTGTGATGGATAAATGGCAGTGTGTTATATTATTGCTATTAGACTTGTGTATGATTGAAATTTTCCATATAAAAAAATTTTTTTTAAAGCAGCTTTGTTAAGGGTGCTTAACCACTGGGTACCTTGGGAAAAACTATTTGTTTTTCATTTCTGATTCTTTATCTGTGTTATGCTATGTGATTGCTGCCTAGGTGTATATATTCTTTCTGCTCGTCTCTCCTACTTACTAAAATGACATTAAACAACTGTTTCTTTATCCCTTTCACCTTTAATATCTTCTATTAGAATATATCTTGCTTTTTCCCCCCTCAAACGTTTGTAAGTACTGAAGTAGGTATGTATCAGTGATATTGGGGAGAAGGAGCAAGGAAATTTCAATTCCAGATTTTATACTTCCTTACTAGATTTTTGTCTTTGTGTATTTTGTTGTTTTACTTCAAAAATGTTTTACTTTTATATCATTTTTAAGAGAGAAAAAAAAACTAAACCATGATTTATATGCTATTTTAAGAACTGTTATAATGTACAGGACTGAGATGCTTGCCACATTCTGAAACAGTTCTGGAAGTCCTCTTTCATGAATGTCTTTAGTTGCACTGTTGTGGCTGCCTCGATGTCCTGAATCGATTAAAAACATTTACCTTTCATGGTCATTTTGACTTTGGGGAAGAGCCAGAAGTTGCACGGTGCCAGATCCAGTGAATAAGGTGGAGAAGGACACCCCATAATATTTTGTTTGACAGAAATTGCCATACCAGAAGCAATGTGTGACCTGGACACTTTCTGTTGTGATCACAAAATATGGTGAATGCTGCTGCCGAGTGTCATCCAATGAAAAAGCTGGGATCGTCAATACCGGAAGCAGTGCATCAAACCTTAGTAACAGTGTGTGACAAGTTTCAGCTTGTTCGGTGCAGTCAGTTGGGTGTGAGCTACAGTTGAGAGAAAGTGTGTTTTAAAGTGTGCTGTAAATCATCCTCCATCATGACAACGCTCCGTGTCACACATCGCTTTTGGTATATGGCAATTTCTGTTAAATAAAAACATTACACTGTGTCCTCATCCACCTTATTCACTGGATATGGCATTGTGTGACTTCTGGCTCTTCCCCAAAGTCAAAATGATTCAGGACATTGAGGCAGCCATGACACACCACTAAAGACATTCACGAAAGAAGACTTCCCGAACTGCTTCAGAAAGTGGCAAGAACAATGGGTTAAGTGCATCCGAAGTGAGAGGGAATATTTTGAGGGGCATTAATGACAATGTGTTTTTTACTGTAATACATTTTTTTAGTTTCAACTTTCACCTTATAGTTTGATTACACATCATAAAATAGAAAACAGTTAGAGTTGGCCTCAAAGCCTTGAAAATTGACTCTGTTTATTAAAAATCTTTATCTTTGCAAGTCTTTTTCTATTTTTTTCATTTTTCTGTCTATATTGATTTGTGATTATTGGAGAACTTAAAGCAAGAAAAAGAGATTGGTTCCCAGTGCATTCTGAAGCTTCTAATTGCTGATTGAGTTCTGGGCACCTGTAATATTGAATTGCAGAGGCCTACAGGCTGTAAAATACAACTAACTGTGTTCATGCCTGAATCACATTATTCCTTTACTTGTAAGCAAAATGCCATAGAACATTTAGTTCTTTTAGTGCATTTTTTACCTACAGCCAGGACTGAGGAATTGGGAGTGGTGAGCAGAACGTTTCTTTATTTTAAGCTTCAGTTCCCTCGGTGCAAATATTTGACTCTCACTAGAGGAATTTAACCTCAGTATCTCTGCTTGCAGGCAAAATGAAGGACCGGCTATCAGACCTTTTGGAGTTATCCAAGCAGTATGACCAGCAGCTCCCAGATGGGGATATTGAACTGGACTCTCCGCACGAGGACATCGAGTTTGAGACGGACCACATCCTGGAGTCCTTGTACCGAGATATCCAGGACCTTCAGTATGAAAACCAGCAGTTGATGGTTGATGTGAAGCGGCTGGGAAAGCAGAACGTCCGCTTCCTCACGTCCATGCGGCGTCTCAGCAGCATCAAGCGAGACACCAACTCAATTGCCAAGGACATCAAGGCGCGCGGGGAGAGCATCCACCGCAAGCTGTGCGCCATGAAGGTGCTGAGCGAGGAGGCCGAGGCCCAGCACGGCCCGCACGCGGCGGTGGCGCGCATCGCGCGCGCACAGTACAGCGCGCTCACCCGCAACTTCCAGCGCGCCATGCACGAGTACAACCAGGCGGAGATGAAGCAACGCGACAACTGCAAGATCCGCATTCAGCGCCAGCTGGAGATCATGGGCAAGGACGTCTCAGGCGACCAGATAGAGGCCATGTTCGAGCAGGGCAAGTGGGACGTGTTCTCCGAGAACCTGCTGGCCGACGTGAAGGGGGCGCGCGCGGCCCTCAACGAGATCGAGAGTCGTCACCGCGAGTTGCTGCGGCTGGAGACCCGCATCCGCGACATTCACGACCTCTTCCTGCAGATGGCCATGCTGGTGGAGGAGCAGGCCGAAACCCTGAACGTCATCGAGTTCAACGTGGAGAAGACCCTCGACTACACCGGCCAGGCCAAGGCGCACGTGAAGAAGACTCTGGAGTACAAGAAGAAGAACCCCTGCCGGACCATCTGCTGCTTCTGCTGCCCCTGCCTCAACTAACAGGCTGGCCTGGGCCGTCCCGCGAGGGGAATGGGGGGGGAAGATTCGGGGCCCTCTTCATTGGGGCGAGCTGTCCCAATCCCTGTGGACCTCAGTCTTTAGAGAAAGAATAAACTCAAGGTCCGCGAGTGTCAACCCAGCCCGTGCTTGGGAAGATGGTGGATGCTGTACCATGTTTCTTCCGTAAGGGCAGATGCCGACTGAAGTTGTGTGAGGCCATGAAACGGCACATTGTGCCCCTGCGCCCTTAATGGAAGACAAATAAAGAACTGTTGTTACAGAGCGGGTTGTAGCATAAATGTCCAAGACATGTTTTCTCATGACATGCTGGGGGGGAGTCAGTTCCGCATTGGCTACTAGTATGCACGCATTATCAAAACGTCAGTTCATTTACGCCATCCTGCAAGTACCTTGGTTCTGTTCAGTTTCACGTGACATTGACCTTGGGAAAAATTGTACGTCTTTCATTTCTGATGCTTCGTCTGGTTTATGCTGTATGATTCCTGCCTAGAGGTATAACTTCTTTCTGCTCATCTCCCCTACTTACTAAATCACATTTAACACTCATTTTTTTTTCCTTATGTCTTCACTTATACTATCTTCTATGAAAATATATTTTGGAATTTTCTTCCAAATATTTTTAAGCACTGAATAGTGAATGAGCACTCGAAGTATGTATCAGTCACATTTTATATTTTTTTCATAAATAAACATAATTTAAAATGTACCTTTTTTACTTGATTATTATGAATGCACATATATATGTAAATGTGAAGTACTAATATTAACTAAGAGTGTACACAATGACTAATTGGTTTTAGCTTTACTTTTCTAAATATAGTATATAAATATCAAGAAAAACACTTTTACTGGTTATTAGGGTTGCTTTTCTAGTCTTGAGTTAATCTCACTCATCTGTATCTCCAGTCTAGTTTGAGTCAAAACTTTATTTTGAACAACTCTGTTGGTTGTAGTGATAATGACAGATGTCGAAGGCTGAAAATGCACACAGAACTAGCGATAACAAAATAACATTCTTGGAAATATTACTTTCGTTTCACTGTGGACCATTCCTTTCATGTAGTGAAATGGAGTAATTTAAAATAAAATAATCCTGTTTTTCAAGTTAGTTTAATAAATGTTACATTATAAATATCCCTTTTATGTATTTGTGTCTTGACCATTTAAATCTTGGTCAGTTTACTTTTTCAACTATTGTTTTAAAAAATTCTTCTACTGGCTGCTTAAGGCTGCAAAACATCTGGATGGAATTCTGAATAGAGAAGGAAAAAATGAAAGAAACCACATGGGGGTGTCTTCCTTTCTCTTCTAAGTTACAGTAGTTTAGTAAAATCATCATGTTTTGGAGATTTGGTTTCATTTGCAAACTTTGTAATGCCCTTACCCACATTTACCATATTTCCTGTCTTTCTTCTGAGTCAACACTGAACTCTTTCTATCCATTATTTAATAAATGGGCGAATTCTCAGTTCCTTCAGACAGTAAAATTTTAAAGGGAGTAGAAAGAAGAATGTGTGAACTGTTTGGAACTCACTGACTAATTTTCTTATGACTGTGAAAATCTAGCCCTGAACCTAATTTTAATTTCATGGTTAAATATGAGAATTGTGGAAACCAAGTCCCGTTGGATTCTTCTCATGTTTCTCCCAATTTCTTTCTCAGCTAACTCCAGGGATGTTTCACCTTTGATCTAATTTGACCTAATTCCCTTCTCCTAAAAAAAAAAAAGTCTTCACATAGCTCCATTGCTATGTCTTCCTGGTAGAGAAGAGATATTGTACATACAGACCGCCAGCTGGTTTCCACAAGAGAGAACAGTTCATGCATTTGACTTGTTTAAACCCATAAAACATTTTCTTTGCTTAGAACCATTCACGAAAGTAAAGGAATTTGCAGGCTCTGTGTATAATATTTTTAAAATTCCCCATATTTCCATTGGAGAATTAGGTAAAAACTGTCCTTTAATATACTTAGAGATTAGTGAATTTTTGCCTATAAAAAGGCAAGAATTTTTCCTGCTTTTTAGTAAACATCTAGGTGTGTTATAGTGGCTGAAACCACAGATTCAGGACCTGACTTTCCTGGTTTAAATCCTGACTCTGCCTCATGCTAGCCGTATGACTTGGCACACTACTTAACTTGACTATCTGTGCCTCAGTTTCCTCATCTGTAAAATGGATACCTCACAGAGTTGTTTTAAGAAGGAAATGACTAAATATGTAAAAGAACTTAGAACAGGCCCGTGGCACATGCGAAGCACAATGATCATTATTGTTATTATGCAACTTTCTTGTAGACTGAAAGAGCTGTTACTTAAGAAAATGAATAGTTACTAACTTCTGAGGAAAAATAAATGGTTACTCTTCTATTAATGGTCTTTAATATGTGGAATAAAGAAACCAAGACCCTATCTTCTTTGACTATTAGGGCTTTTTCCCCCCTACAATGAAAAACCTATTTTCACCATGGCATTTCTATTCCTTCTTATAGCCAAACATAGTCTGAAAAAAAAAGAGAGATGTTCCATTCCAAGAACAGTTAAGCCAGAAGCAGCTGTTCTGCTCAATTTGGCAAGTGCTTTCCCCCGATTCTTCCCAAGCTGTGAGCCAGGAAGCCCCAGAAGTAGGTCAGCTGTGGAGGCTGGGTCACAGGAGACCCAAGGGAAGGGATCAGTTGGCTTTTCCCATATCCTGCCGTGTTTCCCCAAAGCCCTTCTTGGCTCTGACTGCCACACCCAGCTGTGGGTAACATGCTGGCTTTTTCCTTAGGAAAAAGTTCTCCAGAGCCACCAAAAGATGCTGTCGAGTTTGCTGTACCCAACCCCATAATGCTCACTTGGCAAACTCGGGAGAGTGATTTGGGGCAAGAAGAAGACTTCGTGGCACACATGCAAAATTCATACATTAATGTCATTTAGTGTATGAAATGAAAGAACCCACCACAAAGAACAATAGAGCCTTCAGGAGCTGAAGTTAGAAACTTTTAAACCTGTTTCAACCTATGCGGTGACTTCTTCCAGCTAGCCAAATGCCAATGCTTACAGCCAAAACCACAGCGGATAGATGGTGACAACTCCAGAAATACCAGAGTAGGAAAGATGCTCACCTTGGAGGCATCTGTATCCAGGATAATCTGAATTACAATTTTTAAAAAGCCGATCAATAATTTAAAAATGTTTGAACTGTGACATCATGGGAGTGTCTGTCCTTTCCAGACAATGACTTAGGAAAAGAACAGCGTTCTTCTTGTGCCAGTGCTTTGTATTTTTTGAAAAACTATTCTAATGCTTTATAGTTAAAAGTCAGTTAAATGTCATATGCAAATTTTTTTCATGATCTACAATATAAAGTTCCTGTCTTGACAGGAACTCTGAAGATTGTGTATAGCTTAAAAATAATAAAGTAGGGTAACTGTAGTCTTAAGTTTTATGTATAAATCCTACTATTCTATTTTTTACTATCAGACATATTTCTACGCTTCTCTTTGAAATAAGCAAGGTATCTCTATCCACAGCATACAATTCACTTATTTGTAATCAAGATGATAGTTTGAAAATTCCAGTTGTAATCAGAGGAACAGTTGACTTGCTTTTGATAGCAAACTTGGAAATCATTGCAATTAATAAAACGGGGCTTTAGAAATAGAAAATTAATACGATCTAGAATGTAACTTCCCCATCATATAACTATTGAATATCTTTATTGCCAATATGTGTTATAAAGAATAGACAAGGTGTCTTTATACACTGGAAGTTTCTGTTGTAAAGATTATGTATTTACTGTAAGAAGCCTTTCTGATATGATCACCTGGGTAGGACTACATAGGATGCTTTAAAACCAGTGACACCCTGACAGATGAGTGAGAGACAAATCCCAACACTATCATTTGGAAATTCTTGATGTTTATTTTAAAATTATTCTTTATACCCCATTTTAATTGCAAGCATCCTTAGCTACTTCTTGGAACTCTTCCATTTTTCCTAATCTATATCTCTACATTTTCATGGTCCTATAGCTGACTCTTTAGACGTATTCCTCCCTCTGTATCCCAGAATCCCATATTTTAGTGGGTAAAAATAGCAGAGCATATAAAAAAAAAATATATATATATACACACACACATATATATGCACATATGTGTGTGTGTATAAGAAGATGTATATATATAAGATAAGAAGATATATATGTATATATATGTGTGTATGTATATATATATATATATATATATATATATATATATATATATTTCTTTTTTACTAAATAGGCCCAGCTATTTTCATGTGCCCAGTCTAGGTATCCCAAACAGAAAATCACATGTAGTGTATGTGTTTCTGTTTCTATGCCAGGATCTTTGTATTTTTCCATCAATGTGGTTATATGCTCCTGTTGCCTGTTACCTCCTGCAGATCCTAGGTTACCCACACTTGGGGAGTTGTTCTAAGCCACCATAAATCTATTGTGGAGCGAGGTAGGGAAAGAAGGAAAGAAGGAATGAGTATTATACACATATACTAAAGTTCACAGGCTGAGGCCCCCAGTGCTTCTGATGCTACAGAACCCACCATCTCCGCCCACCCAGCAGCTCCTGTTTACCCTGTCTTGCAAATGGCATCATCCACCACTTTCTACCCCACTGACCAAAGCAACACCCTAGCTGCTGCCTCCTGTCTCTCTCCCACCTTGTCTCGTCTGGAATTGGTGCACTTCTCTCATCCCACTGCCACTTCCCCAGCTTGGATCATCCTCTCTTGCCTGCATTATTTCAGCAGCTTTTAACTGGTCTCTGTCCTCCAGTCTTGCCCCTTAAGTCCAATCTCTATACACTTTCTTTCTCTCTCTCTCTCTCTCTCTCTCTCTCTCTCTCTCTCTCTCTCTCTCTCTCTCTCCCTCCCTCCCTCCCTCCCTCCCTCCCTCCCTCCCTCTTTCTTTCTTTTCTCTCTCTCTCTCTCTCTCTCTCTCTCTCTCTCTCTCTCTCTCTTTGTCATTACAGTTTGTTTTTTTTTAAATTGTGGTTAAGTACACATAACATTAAAGTTACCATCTTAACCATTTTAAAGTACACAGTTCCGTCGTTTTAAGTACATTTGCATTGTTGTGCAACCAATCTCTTTCCATCCTGCAAAACTGAAACTCTGTACTCATTAAACAACTCCCTATTCCCCCCTATTCCCCCCTCCCCTCAGCCCCTGGCAACCATCATTCTACTTTCCGTCTCTGAGTTTGACTACATACCTCATACAAGTGGAATCATATAGTGTTGGTCTTTTTGTCACCGGCGTATTTCACTCAGCATCATGTCCTCATAGTAATCCATGTTGTAGCTTGTGACAGGATTTCCTTCTTTTTGAAGGCTAAATAATATTATGTTGTTTATGTATATACCACATTTTGTTTATCCATTCATCCGGTCATGTCATTCATCTGCGAAAAACCTTTTGATGGGTTACCCATTGCTGGGATAAAATGGTTACCCATTGCTGGGATAAAATGCCAACTCCTCATTGAGCCTGACCAAGGCCCCACCTGCTGCTGACCAAGGCCCCACCTGCTGCTTCTGCCTCATTCCTCCTTCTCTTCATTGTGTTTCTTGTTCAGATCTGGCCTTTCCTTCAGGCTGTTTCTCTACCTGGGCCACTTTCTCTACCCGGGACTTGTCCCCTTGTTAGTCTGGGTGCTCTGAGAGGCCAACTAGAAAGACACTAAACAGTGTGACGGTTTTATTAGGGTAAATGCCTATGATAGAAAATGGGGAGGGAGCCTGGTCAGGCTGACAGCATTCTGATCTGGGCAAGGCTGACATCAGCGTTGGTGAAAGAGGAGGAAGAATGGAAGTCTTCTAGACTGCTGTGCAATCTAAAAGGATTTTGCAAAGCCATGGGGAAGTCCTTGAGGCAAAGTCAGCCTTCAGAGGCTCCATTGCCTCCTAGGCATAGGCCTGCTGTGTGCAGTGTTTGGTGGGGAAAGCCCATGGGAAGTGTGGTCTCCATGGGCATGGACAGGTTTCAGAGTGCAGCAACCATGCTGGCGCTGTGGTGAGGTTCATTCTCCTGGCCAACATCGTCCCTCTCTGTTTCACTAAGCAACCTGTGCTTCCTCTGCTAGATTGCTTTTTGATTTTTAAGGGTAACCCCTCTTATTTGGTTTTTGATCTTAACCTTTTGCATAGTATCTTTTATTTCAGGGCTATTCAAATGTTTGTGGTTTAAATGCAAAAATAGAGATATTCAGAAGTTGTTTTCTGTTCTGAGTGACTTTTTGTATACCTTTGTTTAATGTGTTTGTTTTATAGCATAAAGCCCAATATCTAGTCTCCCCTCACAGTCGAGGGTCTGGGCTGGGTGCTGGGCCCAGAGTGGGGACAGTGTCTTGGAAGCCTGACCCAGGGGTGGGACTTGGTGAAAGGAAGAGAGATGGGATTGGAATAAAAGCTGCTTGGGGAGAAGCAGATTATCCAAGAGAATCGTCAGTCTGAAAGGGCCTCACAGTGAGAGAAGGAAGTTCTGAGTCACAGGATCAGAAGCCAGCAAGACTGGCCTGTAAGACTCCTCTCTACCTTATTACTCCTCTTGGATGCAAAGAAAGTCGTAACACTAAGGTTTAGCTGGAGAGGATTTTCTTTCCTTTTTATTCTTCCAGCCATGTAAAACAAAGATTATTTTTTAAATTTTTGGAAAAAAACTCATTGGCTTGGGATATATATATATATATATATATATATATATATATATGTGTATGATATATATATATATGTATATATATGTGTGTATGATATATATATATATGTGTGTGACATATATATGTATATATGTATATACATATATATACATATGTATATATATATATCACGGCATCTAGGAGGGTCGTTTGTGTAAAGTATGTATATACATGTATATACTTATGTATATATATATATCACAGCATCTAGGAGGGTCGTTTGTGTAAAGTACCTAGCTCCCTGCTCCTCGTCATAAAGGCTGTGTTTCAGGGCAGTGACTTTGGGCATCCGTCCTAAATTGTCCTCAAACACCAAGGTCTCTATATAGGAGGACGCCGTGAGATGCGTCAGTGCATTCTCCCAAGTCTGTCAGGCCACCCCTGTCGGGCCACCCCTCCACACACAGTACAGACTCCTTATGGATCGTAATGCTTATTCAATACCAAAATATTCAATTACATGTGTATTGTGCAGAGAAATAAGCCCATTTCTTCTCCTGTAGGAGTTGAAGACCAAGGAGAAACTGGAGGACCCTAAACTGGTGTTTCTTTGAGCTGGAAGCTCAGCTGGGCTGCAAGGCCCCAGCTCTCTCTCCCAGCTTAAGCTGACCTGGCAGATGTACTGTTGTGTGGCCCCAGGTACCTCCCAGCTAGCTGCCAGCAGCTGGTGCTCCAACTCTCGAAACATGGCTATGGACCAAATCAAGAAAAGAGTCTGCAGTGGGCAGAGAGGATATACATGGAATGTTACCCCTTGATAAAAAAAATAAATAAATTAGTCTCTACGTGACAAAGTCAGAAATTTCTCTGGTGGCTAGGAATGTTGAACAAGTTTATTCATTTGCCCTGCCCTGTGGTTTACCCTGGTCTAGTGCTGCTTTAAAAGGTCATAGATGAGGTAACATGGATTCTCTTCATAATCTTCAACTGCACGTTGTCATCTGGTTCATGGAAGAAACCTGTCAAACAAGAAATGTTACTAAGTGGTAAGATATTAAAACATGCACTTACCCAGGAGAAAGTAAAACTTCTGGGAAACTGAAAGAAAATACCTGTTCTTTTAATGTTGGAACTCATCCGCAGGGGAGCTTCTTGTGTTTGGTACCTGCATGAGCCATTATCAAAATCTGAAGTAACTTTGCAGAAAGTTCTCACGTTCAAAAGGAAATCACAGCTTTAGTAGCCAAAGTTGCATCTCTTCTCACTAAAATTACACATGGTAACCACTTTGAGCACCTGTTGCAATTGCAGAAGTCAAACGTGACTTGTATTCATCTTTTGTTATTGGTATATATTATTACAATTTTAATACAGTTTTCCTTTCTTAAAATGTGTATACATGTTTGGCACCCTCTGTGTGTAGATAGATAGATATAGATATAGATATAGCTATAGATATAGATAATTCCATTTTCAAAATTTTCACAGGGTCTTAAAAATAGTAGATACTACAGTTTACACCTCAAATAAAAACTCCTGTAATTAAAGGTGTACCACGTTGCAACTGGACAACTGAATTCCCTCCTTAAAGTATACTGCAAAAACAAAACAAAACAAAATGAAAGGAAACTTTCATGATTTATATTACCAACTCCTCTGATTTATTTGACAGAAGAAAGAGGCTGAATTTGCCGAAGACCACATACCTGGTGGAGGCTTGGTTGGCAGTATTCGCCTTCTCCAAAGCTATACTTGCACACCACATAGCTGTAATAAATCACCAGGTGTGGTTAAGGCAATAAGAAAAAGGGGGAGGGAAATTACTGCTCCCTAGTGTTTGGTAGCATAAAAACACAGCGTCATCTCAAATATTTTTCAGGTTCTTGGGTCAAATAAATTAGCCCACACACTGACATGTGAAATGGCCAAGGATTCTGCCCTGGACTCTTTCTTCTCTGTACATTCTTTGTAGGTGACCTTATCCATCCCATTGCTTCCTACCTGCCAGTGATATCTTCCAAATCTCTGTGGAGAAGACTGACCGATGACGATACCAGCAGCTCTCTTTAGTTTGCCTGACAAGAAGCAAATACACAGTCTCAACTTTACTCAAGGTACCCCGCTGCTGTTGGCATGAATGGACAAACTCTCTGAGCAGCTGGCACCCAAGGTAGACTCTTTTTCTTCTGTTTGCAACACTGTTCTTCTCACCTTTGAAAACTATAGTTTTTGAGTAGTAGGTGTCAGCTTAATCATGTATCCGGCTGGGTCTTTCCCGAGAATACCATGGGATGATGAGAGATTCCACAGGCGTCATCCTGGGGCAGCCCCCCCTCCCTATGGTTCTGGCCCTGTGACAGTGGTAGCATTTGCCTGAGCCATTTACTCAACACTCTTTCTGTTTAGCCTAGATTTCTCACATGAACTCCAGATTTTTATATTCTGTCTACTTGACCTCTTCGTGAAGGTCCCACAGGTTCCTCAAATGCAGATTCTGTTTTTCTGCTGTGGCCCTTCTTCAGTCAATGGAATCATTTTCCTCCCAGATCTAGAGGCAAGACCCCAGAAGGACCTTCATTCAGTTCTATCCTCTCTGTCCACAACTCAGTGATATTAAAGAATTGCTGTCGGTACTTATTGGGAAAAAAAAAGAATAGTTGTGAGCTATTGTGTGGTTAATGTTATCCAAAATGCATACCAGATTCTTGAACTGGGAAGGCAGCTACAATTTCCTGTCTGGATTTGTACTAATGGGCCCAACAAGAAAGTGTTTCATACATCAGGAATTATGCTTGATTTACGTTTACATTTATATAATCCTTAATGTGATTGTTTATTCAATAAATGTCTGTTAAACACAGAGCTGATATTAATTTTAGTTTAAACTTGCATACACAATCATTTTATATATGTAAGTTGCCTGAGACCAGGTTCTTGCAGCCTGTTGTCCCAGCACAATTTTGAATAGCTCTTTCTTTCACTTTCACAAGGGTCTGGGAATGGATGCAAATTATCTGGTCACCTAACATATACATGATATACAATCTGAGTGTGCCTTTGTTTGACATTTTTTAAGTTAACCCTGCCTTTTAATATTTAACCAATTTAGGCTGAGCCCCCATCCTGAGTGGCTGCAGGAAGACCCTGCCTTTTGTTAGATTGTCCCTCTCCTTGGTGTGATGCCTGTGGGGACAGGAGTATGTGGCCTTTCTTTCTTCACTGCCACTTCCCCAATCATATTTATTATTTGCCAAAAACACAAAGTAAAATCAATATTCTTAAGGAAAAACGAGAAATTTAAAGTAAAATAACACAAGGAAGGGAGAAAATAAGAAAAACTAAAATGTTGAAATTAAAAATAAGGTTTAAAACAGGAATGTAATGAAAAGTGAACTATTACAACAAGGTAACATAATTATATTTAATTATAAAATAAAAAGCCACAATATGTAAAATAAAAACATGAACATAGATTAACAAAACCATTCTAAATTAAACTAGGAATAAGCATAAGTTCAATAAGATGTAAAAGTAATATTTTTAAGAAAAATAAACACAAAGTAAGCGAAACAAGATAGAAGCAGAACACTTAAAGAATCAAGAACTGAAACAGAAGTGGGGAACAGTAGTTCAATGAACTAAGTGAAATAATACAGGTAAAGTTCTTCTCATCATAAAGTGATGCTGAGACACTGCTCCATAAAACAAAATTTGTTTCTAATAAAGTTGGAAAATGAAAGATGAGGGGGCAAAAAGAGGAGGGTACAAAGAGACTTGGCGAAAGCAGTCTAAGACTCCTTAGCAAAATTCCCACTCAGACTTCTCTGTAGCTGAGTCCTGGATTGCCGGGAGAAAAGAGGCGCAGGGCAACACAAACCTCCCTCACCCCTGCCCCAGCAACCTTACACCTTTTTGTGGTATCTATGGCCCAAAACTGTCGGAAAGAGCCTTATTACAAACAATTGTGTCCGTGAGTTGGGGTTGGTCCACCTCACACGTGCTCAGCCTCCAATTCTGTGTTTTGGAAGCCATAAGAATAGTGTGCACAGGTATGTCTGAGTACCTGGAAAGGATCTGGTAATCCCTAGTGGAAGTAAGCAGATGGCGTCCCCTTCTCACTGCTGGATGAGGAAATATGTCCTGGTGATGATGGTATCTAGGGATAAGATTTTGAAAATCTATGCTGTGGCCATGTTTCTTCATAATGTAATTGAGATCAAAAATGGGTTTCAAAATCGCCTGGAGGTTGAAGCACTTAGCTGACGTTGAAATAAAAGGGTGTTAGCATGATGCTAGGAAGTGAGAGCTTTCTGGTAAAGGGGAAGTGAAGATTCTATCAAGGACAAGACACACCTTAGGAAAAGGCAGCTTCCCCACAATAATTAATGTATCTATTCATACACAGAAAAACAGCAAGTGCACCCTCAGGAGATAGGCGTGCTTAGGAGAAAGAGGTAAATGATAAGAACTCATGCCAATAATGGGGGTTCAATTGAGGAAGCAACTTGGAGGGAATGCCATAGAACCCTTCATCTGCTCTGTACACACTGTATGAGCACTTGCTAAGGAATGCAGAAACCCTATTGTGATAACAGGAACTAACACTTGAGCATGGCTCAGAATCATCAACTCTGAGATGAGAATTCAAGAAGTTGGGGTGGGGCTCAAGAATTTGCATTTCCAACAAATCCCCAGGTGATTCTGATGCTTTGAGAACCACTGGCTTACATTTAAAGGCATGTTAATTATCTCATGAAACAGATTGGTGGTCAACGGTTTCCAGTTGCCTGTGCCTCACTAAGGTCTTTGAGGGCAGAGTCACTTTCTAATTTACTGTCCTGAAATCTTTGGGTGTTACTCCTTATCCAAAGGCTTGTTCCCTCATGGTCACAGGATGGCTAACAGCCCCAAGAATTACATTTTCACACCGCCTCATTGAAGGCAGGAAGAAACAGGGAAGAGATAGCACAAGCTTTGACTTCCTGAGGCTGGTTTTTAATTCAGAAAGAAATTTTTTTCCAGAACCCCCTGCCTACCTTCTCTTATTTCTCTGCGATCACATGCCCACTCTCCTTATCTCTACCCCAGACCAATTACTGGCAGAAGAGATAATATGAAAATGTCTGGTTTAGACAAATGATTAAACCCTTGGGGAAAAGAGAGGAGTCTACAGCTGTTGGAAAAGCAACAAATACTGCCTACCACAGGGACTTACCTTGAGACAAGGCACCCTGCTACATATTTTATATACATCATTTAATTCTCACAACATTTCTCTGAGGTAGATAGGTATTATTATTCCCACTTTACAGATGAGGAAACTGAGACTTGAAGAGTATATTGTCTACACAGCTAGGGGGGAAAATGACAATTTGAACTAGGTCTATTGACTCTACAGTCTAAACAACACTGCCATACCTCCAAGATAGCACGGTTTCTGTCCCAGACCACCTCAATAAAGAAAGTATTGCAATAAAGTGAGTCGTAATCTTTTGCTGGTGGAGGGTCTTGCCTTCAATTCGTAAAAAAAATTTGACACCTGGGAGAGACACAATAAAGTGAAGCACAATAAAATAAGGTGTGCCTATACTTTACATTGTGATGTCTTGCTGCTCCTTGTTTTACCTATAGTTCAGAAAAATTGATGCTATCGTGATGGCAAGCCTTAATTATGGACAAAAAGGCTAGGCTAGTTTATTTTCTGCTTACTATATAGGATACATGTGTACTGTATTTTATGAGGTTTAATACAAAAATTTAAATTCTGTAAGTACTTTAAACAAAAAGAATTCTGTCACCAAGAATAATGTTTTCTTATAATATCACATGCTTTAATTTATATTTTAATAAATATTTATTATAATAAATGAGATCAAGGACACTTCTAAAGTCTAATCTGGAACTTCCCAAGTTTTGTACACATATCTACAGGTAAGTGTAACTTATACTTACTCGTTTCACTTTACAATTACATGTGTGATGGGAAGGTAGGATTTATGCTGGGCTTTGGAGGAGAGTTAGGCGAAGAAAAGCAGCATGGGAAAAAGCAGGAAAGAGATAGAAAATGGCTTAGCATCTTTACGGGACAGAGGTCCCAATTGATGGAGTTTCACATTCTTGTTTATTCACTTCTATATTGTTTGCATTTTATGCAACTTTTGCAACTTGAACCTGCTTTAGTAAAGATATTTTCATTCTGAAAAGATAAAGCTAGAAAAGTAAGTGTAGAAGCCACACATCAAAAGATTCTGGGGAAAAATGAAAGTAAGTGAGCAGATTTAGAAAGTATGGGCAATCCCTTCAAGGGTTTGAAAACAAATGGAAGAAGGAAAGTTAGCAAAGGGGTCAGCAAGATTATCCTTTTAAAACATAGGTGTGGAAACAAAGCACATGCCTGTGAACATATCATCAAAGCTAGAGAAACTAAGTCTAGTCAGTATGTGCATTAGTTATGGCAAGCCTTAATTATGGACAAAAAGGTTAGTTTATTTTCTGTGCTACATAAAAGTAGCACAAAAGTTTTCAGGTTAAAACAATAA
Source organism: Rhinolophus hipposideros (assembly GCF_964194185.1). Classification (NCBI taxonomy): domain Eukaryota; kingdom Metazoa; phylum Chordata; class Mammalia; order Chiroptera; family Rhinolophidae; genus Rhinolophus; species Rhinolophus hipposideros. Next base: position 19,523,254 of record NC_138049.1, on the reverse strand, counting down.
ATGTTTATTTTATTTGTGGGGATAGAGTCCTAGAGAGCAGTTTCTAAGCTCTCGGCCTCACATGGAAAGGTGCTGGCTCGAGTAGTAGCCATCAGCCATCAGCTGACTTGTTGGCCATCAGCTGTTACCAGTTAGCCATTGGCCACTGATATAACTGCCGTTGCTACGCTGGTAGGTTGGTTGATTGACAGAGAAGCAGATGGCGGATTGCAGATTGTGTGGCTCCTGCTTCTTGTGTCTCCCACCTAGCTGCCAGCGAGAATATAGTGGTATGACTCCCCTATCTATGGCTCCGTGGGTGTTCCTTTTTGGCCTTGCCATATCCTGCGTTCTGGTGCGGGAGCAGGACTAGAGTCCCCGCATGACAATATTACATAGTTTCCTAGGAAATCAGGGTGTGGGGGGTATGGGGACAGAGTCCCAGAGAGCAGTTTCCAGGCTCTCAGCCTCATGTGGAAAGGTGCTGTTTCGGGTAGTAGGTGGCTGTCAGCTGTAGCTAGTTGGCCATCAGCTGTTACCCGTTAGCCATTAGCCACTAATATAACTGCCGTGGCTTCGCTAGGGTGTTGGTTGGTTGGCTGGCAGAGAAGCGCACCACGGATTACGGCTAGCAAGTGCGGTTAGCAAGCAGATTACATTGCAGATAGTGTTGATCCTAATTCCTGTGTCTTGACCAGTTGCCAGTGAGACTATAGTGGTATGACTCCCCTGTCCATGGCTCCATTGTTGTTCTTTTTTGGCCTCACCATATCCTGCGTTCTTGTGTGGGGAGTGGGAGCTGAGTCCTGCATGACGGTGGGTCATTCTGGTTCAGGGTCTCTCATGAGGTGGCAGTCAAGATGTTGCCCAGGGTTAGTCATCCAAAGGCTTGACTGCATTGGAGGATCTGTTCCCAAGCTCACTCAGGTGGGAACCTCAGTTTCTTGTTGGCTGTTCTTCACTACATGGGGCTCTCAAAGGGCTGCTCATGACATAACAGCTGGTTTCCTCCAGAGGGCATGATCTGAGAGAGAGCAACCCAGATGATGGCAGCAGTGGCCCTGAGGACCTGGTGTCTTCTGTTTTATACTGTTCACTAGAAATGAGTAACTAGGTGCAGCCCACATGGAAGGGGAAGGGAATTAGGCTCTATCTCTTAAAGGGAGGTGGATCATAGAATTTATGGACATATTTTTTAAACCACCACAGAATGCATAAAGAATATCATGGCTTACACACACACACACACACACACACACACACACAGAATAAGTTAAACAGAGTGAAACATTTCTCTTAAGAAGTATGCCAAATGCACTTCTTGAACATGAACCATTTCAGTGTTACAAAATCTGTCTTAATATTGTCATTTTCTCTCTAATATTGTCAGTTGTAACAAATGTCACTATGCAGTACTTTTCACATTTTGTTCCAACACTCAAGTGGATATTTGTCATGTCTTGCAGTTGCCAGAATCTTTTGAATACTCTTCCTATGTTTAGGGAATTTCCTCCATTTTAGAGGCCTGCTTCCTAAAGTAGAGCCAGAACTTGGCTTCCTAGCTTCCCTTGCAGCTAGGACCTAGGGATAGAACTTGTGGTCTACTTCCCAGACCGTCTCATGTAAGATGTGAATTTGGAAAAGAGCAGCATGACCCAGAATCCAGTAAGAATGAAGGAGAGGACTCCAGTCAATGATGGAACCAGACCTTGGACTCTTCATCTGAGAACTCTGCTTTCCCCTGTCTTAGCTGCATTCTCAGATAGCCTGTCTCTCTGTGCAGTGCTTCCAGGGCTCGGTTACAATATCCTAGTTGATCAGTCTCAGAATTTTAATGTATGGCTTAATTAACAAAAATAATAACGTAGTGGCACAAAACCATAACATTTTAATTCTGCCCACGAAAGTGAAGCACTGGATAGTGGGAAATGGAGTGGAAATCCTGGAAAAGGAGTTGACAGAGCCCACTAAATCTTTTAGGCACAGCAAGGAAGGAGCATTGCTGAACAGTGAAGATCAAGGAGCATAAGAGTCCAAGAGCACGGCTGCGTCGTGGGAACAGGGAGAAGGCCCCCGAAGTACCAGCGGGGCGGTGCAGTGGCTGTGGCGCCTGCAGCTGGCAGGAAGGGCAGACAGTGCCACCCCACCCTGCCTTTGCCGTGGTACAGTATCGACACAGATTTCCACACAGCTTTCTTCCCCTGTGATCTGTGACACAGGCTACGAAGAAAAGCGACCCACTGGTGCAAGGGTCCAAGAACTCTGCTGCTGCCCGTGCAGCTCCTTTCTTGACGGTTATGCGATGCCGAGTAAAACAAACCCAACAGCGCGCTCTGGGCGCGGTCCCCGCACCCCCGCGAGTCTCGGGCGCCTCCAAAACTTGCAGCTAGCAATCCAGAGGTTGATTCGTGTGTGTGTGTGTGTGTGTGTGTGTGTGTGTGTGTGTGTGTGTGTCCCGCGCCCGCGCACCTCGAAACCGAAAGCAGAATGGGCTGGGCCCTGGGCGTGCCGCCGGTCGGCGACCGCGCGCTAAGCTCGAGGGAGTGCAGTTGCCCTCGCAGCCGGGGCGGCCCGGGGGCAACAGTGAGCTGAGGCGGCGGGCCGCGGGGGCTCTGGCGAGACGGCTCCTGCAGCTCCGGTCGGGAGAACTGCAAAGGCAACGGCGACAAGCCAAGGGTTTCTGAAGGAGGGAGCGAGGAGGACGCTGGAGTAGGCCTTGTAGGAAGAGCGAGAGGGACACCCTTCGCCTGCACCAGGATGGCCGAGTGGTTAAGGCGTTGGACTTAAGATCCAATGGACATATGTCCGCGTGGGTTCGAACCCCACTCCTGGTAGATGCTTTTTTTTTCTCGCCCCCTTTAAATATTTTATATATTTTTAAAATATCAATTTCACTGAGCACACCACGCCTTGGACTCCAGTATCCCGCGTTCCCTGTGCCAGAGTCCAGGCAGCGAGCAGGTTGGGCGTGGGGCACGGGCGGCGGCCGGGTTTCCGGCGGGAGCCGCCATAGGCCCGGGCTGCGCCGCCTCGAGTGCTCGCGGCCCGAGGCGGGCGGGCTCAGGCGGGGGCAGCACTGCCGGCTTTGCTCCCCGGGTTCCGGAGCCGCGGGGCGGGAGGGCGCTGGTGATGGGCGCGTGGCTGGAAAACGCCCCTGCAGAAAGTCAAAGATAATCTCTACCTTTTTTCCTTCCTTCCTTCCTTCCTTCCTTCCTTCCTTCCTTCCTTCCTTCCTTCCTTCCTTCCTTCCTTCCTTCCTTCCTTCCTTCCTTCCTTCCTTCCTTCCTTCCTTCCTTCTTTCCTTCCTTCCTTCCTTCTTCCCTCCTTCCCTCCTCTCCCTCTCTCACTCTCTCCCTAAAATTAATTTTCTGCACACAGTTCTTCCATGAACTCCTCGAAGGCGGAAACAGTATGTATCATAGTTCTAAAATGGACCCTAACGTGCATTTGGCTTACGTTTAAAAAATACAAATGCCTGGTGTAGTTTTTTTAAAACAGTTGTTTTTTATGAAAGTAATGAAAAACCTAGAGGGAAAAAAGTTGCAAGTACAGTGCAAAGAGCCCTTTATTTAAACACAGTTGAGAGTAAGCTACACTAGATGCCGCACGACAACCATTAAAATCCGGAAATCCACCTTGATGCTCCATCATCATCTAACCGCAGACCCCATTTCATCACCAGTTGTCTTTTATAGTAAAAGGCTCCTGTTCAGAATAACGCATTGCATTTACTCGTCACATCTCCTTAGGCGTCTTCAATCAGTAAGGATTCCTCAGTCTCACCTGACTTTTGCGCTCTTGACCCTTCTGAGGATGACAGGCCAATCATGTGCAGCTCATCCCTTGCTGGTTTGGGTTTGTCTGTTTCCTCCTGATTAGATTCAGGTTATGCTTCTTTAGCAGGACTGTGCAGAGGTGCGGCTGTGTTCTCATTGCCTCCTCTGAGGTGGCATGGTTTTAATGTGGCCTGTTACTGATCTGAATTCACTTAATTAAGCTTTTCTGCCAGGCTTCTCCACTATAAAGTTGTTCTTTTGCCCTTTGGGGTTAATACATATTTTGAGGAGAAGGGCTTTAAAACTATGTAATTATCTAATTACTCATCAAACTTTCCATTTTATTCAAGTACTTATGGAATCATAAGTAGTGTAAGTATGTACTCACAGTGTCCTATTTTAATTAAGGGTTACAATCCATTCTACAATTATTTGTCTTGATGTGCAAAGTGTCCCAGATTTGGCCAGTGGCAGTCCATTCAAATTGCCTTTTGACATCTCCCTTATACTTTAGCACTCCCTTACTTCCTAGTTCAAGATATCCCATGCTTACCTTGTATTTTCTCTGACTCAGCCCTAGAACCAGCCATTTTCAAAAGATCTCTGGTTCCCTTTAGTGGAAGATGGTATTTAGAAACCAAGATCTCAGGGCTAGGTGTGCTTATTGCTTTTGATGTGTTTCTGGTCCCAGCCCCTCTCAGTGCACAGAATTAGAGAATATGTGTCTGTCTGTCTATCTACCTACCCACCTACCTACCTGCCTATCTAATTTATATGTAGGAGTGCATACCAATACTTCCAAGTCTGAGTTACACTACAGATTTTATTTAGTTTTTCTATCCATATTTGTAATTCCCTACCCCATCCCAACTGTAGCATTTACCAAGTTTGGACTCATCTAATAGCTTTAAATTGAATTGTTCCAGAAAGGAAGGGAAGGAAATAAAAGCATCCTGCCAGCACTGAGAAATGGCTATGAGCCAATCACTGTTGGATACTTGGGATATGCAGACAAGTAACCAAGCCTCTGCCTCTAGGAACATAGATAGTGAGAGAGAGAGATTTTAATGAACCACATTTATAATGAGAAAATGTGAATTATGCCCAAAGTGCTAAAGGAGCAGTGTGGGAAGCCCTAATTCTTCCAGAGAGTCAGCTTTAGTTGAGAACTGAAGGAAGAAAAGCGGTGTGCTGGGAGGAGCAGGGAGGAAAGGGGGAGACACAGGTGGGGATAGCCATCTGGAAACCATGCTAAGTTTGGTGTCTGGAGTCCACTGAAGGATTTGAAGCAAGAAGCAGCCTGATTAGTGTTGCATTTGGAAGCAACACTAATTGCTATATCTATTGATGTAGAAACTCTTGATCAGTCTACATAGCCTTGGGAGAAAGGGCATGTTGCATTGGCAAGAAATATTTTTTTTGGGGGGACAGGAATTTGTTTAATTCAGTCAATAGCCAGTTAGACTCAGCTCAGTCTATCTCTCTTTTCCTTCTTAAAATCTGAGCAAAGGGAGGAGCGATACTGATGGGAAGCCTTTCCAGCTTGTGCTAATTTAAGTGTTTGTATTAATATGTTCAGGTACAGATATGGAACGATACTACCAAGAATAGGCAAAGACTTTGTTCCTTTGAAACTATATAGTGGATCAAGCTTCTAGTCAGTAGTAACCAGTGACTATGCTACAGCACAGATAGTAAAAGACTAGTTAATGTTCTTCTTGAGCTTGCTGAAACTCTGGCCAACACATCACTGAGATGCCACAAAGAGGGGTGAAATGACACTAGTCTAGAAACAAGAGAATCTAGCAGACAGATCCTAGGGCATTGAATCACAGGTTTTCTATTGATCAACATACATGGCCAACTTAACTATAGTCTTAAGAAGCTAATTTAGATGGGATCTTTTGCTTTATCATACCCTCTGCAAAATATTTTATTATCAATTTCCTTTGATAAGTAGGATTATCTTAAGTGAATTGAATTTAATGAAGCAAAATTTAAGAATATGATTCAGTTTATAAAAGTTTAAACCACAAGCGTGATTCAGTAGAAAGAACTCAGGCTTTGAAGTCTGACAGAATAACCAACTTTCCCAGGTTACCAGTCTTTTGCAAATAAGAAAATAACATTTACCTGCATAGAGGGGTTATGAGGCTATAACATTCTTCTAAAAAAAGTCGGTGTTTTGTAACTGAGTTCCCTTCCCTTTTCTAGAGCCATCTTTTGTGGGACATACAGTAAAACAATACTGCATGAGTAGAAAGAAACCTTACCTTGAATGTGTAGACTAACTTGGCAGTTTTCAAAATACTTTTATATTCACAATCTCCATTGACAGACAGGATTATACACCCAGACCCACTGCACGTAGGGGGTAGGCAGAATTTGACACAATTTTCCTTAATAAATTTAAAAAGTAATGCTTTTTTTTCTCTCAAAATTTTATATATAGAGAGAGCGAGCCAGATGATATCAATTCTTCAAAATTGAAATCCTGTTCTAAAATGTATTAGAATCTTTCCTTTGAAAAGTAGACTTATTATATTAGACTCTTTATTTTTCAAAATTCTTAAAATATTTTGTATTTAAATTTGAATCGTTTGTAGGTATACCACCACTAAGCCTAGAATGATTTTCTAATGATTATTTTCACAATAAGAAATTAAGTCACTACTTTGAATTATAAATTAAGAGTGTGGATTTATAAGCATTCTCATTCTGGGTTTGAACTCGTTGTAAGTTATTCAAAATTGTTTGAATTTTTCTATAGGACTTTCTGAAGAACTCTGCAGGAAGTGTTGCCAATATATTTAAACAGTGACACCTAATGGTTGATTTGAGGTAAATGTATATGTTAAATTCTGTGCTTTATTCTGACTGTAAAATCCAGATAAAGTGCTGTCCATAGTTACTGTGTTTTTAAAAATAATTTTGTTATTTTTGAATTACAGTTGGAATATCGTATTATATTATTTTTAGGTATACAACATAGTGATTAGAACTTTTACAGAACTTAGATAAATCTAGTTCCCATATGACCTCACACAGTTATCACAAAATTATTGACTATATTTCTGATGCTGTGCTTTACATCCTCATGAGTTTTTATAACTAACAATTTGCACATGTTAATCCCTTCCCCCTTTTTATCCACCTTCTCATCTGGCAACCATCAAAATGTTCCCTGTATCTATGAGTTTGTTTCTGTTTTGTTTGCTTTTATTTTGTTTATTAAATTCCACATTTGAGTGAAATTATATGGTGTTTGTCTTTTCTTTGTCTGACCTATTTCACTCAGCATAACACCTCTAGTTCGCAAATGGCAAAATTTCATTCTTTTTTATGGCTAAGTAATACTCCATTGTATAGATGTACCTCTTCTTTATCCATTTGTATCAGTGGACACTCAGGTTGCTTCCGTATCTTGGCTATTGTAAATAATACTGCAATGAACATAGGGGTGCATATGTCTTTTCAAACTAGTGTTTTGGTTTTCTTCGGATAAATACCCAGAAATAGAATCGCTGAGTCCTCCTTTGTCTTTTCTTATAGCTTTTGCTTTAAAGTCTATTTTGTCTGATATAAGTATTGCTACTTCAAATTTTTCGTTTGTTTTCACTTGCATGAAATATTTTTTTCCACTCTTTACTTTCAGTCTGTGTGTGTCTTAATATCTGAAGTAGGTCTTGTGTAGGCAACATATGCATGAGTCTTCTTTTCTTATCCATTCAATCCCTCTACATCTTTTGATTGGAGCATTAAATCCATTTACATTTAAAGTAATTATTGATAAGAATGTAGTTATTACCATTTTATTCATATTTTTTATTTTTATTTATTTATTTGTTTGTTTGTTTATTTATTTATTTTTGTCTTAAAGAAGTCCCTCTAACATTTCTTGTAATACTGGTTTGGTGGTGATGAATTCCTTTAGCCTTTTCTTGTCTGGGAAGCTCTTTATTTCTCCTTCAATTCTAAATGATAACTTTGCTGAGTAGAGTCATTTTGATTGTGGGTACTTGCTTTTCACCACTTTGAATATTTCATGCCAATCCCTTCTGGCCTGCAAAGTTTCTGTTGAGAAATTAGCTGACAGTTTTATGAGCTCTCTTGTAGGTAACTAACTGCTTTTCTCTTGTTGCTTTTAAGACTTTCTCTTTGTCTTTAACCTTTGGTATTTTAATTACAATGTGTCTTGGTGTGGGCCTCTTGTGTTCATCTTGTTTGGGACTTGCTGCACTTCCTGGACATATATGTCTATTTCCTTTACGAGGTTAAGGAAGTTTTCCATCATTGTTTTTTTCTCCAGTTATTATTTCTTTAAATAGGTTTTCAATCCCTCTTCTTTCTCCTTCTAGTACCCCTATGATGCGAATGTTGATATGCTTGATATTGTCCCAGAAGCCCCTTAAATTGTCCTCATTTTTTTTTTTGTACTCTTTTTTCTGTCTTGATTGGGTGTTTTCCACTAGCTGATGTTGTCTTCCAAATAACTGATTTGATTGTCTGCTTCATCTAATCTACTGTGGATTCCCTGTAATATAGTCTTCATTTCAGTTATTGTAGTGTTCATTTCTGACTGGTTCTTTTTTGTTTTCTATCTCCATTTTTATGTTTCCTATCTCTGTTAATTGTTAATTGAATTCATCGAATCTTCCTCTAAGTTCACTGAGCATCCTTATAACCAGTGTTTTGAACTCTTCATCTGGTAGATTGCTTGTCTCCATTTTGTATAGTTCTTTATCTGGAGTTTTGTTGTGCTCTTTCATTTGGGACATGTTTGTCTCCTCATTTTGGCTAACTCCCTGTGTTTGTTTCTATGTATTAGGGAGATCTGCTATGTCTCTTTGTCTTAGTAGAGTGGCCTTATGTAATAGGTGTCCTGTGTGGCCCAGTGGCACAGTCTCTCTGCTCACCTGAGTCAGGTGCTCCAAGAGTGTCCCTTGTGTGAATTGTATGTGCCTTCCTATTGTAGTTGAGCCTTGGTTGTTGTTTGCTCATCAGTAGTTTGGGATGACCCTAAGGCTGATTGGCTGTGAGGAATGGCTGTGACTGTAGCAGAGAAGCTATTGTGCAGGAGCTCACCCCATGGATCAGGATTTGCTTTAGTGTGGCTCTGGTGATTTCCTAGCCTGCCCTTTGGATATGTCATTTCTGGAGGTGGTGCTCTGGTGTGGTCTGAAGCTGGCCACCAGGTGTGTTGGTTCTGGGGCTTCTTGGGAGGGCCTGTGATGCAAGCCAAGGTCAGCCTCTGCCCTTGCCTGGTCTGGGGCCACTTGGTATGAGTTACAAAGTGATCTGCAGATGATTGCTACTTGTGCTGGGCTTGGAGGTGCCTGGGAGAGGCTAAGCTGTGAACTGAGGCTAGCTGCCACTAGTGTCAGACTTCGGGCCATTTAGCAAGAGGTATGGGGCACACCGAGTCCAGATGCTGCTTGTTTGGGGTTTGTGAACCTTTGTGTGATTTTAGAAAAGTCAAAAGCATGAGCCAAGACAGGTGATTTGTATGGAAAAGCCACTAGAAGCGTCTTGGGTAGGCCTGCAAGTTGGGTGGGGTGGAGTATCAGGGAATCACCAGGGCAGGGTCTACAGTGTTAGCTAGATTGATGGAGACTCATATATGGTAGCCACCTGTTTGTGTAGATTGGGTAGGGGGAGGGCTCAACACAAGGAAATAGCATCCGCTCATACTTCTGTCTGGGAGAAAGCTGCTCCTCCACCCCTCACTCTGAAGCTAGATAACTCAGTTCCTCCCCATAAGTCCCTGGTACCTTTCAAGCTGCTTCCCCAGCCCTGGAGCTCATAGTGACTGAGTCCATCAGCAAGTAAGTCTGTATGTGGGCCCTTTAAGAGGAATGCATGGGACTCCAGTAGCCCTTCATCTCAGCCACAATGTCTGCTGATTTTCACAGCCAGAAGGTATGGGGACGTCTCTTCCCAAAACTGGATCCCTGTGCTGGGAGCTTGGTGTAGTTCTGGGATCCCTTGCTCCTCAGGGGGGATCTCTGCAGCGAGATATCCCTCCTGATTTTTATCTGCCACACGTGGGTGTGGGACCATCCAGTTCAGTGTCTTCACCTCTCCTACCAGTCCCTATGTGGCTTCTACTGTATGCCCTTAGTTATAGGTCTTTTATTCAGCTATTATTCAGGCAGTTATCAAATGATGGCTGTTCTGTAGTTTAGTTATAATTTTGATGTGGTCAAAATTACATGGGAGTAGGGGAGCATAGCATTTACCTATGCTGCCATCTTGACCAGAAGTCCTACAGGTTCTGTGTTTAACAGCACATTAAGACTATGTTAAATCTAGCCAGTAAGTTGACCTTTTTTTCCCCCTCTTTCAATCATTAATGATAAACCTGCCATTGAAAAGAATCCTAAATCACTGACACACCTTGCATGAGCTGTTATTTTAATTGTTTAAATAGGGCCTTCACCACATTATATTCATCATTATTGTTTCAATATAATATATATTTTCAAACTCCAAAATTGACTATGAAATTGAACAATAGTAGAAATTTGGATTAACCATCAGCTTTACAACACAGAAGTCATGTCTAGTTTGAGAAACCCTGAACAAGTGGCTTTCTTTTGTCCTTAGTAGCAAGTTCAAATTTGGAGATCTTAATTATTCTCTTTATTTTACTTTTACTTTTGGATACAATTGCAGCTAATTAGTGAACAACTTGAATGCATACAACATATTTGCTAATTGTTCAAATGAGATAAATAATAATGCCCCAAGTTTTAATGAGTCTGTTCAGTTACAAATATGCCATATAAGAGTCAGGGAACATGATTCCAGGTTCCTCACATCTACTCCATTGCTGGATAGAGGGCCATTGTATACCACCTGGTTCATTGGGAACCACCTGGTTTCATTTTCATCTAAATAGATTTTGATGTCTCTGAACCACTTATCAGAGTGCCTGGCAGAGAAGAAATGACTGCACTGCAACCTTACTGCAGTGAAATGGGAACTATGCCTAGAGGAGTGTCTCTAGCACATTATATGCACTGTATAAAAATGCCTGCTGAATAAATGAACAAACTTGAAATTTACTGAGTATGGTTCACAGTTCATTCTATTTATTGTGCATATATTAACACTCATTTAGGGTATGTGTTTAAAATATACTCAGGATTTGTTTTAATCAGGTATGATAAGGCATGTGACATGGAAATGACTTACAAAAGAAGAATTTTATATTTACAGGTCCCTAGAAAGAAGAATCGCAGGGCACAATGTATGGTCACTTGGGAAACACCGGGGTCAGTCAAGAGGCAGAAGGCATGAAGGCAAAGCATGGGCAAGAAACTATACTGTGATTTTCACAGGGAAGAATTGGTAAGGCAGACTGAGCAGGCTTAGATTGACTAGTGTGAGTAATTTCAGCAGAAATTTGGCATAGGGGCTGTCCTGAGTTGTCTGGTATCTCTAGAAATTAGCTAAACCTGGGAGGGGCAGTTTCTCTCTGGTCAGGAAGGACCCAGAGGCCAAAGCGTTAAGAATACAGTATTAAGAAAATGTAATTAATATAGAATGGGTTCAGGTATTCTCATACTTCTTTTCCTTTTCTTCCTTCTTCTCTTTCTTCTTCAACTAAGGTGAACTTTATCTAATTAGGAGATTCAAGATTCAGAAGCCCAAAAAAGCAAACACATGAGTAATTTTTGAGTCATTTATATTTGGGTATGTTATGCATTCAAGTCTCATATTTATCTTTGGGTTTAGGTTGTATTTTCAGCCATTTTACTCATTGCTATAGTGTAATGAGGCTAGCAGTCACTGAATAAGGTAATTTTAAAAATTGCATTGAAAATATGGATTATTAAGAAGAGTATTAAATATTTGTCTCAATTCAAGAGTCTCTTTTGTATATTGTGAAATGCATGGCATAGGTCCTAATAGCCAACACAGAGGTGTGATTAGAAGTTAGTCAGCCCAAGTTTTAATCCCATTTCCAACCCTTATTAGCTATGTGACTTTGGACTGGTTATTTAGCTTCTCCAGCTCTTATTTTATCACCTGTAAAATGGGTACTATATTAAAAGTACCTGTCAAACAATTTGTTGTGAGAACTAAGTGTGATGTTGATAAAGTGCTTAGAAAGTGCCTGGCATATACAATGATGAATAGATTAATCTACTGTTATACGTTAGTGATTCTTATAAAGTATACCTATGAATTGACTATGAGACCAGTTTTGCTATAAAGGTAAAAGTCGTTCATGGAATTAATTCTGCTGTTGGATATACATTGTACTTGTTATAGTAATTGTAGTAAAGTGTGATTGTGAGCAAAAAAAAATACACTCTTTTACAGACACGATACTTGAGAGAGGGACATAGACTGCATTCTTCTGATTTGTTCGTTCAACTTTTTTTCCATTTAAAAGTCTTTAAGTGTCTAATTTTCCAGCATCAAAAATCTCTTCTTAAACAAAATTCTGAGTAATTCCCTGAATAATTTTTACATTAAAAAATAGTACAGAGTTCTAAACCCTAACTTTTCAAATTCATGATAAATGAACTAATTGTTTTCCCCTGGGAGTCACACCCACTGGGTTAGTCACAAGTAACTATGTCAAGGATGTTGTTCACATTTTTTAAGCACTAGCAATTCTGACCCACCCAGTTCAGCTTCAATTTTAGGTACAATTAGGCTTAATTTTGTTTTATTCCACATAAGAAAAATAAGAAACCCCCCTCACTTGGAAGATGTGCAAAATAATATATAACGTCATTCTTTTAAGTGTGGAAAGTGCTTCATAGAGTATAGGCTGGCATTCAGGTCTATTATTATACAGGAGAGCTCTTTTATTGTGAGTCAGTATAATGCCTGATTTATTAGTGCATTGCAAAGAGCAACATTGGAAGTGTACAATGGAACCACAGTGAAATTTAAAAGAGGCCTACTGAATTGAAAGGACCTCAATAGTACACTGATTGATTCAATTAATCTGTTACTTTAATGCTGATTTTAGTCTCCTATGAATAATCCTCAGACCAAAGTGAGATGGGGATGAACTTGGATAACTCTGGGTGGAGAAACCCCCTGCGTAGACCTAGTGTGAAAAGGATCCTCCCACTGGAGTTCTCTCCTCTGTTTCTATATCTCAGTACCATAAGTCATAAGCCTGCTCATAGAACACATAGCTACTGCTGCCTTTTGCCCATGTTTTCAAAATGTCTAGGAAAGTCTTGTAGGGAAATACCAGCACTGAAATTGGGCAACCTCTAATTTCAACTGAGCAATTCATTCATTCAGTATTTTTTTAAGTGATTAGAATGGGCAATGCCACGCTGGTGGCTGGGATACAGCGATGAGTAGGAAAGACAAAGTCCCGTCCTCATAGACCTTACATTTTATTAGGGAATACAGGCATTAAACAACTAATCATAACATTAATTATTTTTCATTGTCATGGTTTTCTCCTAGAACTCCAGGGTACAGTTCAGAGCAGGAGAGGAGAAACAGAGAACTGTCATAGAATGGATGAAATGTGAACGGAGTGGCTCATTACCAGGAGAGAGGCTGAATTCAGCCCACAGAAAGAGAGAAAGAAGAGAGAGAAAAAAGGAGAGAGGGAGGCAGAAAGGAGTGAAGGAAGAGAGAGGGAAAAGAAGAGATAGGGAGAGAAAAAAGAGAAAGAGAGAGAGGAGGAAGGTAGGAAGAGAGGAAAGGAGGGAGGGAGTTTTCAAAACCCAAATTCTTGGATCCAGTTGTTTTGGATTCAACTCCATGCTTATGTTTTCAAGTTGAGACAGTAAATTCCTCTTTTGTGTGTGAATGGACACTAGTTTGTGTTGGCTTGTTATTATTTGAAGCTATAAGAGTCCTGGCTAACATGGCTTTTCAGTATTGGTATAAAGTTGAATATTTTCTTGAATATCAAAGGTGAAAAAAATTGTAATGTTTCAGAAGGGGAACAAGTAATGGCGTCATGAGATTTTATCATGGGCTTGTTGAATGTTAGAATTGGAAGAGATATACTAAGAGCTTCCAATAAGGCAGAGTAACCCTCTGCCCACTCCTGACAGAGATAAACTAGTCTCTAACCCAATGGTCCTTACTAGTAATGACACTGGCCCTGGGGGACGTTCTGGAAGAATGTCGGGCATATTTAGCTTGTCATAATAATTATGGGGTCTCCTGACATGAGGGAGGGGCAAGGGGTACTGAGCATGCTGCAGTGTGTGGGAGTCCCGCCACAAAGAATTACCCTTCAGCCTGCAAGATTTGGGGATGTGCAACAGGATATTCCTGTAGGTTAAAAGCCTGTTTAGCTGAACTTACCATCTACCTCCATTTTTCATATTAAACACAAAATACTTTTTGCAAGCTTTCAATATGCAGTGACTTTTCCAAGTACACAACCCATGCACATAGAGGGAAATGTACTTTGTTTTATTCAGAATTTCATCAAGAGTTAGTTTCCAGTGTTGAAAAGCTCATGTCACTCACATCAAAAGCAGTGGTGGTACTGGTATCACTGGTTCAACACACCTGCATCCACTTGCAGACGTTGGAGATGTTGTATTCCTGATGATTTTCTGGGCTCTATCTTCTGTAGTCTCACTTTAGCACGTACGTATTGAGATATCATGTAGAACCAGAAGTCTTCAACCTCTTCACTCATCCAAGTGGGCTTTTCATCCCAACACTGACTCATTTGTTCCTTTGTTGAGATTGGCACAGCTTGCCTGCTCATGAGCTTTCTTGGAATCTCTGCTTCCCAAATCCTACTGCTGCTGCCTGGGCAGGAGGGCATCACCCCAGCCTCCTTGCCACAGTTGACCAGGCCCGGAATGGGCACCTGAATCAACAGGACCAACTACATTCTCTCCCAACAATTTGGATTATAAATTTACTGCAAGGGCACATAGGGTCATTTTCTGCTATGTGTACAGAGAAGCAAGATGATGGGATGTGCAGAGAGAGCAAAGGGTAATGCAAATACACAGACAAAAGCAAAGATGAGGGACCCTGTGGCCAACGAGAGAAAAAGCCAGTGAGTGAGCAGCTTCTTTGGTTCCCAGTGGATTTCCTAACCCAAGTTCCAGACTTTAGGAAGTTGGCTGAGTGCTCTGCTACTGGTACATGGGATGGAATGACCCTGACACAGAAGATTGCCTTTGACCTGGCCAGATCAGTGCACCAACTCCTCAAGAACTGAGAGTCAAGGAGAGGGAGTCCTGAGCTATTCTAAGGTTTCAATTTCTCATCTCATGCTTTGCTAATTCATGTGTCTTATTTGAACTTACGTAGTTGATTTTTAAAAACTTTCATTTCAAATAGTATAAAACTTTGTGAAAGGCTGCAGAAATAGTACATCCTTTACTCAGATCCCCAATTGTTAAGATGTACCACATTTTTCATTTCTTTTTCCCATTCTCTCGCTCTCTCTCTCATTTTTTAAATCCTGTGATAGTAAGTTATAGATATGATGCCCCATTGCTCATATATATTTCCTAAAACATGAGGATATTCTCCTATATGACTCCAGTATAATCATCAAAATTAGGACATTCATATTAATATAATATTACTATCCAATCCACAGTCCCATTCAAATTCCATTGATTTCGTCAGTAGTGTCCTCATCTACACCCTTTCCTTTTTGGTCCATGTCTCTAGTCTAGGCTCTTTGATAGTTCCTCAGTCTTTTTTTCACCTCTGTGACCTAGACCCCTTTGAAAGTACAGATCAGCTATTTTGATAGAATGCTCCTTGATTTACATTTATCTTGTATTTCCTTATTATTAGATCCAGGCTGTTAATTTTTGACAGCAATACCATAAATGTGGTGCCATGTTCTTAGTACATCACATCAGGAGGCATATGATATCAATTTGTCCTATTTTTGGTGATGTTGACTTTTACAATGTAGATAAAGTAATATTGAACAGTTTTCTCCACTGTTAATTATTAGGTATTTTGTACTTCCAACCACTAATGTAAGTCTCCATTGGTAGTTTTTGTCCAAAATAATTAGCAGTATGATTTTTGACAAATGGTGATTTTTTTTTATGTTCACCATTTCCTCTATATTTCTCAATTCACATTGTACTATAAGAGAGACTTTTCTCCCTCACATATTAATTCATTTGCTTATTTATATTAATATGGCTCAAGGATTCATATTTTATTCAGTTAGTTATAATCCATACAACACTAACTAAAATTTGTTCAAATTTTACCAGATTTGGCCAGTGGTAGCCCCTTCAAGCTGCTCATCTCTTCTGTCTGACTGTCTCCATACAGGCCAGCAAGTGGGTCCAGTGCCTAGCCCTGGACCACACCCATATCCCAAGTAGCTATGAATCTAAATGCTGAACTTGACACAGCTGTTTCAGCAGCCTTTATTTCAGCTATTAGGTGATTGAGATCATTTTGAATTTTGATTCTGTCTTCCAGCATTTGCTGCCCCTCCTACTTTTGAGCTACCTAAGCATTAAATACATTTTTGTTCAAGTTGATAAAAATTTGAGCATAACAGCAGGGAGAATTTCCTGTTATTAGAGATATCCTTTCCAGGTGGAATTGATACGTTAATATACACTCTTTGTATGTTGTAGTTTAACCAGCTCCAAACTAACTTTTAAGGACTATCTACCATGTTTCCATGAAAACAGCTGGAAATCAGCTCTAATGTGTGTTTTGGAGCAAAAATTAATATAAGGCCAGGTATTCTATTATATTATATCATATTATGTTATATAAGACTTGGTCTTATAGTAAAATAAGACCGGGTATTGTATATATTATATTATATTATATTATATTATATTATATTATATTATATTATATTATGATTCATAGTTATATAGCAAAATAAGTATATAGTAAAATAAGTCTTATAGTAAAATAAGACCGTGTCTTATATTAATTTTGCTCCAAAAGATGCATTAGAGTTGATTGTCTGACTAGGTCTTATTTGGGGGGAAACATGGTAGTTTGCATTTATTTACCATGATCACAAAATCTCTTGAGATGTGTTTCCTAATAGTGTGCCAAAATTACAGTACATTCTGTCTGTGCATAGTAGAGTGACCTTATAAAAAATGAAATCATGTTAGCTTGACATAAGAGGTTATTAATGAACCCATGCTGGCCTCTACTGCTCATTGCTTTTTCATCAGAGGGGTTAAGTAACTTGCTCGAAGGATAGCTACTAAGTGAAGTCCTGGAATTTGAACCCAGGCTACTATGTCACGAATGACTTGCTCTTTCATAACACCTCTGTCCGTTTACCTGGGGATGGGGAAAGGACTTCCTCTTTCTGTTTTTCCATTATGTTACTTTAATGACGTATTCTTGGAGTGTAAGTGTTGGCCCATAGGTGTACCCAAGGGCAAGACAAGGGTTGACCTGGTAGGTCCAGGAGTTACCACTGTCTCGGGTCCCTGGATGTATTCTTCACAGGTTTTTGAAACCTTCCCCAGGATATCCTACTGACTTGCCCATTTGATGTATAGATTAAAACCTAACTTAGGAAAGCAGATGTGAGTTTCTTTAATTAAGAGCAAAGCATTTCTAAAACACAATTATGAAATTATTTGTGCATGTGAAATACTCAACATTATTTTATCTTTCTGAATATCTATATTTCAAGTATTATGGATTTCTATGCAGCTTTTTCATGTAAGGAATTTTGATTGTTGTCGTTTTCTTCTTTCTTAACACCTTTCATCTAAGATTCACTATAGCTTAGAAGTGCCACAAAAGCTACGAAAGACATACCCCTGTGCTTGATGAAGGTGGCTTTGCTAGACATAAGAAAGAAGAGGAAACAAACAAAAATCTCCTTACATACTCAGAGTACTCCACGGAGGATGTTTTGCTGGACTGGGTAGAATGTTGTGTGCAGAGATCACATTATCGAGGTTGTGGTCATGTTGAAGGGGTAAGAACAGAGGAAGAGAAAGACTCTGAAAAAAGGGAGATTTAAGTTGACCAGACAAATCCCATAGAGGAGTCTTTAAATCCCAAAGCAGTGGTGGGAGTCCTCCTTGGAACTCTTGGAGATGAACTGCACAACAGGCACGTCTGTGGAGAACAATCCTGAGGTGGCAGCTGCTCAGACAAGTCTACCCACCAAGCCTCGGTCACTTATGGTTGTGTGGCTCTCTGAGCTTCTGGAGGAAGAGCTCCCTGTCCACCAGCTCTCAGGAAAATGGCCCTTGGTCTCTAAGTCCCTGTGGTACACAGGATGCCCACCCACGCTGTATGGAACCTGAAGCTGAGCAAGCATGAGGACCCTTGGGAAGAATCCTATGAGTTTATTGATTTTATCCATACAAATATCATTTTTCTCCATGAAATCTTTATACAAAAGTAGTATTTCCATCTCCTGTTGTCATCAAATAAATCTAGATATTTCCTCCTGGTTTTCTTCATTGTTCAGAAAACAATGTTGCGGAGACTGCTGACTGTCCCCCTCCCTCCATCTATTCTTCACTTCATCCATAGAAATTGAATCCCAGTGTTTGATAGGACACAGAGCTGCCTGGAATAAAGACTAACATTGTCCATCTTTTCTCTTAGCTGCAAGAAGCAATGTGACTAAGATTTTGCCAATAACTTATAAGTAAAAATGTTATTAAAAAGCTTCCAGTTTAACCAACTCCTGGATGTTTCAAGGAAAACATCCTTAAAAGATGGTGTGCTGTTCTTTCCCAACTTGCAAGATGGCGGGGGGAAAAGCTGGGAAGCCGGACACTAAGGAGAAGAAACCTGAAGCCAAGAAGGCTGATGCTGGTGGCAGGGTTAAGAAGGCTAACCTCAAGGCCAAAATGCCTAAGAAGGGGAAGCCGCACTGCAGCCGAAACCCTGTCCTGGTCAGAGGAATCGGCAGGTATTCCCAATCAGCTATGTATTCCCGAAAGGCCATGTACAAGAGGAAGTACTCAGCAGCTAAATCCAGGATTGAAAAGAAAAAGGAGAAGGTTCTTGCTACTGTCACAAAACCAGTTGGTGGCGACAAGAATGGTGGCACCCGAGTGGTTAAACTTCGCAAAATGCCTAGATACTATCCTACTGAAGATGTGCCTCAAAAGCTGTTGAGCCATGGCAAGAAGCCCTTCAGTCAGCATGTGAGAAAACTGCGGGCCAGCATCACTCCCGGGACCATTCTTATCATCCTCACTGGGTGCCATAGAGGCAAGAGGGTGGTTTTCCTAAAGCAGCTGAGCAGTGGCTTGCTACTTGTGACTGGACCTCTGTCCCTCAATCGAGTTCCTCTGCATGGAACACACCAGAAATTTGTCATCGCCCCCTCCACCGAAATTGAGATCAGTGGTGTGAAAATCCCCAAACATCTCACCGATGCTTACTTCAAGAAGAAGCTGTGTAAGCCCAGGCACCAGGAGGGGGAGATCTTCAACACAGAGAAAGAGAAATACGAAATTACAGAGCAGCGCAAAATTGATCAGAAAGCCATGGACTCGCAAATTCTGCCCCAAATCAAAGCTGTTCCTCAGCTCCAGGGCTACCTCCGCTCTGTGTTTGCTCTCACAAATGGGGTTTATCCTCACAAATTGGTGTTCTAAATTAATTAAGAAGAACCTAATTAATTGCCTGAAATGTTTAAAAAAAAAAAAAAAGATGGTGTGCCATGCCTTTTGCCGGCTCTTGGGAACATGGATTTAATGCCTGGTGCCTAAACCATCATATTGGACCTTGAGGAGGATGGTGGTCACAGCCAGGGGCTGGAAGAGAAGTGAGCTAGAAAAAGGGGTTTCCTGATGTCTTCATAAAGCCAAGCCACCATCCCAACTCTGGACTACCAACCTTCAGACTTTCATGAAGACTGAAATAAACTGTTTTCTGAGGAAGGCTTCTGTATCTGCAGCCAATGCTAGTCCCACCTGATATTAGTATAAATTAGTATAAATATTAGTATTAGTATAAGAAATACAAGAAAGAAGTCACTGCCCATCTCTACACTAGCACTTGAGCTTTTTCTTTTTATTACATGTCCTCCCAATCCTGCTCTAAAAAACTGACATGCAGTTTAAGGGAATGATTCAACCTGTCTATCTGAATATTGATCTAGGGAAAAAAAACTCCCATGCTTAAGTCTTTTGCTTCTAAGTGAAATTACAATAAATGATATTAAATGCCTGGCAAAGCAGACAACAGCCTCAACATATATATATATATATATATATATATATATATATATATATATATATATATATATATATATTACATATATATATATTTAATATATATGTGTGTATATATTATATATATATAATTTTTTCTTCTCTTTTTCCCTTCAGGACACTAAAGCATGCAAAGAGTGTCTGAAATTGAGGGCACTGGTCCCATTAATATGCTCCTCCTCTCTGGATGCCCCATTTTCTGCTTCCCCAAGGATCCTCAGGTATATGAGATTAAAATGCAGGAGAGAGACAGGCTAGAGATATAAGATGGGAGTCAGCAACCTAGGGGTGGTAATGAAAGCAAAGAACTGAATAATACAATTGTTGAAGACTAAGGAGATGAGCGAGAAGGGAGTCTCTGATAAAGTACTGTAGAAATGACAGGTAGAGAAAGAGAACCCCCAATGAAGACTGTGAAGGAGTGGTCAGAGATGCTAAAGAAAAACAAATTGAACATCATCAATGTCTTATTAATTCTTGATCAACTAACAGTATCAACTTCTTGTGATCTGGGAAATAAGACATGAATTGATAGGTTACTTGGATCTAGCAACTAGGAGATCACTGGTGGTGGCCAATGCAAAAGAAGTTTCAGTGGGCAAGGATGGGGGCTGAGGAGGGGTTCAGGCAGTTGGAGGGGTCAAGGCCATGTCCAGCACACAAACTTGGCTGCCTTTTGTTTGTGTTCAATGGCAACGTCAGTTAAAAAGTCAGTTGTTTGATTGGACTTTTTCGAGTCCTTTGAAGCCAATTAATATTTGTGTGCAAACCCAGCCTGTATTAAAGGAATGAGAAAACTGGAAAGCAGCCTTTCTTGGAGGGTAAAATTTTCTTTATAGCAGGTACTGTAGTTCTGCCAAAGTCCCTCTAACAGGCACCTGCAAAAGGCAGGGAACCACTAATGCGCACCACTAACCTGAAAATTCATTCACATTAGCCTCGAAAGGCATTCGAGATCTATATCCAAAATTGAACATTTATCAGAAAGAGGGAGGCTGAACCCTGGGTGGGAGAGAAGAAATCAAAGCAAAGTGCTTGAGAAACTAACCTGCCTTTTGAGGGGCTAGAATTAGGATGGAAATTTGAAACTTGGAAGCACCTCTGTTTTCCCCCTTGTTTGTATTTTCTATAATTATATCCTTTTTACAAAAGGTTGGTAGTTTGTAAAGTTCTCTAATCATGTAAAAAAAGTTTCTTCTTTTTTATCTCTGTTTTTCAGTGCCTTGCGTTATTGCATGCTAAATATATTTCACCATTTTATTTACTTTGGGCTCAAGCGCTGACACCATTATGTGACTTCTCTACATCCAACTCCAAGCTGCACTTTTCAAAGATAAATCATTGTAATTATTTATTCTCTTGAAAAGGAGCAGGAGGTGTAAAAACCAAACTAATATGTACCTTTAGCCCACCCAAATGACATTTTAGAAACCGAGTACTCAGAATCCTAAACTTAGACTTCGTATTTCTAGATCCTCTAATAGTATCAGATAATTGAGGATTGTGGAGTGAGTTGGAAAATTTTACTTATTTTTTCAAAGACTGCCAACCATGGCTACATATTTATAAGGATTTTTATTGAGTCCTACAGGGTTAACCCTCAGGATTGGTTAGCTCATCAGCAAATTCCGAAATAAACTGAAAACTAGAGATCTGGAAGTCAGAGTGAACCTTCAAAGCTAGGGCTAGGTAAGTTTTTATTCAATTGATTTGATTTGTTTTTAGAAGGCATTTTTTTTTTTATCTCACTAGCAATTTTCTTAGGTAACTTAAAATACAACCACAATTATGAATTCGAATCCCTTAACTTTCATGGTGGCAGAAAAAGAAGTTTGCTAAAAATCATTTCCTATTCCAGTCTGAGGTAGACAGAGAAGTTTCCTGAAATTTTTTTTCCTCAGGTTGATAGACAAAAAATGGTCCACATAAGTACCTTGAACTGACTTTGTAAGTATAATATAACGTCAATCACTGTTTTCATTCAGGAAATGGACCGGCATCAGGGCCTTAATGTCAAATACAACTTCTTATCCCAACATCAGTTGCCAAGTTCTGCTAAAAGTATATATATATTTATTTTTCTACTGCAAAAATTTCTTGGTTCATTGTTCTCGAGTACCTCCCAGGCCCTTGGGAAAAAAACTTGGCTCATCAGAAATGGTTCATGTTTTTCTCATCTGTACTCCTGCCGTTTCTATTTTAGACACTTTCCAAATGCACTCTCTTAATTGCACACTGCACAAGGAAATGGTGGTGGTGGTGAGAAGAGAAGTAGGATCCCAAAATGGCATCACTCATGCTAAAAGCCCATGAATCCAAACTTAGATGTAATACCTGATCTAATTGCAATTTCACCTCTCCCATAAGACTAATCTTAATCAACCAGTCTGGAATTTTCTGGTCAAGCACCAGTAAGGTAGTCTGTCACTTGGACCCTCCTCTATTCCCCACAGAAAGCAGAGGCAATCTGCATATCTTCCCGTTCTCTTCTCCCAAAGAAAAGGTGTCCTAGCCAAAAATAATAATTTCTTTTCTTTTGTATTAGTTCCCTTGCCCCATTCTTCCTTCTTCAGAAATCTTCCATTTTGTACAACCCCTCATCTAGCAAACCCACTCTATTTGCTAAATGATATGCTGCCTGATTTATGAATTGCTTAATAAAACAAACCTTCAAATGTATGCATTGAATTTTGTTCAGTAGAGAATATTAGAGTTTACCTCATTCTCACAAAAGCAAATGTTTAGAGATAGAAGCTAATCGTAAGCAAAAACCAAGAAAATAATTTGCAGAATCCCAATTCAAAAAGCTCATTTATAGAATAACCTGATAGATCAAATTTATAAAATTTACTATTTGCTTTTCTAAAATGTTTGGTTTCTCAGATTTTCAGTATTTCATATGGGAATTTTTTAGTTCATACTTATTTCTTTTTTTTTTTTTTTTTTTTTCCCTCTTAGTTTGATGGCATTTATTTTTTTTTTTAAGAATTTTATTGGGGAAGGGGAACAGGACTTTATTGGGGAACAGTGTGTACTTCCAGGACTTTTTTCCAAGTCAAGTTGTCCTTTCAGTCTTAGTTGTGGAGGGCGCAGCTCAGCTCCAGGTCCAGTTGCCGTTGCTAGTTGCAGGGGGCGCAGCCCACCATCCCTTGGGAGAGTCGAACCGGCAACCTTGTGGTTGAGAGGACGTGCTTCAACCAACTGAGCCATCTGGGAGCTCAGCAGCAGCTCAGCTCAAGGTGCCTGTTCAAGCTTAGTTGCAGGGGGCGCTGCCCACCGTCCCGCAATTGAACTGGCAACCTTGTGGTTGAGAGCCCACTGGCCCATGTGGGAATCGAACCGGCAGCCTTCGGAGTTAGGAGCACGGAGCTCTAACTGCCTGAGCCACCGGGCCGGCCCCTTATTTCTTAATATACAGGATTGCTTTAGCTAAACTCTGCCTTCTTTTTGGTAGTTTTAAATACGAAATTAAAATTTAAAACTGATAAAGATGTGAAAATATTCCTGTAAAGCTAGAGCATACATTAGTAAAATTGATAAATCTGCTACTTGGCCATTTGGAAAATTTGCCTGATGCAAATTTGATGTGTGGTGACTGGATTAAGACATGGCCGTCAGATGGCTGGCCCCAGCCATGTAGAATGTTCAGAGCTCCAGTAACTAGAACAGCAATTCCAGTCCAATTTGGAGGAACCCACATATCCTAGCAATGCAAACTGAGGGGATAAAGAGGGCCAGCAGCACAGCCTATAGAGTGTTAGCGTCATCTGGAGGAGAATTTAAAAATCCTTGTATTCAGGTTGCACCCCAGACCAATTAAATGAGAATTCTTGGTGGGATCCAGGCATGGACATTTCTTTAAAAATCTTCTTAGGTAATTGCAATATCCAGCTGTTGTGTAGTAAAACACCTGACTGGCATTTGTCCCCAGTTCCTTGAGGGAAGACTAAATTCTTGGAATTTCCTCAATGATGGGGGGTGGGGAGCGTGTCTTTGTTATTCACGGTGGGCCTTTGGACCACATCTGAGTTTATGCTAAGGAGATGATTTTGAATGGAAACAGATCATGACCAAAAGACCAACCATGTGATCAGACAGTTGAGTCTTTGAGCCACAGTGATATTAGCACGGCCTCTCAACCTCCAGGAAGAGGAGGAGGGCTGGAGATTGAGTTCTTGCACCTGGCCAATGATTCAATCCATCATGCCTATGTAATGAAACCCCCCAAAAAACTCTGGACATGGAGGTTTTGGGGAGCTTCCTGGTTGGTGAACACGTGGATGTGCTAGGAGGATTACGTGTCCTGATTCCATGGTGAGACCGCATGGAAACTGTATTTAGACCCTCCTGGACCTCACCCTATTTGCCTCTTCAGTTGGCTGGTCCCAATTTGTATCCTTCACAATGCAACTGTAATCATAAGCTTTTCTGCATTCTAAAAGTCGTTCTAGCATTATCGAACCTGAAAGGATAGCAGGAACTCTCAAAATTGAAATGCCTGAAATGAGGAAATCTTTTTGGGGACTTCCCTTAAACCTGTGGAATCTGATCCTAACTGTGGTTAGTTAGCCTCAAAACTAGTTAGCAACCAAGTTGAGAACCACTATTCTAGGAAAAGGTGGTTCAGAGCATTAAGTGAGTGCCAGAATCAAATCATCCATCTAGGATAGGTCAGGGATACTACCAGGATCCAATTAGGATGAGGGGTGAGGTAGGTATGGAAGGAGGTAGAGGGAGGACAGGAATGAGAGAGAGGCGTGGACTCAAAGACCCATATGGGAATGAGAGTAGAAATTATGAACCAGGACAAGGTCAGTTAGACAAAGTGCCTACTTATTGTGGGACACTGTACGTCAATGCTCTAACAAACTCCATTGTCCCCAGAAGCAGAGGACTTTGGTACGGAGTCACAGACTCTTTCCAGCATCACCATCACCAACGTCATTGGAAAGAAGCTCCCTATTTAACCAGTACTCGTTTTATGATGAGGATGGCATTGAACCAGCTGGTGCCAGAATTATCATTGCCATGGTTGGATCGATGTGGATCCAGTAAATGTAAGATTTAAATAATTAAAATTCTGCCCATAAGTGGCTTCTTAAAAATATGCCGAATATACCACAATTTCAATATGTCTTGAATTTCTTGATATTGAAATCTGAATGAGAAGCTCTTATCAAAGTTGGGTCATCACTGAGAAAGTTCGGTTAACTGGCTGGCTTCCAAGAAGTATCACAAATTGGCATTTATCCTGATGCATTAGCCACAGTCCACAGTCTCTTTCAGCTTTCCAGGTGCATAGTTTCCATCTTGCCACTACTCTAGAGTTGCTTCCACTTGGACAAGCCGACTCACACTGAGTAAACCCCAGGAGTCTGGAGTATATAAACCAGAATATGTGTTCATTCATAATCTATTGATACGACTAGGCTTTCTCTATACATAAAATTACTTGGGGAAACAAGTTTTGGAAAAATGTTACATGGTGAGCATGCAGTGAAAACAAGTCAAATCAGTTATACCACACTTAAGATTCCTAATGGCCTGAAGCGCTCTTTGATGTATGAAGTCCATCTCCACCTTGGGGTGATGTGTACATGTGCAGTGACCAAGCTTCAGCTTTGCTGCACAGCATTGGTTAGGCCCCCGCGGTGATTGCCTCTGCAACTGTGCCTTGTCTTTGCTTTCTTTATCGATCCATGTTCTCTGTTGATTGAGGCTTCTTCTTTCTTTAGATGTGTTACTAATTTTAATTAGGTGACTCCGAATCTTTCGGGCCTGAGAACCATTCTGTCTCTTGGTCAAGGTGACTTTACGTAGCTCTCTGCTGGTCCATCAGTGTTTTCATGTTTGACTCTCAAAGGATAATTTTTAAAATTACCCTTAATTTTTTTCTCCTGATTTAAAAATATATATTTTTTGCATTGAAAAGTACGTAAAAAAATAAAAATCATTCATAATTCCACCACCTAATTGGAACAAAATTATATTTTCTTTACTTACAACGTTTGTTTCTGGGTTGCTGAGAGTATTCTGGGTTTTTAAAAAGTCATCTAGTGGGGCATAATTTACATACAAAGATTCACCCACTGTAAGTGTCCAGATCAATGATTGTTATCAAATATGTGGAGTTGGACAGCCATCATCACAACCGAATTTTAGAACATTTCTATCAGTTCACATCAATCCTGCAGGCCTCTGTGCAATCCCCATTTCGACCTCCAACTCCAGCTGCCACTAGTTTATTTTCTGTCTTTTTGCCTATCAAGACATTTCATAGAAATGGAACCATATGATATTTGATCTTTTGTTACTGGCTTCTTTTCACTTAGCATAATGCTTTTGAGGCTCATCCGTGTTGTAGTATTAGTACTTTGCTCCTTTTTATTACAGAATACTCTTCCATTGTTTGGATATACCACATTTATCCATTCATTGCTTGATGAAAGTCTGGATGGTTTTCCTTTTTTTGGTTGTTATAAATAACGATGCTGTGAGCATTTCTGTGCACGACTTTGCATGGCCATACGTATTCATTGTTTTGGGTAGATACCTAGATATAAAATTGCTGTACTTCTTCCTCCTCCTGCTTCCCCTCCTCCCCATCCTACCCCCATTCTTTTTCCTCCTCCTCCTCCTTTTTCTCACCAGCTCGTTTTAATTATATGCTTTGGATCCGGAAACCTTGTTGAAGTAATACGTTCTATTTCTCCCACCATACCTGGGTTACTAGCACGAGAGAGGACTGGGAAATAACAGTCCCTGGGGTAGTTTCAGAACAGAGGACACTGTTTCACTCACCCCTCAGTCACTCCCATGTTGACATATGAAGTTCATAATAAAGGAGTTGATTTTCTTGATGTATTCCCTGGTCTTACTTCACCCAGGGTATTGAGTTCATATCTGAACATCACAATATGAGTTTTCTAGTAAACACAACTTGCTTTCCCTCTGGGAATACCAACTCTATGATAACACCAAATCTATCATTTTTCTTTCCATAGTTAGAAGGATTGAAAAAGAATTGAATGGGCATTTTTTTACCATGCAGTTCAATATTTTTAATATCATGCCTATGTGCCACCCAAAATCATCAATCTGTTCACACATTTGGAAAGCCTATAGCCAAAGCCTACTCACACCAGTGCTTCCCACTGTTTCCCCATTTTTGTCACTCATAGAGAACCATATTGTGCAGCATGCTAGGGTGAATTGAGGCAGTTGCCTCAGCTCACCTAAGGTGGTAAATTAAACTACTTCAGACAACTGGCCCAGGGCAGCTGACTTCAGCCCAGGCAGCACCCTACCCCAAACCCCTCCTGGGGCAGAAGAAATAGATGAGATAGATATATTGACACACAAGTAACTCTTTCAGTGAGCATTCTATTACGACTTCTTTTCTACAAGTCAATAATTCTACACTGTTTACTCTTTAAGTTTCTGGAATTCAAACACTCAGCTTTAAGTAGTTACTTTTTATGTGTATGTCTGTGAGGTCATAGGCTGATGAAGGACCATCTCTGCACCTTTTGGAAAATTCTCTTGTGAGATATTTGGCATCTCCCTTTATGCATATGACAGAGGAGCAGCACTGAAATCAAGTTACTATGTTACAATGGGAAAACAAATCCCATATGCTCCCTGCCCACTAAATGAAACAAAGACAGCGTTTCCTCTTTGATTTATGCTACCCTTTCTTCCAACTGATACAATGGAAAGTCTGACTCAGTAAAAATGGTGTGTGTGTATGTGTGTGTGTGTGTGTTTGTGTGTGTATGTGCATGTGTGTCTTTTAAAGAAAACTTCAGTCCTTCTAATCTTGTGTGTATGAAGGCATTCGTTCTGAAAACAATCAGTTCATTCTAAACTAAACAGACAATCAGGTAAGAGGAAATTGTTGTCTAAGAGTGGTAACTTTGGCTTAGGCTACCTTATTTGGAAGAATTTGAAATCTTGCACAGCTCTATGACTAGAGAACATCTAATACCAGTTTACAGATTCCATGATTCATTAGATTTTGGTCTGTTTTGACTCCTTTAGTCTTCTTCTTAAAGATTTCCCCCACAAACAGTCTTCAGTATTTTCCTGAATGGACAGATTATTTCTCTGAGTTTATTTGTATGTATGTTTTCTGAATGGCTTTTTTTTTTCCCCCTAATTGTGGTGATTTACTGTCACTGGCATTGGTCTTTTGAGTTCCCTTCTTGGGTGGTAGATTATTTTTGGTTTCAGGCTGGAATGTCCCCAAATAACTGCTTTTTAAAAGACTATTTGCGTGTTGCAATTTTAAGGAACTCTCATGGTTGAGGCTAAGATCTATGTATAGGCACCAAATAGAGTGGGAATATTTATATCTCTGATTTCTGCTTAAGGACTCCCATTACTTCAAAGTACATCAGCTCAGATCTCTATGCAGCCTAGAAGAAGCAAAACAGTGGATAGACATCTAAGAATGTGCTATAGACTGAATGTTTGTGTTCCCCCAAATTCATATGTAGAAACATAATCCCCAATATCATGGTATTTGGTAGTGAGGGCTTTGGGAGGTAATTAGGTCATAAGGGCGGAGCCCTCCAGAATGGGATTAGAGCCTTTATAAAAGAGACCTCACAAAGCTACCTCTTTGCTTCCACTATGTGAAGACAGTGAGAAACCAGACTGTCTATGAACCAGGAAGCTGGCTGTCATCAGACCTGAATCTGCTGGCACCTTGATCTTAGATTTTTTTAGCCCCCAAAGCACCTGCTATATCGAGGATCTTGTCTTGATCATTCTGGCTTAAATTGTAGTTGCTCTGCAATAAAGATGGATGCATTTTGTGACTGTGCACTATTAGTTTACAGACATTATTTCTAATAATTCAACAACACTGGTAGATGATCTCGTCATCTCCATGTTATATACAAAGAAACTGAAACTTTCAGAAGCTAAGTGACTAGCCCAAAGTCACACAACAAACAAATGACAGAGCTGACATTCACACTATGCTCTCCTAGGTGATGTTTTCCTTTCCATAGCAGATCTTCAGCAACATGAGGGAAGTGGCCATTTATCTTCATATCCTTAAATTAAAAAGAAAGAAAGAAACACCCGGTTGCCGAAGACCCCCTAGCATTTGTGTAATACTAAGGAGAAAAAACAAAACGAAGCAAAAGAGAACAAAAATCCCCTCCCATCTTGCTAGGGCTGCCAAAGTAGAATACCACAAACCAAGTGGCTGGAACAACAAAACCTTATTGTCTCCCAGTTCTAGAGGCTGGAAGTCTAAGGTCCAGGTGTCTGCAGGGCGATGCTGCCTCTGAAGGCGCTCGGGAAGGGTCCATTCCGGGCCTCTCTCCCAGCTTTTGGGTGTTCCTTGGCTCACGGCAGCATAACTCTAATCTTCACGTGGTATTCTCCAATGTGCGTGACTCTCTGTGCCCACATTTTCCCTTTTATAAGGACACCAGTCATATTGCATTAGGGGCCCATCTTACCGACCTTACCTTAAAGAATTACATGGGCAACAATCCCATTTCCAAGTGAGGTCACATTCTGTGATACTGAGGGTGAAGACTTCAACATATAACATTTTAAAGACACAATTCAACCCATAGCCCATTGCTACTACATAGCTTCTATCACAACACTGATCCCTAAACTGGGACACCTGAAGTAATTGTCCTATTGCACTTTCATAAAATCTACATGGCAGAGGGGACAAAGGATCAATTTAAACAGTTTCATTGCAACACAACTGAGCCTGGTTTTAGCTTTGATCTTCAACATATTCAGTCAGCCTGGCACCAATGTTAGTCTTTCATGTTAGTAAAAGAATTCATTCACCAACATAGCACCCAAAACTCAGTCTGCTTTAAGTTACCAGAGCCTGTGATTCCCTCTGCCCCTCACTACACAGGTGCGGTGATTGCTGTGAGGTGAGATAGCGTAACATTATGATCCCTAAGTTATATCCGATAATCTGTAAAATACTTAAACTTTACTGTTTCAAAGTGGGTTTAGCGTAGTACGTTTCAGTAAGTTTCAGCAGTGAAAGGAAATGAAATAGTATTATCAAAAAATATTACATTGCTATCAAAAAGGAAGTGAGGCTGGTTATTTAGGAAGCCCTAAATGGGAATGGCCTATACAAAGTACCTCATAGTGCAAAATAGGTTATTATGCTGCAAAGTCAAAACTTTAAATATAAAATCCAACCAACCACAGAGAAAGGGCGTGTAAATGTTAAGAATATTGAATAGGCCAATTACGGCTTTTGTTCAATAGATTGCAGAATTCCTGAGGAAGGGAATTCACTCATCTGACTCAGTTTTTATCCCCAACAATGCTTAGCCCAGAGCACTGCACAGAACAGATTTTTTGTTTTTTGTTTGTTTTTTGAGGAGGGCGCAGCTCACAGTGGCCCATGTGGGCATCGAACCGGCAACCTTGGTATTATTAATACCACACTCTAACCAACTGAGCTAACCAGCTGCCCCCCAGAACAGGTTTTAATACATTAAATTGAATTCAGTTTGTTGTGGTGGTGGCTGTTTTTGTTGTTTAAATTGGTTTATCTCTTTTAACAGTGAGAGGAAGCATTCAAAGTTAAATTTAAGAAATTAAGTAAAGATGGGTAATGTTTTACTACATGCCAGGAACTGTTCTAAGTACAATCAGGCAATGAGGTAGATTCTATTATTTTCATCTGTAAGATAAAGGGAGAGAGAGATTAAATACCTCACACAATTAGGAAAGGGGAGGCATGGGCATTCACACCTAGGCTGTTTACATTTATAATCCACATTGTCAACCATTGCGCTATATGGCAGTTAACACGACTGGTGAACAGCCAGTGCTTCTCTTTTCTAAGGAATTCTTCAACTGAGTTGTTTACTGTCAGCTAACCTGTATATTGCTCCTGTTAAATTCAAGAAATACAGTGTCGTGACTGAGCGTTCTACCTTTGCCATTGCTCTAGACTTAAGTTCAAACCCTGGCTTTGACAATAGCTTGGCTGTGGAACCCCATTACTAGGATGGAGACTACCTGTTTAACACTTGTGGCACAGTGCTTGGTACATACTAAAAACTCCATCGACAATATATCTAAGAAGTATACCTACTTTGTAAGTAACATTTCATTGTATTGAAATACATCATTTATTTATTCACGGTTGACACACTTTTGGGTTGTTTCTGGCTTTTGACTATTACAAATAAAGCTGGTATGAACATTATTAGACAAGACTTTGCATAGACTTATACTTTAATTTCTCTTGAGAAAATACCTACAGTGGAACCAGAGATATGTTTTGTTTTTTTAAGAAACTGCCAAAGTGTTTTCCGAAGTGTTTGTACCATTTGATATTCCCACTAGCAGTGTACGAGAGTTACAGTTCCTACATCTCTTTGTCAACACCTGGGATGGTCAGTTTGTTTATTTATTTATAGAATTTTAAAAAAAAAACTGATTTTAAAAAAATCATAACATTTACCATCTTAACTATTAAGTGTACAGTTCAATAGTGGTAAGTGTAGTTACATTGTTGTGAAACATCTCCAGAATGTTTTCATCTTGCAGAACTGGAACTCTATACCCATTAACTGAAAACTCCCCTTTGCCCTCTCCCACCAGCTCCCAGCAACCACCATTCTACCTTCTATGTCTACGAATCTGACTACTTGAGATACCTTGTATAAGTGGAATTGTACACTATTTGTCCTTTTGTGACTGGATAATTTCACTCAGCATATTGTCCTCAAGATTCATCCATGTTGTAGCATGTGACAAGATGTCCATTCTTTTTAATGCATCATAGTATTCCATTGTATGTATATATGAGTACCATATATTTTTTAGCCATTCATCTGTTGGTGGAAATTTGTGTTGCTTCCACATTTTGGCTACTGTGAATAGTGCTGCTATGAACATGGGTGTGCAAACATTTCTTCTAGACCATGCTTTCAATTTTTTTCTATATATATGCAGAAGTGGGATTGCAATAGGCAGATGTGGGATCATATTGTAGTTATATTTAACTTAAAATAGTATGAGTATTTAAATTAGTATTTAATTTTGAGTAACGAATTGACCAATTAACATAGTAATTTAAAATAGTATGAGGAACTTCCATAGTATTTTCCAAGGTAGTTGCAACATTTAAAAATCCCACCAACAATGCATAAGAGTTCCAACTTCTCAACATCCCTGTCAACACTTGTTCTTTTTTCTTTCTTTTTTCCTTTCTTTTTTGATCTTAGCCATCTTAAAGAGTATGAGGTGATATCTCATTGTGGTTTTTATTTACATTTCTCTGATGATTAGTGATGTTAAGTATTTTTTCATATGGTTGTTGGTCATTTGTATATTATCTTTGTAGAAATGTTTCTTGACGTCACCTGTCCATTTTTTAATTAGGTAAACAGAATATTTTTGTTGTTGAATTATAGGAGTTCTTTATATATTCTGGATATTAACCCATTATCAGATATAAGATTTGCAAATATTTTCTTACATTCTAAAGGTTGCCTTTTCCTCTGTCAATCATGTCTTTTGATGAACACGTATTTAAGTTTGATGTAGTCCCATTTGTCTATTTGTGCCATTGTTGCCTGTGCTTTGGTGTCATATAAATGAAACAAATGCCAAATTCAATGTATGAAGATTTTCCTCTATATTTTCTCCTAGGAGTTTTATAGTTGTAGACCTTATGTTTGGGTCTTTAACCCATTTTGAATTGAGTTTTGTCTATGGTGTAAGATAAAGGCCCAACTTCATTCTTTTGCATGTGAATATCCAGTTTCCTCAACACCATTTGTTGAAGGAATTGTCCTTTCCTCATTGAGTAGTCCTGGCATACTTGTCAAAGATCCTTTGAGCATATACTTGAAGGTTTATTTCTGGGCTCTGTATTCTATATCATTGGTCTATATGGCTGTCTTTATGCCAGTATCACACTTTTGATTACTGTAGTTTTGTAATATGTTTTTAAGTCAGCAAGTGTGAGTCCTCCAACTTTGTTCTTCTTTTTCAAAGTTGTTTTGGCTATTTGGGGGTCTCTTGAAATTTCATGTGAATTTTAAGATGATTTTGATCTATTTTTGAAAAAAATTCATTGAGATTTTAATAGGAATTGTATTGAATCTGTAGATCACTTTGGGTAGTATGGCCATTTTAACAATATTAAAGTCTCCCAATTCATGAACATGGGGTGTCTTTCCATTTATTTGTCTTCTTTAATTTTTTTCATCAGTATTTTGTAGTTTCCTGTGTACAAATCTTTTACCTCCTTGATGAGGTTTATTCCTAACTAATTTAGTCTTTTTTGATGCTGTTGTAAATAGAATTATTTTCTTAATTTTTTTCCAATTGATAACTTTTACTCTGTAGAAATGCAACTATTTTTTGTTTGTGTATTTTGTATCCTGGAACTTTGCTGAATTTCTTTATTAGTATTAACGTTTTGTGTGTGGAATCACATAAAATGTAGGGTTTTCCACGTTTTGTCATTTGCAAACAGATAATTTTACTTCTTCCTTTCCAATTTGTATACCTTTTATTTCTTCTTTTTCTTGCTTACTTGTGTGGATAGAACTTCTAATACTATGTTAAATAGAGGTAATTGGAGTGGGCATCATGGTCTTGTTCCTGATCTTAGAGGAAAAGTTTTCCAATCTTCCAACCCGGAGCATAATATTTGCTGTGGGCTTTTCATATATGGCTTTTATCATGTTGATAGTTTATTATGAAAATAGTTTCCTTATATTCCTACTTTGTGGAGTGTTTTTGTTTTTCTTTACCATGACAAACAAAGTGTTAGATCTTGTCAAGTGTTTTCTCTGCATCAATTGAGAAGATCATGTGTTTTCTTCTGTCCTTCATTCTGTTAATGTGTTGTATTATATTGATTGATTTTAATATGTTGCTCCATCCTTGCATTCCAGGAATAAATCCTACTTGGTCATGGTGCATAATCCTTTTAATGTGCTATTGAATTCAGTTTGCTACTATATTGTTCAGAATTTTTGCATCACTCTTCACTAGGATTGTTGATGCCTAGTTTTCTTTTATTGTAGTGTCTTTGTCTGGCTTTGGTGTCAGTGTAATGATACTTCATAGAATGAATTGGATGTGTTCCCTTGTCCTCACTTTTTTGAAAGAGTTTGAGGAAGACTGGAGTTAATTCTTCCTTTAATTTTTGGTAGAACTTTTTAGTGATGCCATGTTGTCTTGGGTTTTCTTTGTTGGGAAGTTTTAAAAGATATATATATATATATATCTCCTTGTCCTTAGAAACTATAAAGCCTATATACGACTTGGAAATGAAACTGTACCAAACAAGGGCCAAAGGAGAATCATCCATTCCATGCCTTTTCTTTTGTTTAGTCACTCAGACATATAAGGTTATCAGCTACAATTAATGTTGCTTGTCACTTCCAGTTATTTTGTTTACTGACTCACTCTTCTTACTAGGTATTGTTCTGCACAGGTTTTCTTTTTCTTCAGAATTCAGTTTTAGTCGTTGTGTGTTTCTAGGAATGTTACTATTTTTGTAGATTATCCAATTTGTTGTCATACAGTTGTTCATAGTACTCTCTTACAATTATTTTTATTTCTGTGGCGTTGGTTAAAAAAGCCCCTCTCTCATTTCTTATTTTACTTATTTGAGTTCTCTCTCTTTTGTCCTTATTAAATCTAACTAAGGGTTTCTCAACTTTATTGAACTTTCCAAAAAAAAAACAACTCTTAGCATTGTTGATTTTTTTTCTATTTTCAATTTCTGCTCTACTCTTTGTTATAGCCTCAATATGGTAAATTTTATGTTGTGTTTTTTTAACCCAATTAAACAAATGTTTTAATTTTTTAATCTTTTTTTTAATTAAAAAAAAAGGAAAAAAAAGGGAGAGCAAATCAATTTGTCCAGGGGAAGATGTAGGAGTGAGGAATTATGAAGGACTGTGAGGGAACTTCTGAGGCTGATAGATTTTCGTGATTGTGATGATGATTTCACAGATATAAACATATGTCAAAACTTGTCAAATTGTACACTTTGCATATATGCAGTTTATGTACCTCAATAAAGCTGCCAAATTGCAGATTTTCTAAAAACAAGTCAAATATTTAAATATCCAGGCATACATTATTCTAAGTGATTTTTTTCTAAGCATAGTGAGTGTATTCAAAATTTTTAACTGAAAAGTCAATCCGAGTAAATTTGTCTCTTTTACTTTACATGGTCATAGCTTTCCAATTTTGATCCTGATCGGCTATTACAATTCTCAGTTCATTCATCTTAGCTTTTTTCAGAAGGAACAGCGCTATCAAAGGACTTACATTTAACAAAGATATGCTCTCAACCATTTCTCAATTAGACTTTTTCATTATCATGTTTTCAGATGGATATCTATGCCATCGAAAGAGGATTTTCTATAAAATAATATTCTCCCAACTTTTTTCAAGCAGGTAGCATTTATGACATTATTGCTGACACTCCATACGTTGAACTTTGAATATTCATTTTTCAAGAGCTTTTAAGATGCTAATTGTGTTGTTGCAATTACACAGTTTAAACCACAGATGTGACTACTTTTACACGAGTACTTTAAAAATATCTAATACTCCTCATTGTTAAAATACCCTGAACTTAAAACACTAATGTGTACTATATAATAGATGAAAGATGTTTTAAGATAGCCAGACTTTGGTGCAGTTTGGCATTTTTCACTTTGATTCCTAATGGTGATGAATGTAATCACACCATGTTCAATGTAATCACAAGATTATTCCCTGTTTTTGCTTTCAAAATCAGAAATCCCCTCTTTTTCATTTCATTAATTCCACTATATCACCACTACCTTGTACACATACAACTCCAACTCAACATAGTGGCTTAATCTACAATTTAAATCTTGCTCTAATCATCCCTGTTAAAGACTATGGCTTCAACATAATGTAATAAGCATTTTATTCAAAAGATATTTATACTATGTATCAGAGCTCTATACCACAGACAAATAGCAAATAAGAAAAACATAGTCCATCTACTGGAATTTGTTGTCGAATTGGAAGACAGATATTGAACAAGCCGTTGTAAGATTGATGAGAGTAACAATAAAGGAAATACAGATGTTTGCTATGGGAAAATCTCTTTTTCCTCTGGGCCTCAGGAGGAAAAACCACCAGGTTAAAAAATAACTGTGTATTCCCTCCAACTTCCTGCTCCTGGCAACTCAAAGGAAAGATTCTGTCTGTATCGAGAAGTAAAAACAAGTTCCTATGGCTAATTTTTTTCTTCCTTTTTAGGAAGGTAGAAACATCCTTCTTAGCAACAGGCATACTTCCAGCTGCTGACTGGATAAGACTGGGTATTTATAACACTTCTAGTTTTCTCTTGGTGACTAAGCTGTTCCGCATATTTAATAAGTATACCTGCCTGGGAGATACTTAGAAACTACCTTCGGAAAAAAAAAAAAAAAAGATTGCTTTCCCATGTTTTTAAATAATAGTTAAGGCAGTTGTGAGACTATATGTACAAATTGGTTTCATGAGAGCCTTGAAGAGATTTTTTTTTTTTCTTCTGTCTTAGATTTCTTGAACTACCTGGGAGCTCTCAGAGAGAAGACTGTTGGCTTAAGTGCTATGTTTGCAAGACAACAGTACAGAAACATTTTTGGTATGAAAACGATTTGGTGGATCTACAAGGAGAGTTAAGCTTGTCAGAGAATAAGTAAATGAACAACTCAGGTATCTCCCAAAGGACCCATGGGTTTGACCTCAATCCCCGTGTCAACAACAACCGAAACAACAGAAAAAGAGGGTCATGTCTGGTTAAAAATACAAAAGAGAGATAAGATGCTTCCAAAGGCTAATTTAGGATTATCTTTCAAGCAGGGCTAAGTCAAACAGAAGATAAATGACATGTTTACATGCAGAATCCTATAGTTTGTAAGCCAGATCCAGAATCTAAGCCCGCTTAAGTGAATCACTTTTTCTCCACGTTTGTCACTCTTGTTCACAGAGATGGTAGAGGAGTTTTAGAACCAGCCACCCAAGTCTTCCCCCAAACCTGAGCCTTCTAACATCCCAGGTGTGCAAGGGTGGATGTGTGAGACTAGGTCAGCATTCCTGTTGAGTGTATAATTCTTAAACCCAAAGAATTATACAGGACAAAACATTATCCTGGCAGTACACCTGGAATAATCAGGCAGCGCTTCTGTGTGAATGTTAGAATCCTATAGTAGAAAGAGCCCTAAACCTTTGGAAAATTCCCATCTCCTCTTGGGTCTCATTTTTTTTTCTTGTTTTAAAATGGGCTAGATTAGAAGACTGTGATCTAAATCACTGGGAATACTTGTGTAAAGTAGGTATTGTGGGCCACCCCTGCAGATTCTGATTAGTGGTCTGGTGTCAGGGTGGCAGTGGGGAGTGGTCTGGATAGGCATCAGATTAGAGACAGAAGTGTGGGTTGAGATCTATTTTCTGAAAGCTCTGCTGGTGATTCTGTGGATCACCAGTTCAGTTCTGCTCTAAAGTTCTCAGAGACGATTTCAGGAAACTACAAATTCGTATTCCACAAATAACACACTCGTGTTGTACTATGTAAGCTCTCACAGTCTGTGCTGAAAACACACTATTTGTTGCTCTTTCCTCCCATCTCCCAAAGACTAATATGGGTTGACCCCAGTGTTATAAATAGTAATAATGATAATAAAATTTTCTACATGCCAGGCACCGTCCTAAACACTTCATAGTCTTCATATAGTTTTCTCAACAACCATGAGATAGACTATTACTATTATCCCCATTTTACAGATGAAGAAACTAAGGCATAGAGAAGTCAAGTAACTTACATATGGTAACCCAGATAACAAAGTGTACCAGATAGATTCAGGCTGGTTCAGGGCAACTTTTGGTCTGAAGAAAGTCAAGTAGCTTCCCCCTTACATTGGGTGGCAGCGTGGTTTTATGGAAAAGCTTTTGGTGTCAAACATATTCAAATTCTGGTGCAACTACTCTCTAGCTGTATGATCTTGGGTGACCTTACGCAGCTTTGCTAAGTGTCTTTGTCACATTTGGGCTCCTATAACGAAATACCATAGACTTGGCGGCTTAAACAACAGATCTGGAGACTGGGACACCCAAGATCAAGGTACTAGCCAGTTCAGTTCCTGGGTGAGAGACCTCTTCCTGGTTTGCAGAAAGCCGTCTTCTTGTACCCTCATTTGGCAGAGAGTGAAAGAGAGAGAGAGAGAGAGAGAGAGAGAGAGAGAGAGAGAGAGAGAGAGAGAGAGAGAGAGGGAGAGAGAGAGACAAAGTGCGAACACTGGTCTCCCCTCTTCTTATAAGGGCACCCATCCCATTGTGGGGGCCCTACCCTCATGACTTCTTCCAAACTTAATTACCTGCCCCAAAGTCCCTCTTTCAAATACCATCAAAATGGGGGGAGCAGAGCTTCAATATATGAATTTTAGGGGGACACAAACATTCAATCCAGAGCATTAAGCTTCCATTTCTTTATCTGCAAAATATATATTATACCTATTTGTAAGGTTTGGAAATGACATAAGATTTTTATAAGGCTTTTGCTTAGTCTTGTAATAAAACCAAAGTAAAGCACTCAAGAAAAAAAAAAAGACCACACATCAGGCACTGTTGAATAAAATCTAAAGAATAATGACCATTTATTGAATACCATGTGTTTCAGAAAAATGCTAAATGCATTTATGCATTGTATTCATTGAATCCTTCATAACACCATTATGAGGTAAGTGTTACTATTACTATTTTATAGGTGAGGAGACTGAGAGGTTAAATATTTTCCTGAAGCCAGAAGTGGTGAGTGGCAGAGCTGGGAATGGAACCACAGCGTGTGCTCTGATATATTGCTTCTTCTGTTCAGACAGGAATATATATTATTTAACATTTTTCATGAAATAAATCTAAATGAATATTTTTACCTAAGAGTTCTGAGGTTACAAGAAAGGTTTACTATGAATCTCAGAAGGAGAGAAGTCAGTCTTTTCATCTTTATGATGACTTTATTTTCTGACTAAAATTCAGGATACATAGGGAGGGGGAATCAGGAAGATATAGGTCAAAGGGTACATAGTTTCAAGAATGCAAAATGAATAAATTCTTGAGATCTACTGCACAGCACAGTGCATATGGTTAACAATTCTGTACTGTATACTTAAAACTGTATTAATAGGGCAGATTTTATATTAAATGCTCATAAGAAAAAGAGGAAGAGAGGGGCAAAAGAGAAACCATGATTCCTAGATTCCTTTTTGGCCATTATCCCACTGAAAGATCATGTATCTTCATTTTTCTTTCTTTCTTTTTATTTATGATTAACATACAAAAAAGCTGCACATATTCCCTCTTTTCCTCCCATCCTCCACTTGTGACATCTATTACCCATGGCCAACTTTGAGGGAAGAAATATAGCTCTGAAATTATTAGCCTGAGGGCAACATTCTTTTCTAGCTCTAGAATTCTTTAGTGCATGAGCTGTCACCCAGCCCCTAGTTTTCTGTCTTTGATTCACTAAAGCAGTGTAGAAACATTTATACTCTCTCTTCTGGAAGAATTCTGTGACCTTTTCCATCTCCAGCCCAGCCTGTAGGCTGAATATCTTTGTTAAAGATAGAAAAGCTTAGTTTTCAGGGAAACTGATAAACACACTGGTATTATGTTTCCTTTTTAGGACAAATTTCTGGATTAAAAAAATTACTTTTAATATTTAAAAAAAATGTGTTGGTTATGAAATTCTTGGGACAAATATTAAGTGATATTGAAATTTTCCGAAGAAACTACAGGGTAATCACACAACCACACAACTGGTGTTAGAAACGAAACTGCTGACAGAAAAGCCTCTTTTCCAACATAACCAGGAACAGGAATATAACCTCTGAATCTATTTGGCAGAATCCAAACACTCGGCTACTTCTGGTAACCACTGGAAAAGGCTGGAGGTGCCATGGAGAAACCACACTATCCATTCAGCCAACTTGAGGCAGTTCATCCATCACCAAGACAGAAAAATGAACCCTAAAACTTCCAGGATTTACAGACATTTACCCCGGAAAGTTGTTGATGCAGCGACCCCTCAGGTTAATACCGAACAAAGCACACCATTAGCACAAAGAAGACAAGCAAAATATGTAGGGTTCAGGCGCAGCTGGACTGAGCCACTTAATGGAGTAGCTCTTGGAGAAGGTTCGACTAGAAATGGCCTGGTAACAAATAACATTTTGTGATAATTAAACAAGGATTGCTATTCACAGTGATTATGGCACAACACCAAGAAATCAGCAAAAATTTACTCATATGTGTTTTAACCTCTTTCCTGACCTAGCTTATTGTTCCAACCTATACTTTTAATTTGGCCCAGCTTTCCTCATCCACTAAGTTTCAATTTTATTTAATTGTTATATAAATAACCTTAAATCCCATGGAGAAATCAGCAGATCACTAAGTAATTACTTATTAAGGCAGTGACACAATAAATTCTCTCTCTCTCTCTCTCTCTCTCTCTCTCTCTCTCTCTCTCTCTCAAACAAAGATCTGTTGTCAGTCTGGTGATCTCAAGCCTAAAGTATTTGGCTTTACCCTTTGTTCAGGACTCCTGGTAAACCGGGGTGAAGGAGTGATCTACAATTAAGAGATAACCGCCCCCACCCCTTCTGCCCAAGCTTTGCATGTATAAATTGAGCCTTTGGAATTTTACAACATGCTAACACTCTTAAAGACTATTAATATTATTGCCTTTTTGGTTGACAGATTTAGTTATTGTAACGTATTTGAGCTAAAAGATGAACTAGAGATTTTTGCAAACTCAAACAAAACCTACTATACTTTGGGAAAAAGCAAAGAAACAAACAAAAAACCCGAAAGACTCAGCATCCATAATTAATTTCAAAGCACAATTATCAGAATAGTATTCTTCCCCACACACACACACAATGGGAAAATTTAAAAATATCTATATATGTTAAAGGATTTTGCAACTGCAAAACACACAAAAGTCCCACCACATAAAACGTGAAGTTAATAGTCTGTTCAAAAATCTTGCTAAGTTAATTAACGAGACTTCTTTCACCAAGTACTCCGAGATATGTTTGTAGTTGAGGGGCAAAAAGGCTTCTTGCCCACCCATCCCCCAACCAGCAGGAAGAGCTGGAGGCCTGGTAAGGGCCCAGCAAAGGGAGGGGTTTATTCCCTCCCAGTTGGGCTGGGTACTGTGAGTGCTACCAGGACAGGATGCTGGTTGAGTACAAGCCTGGCCAGAATTCCCAAATGAGACACAGCCTGGGTGGGGCAGAAGCACAGTCCTGCAAATTCACAGCTGCTATCAGTTTCCCAAACTGTTTTTAGAATCTGCAGAGTTGGGAGTGGACTAGGTTACACTCACTTAGTATAGTTTGGTTTGTGAATCTGGGAAGGGAGCCAGAGAGCTTTCTTCCATAATTCTGGAGATGATGTGTGCTCTCCGGAGAGATACAAATTTACAGACTTGTAGAAGTGGGCCTTTGGAGATTATCTAGTGAACCCATCCATTCATTTTACAGACCATTCAATAGAGGCTCGAAATGTTAAGACACTTGCCCAAGGCCATCACATAGTTGGTCTCTGAGAGAGCTAGGACTCGAACCCAGTATTTTTCTTCCAACTCATTTGTATTTAATAAGCCAAGTAGATGATAGTACACCACAATTTTCAGATATAATTTGAAGCTATATAAAACATGGACTTTGATATCTATCTATCTACTTTTAATTGTAGTAAAATATATGTAACATAAAATTTACATTGTAATGATTCTAAGTGTACAGTTCAATGGCATTAAGTATATTCACTTTATATATATATATATATATATATATATATATATATATATATATATGTGTGTGTGTGTGTGTGTGTGTGTATGTATGTATGTATTATAATGCTCTGTATCTACACGGAAATGGAAAAGGTCAGCCAAAATATTTTTCCTTTATCAATCAATTACTGAATGGATACATACTATGTGACCAACACCATGTTAGGATCTGACAGCTTCTGGGCCTCCCTTGAACTTATAATTTGTTCAGGCAACAATGTTAGTAATAGGAGGCTCTAACTAACCATAAAAGGCAGTATATGATACAGTTTAAATGAATAGTACTGGCAATAAGTGTTAAGAATCCAAAGGACACAATTATTACGGTATGAGTATTCAAGAAAAGAGAAGGTAGACTCGAGCCACATTAAGAAAAGGGGAGGAGAAGTCACAAGAGGACACTCCAGAAGAAAGTACAGGGTTAAAAAAAAATCCATGAGGGTGGGCTTTTTTTAAAAAAAACAAAAAAGACTTTTTAAACAAAAAATGGATAGAAAAGTCTAAGAGTAGCAAAAGTATAGTATGCTACTAGATGCAAATGGCTGATTTTATACTGTAGGCAACTGAGAGCTGTTGAAGACTCTCGAGCAACACGATTACCATGTTAACAAGTTGATGTGAAGGCAATATGTAAAACTGGATTGAAGGAGGAAGAGTTGGATGAGTGAGGCCAATAAGGAGGCCATCACAAAAGTTCAAGTACAGAGAAAGGGTGATAGGGTGGGGAATGGGTAACACAAAGGAAGAATCAATAGAGCTTATTAACCAATTAGATATTGAGAGTGGGGAGAAGAAGCAGGAATCCTAGATTCAAACTAGAGTGACACAAATTGTGGTACCAATTGAGTAGATTGGGTAAGTTAACAGAGGGAGATAATAATAAAGGGAAGTTCAGTTGTAGATATGCTGACATGGAAATGATAGAAAGACATGTAAATAGAAAAGAGAAAGTACTTGGAGAAATGTACAGAGTTTCAAAACTGAAACGTATCATTATTCAAAACGTTTATAAATAGTAAAGCTTTGTTTGCTCTGATCCCAGCACTGTTAGGACAAAACTGCTTTACACAATATTTTCTCTTGATTTTCTAAATTTATTTCATAGCAATTATATCATATTGAAATGCTTGAACCCAGCAGCTTAATGTAAACCAATATTAAACTTGGATGTATTTTTCAATTTTCCGTAGGCTTATTCCCAACTGAATACAATGTTAAAAGGCTTTTATGTCTCCAATTCTCTCTGCATTTTTGTGAACCTGGCATTTGCCTTTGAGTTACAATCTTTATACTTCCGTATGAAGAGTATGTCATTTATTGTGACGAGCTTAATCATTCCCATTTCAATTGGTTGAGGCAATCAACACTTCCTTCCCAAAGATGCTGGTGAAAACTAAAATTATATCATAAATGATTTTAAATGTTGATAGTATGCTGGTAGGTGCCCACAAAGTCAAAAGTGCCTGAGACCCATGAAAGTCACAATGCGGCCTCCCTCCCATACTAAGATGTGGGTCTCTGGTTCTAATCATAAACCACTGTTTTTGTACTATTTTGAACAAGCTTGTAATATTATGTCTTGTGTTTTTTTTTTTCAGGTTTCGGTATCATCTATTGACTTTCTATAATGAAGAAGAGGATTAGATATCTTGTCCCCTCCACTCTTACCAGATTCCATCATACACACTTCTCAGCTGTCGGTGCTCCTGACTGAGGATTATTGTAATCTTGATAGACTCAGGGTTGAGGGTTAGCAATACTATGACTCTGTAGGCTATCTACTGTGGAGTCATGTGGTAAACTATGATTACTTTTCCTTTACTGCACAACTTGTTGTTTTCCCTCAGTTAAGAATTGTCTTGTTTTTTGCCTAGTTTTCTATGCACACACTTATCATTTCTATGTACACATGTCCACCTGGTGTTTAAATATATTCTTGATGCATCATTTGCATTGGGTATTAA
The DNA here is from genome assembly GCF_964194185.1 of Rhinolophus hipposideros. Taxonomy (NCBI): domain Eukaryota; kingdom Metazoa; phylum Chordata; class Mammalia; order Chiroptera; family Rhinolophidae; genus Rhinolophus; species Rhinolophus hipposideros. The sequence goes on along the minus strand of NC_138049.1, from coordinate 19,479,492 downwards.
ATCAATTTTATCTTCTTAAGTCTCTTCTGGAGCATTTAGGCTTCCATGAGTCTGGGTGCTTGCGGCAGCATTTTGGGTGTGAGAAATCCTTTTGCATTTGTTCTGTGTTGGCTCTGTTTTATCCCACAATCATGCCTTCCTTTTTCTCGACTTAATTCATTGTTTTGGTTGTGCATATCCTTCAGTAACTCTAAGAATGGGATGTGTGTGTGTAGGAGGGCTAAAGTTTTTCACTGAAAAATCTTTACCCTTACACTTGAAAAGTTGGTTAGATACTTAATATTAGTTACAAATCATTTCTCTTCAGAAATTTGGATGCATTGATCCATTTTCTTCTAATATCCTGTGTTGCTGTTGAAAAGTTCAGAGCCATTTTGACTCCTGTTACTTTCCATGTGATTTGTTTTTTCCCCATCTTTTTGGAAACTTATAGAATTTCTTGTTGATCTCTGTGTTCTGACATATCTCTAGGATGTGTCTTGGTGTAGGTCTATTTTCATTGCTAGATACTCAGTGAATCCTTTCACACTGGAACTATATATCATGAAATTTTCAGAAATCTGAAATTATTTCATTGATGAAATAACGGTTTTCTCCAGTCTGTCCTTGAGGAACTTTTCCTAGACTAATCTTTTAATTTGTTTATGCTTTCCCTCCTATTTTTCATGTATTTTTCTTTTTGTTTGCTTTCCGTGAGATTTCTTCTAGTTTATCTTCTATACGTTTATTAAGCTTTTATTTCTACAACCATGTTTAAGTTTTTTCTCTCTAACTTTATTTTTTGGAGTCTCCTGTTTTTGTTTCATTAATTCAAAAACCTTCTGCTATCTTCTGTATATATTAATAATAGTTGAAAAAATTTTTTTCCTGCTTGCCTCATCATTATTTCCTTCAAGTTGCCTTTTTCTGTTTTACATTTTATTCCAACATTTACGTGAGGGGTTATCCTCAGATGTCTGATAATTCTGAATTGTCTGTTCATGATTAAGGGTGTTAGAATGAAAAGCTGAGTGGAAACTCTCAGTGCAGCGGTGAATTTCATTGTTTCATGATGCGGGTGATATGGCTCAGCTGTTTGTCTTGGAACCTCTATTGTGTATCTTTAAGTGTTTCTTCTTGGGCTGTTGAGATTTCCCCCATGAAATGCCCCCAGTCTCCCTTGTGGAAGACAAAGACGTGGCAGCCTGCATTCTGGAGTCAGTCAAGAGAGAAGACCAGGGATATCAGCATTAAGAATACATACTCAACCTCCTTACTTGGGGTATAGTTCCCCTATCCTCGATTTGATCCCTAGGTCCCGAGATTCTCTGGTTTCCCAGGCCCAGAGAGTGCATTTTTGACCTTCTGCTGGGGTGGGGAGAGGTGGGTGCCCAGCTGTGTAGGGGGAATGAAAGAATTGAGGAATCTAATTATTTCTTCCAACCATTTCTTTATGAGCATCTCCCTCTCACCCTCCTCTTTCAGGGTACCTGGTGTTTTCAATGCCTGTGCTTTGGGCCAACACTTCAGTGGAAATTGGACTTACTCTCAGCTGCCCCACTGCTGACTTAGGGTTAGGTTTTCTCAGGCCTGCAAAGTCAATTTATACTTGCCTGCTTCAAAACTGTTGTCATTGTCATAGCTTCGTGTGGTCTTATGCCTTAAAATAAGTCTTTCTGGTATAGTTTCAATGGAGTTTTGGAAGAAAGAAGATTTGATGGTGTTTTTAATCTCCAGTGTTTCCCTGGAAGTCACTGCAATTGGGTTTTTGTCTATACAGAGTTTGAAGTATTTAGCTTTTTATACACAGACAGTGACTCATGTGGCGGTTGACATTTTTGATAATATTTTATAAAAACTTGTGATCACAATGATCAGTCTTAACACAGCTATTGTGTTAACCCAATGTTTTACTAACTCGAGTAATGTTCTTACCCTATTTAAGAAAAAGTAAAATCTACAGACTCTGACACGAAGTTACATTATTTCTATAATATTACTTAAATGTGTACAAACATAATTATAGACTATTTATGCTTATAGATCTTACACATTTATTTAAGCAAAACAAAAAAACTAACAATGTAACAAAATCACATATTTCATTCAAATTAACAACATAAATTTAATGTGACAGATGTTATTTTCATGGAACTAAATTGCTACTCTAAATGTAAGTATGGTACTTATTGCTGGGTCAAGGATTGTTTTAAGTCCACCATCCACATACTACCATGTGTTGCATGAGAAACAAATGCACCCATGTCTTTGAATTTGAAATACAAGGGAACCTTTTTTCAGATAGCAAGATTTGTTATCATATAGGCATCATTTATCAAGAATGCATCTTCAGCCTGTTGAGCCGACGTTTGTCCATTTTATGTTAGTCTCTAACAAATAAAATAGCACTTCATGATGCCAAAGGAATCACAAAGGCAGAGAAGAATTTGGCCTTTATTTTAATTTGGAAGTACTGTCTGAGGAAAGCTCTGCCTGCACACATGAGTTGACTAATAACCTTAGGTTCTTAGACCACTGGGACGCCCACATGGCTGAGGTGACTGCCGTGACACAGCAGGGACAGAGTGTGTACCTGCGTAGAACTACAGAAATGAAAAACACCTTTCCTCTGCTTTCTTCGCAGATCTCCGAATAAAGATGCTTATTGGAGTGAGGGTACATTTGACATACCGTCTTTCCCCAAAAATAAGACCAGGTCTTATATTAATTTTTGCTCCAAATGATGCATTAGGGCTTATGTTCAGAGGATGTCATCCTGAAAAAAATCATGCTAGGGCTTATTTTTTGGTTAGGTCTTATTTTCGGGGAAACACGGGAGTAACATGATTTCATTCTAATGCAGGTCTGTGGTCATTGTAACTACCCTGAAAAGCAGTTAGTCCTATTTTTGTAAAACACAATAGTTTATCAAAATAATAACTACTTAAAATTACATGGATAATACCAATAAAATACCAAATATTTTACCCTTTCATTGTTATTGGATCTTTGGGTTCTTCCTCAGGTCCACATGGCAAGAAAAAGATGTGGGCAGAGGCAAGACAACAGATGCCCTTTATAATTCCTATTCATCCATTAAGGCTCAACTCAGGTGTCACTTCTTGACACCCCTTGTCTCCTTCCTATTGGGTTATGTGTTCCTTTCCTGGCTCATGTTACCTCTTGGCGGTACTGGTGTCCCCATATTAATTTATAATTGTCTATTTATGCTTTGGTCTCTGTCACTAGACAATGAGCTTTGGGAAGACAGCCACTGCAGCTTATTTTATATCATTATATATGATATATATTATATATTACTATATATCATTATTTGCTTTTATTATTATTGGTTATTATTTATATGTTACTTATTATAATACTTTATTGATATTTATTTTTTATTATCGTAACAGGAGTTTGAGGACTATTTTCAATAAAATAACAAATGAAAATGATCACAAAATGGCAGCAGATCCGCTTGTGTTAATAGAAAGGAGAAGGAACATAATAAAAGTAAAAACAGTACCAGGCACTGTGATAAAGGCCTTATATTAAGTAACTCCTTTGACTCTCACAACAACACTTCAGGGAGGTATTCTTTCTGTTTTACAGACAGGGAGCTAAAGGTTAAGCAAGTTCCACAAGATCATACAGCTAATAACTGTCAGTATAATAATTAGCACTTAGGTGACTTAAATCCAGCCTTGTTCTCTTTCAGCTACACTATCTCTGTCCTCCCCATTCCCTCCTCCTTCTCCCCCTAGTTAACAATGACCTGATATAACACAGGGATACTCTCTTTTCGCTTAGTGGTTTGAACATTTTCCCCCCCAACAGATTGTTTTATTTTACCTAAATGCACTCCCTAGCCTGTTTTGCGTCTTTCATTTGTTTCTTTACCCACAAAATTAGAGCCTTAAAGGAGAGACTCTGCAAACCATTTCCACTACCAACATTATAAAATTACAAAGTAAGTGAAACCAAGTAGAAGTAGCAAGTATGATAACCCTCAACACAAGGCACCTGTTTGATTCAAGAAGGCTTTCTGGCTCTGGATGGGCAGACACCGTGCACTCTCTTGCCTTGTCTTTTTCTTCTCTTTCGGAGCCTCCTTTGTCCTCCTCTTTTGTTTTATCAGTTGCTCTTTTCTCCCCAACAGCTTAGTCCTTTTATTTGGTCCTAGGCTTCTTTGGACCCTGATTTTAAGCCCCCATAGCCTCAATAGTCCTCACCTCCCTGCCCTCCGGCCATCAGATGTCTCTTCAAAGCATCTGGGCAGGACTGGGGCCAGGCCTTGTACCTCAGAGCAGGTTGAATTACCCAGGATGCTCCTGGGGTGTTAACGACCCTCCCTAACCTCAAAGGTGATCACAATTGAATGAAACACTTGGATTTAAAGAGATAAGGCTAATGGTGGGTATTTTGAAATTATGATTGATCCAGTATGGATTTTTATTTTCTGTTAAAAGGGCCAGTTCTAGACCCCTCTCCAATCATTCAAAGTGGCCAATTTGAGGTCCCTGGGAAACAGAGGCTCAAAGTGCGATTCTCCAACCGTTCTGACCCAACCCCATGAGTTGCTTTTTAAAACTGCAGCTTTCTGGGCCCCACCAGGCCTAGTAAATCAGAAATGCTGGCAGCTGGCAGGCAATCTGAATTTAAAATATACACCTCGGTGATTCTTAAGCTCACTACATTGTGAGAAATTCTACCTTGTGCTAATTATTTTCTAAAAGTTCCATGCATCAGTATCATTATTATTTCCTTAATTGTGTCACAAAGGATTTTATTCATATCTGTCTTCTACTTGCAGAATTGGTACTAGATGTTTGACTGAAGAACTCCGCAACAATTTCAGCAAGTGTTCTAGTATTTATTATACATACACCACTGATCTAGATTTATACTTTCTCTACCGGAAAGAGGTAAGAAAGAGAAAATTTCCTAACCTTTGTCCTTCCCTTAAATGCTTCCATGTAGGGCTTTATTCATAGTCGACACCAAGGGTACAACTGAATGAGTGTCTTGCTTTTCATACATTATGTATTTCCCCATGTTGCAGCTGTTTATAGAGACACCGAGTACATATACCCCTGCACAAAGTTTAGTAGAGAAAGCATATTTTTGGCTCTTATATTAGGATGCAGTTCCCTGAGTATGAACAATATCTATGTGGAATCATGTCTCTCTATATTATATATACATACATACGCATATGTCTTTATATATGAATCTACATATGCGTTACTCATATCATGATGTTTCCTCTTAGGTCATGGGTTCCATACCAATAACAGCAGTTCAATTTTCTTAAATTTTCACTGTTCTGTGTTGACTGCTGGGCAATTCAAAGTTTGGGTTAATGGTAGGTCCAGGGCTTATCACTTTCTCCTAATGCTCTAATCGATCTTTGGAGCAGGCAGACAAAACCCCACCGAGCACTGTCATTACAGGCCCATGAACCTGCTGTGTGAACTGCAGTGGAATGCTGGTTGCATGTGCACTAACAGCTATCCTCCTCCTGGTGGTCTGTACTTTCTCCCCAATGCAATTCTCAGGCTTGGAAGAAAGGTCATGAGGTCTACTCTATGGAAACGTAGCCCACTGTGGTCAAAGTCGTCCACTAAATGTGGTTTCCCCACTTATATAGGAAACAGGGGGTAAGACTAGCTTGGGACCTCTTGGTCATCCATCCCGTCCATCGACAGAAGTTCTTTGTTCTCTCTCGCCCACGGCCTACAGAGATTATCAGTCTGCATATGAGGGGAGAAGGGCTAGAAACAGAGCACAGTCCCCTAGGTAACGCACCATAAGCCACTGAAGCTGGGGCGTGGAGTGGACTCACTCCCACACAGATAGTGGCTGTTGTCCCTAATGACCCTTTCCTTACAGCCTTTGGAGAAGCTTGACTAAACACGCCCTTAGAGCTTAAAAACTCAGAAATTCTAGGTCCCCAAATGACTGTGGTTTTCAAAAACTTTCAGTTAAATACATTAATATTTGTGTAACACTTTGCAATTTGCAAAGTGCTTTCCACTTACATAGTTTTAACTAACGAACTCTCAAACACTCCAATGTGGGTTTATTTTAAAGGAGGGAATCTGAATTTCCATCAGCTCATCAGGATACAGTGCACGATGAAGCAGCCTTAAGGGTCTGCAGAATTATCAGTTGAAAGGAAACCCCAATCTCCCTTGATATAACCAGACTCAAGTAGCACTTGATCTGTCATTTTCTTAAGATACTTACTGCTGATCTTGCATATCCTTGTTTATGTGCCTTATTTTACTAGATTTGAAGTTTTGTAAGGTAAGATCTCCACTGGATTTTTCTTTGTATCATTCACAGTGACGGAGGACCAGGCAGGCCCCAAATCGGTGTCTGTTGAATGAACGAATGAAAGTGAAGGAATAAACCATAACCATTTCAAGTTAGTTCTGTGGATTTTATTTGGATTATATGAAGAAAAACTCTCAAGGAAGGAAGCTAAATAGAGACTATGAGAAACACTGTGTATCTTTCAGTACATCGTACCTGAAAAGCAATTAGGGACTGTAAAGCTTTCACTTTACAACTAATAAAAGGCTGGTGAATTCTTTCTGAAAAATTAATTGAAGGCCCCTAGTGGTTCATCTTTACTAACTTATACATTGTTAACTCTCAGATATTAAACCAGCAATAAGCCAGAGCTTGCTTATCAATCACCATTTCCTCTTTGTTTATAGGAACTAGAAACCTAGGTTGCGGTTTTTTCTTTCCCCTCCCAAGTGTGAATTCCTTAAAGGAATTACACAAACATAAGGAAAAATAGTAAATAAGAAAAACGCACACACAGTACAAACTCATTTCTTCTCAGGTATTTTTTTTGACCAATCCCTCAGACTTGAGACAGGCTCTGTAATACATGTATGTGTGTATATACTAGAAAAATAGAAAAACAAGGTCCGCGCAAACACTACTTTTAGGTATGAATGAATAGGAAACAAAATTTCAAGTTTATCTTTATATTAAAAACGACGCCGAGAAAACGATATAAATATACCCTTGGAACTAGTACCCCACATCAGCAACACCAGCAAACTGAGACGGGGGTGAGTGGAGGAGCAAATGGCAATTTATCTCTAAAGGAGAAAAAAAAAAATCACCCGAACTACCCGCTTTGCCTGGAGTGGCGACGGGACGCACATTTTCGGATAATCTTTATAAGGGGATTGTGTGCGTGCGCGCGAGGCATGCAGCCCTTCTAGCCCCGGACTCCCGGAGCCCCAGGCCAGCCCCGAGCCCGGCCGGCGGCCGCGGGCCGGGAGGGAGCGCGGGGCGGGCGCTGATTGACGGGGCGCTCGGTCAGGTGACCCGCAGCGCCACGTTCCCGGAGCCGGGCCGGCGGTGGCCTCCGGGGCTGGGCCGGGCCGCCCCGGGAGCCGAGAGGGGCGGGGACGGCGACGGGGAGCTGGAGCGGCGCGGGCCTCCTCTTCCTGGAGAGAGCGGGACCCGCGTGCGGGCCGCGAGCCGGAGCCCAGGGGGCGGCAGCGCCCCCGGGCGGTCCTGCGCCCCTCCCTCCTCCGCCCCCTGCGCTCGGCTCCAACAAAGGGGCAGGCCGGCGGCGGGGCGGGGCGGGGGAGGGGGCGGGGCGGAGGAGGGGGCGGGGCGGGGCGGAGGAGGGGCGGCCCGGCGAGCGGCCGGCGCACCGAGTTGTGGAGTCGCCGAGCCTCGGAGGCGGGGAGCGGGCGGCCGCAGCTGCCGCGGGCTTTCTCCCGCCGAGGGGCGAGGAGGAGCCTCCGGCCCCCGAAGCCGATTGGGGAATCACCGGGAGCGCTGCCCCCCTTCTTCGGGGTCATTTCTGCAGACGGAAAACTAGTGTTTGGCAAACTTGGTGCCTGCGCGCCGGTTCCAGGTTTGCACTTGGGACTGTTTTGTTTTTGGCGGAACTACCGGGCAGGAGGATTGCACAAGTCAGAGGCATTTTGAATCGGGTGTCCAAAAAAAAAAAAAAAAACCAAAAATTCCTTTTTTCTTTCGGACCTTGTCTCGGTCTCCACATTTCATTTTTAAAGAACGTCGCACAGCAGAACTCACGCTCGCACAGCCCCCCCCGCGGTAACTCCGACCCAAACACATCCAGCCCAGCCCTTGGCCGCTGGGGACGCGGCGGCGGCGGCGGCGGCTGGCAGGCGAGGCGGGCCCGCGGGTCACGGGAGCAGGTAAGTCCATGCATTATTGAAGCCCCGGGCTGGGGAATGTGACCCCAACCCCGGGGAAACGGGGCGTGGGCTGCGGCGAGGATGAACTGCTCTGCGGTCCTGAGCCCAGGATCAAAGTCTCGACCGCCTTCCCAAGAATGTGTCTAAGATGTAACCAACTTTTGCGGGCACTTTCCTCGGAACCTGAGTTCAGCTCCCCCAGGCGCGCGAGAGAATGCCAGCAACGAGGAAAGAGGAGGGGTTTCTAGGAATCCGTCTAGTTGCCAATGATCCAAACTCCTCTGAGTGGTTGGGGGCTGCCCTGTGGCTCCCCCCGATCTCCCTCCCGGCCGGGGTGTGAGAGTCGCGCATCTGTGCCTCGCGCAGCGAGGGGCGCTGGGCCAGTGATCTCCAAGGCGGGACGTGGCTTCCCAGGAGGGCCTGTCACACACGCCCCAGCTTCGGAAGGCGGGGCTAGAGGTGTCCGCTAAGAGAGGGTGGGGTCAGGGTGGCCGTGGTCGACGGGCAGGGGAGCAGTTCCCAGCCGTCCTCCTGGCAGGAAACGTGTTCGCTCTCCGGGCCATTGCTGCTCGGGAGGGTGGGGCTCCGGTAGGGGGACGCGGGAGCCGAGTCGGTGCGTGGTCCAGTGCAGCCGCTTCTTCTGGTTTTCCGGACGCTTGGCATCTCTTACTGCAACTGGTAAGGTAATTCATGCCCACCTTTGGCCCCAGGTCCGAGGCTCTGGTCGCCCAAGGCCACTTACAAAAGCAACAAAGCACGAATTTTAGGTTGTGCAACTTTTAGAAGGCACGCTGTTAAGAGAGACGTTCCCCCGAGCTCCGGAAAGGGAGTTGTTCTAGGGAAGGAGAAAACGTGCCCGACCTTTCAGAGCCAGGGGACCTGCAATTTGTTTTACACTGAACTGGAGAACTCTGGGTCTAACCTGGGTCTAACGGCTCCGCTTTCTGGCACGTCCCGGGGTGAGCTTCCTCTTTCCCAGCCTCCAGGTCACCTGGGTCACCAGGGCTTCGCGGGTCAGTTCCCCGTGCCGCGCTTGGGAGAGTCCGTGCACCGGTTGCCGCGACCGGAGCGCACAGAGTTCGCGGGAGCCCGGACTTCCCAGGTCCGGGGAGGAGCTCGCGGACTCTGGGACCTGCGGCAGGAATCGCATCCATTGCTTTGTAACTTACACAGGCCTCAGGAAGCCGGGTTGGCCCCTCCGGGCTGGTTGCTGGTGGGCGTGAGGGACGCAGCCCCGCGGATAGCGCTGCGGGCCGGGCGAGAGCTAGAGGAATGCGTGGCTCCTGGGTGCTTCAGCCTCCAGGGAAACCGGCGGCGAGGGCCGAGGTTTACGCGGAGTCATTCCCGACCCCCTCGACCCGTACTCATGGGACCGATGAGACCGCTCTTTAATTCTCCTTTGGGTATTTACATACAATTTATTGCCCCTGTAAACAGTATTAATCACTGTGGTATTCACCTTCCCTGGGAGCTCGTCAGAGTGAATGGCAGTACTTGGCACTGGGTGTCTTTTACTGTCTTTCAAGCAGAGCGGCAAGCTCTGGCCCCTTTCCTTCCCTTTCCACTACGTATCTCTAGCTAGGTTTTGGTTCCCAGTGTTAAATAGTTTTTGCCCAAGGACCAGCATTGCATTTGCATCATAATTGCATATTGTTGAACATATTTGTATGGCATTGTATAATTCCTATAGTATTTTAAAGGCAAAAACTTGAGCTTTCCTTTTAAGGCCATCCTCTCCCTTCCAACTTGGTTTATTGCCACACACTCATGGCTTCAGGTCCCCATGACAGCCAGAAATGTTCTGAAGAAAATGTTGGTGAACGTAGAGCTGAGTCGAATGTATTGGTTTCAGTGAGAAAGATCTGGCTAAACTTTGGCACAGAACCCTAGAGTAGTGGTAACAGTAAGTTACAATTGTAAAGGGCTTAAAGCTTCGAAAGCAATGTCCCATTCATTTATTCTGTTTCTTACCTCGCTGTGTGTGGAAGATGGCCTTTCCTGCGTTTCATAGATGTAAAAGTGGAGGGACACCCCAGTATATTGTTAGTGACTAAACTTTGATTCTTTCTGCTGACAACCCATTATAAATCACTGCTGCATTTAGCTACTTAGAAGGAGGTATAATATCTTTTTTGTCATATGTTACTCAACCTGGAGTCCCTGGCCATTCATGCAACAAGTGGCAGTCTGTGACTATCACGGTTTAAATGGCCTTCTCCCTCCTTCCCATTCTGTTCTTGTCCTCTGACGTCCCTTTCTGCTGTATCATTGTAGTATAAGGGATTTTGATTATCAAGAAGAGAAAATTTGAGAAGTTATCTTAAGGAGAGGGGCAAAATAAAATATAATGAAGAAATGTTAATGTGCAAAGGTAATAAATTCCTGTGTAAACAGTTTACTATTTTTATGGAGTGGGAAAAGTCTTTGGGAAGATTGAAGTGAAGACCTTTGGCTAAGACCAGTTATGAAGGAGAGCATTAGAAGTAGCTGTCAAAGGGAATAGTTAGTTGTGTGCCAGTAAAGAGAATTTTGTTGGGTAAACCTGATTTTCCATAATAAAATGTTATATGCATTCTTCTGAACAAAGTTGTTTAGTTTTTGATTATAATAAAATACAATTAAGAATTCAGTAAATCTTTTACAAGTATGTACCCCAAAAAGGGAACTTAATCACATAATAATCCCTAAAGTCTTAACAGTAATAGAACAATATAAAACATGGAAAAGCTTTTTATAGTCATAAAATTTGGCAGACAGATAATCTAATCCATATATTCCTCCCTACTGGAGAGGAAATTATTCCTGCAGTTCTAGAAATCTGACACAGTTTTCATCTGCCTCAAACTCTTTAACACTTAAAATCTTTTTCTAAGGTAATTTTGACCTTTTTTTATTAGAACACACCCTTTTTCTGACTGATCAGGAAAATAATATAATGATAATTATGTATTACGTATTTTTGTAAAATAACATATGGTGTTTCCTTGAATATTATATATCAGAAAACATAAAATACTGAATATTACATAAATATACAAAATGAAATATAAAATAATACCATATGGTGTGTCCTTAAATTAAAGAACTGACTTGTCTAATTCTACTTAGCAATAAACTCTGGTTCTGATACATGTTGTAATATGTGAATTAATGTCCATTATTCCCAGATTAATATTTGGCTGTGTTGGCTGTTATATTCCCAATTAAGCAATTAATTTATGTATTTAATTGGCATTTGCGGTCCGCCGAAGGGGCACTTAGGATAGAGCCAAGTCCCTGAACTTAAAATTGAATTCTGATTCTGTCTGGGTTTTTGGGGCAGTGTGTTTCAGAAAGTATTCAGGCAATGCAGTGCTCTGACATTGTTAAAGAAAAGGTAGTAAGTATTGCAGGATAGAATTCTCAATTCTTTAATTCTAAAGATGCTCTGACTAATTAACTACCAAAGATTAAAATTATTTTATTGAGTTATATCTATACCCAGCAGAATTCATGTGATGATGTACCTTCTAGAATAAAATGTGTCAATGGTATAACATATAACTACCCAGATTTATAACTAATCTAGACCATTCCTGAGATCAGACTTGTATATCCATCTGCCTTTCTGTTATTTCCATTTACATATTTCAGAAGCACCTCAAACTCAGCAAATCCAGACTAGGTTCATTATTTCTTCCTCTGGTGGCTTATCCTTCATTACTCCCCAGCTCAGTGAATGACTCACCGTCTACTCAATTGCCTAAATTGGGCAGTCATTTTGTACCTTAGTATCCTGAACCTCTCATATCCAACCAGTTCCCAAATCCTATTGACCTTCTTTATTTAATATTGAAATATCCCACATATCCACCCATTTCTTTCCATCTACCGTTGTTTAGGCCACAATCATTTCCTGCCTGTAATATTACACTAGGAAGAATAGAAGACTAAACATCCATATGCTCTTTAACTACATTCCCCACTTAGCATTTTCCAAAGTTCTTGCTCTCTGTCTCTTTCTGTCTCTTTCTCTGAATATCTGTATACATAAGTACAGAAACACATATAGCTAGGCAGATAGACATGCATAAATAGATATATTCTGTCCTGCTTGAACTTAAGTTGAAGATATTATCACAATTCATTGCTAAATATTTCATCATGTGTCTCCTACCATCAGACATTTCCTTGCATAATGACAAAACCATTAACCAATATTAAAGAAGTTTAATACTGATGGAATAATAGTGTCTAATACACAGCCCAAATTCAGATTTTTCAAATTATCCCAAAATGTCTATTTTTAAAAATTCTGCATTCAATCAAGGATTACCTAAATTCTGAATTCTCATCCTTGAAGGCTTGATTCAAATGTCATTTCTTCAAGAAAAGCCTTCTTTAATTGCCCAGAGCAGGTCAGATTCCTTTACTATATGGTGATATTACCCTATGCTTCTCCTTTGTATGTTTGTAGCATATCAGAAATAATTTATTGTATACTTAACTGCTTTGTGTCTATAAAGTTCATAATGGCACAGGGGCAGTGATCTTTTTTTGATAGTCTTATCCCCGTTGCTCCGATCAGTGCCTTATAGATGGTAGGCACTGAATAAATATTTGTTGAATGAATGGTTATTATATGTAAGTAACTATATATGACTATATTAAATAATATATGTATATGTGTGTGTGTGTGTGTGTGTAGATATATATATATTTTTTCAAGTCAATACTTTCTCTTTTTTCTTTAGCTATTGATGTCAAACTGGAGCATTATAGAAAACTGACAGTCTTAAAAAAGAGGATTTAGTAGTCTTTGGATATATCGAAACCCAGCAAAGATGGCCAAGTACGCAGAGCACGAAGCCAGGCCTGATGATGGGCAGAACGAGTTCAGTGACATCATTAAGTCCAGATCTGGTAGGTAATGGCAGCTTAAGAAAATGGCAGATTTTTATGCGTAAACTACTTAGAAGACATAGGTGTGTTTTTTTTTTTGTTTGTTTGTTTGGCTTGTTTTATACCGTTCTTGTGAGAAACTTCTTTTGAGAAACCTAATTCTGACAAATGAGCATCATATTGTAAAAGGAAATATAATGTCTCTGAGTATCCCTCTTAATTTCTCCACCCCATGTCCTCTTATCACGTGTTGATTGGGATCGCCTGGTGATGGTGAGACTGTTACTTGTAGTTGGATGCTGTTCGTTTGTAACACGACCCCCTTTCAACACAAAAATACAGCTGGGCATTTTTTTCCCCCTTTTCAGCCTATTTTATGAAGTTGAAGCGATTATATGCTTAAAATAGGAAATACCATGGTTTCCGGCTGGCTGGATCTTCCTGAGTTTTGCTTCATGACCACCTGTCCTCACCCCCATCCCTTTTGGTGGCCAGGGCTAGGCCAACAGGTGTCCCAACTTTGCTTCCATTTTTGAAACTTCTTGTGAACCTCTCAAGGCACAGTTTTCACCCAGGTATTCTAATAAATTAGACTAGGACAAATTAATGATTTTTGTATGAACATTTAAATTGGGGACCTAAGGATACCACTCCCCCCTCCCCAGTCTTTTTTATATAACTGAGTGCTTTTCTATTCTGACTGTTCAAATAAATCAACTGGGGAGCTTCTTAAAAAAATGCAGATGCACTGGCTCTTCTCCAGACACATTGAATAAAAATTTGTGTGTTTTTGAAAAGCTTCAAATATGATTCTGAGACAGGCTCTGAGGGGAGATATTTTTGAGCAGGCAGAGCCTTTCTGAGCTTTGAAAATTACACAGAACTCCACCCTGGGTGTGAACACTATACTTAAGTAACTTTGAGAGTTGCTTTGAGATATGAAATTACAACCAGGGCCACTTTTAAAAACAAGGAAAAGAACCTACAGTTTGTTTTGCTCTGTGCCATCTTTATATTATGTCAGGAGCTTATTTTTTATTATTTGTAACTGCAGAAATATGCACTAAAAATAAGTGCTAAATTAATAGAAATACACATTTAAGGCACGCATTTCTCTCCATGATACTGGTATTAGTTGATTGGTAATGATTTTGGTTATTACAGTCTTGGCTCTAAATATGTAGCTACTATTGTGTAGCTTGAAGGATCTTTTGGGGTTATAGCTTACTATCCTGCTTTAAAGATTGCTCTGAGGATGTTTTATTCCACTAAAATTCTTTTTGTTTTACATGCTTTAGTAATATAAAGTACTATGTAGATATAAGGGATTATTAATATCTTCTTAAGAGTATTGAATGTATATCCAGAACTACGTAACTGTAACAAAGAGGAAAATGAAAGCAAGACAATTCAACATATCCATGCTTGTCATGTTCTATAAACTGTGAGGAGGTCTATTCGTAAATGGTTTTCTGAATCAACCTCCATTAGAGTATGGCCTTTGATATTTATAACTATGCACTTTATGTCATTAAAAAAGTAATTATATAAGTTTAAAAATTCTGGGTATGTATGATGCGTGCTCATATCTTCCAAACTGTTCCTTAAATTATCATTTAAAAAGAATGACAGTTCTCCTACCATCATATACTATTGGGCAGAAATTATCACGTTTTTAACGTAGGTATACCAATTGGCCCAATAACTCTCTTTTTAGAGTTTTTCCCTAGGGAACTCGCAGAAATGTATAAGCAAAAAGTTGATCACAGCATTTTCATAATGGAAAAAAATTGGAATCACCATAAAAATCCAATGTGGATGATTAGTTAAGTCCTAATTTCCCACAGTATTTTGAAAAGAACACAAGTTCTAATGTGTAATTAAAAAAGAATGGCATGGATAAATAACTTTTTGAAATAGTGGTTAACCTACTCTTTTCCTTTAGTGTAGGGCATCTAAAGAGATCATATAGAATATCAGTGGAGCTAATGGAATTAGGTTATATCCATAAGGTAGAAGATTATAATTCATAAAAATGTTATTGATGTGTATGTAGAAGCATAGAAGTATTGATATTGTTAAGTAAATATGTGCAATATGAAGTCATTTATGTGAAAATCAGTTTTTCAAAACAATTTAGCAGGGCGTACACTCAAATGTTACAAGTGGTCACCTTGGCATTTTGGGATTATTATTTTCTTCTCTTTGCTCATATGTATTTTCTAAAGTTCTTCAATGAGCCTGTATTACTTAGTTCTTATATTTCTAAAGATTCTCAAATTACTTAGAGTGTTTTAATGGCAAAGCTATGACTGTTCCTTTTTTTTTTTTTTTTTTTTTTTGGTGGCACTTACTTCAAAACACATTGAAAAGTTAGCTGTTGCATAGCTGAGATATGAATCACATTCTTTTGGCTGGATTATGTTGCAAAAGCCAGTAGATAAATTTGGATTTGAATGGGCCTATTAGTCCCAATCTTGGCTTTCTGGAAGACACAGTTTTGATTCTTTTAAGGTAAATATTAGTACACAGTGGTAACGTTTCATGGTATGCCAAAATGTGCATATTGAAAAGGGATTTTTAGTTCAGATTACATCACAGGAATTATCTACATATAATGCATATTTTCAAAGATCCTCTGCGGACATATTTTATGCTGAAGTTGTTGCTTTGTCATTGTTTTAAAGAATGTTTCCTATGGGAGAACTTTGATTCTAATCTGCTCTTCTAGGTTTCTGCCTTTTGGGTATTGGATATGGGGGAGGGAGCAAAGATTAGGGTGGGAAAAAACTGATGTTGAGAGTATATTGATAAGTTTAATTTCTTGGTTTATGAAGGTTCTTCTCTTCTCCTCCCTCCTTGAGTTTGGACAGGTGAAAAGCCTGGCATAATAAAAGTATTTGTGCATTTTACGTTACGTTTTTGGGACTGTTCATATTGCCCTCATTCAATATCAACTTGCTTTATGACGTGAGGTTTAGAAAAATTTTAAATGTCATTTCCACCATCTAAATAGAAATGAAATTTTCAAGGGTAGGTGATAAAATAGTTTCATGAATATATAAAGCCATACATTTCTTTATGGTTTTAGTATATTTGCCTTGGACTTGAGTGAATTTTAGAAAAGACCTTGAAAGAATATGACCTTTAATGACTAAGAGCTTGGGGTGGGGTAAAAGAGACCTTCCTTTCCCTCACTCAAAGACACCTATGTCAACTTTGTCATCAATGGCTACGTCTTTGACAGTCCGAATTAGTGGGCTTCAGAAAGCTCAACAAGTTAGTAAATATTTTGAGAGAGTACTGGTAGGCCAAGAAATAGATTTTTTTTTTGAAGTGAATAATATTGCCAGTGGAATCTATGATGTATAAATTTGTTCTTGGAACATTTTAAACATGACATGATAAAATAGTTTGCGGTGCATATCAAGTCAAAGAATATGCACATTGTTACTTTATTCTGTCAATAGCTAACACATGGTTGCAGCTAGCATAGAACAAGTCATCCTTTTCTGTTCTTCTCAGTGCTGTTGTGGTAGGTTTTAAGCCAGACCCCCCTTCCCCCCCTCCCCCCCAACGAGAGCTCAAGGCTAAAGACAGTGTACCAACTGGCTACAGGTGGGGAATTTGATACTTTGGGGATTCGAATCATAGACTCCCAGATGGGAAAGGGCCATTCATTGAACGAATTAGTCGTGTAAGCTCCACATTGTTGCATGATTCAATATGTTCTTAAAAGACCGTGGGCGGGAAGCCTGCGTGTGATAGTTGTATCATTTTTTTCTCTTCATTTTGTCCAATCCTGGGGTCTAATTGCTGAGGGAACCTTAGAGGCCATATAACTTGGTCACACCTGTGAGGTGGTTACCCAGGCTCTGCTTGAACTTCCCCAGTGATGGGATCCCACTGGTGATGATGGTGGTGCTGATTCTAGCTGCTTCCCTTTACTGAACATAGACTGTGTACAGATATGATGCCTCAGAGTTTCATCCTTGCAGCCACTCTTTCACAGGTCACAAACGTGAGCCACACAGAAGTAATTTGCCACACTGGCCTTCCTTCTCTGTCTTCAAAGGCCCAGTGGTACCTGCCTCAGGGCCTTTGTACATGCCTCTTACCTCTGTCTTTGTGTGATGAGCTCCTTCTTGTCATTGAGATCTAGGCTTACATGACATCTCTGAGAGAGCCTCCCAGAAAGCTCTTTGGAAAGTAAATCTCCCAATACAGTAGCTGCATCACTGTATTTAAGTTCCGTCTGTGTTCTTGTTGCTATCTAGCATTTGTCTTGTTTTGTGTGTTTGTTAATGGCCTTCCCACTAGAAGTTAATTCTACAGGAGCAGGGACCAATATGTCTCTGGCAACAAACCCAGTGCCTAGCTCCTAGTAGGTGAGAATGAATATTTATTCAATGAAAAAGGCTACAGAGCTAGAAAGTGCCAGACTTGGGATTAGAACTCAGGTGATCTGACTCCAGAAACTGCATTCGACCTCTACATAGTGTGGGGGCCTTCTTATTTACAAGGTAGATTATTCCGTTGCTGTTGGAGGATTCTTCTTCGTGTTATGCCTAAAATCCATTGCTATTTGATGATTCTTCTTCATTCTATGCCTAAATCTATTGCTTACAAATTTTTCACAGTATTAATTGGATTTACACATCCCTCTGCCTTTTCCTTTATGATTACCAAGGTTGGGACCCTGGGCTGTGAGGTCGAGCTTGTCTAGACCCCCCCCATTGGCATCTTAGCCCCTTCCTAGGGAAGACTGATTGGAGGAGACACGGCCTGCTGCTCCCAGACTGTCCTGCTTCCCTGGCCTCTGTCAAGAGGTAGCAAAGGGGAAAATACCAGAGGACAAGCAATCCTTTGGGTCTAAGGTAGAGAAATTGATAATCTGTTTCTGACGTGAATTCCCTTTTCTCTTTTTCTCCAACTGCTGCTCAAGGGTTTTCACTGGCTGATGAAAAAAGGTAGTGGATTTCAGATGCACTGCGATTTGGCAAAGTTTCAGTCCTGGTCTGATGCCCAGATGGGTATCTGTGGGATTGAAAGAGTTGGTAAGAGGACGGGGGAAGGGGGAAGGAAGAAAAGAGAGGCCAGTGAAATAAAAATAAATTGAATTATTTAAGATGGAATATTATACTTGGTTACATTTAAAGCAAGCCTCCTAAAAAAGATGCTATATTTGCAACAAAGTAAACTTTCTTAGCAAGCTTCAGTTTTATGAAAGTTATGAGGACGATTACCTTATTTGTTTATCTTTCAGAGGCCTTTCTTTCCTAAGGACAGTAGTTAAGTTGTATTTTAGAGAACCATTGATCTGCTTCTTTCTCTTTCATTTAAAGAATTATCTGTGAGAGGATTTTTCTAAGGAGCATTAGAGACTGACAGATATTTCTTATTTTTCTTGTTCTCCATCTTCTTCTTTTTTTTTTTTTATTTCCTGAAGCTTACTTGGCTGGAATATCCGTGCTTTGAAGGACGGTCTTTGAGCAGGTTTGGTTTTTTTCCATGAGCCCTGGGGATTTGTGGTGAGGGACAAGTAACCCTGATGGAAATTCAACTCGGACAGAGTTGAGCAGCTATTCTTGTAATGCGTGTAAAAATCTTCTCCGTGTCGTTAGCCTCATTATGCTGTAATAGTGTAGTCATAGCAAAGTTTGCTATGCTAATGCGATTCTCATGACTTGTTACTGTGGTTGTGAAAGCGTGGTAGGTGATCCATCCACGATTGGAAAACGTGCATTGCTGAGAATGTTCTAAGCGTTGGAAGTACATTAATTATATAGACAGAACGGAAAACTCAATTTTATTGAACCTTATTTGAGGCCAGAAGTTGAACTAGATGTTGATATGATGATTTGCTGGGAACAAGGGAACATGTAAGGTCATTGAAGCAGTTGTAAATATTAGTTAAAATTTAATTGTGAAAGGGTACTCAGGTGGTTTCAGATGCATTGGCTAGATTTTTTTTTTTTTGGTCTCTCCTTAAGTTGTGTGCGGAGGCAGAGATATTTTCTAGATTATTATTATTTTTTTGCCATAACTGTATCATAATAAATACACTCAATTTAGTATTTGAAATGTGAGTCAGTGAGAGTTTTTCAATACATATCTATTTTCTAGAGTCGATGGCTTGTGAACTGAGAAATCTAAGCCAGATTCAGCTCTTTCACTTTTGCTTCATCTGCCCCTGAATTTGCATGTCAACTGCAGGCTCCCATGTAGCCTTTGAACTAGCAAATACCTGAAGTTTATTAACACCCTGTGGGGCTTCTCTATCAGAAGCTTGTACTCCTGGACTAGTTAATAAGGGGAATACTTTGTGCATGCTCATTTGGCAGCGAAGGTTAAAGTTTGGGGAGTAAAACCTCACATCGGTTTTGAGAACTTAGTGTCTTTATAAAAAAAAAAAAAAAATCCTGCCTGTCACAGTTGTTGAGCCCAAAGTGTAAAGTATGAGAATAACATTTCATAGGTGAATACTTTCGAATGAACTTTTGTTTTGGTGGATGGGCGCTGGCTAGTTATTATGATTTCTATCAAGTTCAATAATTTTAGCATTTACTTATGTAACCAAATTTTTTTCTAAGAGCAGAAAAAAACATAATGACATTTCTGATGTAGCAGGGGAATCCAATAAAAAATATCACTTTGTATCTCTAAAGTGACACAATTCTGCAACAAATACAGCTACTGTAGCTGCAAAAGTATCATGTTTAGATGGTCTCTAATTCCATAGTTTTAATACTTGAAAATTCCTTCTGTTCCATTTTCTAGTTAAGATTTTGGTGTGATCTTTATGTGACGAAGACTGGGGTGGGAGGTGTGTAGTATGTTGAGGTTGATACTAATTGATTGGTTCTCTGGCTCCTCATAGGCCTGTGTGAATCATGTCAACATTAATTAATTACATAGATGTATGCATATGCTTTTATTCTGAAAGTCGGGTTTTGGGCTCATCCTATATGGAGTTCCTAACTCAGGCTGCATGTCAGAACCACCCTTTGGGATTCTGATTCAGTCATGTGGGTAGGGTACCAGCATCTGGAGTTTTCACAAGCTCCATGGGTTATTCTGTGTAAGGCCATTGATTTAGGGACAAAACAGGAAGGCTTAAGACTCCTGGAAAGAAAGAGAAAGTGGTCTGCACATTTCAGAGGAAAAGGAGAGCTCTAGTCAAATGTTGAAGATTATTTCCACTTGTAAACATTTCCCTTTAAACAATTTAAAAAGGTAAAAGCTATCTTGGTATTGGACATTTTTTTGTTTTTGGTTTGTCTTGTATTTTGAACATTTGGGTTGTGCTGAGCAAAGGTAAAACCGTGGAAAGTGGATTAGAGAGGGATGAAACTTGTTGGTGCGTTTCTTATGGCCCATTGAGTCGGATCATACCAAAATATTCAGCACCGAAATATTTCTTCATTGAGCTCCTTCGTCTTCCCCTCATTATGTTTAACTTCTTCCTGCTGTGAGACTAAAGTCATGTGCTGAATTCTTTCATGGAATACTTGGAACAATTCATCACAAAAACTTGCCCATGTATATTTTCTAACAAATTATTTCCAAGATAGATGTGTCTTTGACTCACGGTGTGGAAAAAACCCTCACATCCATCCTTTATGCTAGTTTTCATTTTTTTTCTTCTTTTTAGTTGTTATAATTTATTCATACAATGGAATACTTTGTAATTAAACAACACTGATTCTTTTTGTATTGATAAGGGATGATTTGTAAGATATGCTATAAAGTATATAAAACACAACATTATGCGGGGTTTCTTCTTGAAGATTACAGAAAAGCATTACATATTTATTTGCCTCCCTGTTTTTGTAATTTTTAAATAGGTGATACCTAGTACTTGTATTTTCTGTAATTACATTTTCTTTTGATGTAAAATCATTTGCTTACCATTCTTTTAAAATCAGTGAATTTTAAAAGATGAATAATGATTTTTATGTCAGTGATAAACCAGGATTTAAGTGACTTATGGATCACCATAGCAAGTTCCCCAAAGGTCTATAAATCTTGCGATGTCCTTATATTTTTTTCAGCAAACTAAACCAAACACCAAACTCCCTATCTCTTATAGTCCTTGACTTATTTGCAGTGATGTCTTTGAACACCAATCTTCAGCCTCTTTTGAAGACATAGGAAATGATCTTCATTTTTTCATTGATTAAACAAGCTTCATGGTGATTTAAGATACGTAATTGCTTCCCCTATGTCATTGTGTAGAATTTGAGATCACGTCTCAGAATTTAATGGGACCTGTTCCTGAGGCAGTTTAAAGATTGAGGCTTAAAAAGGGACAGCCTGGTAAGGCCTGAGTGGGATGATAATTTCTACTTGCACACAGATTTTTGTGCAGAGATTGGCCATGTGGAAATGTGGGTGAGTTTTAATGAAATACTTAGGAGGAAGCCTTTTTATATTTATGTGCAACTACCAGACCACAAAATAAAACCAGTAAAATTTACCCCAAAACAAATAGACTTAAAAACAAAATTTGGTTCTAAGTTATAAACGTTCCATTTTTCAAAGTGAATTGTTACATTATCAGTTTTAAAATTATATTGTCGTTTCAAAAATTGAGCTGTAATTGACATATAACATTATATTAGTTACAGGTATATAACATAATGATTCGATATTTGTATATGGTGTGAATGATCACCACAGTAAGTCTAGTGGACATCTGTCACCGAAGTTACTAAAATCCATTCTTCTTGTGATGAGAACTTTTAAGATCTATTCTTTTAGCAACTTCAAATATGAAAGCCAGTATTATTAACTTTAATTACCATGATATACATTACATCACATAACCAATTTGTTTTATAATGGAAAAGTTTGTAACCTTTTGACCCTCTTCACCCATTTTGCTGACCCCTCACCCGTGACCTCTGACAACTAACAGTCTATTTTCTGTGTCTATGAGTTCAGTTTTTTCAGATTCCACATATAGGTGAGATCATATGGTATTTCTCTTTCTCTGTCTGATTTATTTCACTTGGCATAATGCCCCCAAGGTCCATGCATGTTATTGCAAACGGCAAGATTTCCTCCTTTTTATGGCTGGATAATATTCCATTGTGTGTGTGTGTGTGTGTGTGTGTGCATTTTCATTATCCATTTATTCATTGACGGACACTTAGGTTACTTCTCATGTGTTGGCTATTGTAAAGAGCATTGCAATGAACATGAGGGTGCATGTACCTTTTTGAGTTAAGTGTTTTCGTTTTCTTCGGATAAATGTCCAGAAGTGGAATTGCTGGGTCATATAGTAGTTCTGCTTTTAAGTATTTGAAGATCCTTCATGTGTTTTCCATAGTGACTGCACCAATTTACATTCCCACCGACAGTGCACAAGGGTTCCCTTTTCTCCACATTCTCACCCACGCTTATTATTTCGTATAATAGCTATTCTACAGGTGTGAGGTGTTATCAGATTGTGGTTTTGATTTGCATTTTCTTCTCTGGCGATTAGCAATGCACCTTTTCATGTACCTGTTCACCATATTTATGTCTTCTTTGGATAAATACCTATTCAGAGCCTCTGCCCATTTTTAAATCAGATTGTTTGGTTTTTTTGCTGTTGAGTTGTATTTATTCTTTATGCATGTTGGATGACCTGTTGGAGGAGGTCATTGACAGGATATGACTTCCAGGTGACCCTCAAGCTGGACCCAGGCGCTCACAGGCTCCTTTCCCCTGTCCCCTGTTTTTGGAATGTATGGTGCACCCACTGTTCCCGCACTGGGAGCCACTTCAAGGATGCAGCCTTCAGAGAGTGACGTGTCATTGAAACCATCTAGACTGTACTTGTGTATGTGGGTGAACCCCACTAAGGCCTCTGTTTAAATTCTGGAAGGTTCTTGTGGACGGGTGCTGAGAGCTACTCGTCCTGCAGCCGCCCAGGTGAGCCTCTTATGCGCGTTCCCTTGCTTATGATACCTTCCACCTACCAGTCTGCGGTGGGCTGCCTCTTTCTTGGTCTTTCCCTGCCCTCCGTGTACCAGGGCCAGTGTCAAATTTCACCCAGGCAACTCCCACGGTTGTGAACCAACATAACCCCTTATCAGATTTATGATTTACAACATATTATCTTTTAAAATTTAAAATGCAAGTATTGACTCAGAGCTGGGAGAATGAATCTGAGTCTTACTCGGTGTTGAAAGCTCATGGCCTTACCCAACAGCCACACACAAGAAAAACTCCATGGGTTTTCTAGTTTACTCTGTGACCCTATGTCGTTCCTTCAGAGGTGTTAAGAAAGTGTTGTACGGCAGCATATGAACATGTTTACTTACTTTTGTGTTTTTACATGTAGTATCAGTGGGCCAGTTCTATAACATGTAACATATCGGACCCTTAATCATATATTAAATTCCATGTTAATATTGTGCATATACAAAAAATGAGAGAGACTTGTATTATTTTAACTTACATGTGCTTTTTCAAGAGATGTAACCTGTTATCAGTTAGAAGTGTGTCGGTATTTGGAGGCCACTGGAGCACTTCCTTGCCCTTTCTCAGGCCGGCCTTATTGAGCATTCAGTGTAGGACAGATGTTATTCTGGGGACCTTCCATCAAGGCCTGTTGCTCAGAGAAGGGAACCCACTTGCATGCACGCTGAAATGAACAACGAGGGAAGTCCCATGCCATCCTGTCCTGAGCCCCTCTCCCTTCCCCCGTGAAGGAGGCAAAAGGAGCCATGTGAGGACCTGCCCATGGTCCTTTTCTTGCCTTTGGGAAGATGGCTTACTTTGGTTTCTGTGCTTGACTGTTCTTCTCCCCTCCCCACCCCTTTCCCCAGTTTTGAAACCTCCATCCTTCAAACTTCAGCATAAATGCCACAAGGCATTCTACTCTCCGATCACCAAACCAGCATCCATTTTTCCCTCTCGTTCACTCTTTATTTTCTATTTTGGACTCTTCTTGCTTGTGTATACGCACATGCTTTCCTAATTTGACTTTCTGATGCCAGCCTGTAGCTTAGTTTCCACAAATACGAAGTGCTCTGTAGAGGCTTACTGTGCACTTTCATGTTAAGAAATCAGACCTGCGTCTATGCATACCTTATTCCCTCAGCAAATGGTTGCTGTTCAGTCCTTGTGCTAGATGATGGGCTCAGAGGTAAGGCATGCCTCTGTTCTTAAGGTGCTCTCAGGCTACGTGGGAAGAGAGGCATAAATAGGCATCCCTGCACAAAAAAACAACAGTGCAGTGTACACAAGGCTGTGGGAACATGGAAGGAGGAAGGACAAGCTCTTGTCTTGGCGGGAATGAGGGGGCTGAGAAGAGAGAGCCCAAAGAGGGGGGAAATGGAGGTGTGTGCTTTGAAAGATGCATTGGAGGCAGCCATGTGCATAGTGAGGGAAGGGCATTCTGGGTTGGTGGAAAAGAACAATGCATTTCAAGTCTGTAGCATGTAGGTGAGTGTGGTGGGGGTGTTTTGGATGATGGGAGAGGGAGGGGCCAGGTTTTGAAAGCTCTTTTGGAACAGGAGATGTGATCTTTTCTCTGTAGGGAGTCACTTTGGGATGTTGAGTGGTTAATGACTGATTCAGTACTGTTTTTTCAGAAAGAGAATTTGGATGACCATATGAAAGGTAAATGGAGAAGGGAGTAGAATGGAGGGAGCAAATCAGAACTGAGAAAATATAACAGAGGTTAGAGATTATGACGACTTGGATCAGTGTGTGGTTCAGGTGAAATGGACTAGGGGAAAGGATTTGAAAGATGGTTAGCAGTTAGTCACAACGTATATAAAGCTACAATGTAAATTTACCTTCATGGAATTTGTTTTATATTTTTAGATCAGGCGTACAATTTTTCAAATCATGTTATAATTCGTGTTCTCAACAATTTCAGTTATAAGCTCTTCTTCCAGAATTAATTTTCTTAACTTGATTTAATTTCTTAATATTTTAAAGGTAGTTTTATACCTTAGTTAAGTTCACTACTGCTGTTTTTCTTCCATTGCCTCTTGGTTAGTTTATTTAGGAAAATTTAAATTGAATTAAGTTTCAATAGCATTGATATTTTCTCTCTGTATATGTGTTCTGAAAGACAGCTCACGCTTCAGATCAAAGTAGATTAATTAAAATGAGAGAAAAGAGAAAGTTTAGTTGTGTTTATTCACTATAATATGAAAGTTCTTTGAAAAGGTGGCAAAGAAAGGTAATATTAATCTCATCTTAGGTGAAGATAATAGCCTTGGGCAGCTAAAAGACAATTTATATGCAAAAAGAGCCAGGAAAACTATTTCAGAGGGACTTTAATTGACTGAAACGTTTCATGTGATGCTGTGAACATAATTTATCCTCTATTACTAATTTCAGCTTCAGATAGGATAGAGATAGTACAGATTAAAAATAAATTAAGAGCAGATGTTGAGAAATACCTTTCATTTTGGGAATCAGTAAGTGGTGGAAAGGTCATTGGAGTTTAGTCAGTAAAGTTGGGATGTTTAGAAATTATAATTATTCAGGTAAAAATGCTTTTCTTAATGTAAGGCTCTGCTTTGGAGGTCTGGGAATAGGAGAAAGGAGAGGCTGTTCTTGTCATATTGTTTTTAAGTTCCATCTTTCAAATCCTTATATTCTGCAGGCTAATGTATAAATTCTGGTACGTAAGCCAGTACTTCAGAATTGTGGTTTCCTTGACCATTAAGAAAAAAAAAATCTTATTTGAAAACTTTGCATTGTTGGGATGTGCATTGGCGATGCCTACATTTTTGATTTGGCTAGTTTAGTTGGCTGTCATGGCTGTGAATCTAGTTTTCTTTAAGATTCAGCTCTATCTTAAGTAGTGGAGATAATTAGAGAAGGACTTACTTGTCTGTCTCTGTTTATCTATCTATCTATCTATCTATCTATCTATCTATCTATCTATCGAAGATATTTTTAATAGCATTTTGTTACCTTGCTTCTGCTATGTGTCAGGCACTAGGATTGGCCCAGGGGGAATCAGACACTGTTCCAGTTGTCAACTGTCTCACCTACAGAAGCAGTTGCACAAGTTTTGAAGTAAATGGATTAAACAGGCAGTTTATCCAGTTTTAAAAAGTAAAACAGCGCAGGATGTTGTGTGAGTTCATGGGAGGGGTAGCTAGCTGATGTTTAGGGGTCTCAGGAAAGCATCTTAGAAGAATGGATGTCTACCTTAGGATCTGAAGAATGAATACAAGTTAGAGAAAGGGTGGGGAGATGGAGGGAGGAGGATTGTTAAGATTGAGCGACTCCTTGGCATATCAGATGTTTGGAAGTGAGAACTGTGACTTATTCAATGTGGTTCAAGAGAGATGTGAGCAGTAATATACAGGCTGGAAAGTTAATTTGAAACCAGTTGAGGAAGGTGGTTGTAAGCTGCCATGAGGAATTTGGATTGTATCCGAAGGGTACCTCTGAAGGATGTTTTATTTTTTAATTTAAAATGTTAAATTTAATGTCATTAAAAAAGTAATGAAGTAGTCAATATAAATAAATGTACAGGAAGTGATATACCAAATATGTGTGCACCCTCCTGTGAAATTTATCAGCGAACAAAATTTTGACACAGTTGTTTTAGACCATATTTTAAAGAGCTAATTATGTCAGCATAGGTAAATCTTGAAAACAGGTTTGAGTATAAATGAAAATCAAGGTGTAGAACATACTGAATGGTACCATATATCAAGTCCAAATACCTACAAAAATTATTAGGTCATGTTTATGTATTCATAAAGACATACGAAAATGCAAAAGCTCAGCTGCCAGCACTTTGAGCTGCTGGGGAATGAGTGTGCGTGTTGCCTCTGTCTGGAAGGCCAGTGTACCACGGCGCCACCCACCATGCTGTGTCCTGTGTCATTTTACTGTTGTCTACAAGTATTTGCATGCTTCAAACACTTCATAGTTTTTCAAACCTCAGCATAAAACAAAAAACCTTCCAATTTCTAGGTGCTTCCCACATTACTTCTCCAACTCTCTCACTCTCTCCCTCTCACCATCAAGCCCAATTCTAATATCAGGTCACATACTGTTTGTTTTTCTCTGGCAACAGGAGAGATGCCCACCTCTTCCTCATCTGGTCGGGGAGCCCTCTCTGCCTCCCAGAGGCCTTAAGCAGAGGGCTGATCTGATTGGATTTGTTCTTCAGGAAAAGAGATGACTTGGGTTGGGGCGGTGGATGGGGTGCTGCTGGAGGCCTCGAGAGCTGCTGTGTGACTGTCACAGTCGAAGGGTAAAAGATATTGTTGGCTTGAAGTAGGGCGTGGTGGTTGGAATGGAGAAAAGGGGAGAGCTGGAAAGCTTTCAGTAGGAGACAGATGTGATGGGACATCGTGGCAGGGGAGGAAGTCTGCTTTCTGACTTCTACCTCTGGCAGGGGCGGTAGGACATGCGTCCCAGGACAGTGGGTGGCCTGCTCTGGGATCACATCTTTGAACATTGGCAGCTGAAGTCTTGACTATTTTCCTCAGTAATCCATGGAGCTCTTTGAAACATATTCTTAAAATTCCTCAACATTTCATCAAGAGCTGTTTAATTTCTCTCTGTATTTTCTGAGATTTTTGACCAACCCTGTAATGAGCCTCTGGAGACAGGGGAATTTAAAATGGTAGATTTTTGACCGACCCTGGAAGATGAGGAATTAAGAAGTGGTTTTTGATTTTTCATACTTTTATGTCCAAGAGTCCTACGTAGGAGGCTGACATGCAGATGTCATTCTAGCACACCTGGTTGGCTTGGGGAGGTAGGGAGTGGGTTTATTGAGAAATGCTTGCAATGTGTACAGATTTTTTATCTACTGGTATGTACCTCTGTACATTTTCTGGGAAAAGTCTTTACAGTTTTCTTTATATTCTCAAAGGAGGTCTATGATCCACCCAGAAGTTGAATTGTATTAGGGTTGTGTCTTCTGGTGTTTCAGTCTTTTCTGATGGAAATTAAATTGCCATTCTGATATACTCTGACACTCTGCATTTAGGGTCCCACAGTCCTGCCACTACTCAAATTCTGGGCCTCATGTTGCCTCGTTGTCTCACAGCTATTTGAACAAAGCACCTGATTGCTAGAATTGGGGTGAGTTGACACAAAGTTTGAAGGGCAAACTTTCTGATAATGTTTGACCCAGTTTTGCATATAATGAATTTTTATTTGTTGATGAATCTCTTCCTTTTGTTGCTAAAAGTGGCAAATAATCAGACATAAATTACTAATTAACAGTCTGGTTCAATTTTTTTTTTTTTTAAATTAGTGGAACTTGTGCTTCATCAGGCTCAGGTGGAGTGGGTATTACATGCTTTATTTTTTCTAACATCAAAGGTAATTTCTTTTTTATAAAAATGTTGATATGTCTGTCACTTGAAAATAGGCCAGTCAGTCTCTCCCATAGTCACGGAGGAAGAGTAGTGGTTCTCACCTGAGGACCCTGCTCCCCAGGGCCTTTCAGGTACTTCTTTTGTCCCACCTGCCTCTTACTTCCAGAGACCAGTCGTGCTTTTTCCCTTTGCTCCTCATTTCACATCCAGACCAGAACCAGCCCCCACCACATCCCCCACCCCCCACCCAGCTTCTCTCATGTCATCTAATTGTATCATCAGCTCAACCTTATTGTCGAAATGCCACTCTGTCTTACCATTACTCTGCTTTCTCTGTGATTTTAGTTCCTGGTTCACTGCCACTCTCTCTAAAAGTTATTCCTGTTTTAGTGATTTCACTGCAAACAGAGATGGTCCTTCTAACTCTACTCTCTCAGTTTTCGAACTTCTCTTGGCCAACCATGCCATCATTTATGACTGCAGCCCCTCCATAATCTAGTAGGTTGGTGCAAAAGTAATTGCAGTTTAAAAGGTTAAAAACAATTGCAAAAAACCATAATTACTTTTGCACCAACCTAATACATGTTAAGTGTTGTGCTTTCTACTTCCAGTTCACACCCTCCTGTGTCATAACTCTAGCAATCTCTGTCTTCAGTGGGGTCCATCGTCTGTTGGTCTTATGACCATTATGCCATCCCCATCCCCCCATGTCCTGTCTTTGCTCTTTACTGAGACTCCATGGTCAGCTGCAATCACTCTTTTGCTCATGCCTTCAATTCCCTTGCCTTCCTTGCATTGTCACCACTGTGTCAAAGCCCACCCCTGGCTAAATCGAACTCCCCACCTATTCTGTACTGGCCTCCATGCTGAGGAACGTGGTTGGAGAAAAACACAGAACCCTAATTCCTTGCCTCAGTGTAATTCATGATCGCATGTGAGCTTTTAACGCTGCTTGGTAATCATTCTCCCACGGTCCTAGATGATTATTTCATGCTGTCTTCTCTGTCCTGAAATACTTGTACCTTCTCCCGGTTATGACTCTTGGCTGATGACTTTGCCCACCCTTGTCCTAAGAAAATTGAAGTAAACTGAAGAGGAATCCAAACATCTCCCTTCAACCAGCCCCTGCCCAAGGCCACCCCAACTGTGTCATGATATCTCATCTTCTCTTGCTTACTCAAGGACGTCTCCCCTCCCCCTTCGGCATCCCTATTCTTTCCCTGGCTTGCAGGTTCTTTTCATCAGCCTGCAAACTATTGGTTTTCTTTTAAAGAACTTCACTCTGGATCCCACCTCTCTCTCCAGCTATCGCCCTTACCCTTTATGAAGGAGTTCCTCAAAAGGGTTTTATATGCCCACCGTTGCAATTCCTCTCCTTTCATTCTCTCTTAAAACCATTTGTAACAGGCATCGTCCCTACCATTCAACTAAAATTGCTCTGGGCCAAGTGACAACAGGCTTTCCGGCTGCGGAGTCCAGTGGTCAGTTCTCTGTCCTCATGGACCTTCACTTCTCAGTGGCATCAGCACGGTTGATCATTCCCGCCTCCAGGACGGTTCTTCGCGTGGCTTCCAGGATACACCACACTCCCCGGTTTGCCTCTCATTCTCCTTTGCTGCTTCTTCTTCCTGACGTTGGAGGGCCCAGGGCATAGTTCTCGGACCTCCTTTTATCGCTACTCCCTCCCTTTGACACTTCCCCAGTCTCCTGGTTTTAAATGCCATCTGAACACTGGATTCAGATTGCTGTCTCTCCCGCCGAACTGCATATTTTTATTTTTAAGGGCCCACTTGACGTCTCCCCTTGTTCACTTGTGTGTTCAAATCTGAACTCCTATTATCCACTCAAGTCATACCTGGTCCCACAGTCTTGCTGTGGGGACAGAGCCCCAGAGAGCAGTTTCCAGGCTCTCGGCCTCACATGGAAAGATGCTGGCTCGGGTAGCAGATGGCCGTCAGCTGTAAGCAGTTAGCCATTACCTACTAATATAACTGCCGTGGCTAAGCCAGCAAGCGCGGTTGCAGCTAGCAAGTGGGGCTGGTTGGCAGGGAAGTGGATGGTGGATTGTGGATCCTGTGGCTCCTGCTTCCTGTGTCTCCCACCTCGCCTCCAGCGAGACTATAGTGGTATGACTCCCCATCTATGGCTCCGTGGGTGTTCCTTTTTGGCCTCACCTTATCCTGTGTTCTTGTGCGGGGAGCAGGAGCTGAGTCCCTTCGTGACACAGGACGCAGCGAGCAGGGGATGGTGGCTGCTCCTTTTCAGCCTCCACGCCTCCTGAGTTCAGGCATTGCCCTCGCCCATCTCTTGTACAGGCAATCTGATTCTCCCAGTTGCTCAGAAGTTTTGGAGTCGTCCTTGTCCTTTCTTTCTCTTGTAACCACACCCAATCCCTCAGCAAAAACTGCTGGCTCTGTTTTCTGCATATTGTTTACGCAGAATCTGATCATATTTCACCGTCTCCACCACCCTTGCCCTGGCCTAGGCCCCGTCATCCCTGCCTGGATTTCTGCAGTCACCTTCACAGGGGTCTCCCTCTTCCCCCTTGTCCCACCGAGGAGGGTCTCAGCCAGCAGCAGAGTGAGCTTTCTCAGCACAGAAGTGCAACAGGTCACTCTAGGTTCAGGATTCTGCAGTGACTTCTCATTTTACTTACAATAAAGGCTAAAGACAGTGACCAACTGGGCCCTGAGCAATGCTGCCTGGCCTTACGTTGCTCAGTGGAGACAGCCTTTATCCTGGAAGATGGCCCCTCCTGCCTCAGGTTGGCTGACTCCCTCCTCTGTGCAACTGCTGGACTGTCTGATTAAAACTGCACCCCCTCCCGTCAGCACTCCCCACCCCCTTTAACTGGCTTTATTTTTTCCGTAGCACTTTTTAGCGGGCAGCGCCTCTGTCATTTACTTGTTTGCTGTGCCGATGACTGTCTCTCTCCTCTGGAATGTAAACTCCAGGAAGGCAGGTCTTTTGTTTGCTTGAATCGTTAGTATCTAGAACAGTACCTGACACATGGTATCTAGTCAGTAGATACATGTGGAGTGAGGAAACAAATTGGGTTTTTTGTTGCTTTCAACAAATGTGTAATCCCTGAGACAAATAACAGTTTAATCTTTACTTGTATCTTTTTTGCACTGAGTGATGAGCTCTAAATTAGTCTAACACTGTGTTTCCCAAATGCTGGTTGATACTTTCAACAGTTAGGCATGAAATAAGAAGTCTAAGGCCAATGTAATGTAGGTATATGTCAGTGTAAGGTTGTCAACTGCCTTTTCCAAGATTGTTCTTTATTTGGAGAGTATGTTAATGTTTTAAATTTGGCATGAAAATGTTCATTTAATGAAATGATGGTATCGTTTTTTTATGAGATGGACTCTGGTTGTAAGAAGCTTTCTTCAGATTAAGCATGCCAAAAAGGGCCCAAGTATAGGGTTCTTGAAAGTAAGGATCCTTAATCCCTCCCTTTTGAGGTGATTTAGAGCCCTCTCTCCCTCCTTCCTTCCCCCCTTCCCTCCCTTACTTCCTTTTGCCTTGGCAGTTTTCTGAAAACAAGTTTTAGGAATGTGACAATGCATTGCTGCTCTCTTTAATGCAGGGCTCACAGGCAGAGGGAAGCTTTCCGTAAAGCAAGGTTTGGGGTGGGTCCATCCCAGGCCCCGGAGGGTTCTCCATGGTTTTTGGACCATAATTTAATATCACTGCTTCAGTTGGTAAATTCTAGAAAACTTGGGTGCCTTATTAAAAAGGAAGAACTTCTGTTAGTCTCAGAGAGGAGTTAGGTTCTAGTTTTAGTTCTGCAAATACCAACTTTGTGACCTTGAAAAAATCAGTCAGTCAGTCTCTGCACAATTGATTGATTGATTTGTAATGTAAGGAGCATGGACTGGAAGACCTCACACTGATTGCTATATAGAACTCCAGAGAACCAAACTGTTCAAGCTTAATTGTCAAAGCCATGCTAGCAAAGGGTTGTATTCTATTACCTTCTTCCTCACTGCTGTCATATCACTTTTGTCTGCAGGGATCTTGTCACCTTCCCAATTACTCTGTACACTTGGATTTTTAAAGCAATCTTGTTGGGATTATAGAAGGGATTGTAGGATGGCATTGAGGATAAGCATTTTCTCTCTAAAGTAGGTTAGGTATCAAGTGTAGCGTGATATTTTATACAATATTTGAAAAGCAGAATAAGACAGTCCTACACATTGTAAAATTCTCATTAGCACTCTCTTATGGTGAGACCCTAGGGAGTGGTTTAGAGATTTACCACATGATGTGGTTTTGTATGTAATTGTGAGCACCGATTGTCTGTGTGAACCTGGGCAATTTGCTAAGCAGCTCTGTGCCTCAGTTTCCTTATCAATAAAGTGGGGATAGTAATAGTACCTATTTCCTTGTGTTGTAAAAATTAGATAAACTAATATATGTAAAGCACTTTGGTGTATAACAGCACTTAATAAATGTTAGCGATTCCTATCACACCAATACGTATTATAATGTGGGTGTATTCTTTCTAGTCTTTTAAAATGAACATGTAAAAATAATTTGAATGATATAACACAAACAAAATTTGTATTTTTATTTCTTAAGTACATCTAGTATAACTTTTTTTTTTTTTAATTTTTATTTTCTGCTCTTTTATATTTAGTCAGAAGACATCCTAAGATAGACTGAACATTTTCAGGTCATTTTACAGACCTTTAGGTGCTATGATTAATTCTCATGTGGAACTCTTTTATTTATTTTTTCTTGTGTGTTTAACTATGGGATACATTTTTTGGGTAGGATTTTTGAAAAAATAACTTTGTATCCATATGAAATCCCTCCTCTCTTTCCCCACTTTTTAAATTCTTGCTAAGGCTTGGTATTATCATTTTTTTTTTTTTTTTTTGTCTAGGATCAATTATTGACTTATATTGTATGCTTAGCGTACCCCCGCCCCCAGAAAAAAATCTACTTTGCAATCAGTTTGTTTAGATCATTTGCAAAATATATTAGAGAGAGGCTAAACTGGCATACCAAAGAAACCTTAAAATTCTGTGACTCAAATAAGGTCAAAGGTATTTTTTCTGTAATCCTACAGTTCAGTTTGATGGGTGGTATTGGTGGCTGTTCTCCATAAAGTCTTTTAGGGATCCTAGATCCTTCTTTCTTGTTCTGCCACTACTCAGCGTTGTCTCATCTTCGTGGTAAAGGCTGGCCCCACAACATGATGTCCAAATTCTAGTCCAAGGAAAGGAGAAAGGGAGGAAATGAAAAATAAGCAGTTTCCTTTTTAAAGTGTGTGACCGGGAGGCTTCATTCATGAGTCTTTTGCCTTCCCATTGGCTGCAGCTTAGTCACCAGGCTCATCTAGCTGCAAGGGAGGCTGAGAAATGTGGTTTGTGGTAAGGCAGCTATATGCTGAGCTGAAACTGTAAGGGAGCAGGGAGAAGGCTGGATTTCTGATACCAAGAAGAAGGGGACAATAGATAATGCCAAATATGCTTTTATAATAGTTTGGTGGGCCAGGTTTGAATTCTGCAACTCCTCAGAGTTCTGTGACAGAACATGGTGACAGGGGAGAGCTGGCACAGACTTACCCTTTTGTTTTCCCAAGTTGGCTCCATTCTGCACTGAGAAGGGCATTGCACACAGGTCGGGGGTCCCCCTGGCCAAACATGCATAGGCTCCCTATCACACTTGCAGATAGTGATGTGGCCCACCCTTGGGCTCATTTGGACAGGATTTCTGGTATCCTGGGTCCCTAGAGCAGGCTTTAGAAGAGGTTGCATGGATTCTGGTGCACACATGCCCTTAGCCTTGTGGGCTCTCTGTCCCATGGGGTGGGGTGCAGCTGAAAGAGGCCAGAGTAGGTCCCTCGGAAAGGCATGGTGAGTGGCAGGGGGACTTGTGTCTAGGTCTAAGGATGGTACTATAAACAGAAACATCAACTTGATTTAGTTCTTAAAGTTTTCCACTATTCCCCATGCTACTGCTTCATTAATACTCATATTTATTATTTATAGCATACATGTTATCCACTAAGAGTAGAATATTTTTGGAATGAATGGAGTGTCATTTTAATGGATGGTAAGGGTGGGGAAGGGTGCAGAGAGGGAAGCTGGAGAATATTCTCTTATTTAGTGTAATGTTTCAACAGCATGAAAGAAAAAAAAAGGCTTTGAGTAGCCCTTGTGATTCAATGGCAGTTTGCCCAGACTCGAGGGAGCCAGTGTTGGGACTGAAAATTAGACTCACTTTGAAAATCGAGAAAAAAAGTGACTAAACAGCTATAAGAATGTGCCTGACGGCGTGGATTCTCTGAGAGCCCACTGCCCTGAGCCTTGCCTCCTCATTCTCTCTCTGCTCAGCCTCTCAGCCCCTCCCTCCTCACCCCCTGTGCTCACCCAGCTGGGCCCCAGGACACTGATTCTGACCTGCCCCAGGGCTGAGCCACTGCTGCTCTCAGACCTCCTGGGAAACGTAGTTGAAAGCTAACATATAAGACTGTTCTTGGGTTGATTCAGCAAACTACCACCTCCTTCAATTTAGGAATGGGTTATGATACACTCTCAACCTCTTATGCAAAACCCTTGGAACCAGCTATGTTTCAGAATGAATAATTTTTGGTTACAGAGAGCTTGTGTTCATATCCCATATATTATGAACTATCTCTGGGGCATTTTGGGGCAGCACCTGTAAGTAAATATTTTAATATTTCTGTAGTAAAATGTATGAATATTCACACTAAATGGGACACAAATAAGGTTGTACGTAGTCTCAGGTCAATTCAGGTCATGTTTTGCTGCCAAATGGGTTATAAAATAAACTTTTGGTTTCCAGGGCTTTCCGGATGATGACAGTGTGGGTATGGGATTTTGCACCTTGTTTAATGGTGACTTTTTCCTCCGAGTTTGCTCTGTGCCAGACACTTTCACGAACTGTATTTTGTAGTTCTCACAACAGACTGAGGAGGAAGATCTTTTATCCTCCCTCCCATTTCTCATTTGCTTGTTTGAAACTTTGGAATATGAGTTGGCTTGTGGAATCCCATATCCCGTTTAATGGTAGCTGAAAGCCAATATAGCACTAAAAGTGCCTTTGGAGGTGGGCATCCTCTCTAACCTTGTTTCTTGAGAAAATGCCTCTCACAGTCACCCAGCAGGCACAGGAAGCAAAGGCGGGGACCGGCCCTGGTCTGCAGCTTTGTGGTTCCTCCTCCAGGCCGGGCAGGGCCGTCGCTCAGGGCACTGGTCCAGGGCCGACAGGGGTGTGGGCAGGACGTGGGTGAGATGGAGGGCACAGGCAGAAGAGGTCAGGAACTGGCTGAGATTCTGGCATTAGTTGGGCAGGGCCCAGTTCCAGACTTTTGTTCCTGTTTTCATAGCGGTCGCCATGGGTGCTCCAGAAAAAGGAGAGATCGGTGTATATTAGTCAGGATTTAGGCTTGGCCATGCCTTTGCCTTTATGAATATTGGGTCAGAGCAGGCCCTCTGGGTGGACAGTTGGACGAAGGTGGCCTCTCTGGAGAGAGATGGTCTGATGGACACACTTACTTAGTGGGTTGTGACTGTGCAAAGAAAAAGGTGTTCTTTTCCCTCCGAGTTACTGTGCTGGCTGGGTTTCAGCCCCCGGGGCCGCACTGGCCTGGTGCCTTCAGCAGTCAGCAGACTTCATACTTGAACGTGGCAGTGATATTAGCAAGGGTCTGCCTGGAAAGCGCTCTATCGATGTGAGAATCCTTGGACTTGGTTTCTGATCAGCCCGTGGAGGGGCTGTGACACCATTTGACAGATGGGAATGCTGTGGCCCTGTGAGCTGCTTGAGCTCCTCTAGAGTTAGCGGCTCTGAGTGGTCACGGCTCCCTTGCTATCCTGGTCTGTTTCCTGTCTCCGAAATGAAAGCGACAGCTGAGAGGTTTCAGGATCTATTTTCCCCAAGTGTTTCATCTTTCACTACTTCTCTTCTTTCATTTTTATATTAAGAAACGTACAGACTGACAATAATTCCTGTTTGGACCTAAGTGACAATTGGTGGCTCTTACGGACCCCAGGGCTGTCATTCATGTGGCTTGTATTAGTGTGGGCTCATTGGGATGCCATCTGAATTGGGAAATGCAGTTATGGTAAAAGAAAACATCAGAAATGAGAAGGTCTGGGTAAATACACAGAGGGTGCCAAAACAATGTATACACATTTTAAGAAAAGGAAAAAAATGATTAAAATTGTAATACTCATTTTATACTGATAACAGAAGATGAATACAAGTCACGTTTGACTTCTACCATTACAAGAGGTGCTCAAAGTGGTTACCATCAGCGTCCGGACACTTCTGATTATGGTCAACTACTGCTTGAGCAATGCTGACCAAAGTGCCCACTCGTATGCCTTTTTTTGGCACCCTTATTATTAGTATACTAATCCCTTTGTTAGCAGTGTCTTCATTTATGTGACCCTCATTTAAAATTAAACATAATTTGTTAAACTTTTACTTCATGTAGTGTATGGGTCCAGGAGTCTTAGCCAAAGTCAGTGTTTTTTATGGAAGCATCTGGATATACATTAACATTTTAAAATTGCAACCAGTTAGTTACACCATAAAAGTTAGCAATGTGTGAACTAACTGATTGCTTGCTAAATACAGAGCACCTGAGGAAAATTAATTTGAGCTTGAGGAAGTCTTTCCTACAAGAGTAGAAGGAGGCAGAGAGCTAAGCTTATGTGCTGGGAATACATTATTTTATTTGCTCCCTACAGTAATTATATGGGGAAGATGTAATTGTTTCTGTTTTATAGATGAGGATA
This sequence comes from Rhinolophus hipposideros, assembly GCF_964194185.1. Taxonomy (NCBI): domain Eukaryota; kingdom Metazoa; phylum Chordata; class Mammalia; order Chiroptera; family Rhinolophidae; genus Rhinolophus; species Rhinolophus hipposideros. The sequence goes on along the minus strand of NC_138049.1, from coordinate 19,442,337 downwards.
CATCTAAGTTGTCAATCAGGTCCTACAGTAACTTTTTGTAATATTTAAAAGACTTACAATCCACCTAATTTCCTACGGAAAGTCACATAAGAAGTAGAATTTGAAAAAAGAAAAAACAACACAAATGCAGAGAGGGGAAGAAATGAGTTGATTAGTAAGATAAGGCTAAGAGGAGTTAGTACACAGAAATTCTGCCTATTTTATATGTGGTGCCTTATCCTATTGTTAAACTTTAGATGCAAATTTACCTCAAAGTGTTACATTAGGCAATGCAAAGAGGACAGTGATTAGTTTTAAGGTTGACATTATCCATCAATTTTCAGAAAGACATTTGTTAATGTGAAGAGCACAGTTTTCTTTTATTAACTCAGCCCCGAGGTTCCAAAAAACCTTTTGCCTGGAAATTTATGATGGGACAGTGAATAATATGGAGAAAGGTATCTTTTCAGTTAGATGTGTTATTTGGAATAATAGAACTCGCACTTGTGACATCCTTTATTGTCACCCAGGTAGAAATTTATAAAGTCATTTTTAAAAATGCAGATCGGAGGAAGTTCTGTGGTGATTTGCCTTACATCAGCAACCAATTTAAACAATTCTGGTATCTCGGTATGTCATCAAATTGTCGTAATATGAGGGTAATACCTACCCTTACCTTTCTTTTCACAAATTAATATTTTAAAAAGTGGTCCTTCGACTTCCCTGTCAGGACACCCTTTGATATACGGTCACATGTTGTGGTGCTCTTTTTTTCCATGGTTGTGTATAGATGTCTTCTCTAACAGTCAGTAATTCGTAACATAGCATTCTTTTTGGGTTTGTTCTTTCCTTCTTGTCTTTCCTGGAAATAGCTTCCAGATGGGATTATTTTTTTTTGACAAACCTCAAGTCCTTATGTTTTACCATTTTTTGACCTATTATCTCTTTTCATGAGTTTTGTTTTTGGCTTAGGTACTGTTTTTAGGATTTTTTTTTTTTTTTTTTTTGTAATACTCTGTAACATATACTGAAAGTACTTGGCAACTGTTATGAGGCTGCACAATAATTCCGGTAATTTTGCAGGGCCCTGGACTTCTCTGTCACTCCCAGTTCTTGAAGGACAAAAACCTTCCTTCGGTGTAGGCCTTCTTTCTTACTCCTTTGGGTTTACTTCGAAGGTAGTAAGAAATGAAGTGATCCTTAGTTTATTCTTTATGTCTATTGAAAAAAATCGAAAAAAGACGAACTTTAAAAATTGTTTGAGTTGAAGTAAATTTTTGTAATATTTAATTAGGCTTTTTTTTTGCATTACTCTTGTATATTTTTCTAAATTAAGCCCCATGCATTTCACCCAATTAATGTCATGGCTCAAAACAGTGTGTCTGTCGATCAGGCAGAGGGTCTGGCGTTTTCCCAGGAGTGCCATTTTTGGGTATATCATCCTTTGTGTACTTGCATGGTGCTTTCTGCCAGAGACCCAGATGCTTAATGATTTGTTGATAAAATGCTTTAAATTATTTTATTTCTGAGACTTGGTGCTAGGGATTTAGATTAAGAGCAACTTGGTTCACTAATATCCTTCTGTTTCCTGTCTTCTCATCATTTCTGTAAATAAGGGAGCCTAATAGGTTTTCCTGTAGAATTAGATTGACTTGAGATGTGCATTTCTCTCTTCAATTTTTGGTCCCACGTTACTTAAGGTACATTTTTCAAAATGTAAATTCTGAGGACTAAATAGAAGAAAAAATAACTGTTCTAATGGATCAGCAGAGTTGCTGTGAAGATTAATTGAGTTAAGAGTGTTTGGCTCTTCTGCTGGCCTTGAAGAAGGAAACTGCCATGTTGCAAGAGGGCCATGTAGCAAGGAACATGTGAGGCACATGGCTGGCAGCTAGTAAGAAAACAGGGACCTCAGACCTATAACTTCAAGGAACTGAATTCTACCAAAAGTCTTGTGCGCTTGGAGGAGGTCCCCGAGCGCCAGAAAGAAACATAACCTAGTCAGCACCTTGATTTCAGCCTTTAATACCCTGAGCAGAGAATTCAGATTAGCCATGCTGAAGCTCCTGCCCCATGGAAAGGCGAGAGAAGGTATGCTGTTCTGGGCCACTGAGTTTGGGGTAATTTGTTACACGGCACTAGAAAACTAACACAGACATGAAGTTAGTTTCTCACACTAATTCATTTTCTTGTGACCAGCTTAGGGATCACTTCCCTCATGGAGATTTTCCTTACAACCTTCTCTCTCTTCTCTGAAATCCAATCGGTAACATTTTATTTTTGCATCTAATCTCATTATTTTTATTATTTCACATTTCGTGCATGTAAATTTCATCTTCTTGGAGATACTGTCATTCATCTGTTCATTAAGTCAGTATATACTATTTGGGTCTTATTTTTTTATGAACCACTGAATCACTATGTTTTCCTGCTTTATATGACTATAAATCTTGGGGTCTTTTACTTGTTTATTTTAAACCCAGCTATTCATGGAAGACCTCTTGCATCTTGCTGCATGTCTAGGTTTTCCCCTGTCCCTCTCCCCTCATGCCCTCTGTAAAAAAAAAAAAAAAAAAAGTGTTTGGCTAATACTGTCTGAAGTTCTGGCTTTTATTGTTGTTATGGTTACTTCTTGCCTTCATCCCTACCCTCTCTTCCCCTCTTTGAATCACTTGCTCTTGATTTTCCTCAAGTTGTTGATGGAGACAGAAGGTCTATCTTTTGGCCCAAGTTACCAGGTCTGGCTGAATGGTCTCTGAGCCATATTTCCAGCCACTAAATTGGTTGGCAAATACTCAGACATACACAGATTGACATTGTGGTTGAATTTCACAAGGTAGGGAATACGGGAAGCAGCAGGAGAGTGAGGAAGTCTATCAACTAAGGTGAGAGTGGCATTTTGGAGCAAGGGACAGTTTCTCATAGGGGGGATTACAGAAGTAAAAACATTAAAACAAATTAGTGTAAAAACATGAATCAAAAAATTTGTGCCATCCACTCTTGTCCACCCTTTCTTTCAGTCATGGTGTAAAATATATTAGCATTCCGTTTGATGATGAACTCGCATAAACTTTATTTAATACTTGGAACATTCATCCTAGTCAATTTTTTAAAATCTGCCAAGTCGTTTCCCAACTACCGAGATTCCTGTTGGGCATTCTTTACCAGCTTCTCTTACTGCCTTTTCCTGCTAATGGGGATGGAGCTGGGGAAGGTGCTGGCTGAAAGCACGGGGATAAGCTTATGCTTATAAACTTGTGCATCAGGGGGTGTATGAGCACGGGTGTTTGGAATCAGCTGACAATTTTAAATCATCTCTATCTAATCATACTAAACACAGTTGCAAATGTTTGGTGTTTACTTAACTTTAACCTGAAACCCCACATGAAAGAACTTGGTGTATAAGAAGCATTGCAGTAACAAGAAGAGTAGCTTAATGGTTTTTGCATGCTTCACCATTGAACAGTTTTACTATTATTTATTTATACACACCCACCCATATAGGTGTATATGTGTTTGCACACACATGCATGCACATATATAGACATACACACATATGAATTCATTGAATTTTCACAACAACCCTCTGGAAGGGGCACTTCTATTTTCATCCCCACTTTTTAGTCAAGAGGCCAAAGCACAGTGTGATTTAGTAACTTACCCAACGTAGCACGTGTAGTGAATGGCACAGCTAAACCCCCAAAGCTGGAACACACTCTTAATTACTACTCTGTAACACTTGGCAGTGTGTAGTCTGTAACTGCAAGCAAATAATAATTATAGTAAATAACTTCAAAGTTATCTTATTGCGAGAGCATCTAAGAAAACTATGTAGCTTTAAAGTGGGACATGTTTTCTGTTGCTTAGCACATATGGGCCTGTGTTTGGGATTGGGCTATTTCTGTTTGTTCTATACAGACATTAGTAATGTGGATGTTTGAGTAACAAACGACCTGTGTGACTCCCTGCAATGTGTCCTGTATTAGTGAGCAGTGAGCCAGTGTGTCCACTTGGATGTACCATCTCGCGTCTGGGAGCCTGTATCAGCTTACCCCCAAAAGCCTGCGTGGTCTTTCACAGCTGCCCTGCAGGTGACTTTGAGGGCCAGGAATTTATCTCAACTACTGAACTCAGGGATGTAATTCATCACCTAGGGCTTCTGTCTCTCCTTAGTAGGTACTGGAAATGAAAGACACTGACTCAGAAATGTTTTCCACACAGCGGCCCATTGGATGAGACTAATCTCTTGGTGGGCAGAGTGTTGGAGAAAAAGTAAAAGAATTTCGCGGACCATTTTATATTACTGCCTTGAGCAGTGCTTGACACGTAGGGGCTGGATACATGTGTTAAAGCGTTAACAAAAACGACTCTTGAAGCTTAGGACAGAAAAATGTGCAGGGAGTATTTCATTTTGATCTTTTTAGAAGGCAAATCCTGTTTAAGTGTAGAGGGTGGTACTATTTTGGCTGCCCTAGGAAGTCAAGGTCCAATTCCCACATGTAAGTAATAAAGACAGTTGGAAGGATGTGGGAAACATGGTAATTCTTAAATTTGGTGATTGGATCAATTATACTTTCTTTGGTAGGCTATTAAATTGTCACGACCACTGAGTGAATTGTGGATTATAAATGTTATTTGTGAATATTTTAACATCATTTCTGTCCATTCCTTTATCATGACAGATTGATTATACTAAATAAAATTATTACCATTTGAGATTGGAACAGTCCTCTTGCTCAATTTAGTGATGTGATGGGAAAGAGCAAGGAAATAAATTGTTGAGATACTCCATTTTGGTAATGTTAGGGGGTCTTAAGTTTCCTGAGTCAGAATCCATGGAGCATACCATTAATATTTGTTTTGCTTTAAGTTTGAATTAGTAGTAATTACCTTTATTTTTTACTTCAGCTATCACAGAAACAGGAAGGTTTAAAGAAAATAAAGGAAATAACATATTATTAAAGTTCTTGCTTTCTTTCTCTCTACTGCTTAGTATCTTTTTGTGATATATTAAAGATGGATCACAACTTGGGCGAAATAGTTTTTACGAGCTTCCATGACTTCCTGTGATTCATTCAAACTGGTTATATATGAGCTACTATCCACATCATTTGGGCTAAAGTTTGCAATTTTCTGAATATTTTGGAAAACCTTACTTTTATTAGTTTCCGCCCTCCTTAGGTAGCCACAGTCAATTTCACTGGTTTTTATGGGGGATTATTGGCATCCAGCTGTGAAGTTCTTTCTGGTCCAAAAAGACGTCTTGAAAAATTATTTCTGCACTTTGGCATGTTACTATCAGAAGCATATATGTTCCCTTTCAGCCAAGATGGGATCTGCTTTTTGTGTTTTTAAAACTTATAGGCAGTCCTGTCTGTAAGTTACAGGTTATAGGATCATTTATATTGGGTATCTTTTTCATTCTTCATATACTTGATACAGCTATAGCCTTTTGCTTTAGTAAGTATAGATGAACATTGGGTTTCTGTGTTTATTTTAGCGTACACTTTCGGACATAAAACTTATTTAAATTTTTAATAAAGTTTTAATGCAGTTTAGTATTTTCAGCTCATAAAGTGAATGTGAACTGAGGTTCTCCAAATCGCAGTTGTAATTTGGCCGTATTGAATTACTAAACATAAAGTAAAATTTCACATTTGAAGATAAAGCAAGGAAATATAATATGGTATAACTGTAAAATTTTGCCGCGTATGAAATCACTTTGTATCATATTGTAAGTTTTGAATTCAAATTCCAAATTGGACCTAATCATGAAGAGAATAATTAACTGACAAAACATCTGATTTTATGACTATTACTGTACAAAGTCTGGTTTTGACCATAAGTATTCAGCCAGGTTATCTTTAGGAATTCGAGGCTGTGAGGACCAAGTGTTGCCTGCACACTGCCACCACGTATGTCTTCCCAGCTCCTGGGAAGGAGACCATGTTGGCAGTCTCCCGAAGGATAAACTGAAGAGAGCAGAACTTGTAGTTAAAAGCGGTAGAGTGGATATGTGCTAATCACTGCTTGCTGCCATAATGCCTCTATAATTATGGCAAAGAACAAAAAGGTAAAGTCATGTGATCAGAGAGAAGTGGAGACGTACCATGTTTCCCCGAAAATAAGACCTAGCCGGACCATCAGCTCTAATACGTCTTTTGGAGCAAAAATTAATATAAGACCCGGTCTTACGTTATGTTATATTATATTATATTAATTATATTAATATATTATATTATATTATGTTATATTATATTATATAAGAGCAGGTCTTATATTATAGTAAAATAATACCAAGTCTTATATTAATTTTTGCTCCAAAAGACGTATTAGAGCTGATGGTCGGGGAAACACGGTAGCTATGGATAGGCAAGACATTACATGTTGGAAGATGGTGGTGCAGTGGTTACTACTGAGGGGACCAGAGCAGGGGGTGATGGCAAGAGGCTTCCTGATGCACCTTCCAGAATTTGCCAGTCCCCTGACTTAGAGTCACAAGTAACTGTCTGAGGTTGGATCAGTGGGAAGTGGGAGAAGTTTGGGGTTAAAGATTGGGAGTTTAGTTTGGTTGAGATCTGTGAACAGCATACTTTGATTCCCTTCTTCCCCATCCACACAGGAGAACAGAGATTTATGTATTCTCTAGGGAAATGGGACTGTGACTTGGGATCCCTGGTCCAGATAGGAGGCGAGGTTCTGGTTTGACATCAGGAAGATTAAGGGACTCCAGGACTGTCCCAGAATTCCTGAAGCTCCAAATTAGTGGATGCTTTTGGGAGTACAGTATAGTTACACCATGGAAATGCTTACCTATTTTGAGCCTACCAGTTGGCAGGTGGCACCCAAGCTCATAGAACTTGAGCGTTTCATGACCTCATTTTGAAATGCGAGGGGCTGCCAGCAGCCAGGTATTTGAGGAAACCCTTCATCTTTGATGCGGTACCAAACAACAGGAAAAAAGAATTTAAGTGAAATAGAGGAAAGTAATTTATAATATGGTAAATATCCTCAAAGAGATGGGAAAATATTTGCATCTTTGAAACAAGAACAGAATGCTATAAAAAAATATCAGATTCAGAGAATAAGAAAGATATCTTGGAAATTAGCAGTATGATATCGGAAAGAAAAAACTGGATAGAGACTGGATAGATTGATATAGGAGAGGTACATCCTAAGTTACTGTAATAAAAATTCTGTAAATAATGTCTGACTTATCTGGAAATAGTATAAGCGAAGTATTTAGAAATGCATAAATGAATGTCAGAACAAATAGATAACAGAAGACATGGGTGGTCCCTTGAAAGCATGACTGCGGCAGGACTGCTGCATTTTTGACTATGTGCATTTATGACTTTGATAAAGATTGGGAAATAGTGTAATGGGAGATTTACTTTGGAAATCATTTTGTTGAGAAATTTTATCGACACTGTAGAAAATGTTGTACAATATGACTGTTTCGGCAATTACCTAAACTTCTGTGAACGATAGGGTGTCCTACATTTTTTCAGTAGCTGTCTTTTCTCAGCACCTATTTTTTGCTGCTGTTAGGCATGGTTATCCTAACATTTCTTAGACCTTCTGCCAGGCCTGACAAGCTTTGTGGCTTTAGAAATCATTTAATGTGCATGTGAATTGTAAATACCCAAATTCATTTGAGACAAGTTTCTCCTCACATGACAGCCACGTACTTTCTGTATCGCTAGTGTTATGAGAATGTTTTCTCTTAGGCATTTCACACATTATGATATCTTTAGCTCACTAGTGATGAAATACAAATTAAGGAACTGAGAATTCCGAATGAGTGCCAAGAGTGAGCGGACCTTCAAGCTGAAAAGGTTGCTTTCCAGCATCGCCTGACTTATAAATCATTTTTAGAGGTAAGTGGCCTCCTTCTGCCCTTCCCACTCAAAACCATGGATGGCTGTTGTGGCAACATGGACCTTCACGGAATTTTAGAGCTGGAAGATGCTTTAAGGGACCACCTAGTCAACTTTCTTTGCTCATTGGGGAAACTCAGTCAAAGAGGCAGCAAAGGACTTTCCAAAGATTAAATAGTAATCCCAAACTTGGCATTCTTTCTGCGGCTCTGGGCTTCTTGGACTTCAAGAAAATGTCTCAAAACTCCCTTTCCTTCAAATCTCATTTTGTTGTTGATGGATTCCTGGTGAATTTGTGTCTCAAAAGAAATACTTTCACAGATTTCCAGAAATTTTCTGCTGGGACTGTTGGGGTATGTGAATTTCTTGAAGTTATTTAATTTTACATTTACTGTGTGAAGTGTAGGGGATTTTATTACTCAACTGAAAGAGACATGACACATACCTGTGGGTTACAACAGACAGGCCTTGGGCATGGAGTCTTAAGTTTTAGGGTAAATAGGAAGAGGGTCAGGGAGAGGGGGAATGGGAGGAGGAAGAACAGAGAGAGGTGCAAGGACCATTTCTTTCCTGTTATTTTCCTTTTAGTGGGAGACAGTGAGAATATTCCTGAATGTAACTGGAGCTGCTGAACTGAACTTGTCAGAAACTGTCTTCATTTGTGTGAGAGTAAAACTGGTATTCAGTCTTCCAGAGCAATCCTGGTAGTGCGAGTAGGGCCTGCTGACTGCCGTCGAGGTTCTACAAAATTTGATTTATATGCCATCTCTGAAGTTTTTTTCTGCTGACTCGGCCTCTGTGCGTTGTCCATTGGCCTTCTAACTCCAGGCGTGGCTGCTCCCCTCTCTGGCTCCCTTCTCCTTTTTTATTGGAGTGTTGTGGATGTTAAGGTTAGCTGAGTAAAGCGACTCCCAGTAAGGTGTTAATGATTACTCTGTTCCTCCTCTTGGTGGGTATGTGCATGTATTCATAGAGCTATTGCAGAAATAAGATGGGACGCATCTCACACTTGTATTATGAGGGAGACCACTTCATGGACGGTGGAGATGTCTGACCACTGCGCTGTACACCTGAAGCTGAACAATAATGAATGTCCATTATAATTTAACGTATATATGATATATATGTATATATACATATATATAGGCACAGGATGTGGAGTACAGCATAGGGAATAGAGTCAGTGGAACTGTAACAGCTATATACGAGGTCAGAGGGATAGAAGATTGGGGGAGGAGGGTTATCACTTTGTGAGGAGTGTAAATGTCTAACTATTGCATTGTTTTGTACACCTGAAACTAAAAAAAAAAAAAAAAATAAAGATGGGACACATCTCCATTTGGTAGGTAGAAATAGGAGTGTAATATATTTTGTAATCCTGCCTGCCTAGTATCCTCACTTTGCAAGCCTCAGGGGCTCACTGACTTGAAGATGACTTTTTCTGGAAAAAGTGGGAGAGTTTTGACCATTATCAGGACTATGCCAAGAATATTTCATAGTTGAACTATATTATATGGTAGCTATTAAACTATTTAAATGTCCCTCAAAAATTTCTTCTTTCATAGTTATTTTGTACTAAACCTAATGAAATGAAGATTTTTATTTATTGTCAACATGACTTCTCAATTTAATAATTCTGTTTTGAATCATCTTTCTTTTAGAACCTTTTTTTTTTACTTTTCCTCAGTAAAATTGTGTTCAATCCATTGAAAACAGAATATAAGTGTTTCTTCGTACATCAAATGTTTATATCTCACGACAGTTTTCATTCTTTATTCTCATCACCCTCCTCCCCCCTTTTAAAAAGCCATGGACCCCGTTAGCAGTTTGGTGAATCAAAAAAATGCATAAAATAAAATATGTAGCATTACAAAGGAAAACCAATTCTATAGAAATTTAGTTACAAAATATTTACAAAGCCCGTGATAGAGTAATATTTGTTTGTTCGTTAGTGCGTTCAGTGACAAGATCCAACAGTGGGTCTGGTAGCTGCTATACTGTCCTGAGATGATGATGAGCCAAGTGATTTTTTTCAGCTGAAATGTGATATGAAAAGGGCTGTGATTTTTGTTGCTGATACAGTCAAAAGGACTACTAATGGTGTGCTTTGTGACCTACGTTTGTTAGTAGCAGGGGAAGCACATTTCTGTTAACGGTTAGTGAAAACTAATTTTTTTCCTGTCCAGGTTCATGGACCCCCGGCCTTGTTAACAACCCCTGTTGAAGTTAATGGCTTGAAATGAACATTTGTTTCCTTAGAGCTTGGCAGTGACAGCCGTGTGCCATGAAGACTGTTTTTATAGAGACAACAGTTTGAGATGGAAATAACTCTTTGATGAGTCAGGCACTGTACTGGGCAACGTCAATAAAACAGATGAATACTATGGCCATGATGCCCAGCTTCTGGAACGTTCAGAAACATAGCCCTCAAAGTGTAGAATGTACACATAGTTGTTTAATTGCCGAGGGGATGAATGTGCTGCAGTGCTGGGAGAGTCTCCCGAGGGGCCTTTCCCTGGCCTGGGAGGGGCACTAGGGGTGAGGGAGGCCTTAAAGAAGCCATATTTAAGTGGACATCAGAAGAGGATGGAGGGTGTTGGCTGAGGCCAGAGCCGGTGTTCAGGCCCCTAGTAGGGCAGACCTTGGCCTCCTGGAAATGCTGAATGAGGACAGAGATCGGGAGTGAAGTGAGCAGCGGGCTATGTGTTGAGGTTGGCAGAAAGATGTACAGTTTGCATGTTGACTTGATAGTATTTTTAATCCAGGTTGAAGAGGCAGTTTACCTTTCAGCTTGATGGCATGTATTATTTAGTATATGAATGGATGGCTCCCTAAAAACTTTAGAGATTCATTTGGAATATATAAGCTGAAAAATTGATCATAAAATTTAGGAGAACAAACTCACTGGCGAGAGCTAGACACTTAGGAACATTTTAAAAAATTGTTTAATTTCTGAACATTTTTCCTCACCCAAAGTTTCATTTGGCTCGAATGGAAGGAAAACTTGAAGTGAGGAAGAGCTTGGCTTCTCTGCATTATTCTAAGCAATGTGAACAGCAGTGTTTATAGAAATGCATACCTCCGTGTTCCTAGGCAGATAATTGCTGTCACACGTCAGGATGTCAGGATTTTAAAGTGACAGGCTGCAAGGCTTGGCAGAAGCTCAGACAGAGCAGACCAGGATTGGGTGTGCACAGAAGCAGGAATGTCACAATTCTGGTCGGGGCAGTTGGGAGGGACTCCTCTCTCCACGGTTCCCATACTGTTTCACTTTGTTTTTCAATTTGACTCCATCAAAGCACGTCCAGCCGAATGGTGCATACCTTTGTGACTTTAGAAAACATGCATGGTTGGTTCGTGAATCTCAACGGCCTTTGGAGGACATGCTGAGCCAACGGGAAATGGAAGTGACATCTGATTCCACACATGGAGACGTCCAAGAGCCACAGGCAGGTAAAGAAGGCTCGCTTAGAATGCCGTGGTTACTTAACCTTTGGTCCATTGGTTGTAGAAGGGAAACCTAGGCATGACTCAACAGATTCTAAATGATTTCGTACTCTGGTTGACCTTGGCATTTTTTACAAAACGTTTTCTCTTAATATTATGAAAGAAGTAAGTTATGTGTGAAAAATCTTACAATGTCAGTTATTAACCTCCTTTGGAGATAAGATGTGTTCTCCTTACTAGGCTTGTAGATCTTCTAGTTCAGGGCCACTGTTAGCCTCAGAGCCTAGCACAGGGCCTCGCACTTAAAGCATCCTTGTCTCGTATGAACGGATCGGTCCTGACGGCTAACGAGACTCTGAAAATCATTCTGTCACTCCTCTGTGATACAAGGAGATTTGCCCTAAAGTGTTTATGTTGTATGAAACACAGATGGGGATAGAAATTACCTGCCCCCCCAAACTGTAAATGGGTTAATGAGTTGTAACCATGGTGCTGTTCCAAACCTCCGACATGGAGTCATGAATTAGCATTGGTGGAACTCCTGCCTTCACTTAATTTGTCCATTCCTCTCTTGGTTAGTTCACTCACTCACATGTCATTTATTGCATAACTGTTGGTGCCAAGTTCTATGATAGACTGCTGGGAAACAAAGACAAACAAGGCAAGATCCCTGCTTATAGGCCCTTGAACACAGCAATTCAATGCAGTGTGGTAAGAGGTATGGTAGTGGCACGTAATAGGTGCTCTGGGACCACAGGTTAGGAGGGATTAACTCCTGGAGGTTTGGTCTTCTTTGGAAGGTCAGGGAATGTTTCTCAGAGGAGGGACCTTAGAGGTGGCAGAGAAGAGAATGGAAGGGAGGGATTCCAGGCCGAGGAGAAAGTGTGTAAAGCCAAAGGTGTGGTGGGTGAATCACATGGTGAGAAGCCAATTCCGTATATATAATGCACCTCCTCTCTCTCTGCCCATTGCCCCATCTGTGTCTGGCTTGTAGCTCCAGGAACACCCTCTTTTCTCTGCCTGGAATACTGCACCTCCAGCTCTTGGCTGCTCCCTTCTACTCTTTCTGGGGTTGGGCATCAGATTAAATTTTACCTCTTCCAAGATGCCTGTCCTGACTACCCATCTGAAATAGATTTTGTCCTATTAGCTCCTATACCCACCTCTCCTGTTGCTCGCTTCAGCACAGTTGTCACAATGCTAATTGCTTTGTTTACTTTGTTGTTGGTAGGTCTCCAGACTGTGATCTCTGGAAGTGTAGGGACCAAGATTTTCTTGTTTACTGCTCTGTCTGTAGTGCCTGACACAACCCCTGGCCTGTAGGGGTGATGGATCCTTGCGAATGAATGCATGAATGAATAGAAAGATGTCTTTTTAAAAAAACACTCAATGGATTTGCTATTCCAGTTTATTCCTTGAAGTTTCAGCGAATTCTTAACTAGGTACTTAATTCTCAGCTAAGGATTTTATTCAAGATCTTTGGGTATTACCTTGAGGTAAAAGAAAGTGAGAGTTACTTGGATCTTGGAAGGAATGACTTGAAAAACCTAAGGATTTTTTAAATTGCATACATACGTAGGGATGAGAGAAATTCTACTGGGAATACTTAATACTGTTATAAACAAAAGAGAAATTCATGAATTTAAAGAAAATTGAATGAAGAGTATCATTACATTGAATTATTCTTCACTGTAATTTTGTAAAATTATTTATTATACTATATTTTTATTTGTACTTCTCAGTTCTCTGACATCTTCTGGTAATTTTGATGATATATTCTTATCTGTGCTCTGAAACCTTATTCTTATAATTAGTATCATTATTTAAACCCTTTATCTTATATGAATTAGTAATGTTCTCACACTGATAATGTTCTTTTTAACACAATATTCATATAACAGACATTCTTCATCTCTGAGCTCAATTTTATTGCCATTTCCCCCCACTCCTTCTGTCAGTTTTTATAGCTCATAAATGGTTTCATTTCAACTCCATCTTAGCCACACTTATATTTTTCTTACACATGTCACATATAGCACAAGACATTTTTCTATAAGATATAATCAGTGGATTATTTTTGTCATGTTGAAAAGATTATACAACAAAATTTATTTTGTAAACTCTATAGTAATGGCACGTGGAGAATGTTATATAAAATGGCATATTGAAAGAAACAAAAATCTAAAATGGCATATTGAAAGGAAGGTAGATCGCTCAAATGATTATGATTGTTTTTCCCATTTGGTCTTCTCCAAGTGAGAATTCCCTGCATAGAAGCCAAAGGGCTTCAGCCAGAGGATGGGTAATTGGCACATTCTGAAATGTTCATTGGCGGTATGTCGTGCTGTGGCTTCTGACTCCAACCTTTTGTTCTCTTTTTGGAGACATGGGAAACAATACACTCATACATGACCTGGAAGGTAAAACTTTCGTTATTACTATTTGCGAAGACAACATTTTTTTTGTTTCATTCATTCATTCATTCAGTAAATGTTTATTTCCGCCTTCTCTGTGCCAGCCACTATGCTAGTCAATAGGCATTAATATATATATACATATATATACATATATATAGGCATATATATGTATATATATGTATATATATATTTAATGACCAACATTTGCATTATTTTAGAGTAAACTGTTTTAGGAGAGGACTATGTGAAAGAAGTCATGTGTCAGCAGTAAAATATTATTTGGTCCATTGGCTCATTATTTTATTTTTTTCACAATTGCTGCTGGTGAGAACACGATGATTTGAACTTCTGATGTCATTGCTAGTGTTGGGTTTCTGTGCTTGGGTTGTGTGCTGTGGAGGCAAAAGACATTTGGGGGGTTGTCATTTCACCGGAACACTGCACCTGTTGCTGGCTATTCTTGCGTATGAAATTCACAGCCTAGAGTCACTTGGTTTCGTTTCCTTTTCCTGCCCCCTCTTTCCGGTGCGGAGTGGGTCAGGTTAGTAACTCCGGTGAAGAGGAACCACCTTGTTCCTTCAGGGCTATGATTTTAATGCCCTCAGGAGTGGCAGTGTGGGGTTCTTTTTTCGTTCTGTTGCTGAAAGCCTCATCTGAGAGGCCTCAGGTTCTCAGGCTTGTGTTTGTGCCAGTTGGGGCCTGCGGTGGGGGTGGGACCAGCTTTCAGCAGCTGCTGCTGCTACCTGACACCTGGAATCTTATTGCTGTTGAGGAACGTGCGTTTCCTCTTGGTGTCACCTGATTTTTGGCTATGACTCTGAGGAAGAGAGGAAGTATTGTACAGTATCATTTACTTTCAGAAAAAATAACTTTCAGATCTCTAGGCTTCAGAGCTCTGAAAGTCAGGGAGCTGCTCTGGAAGTCCCATGAGAGGGTGGAAGGGAAGGCTGTTGGTTTGGGAGCTGGGAGCTGGTCCTGACATGAAGAACACCCACAGCATGAATTTGGTGTTTCACTCTGTGTGAACAAACCTCAGTTACCTCATTTTTCAAATAAGAACTGAGGTATTGACAGAGCTTAACTTGTAAGTATTTTGCAGGCACCAATGAAAATAAATGTGCAAGAACTTTCAGGTTCAGAGGTCCCGAAAGTTGGTCAGCTTTTACGACCAAATTACATACTGATGTTCCAATAGGAACACTGGGAGTTCCAGCACTCTCCTGAATTGGCAACCGCCGGGAAGTTATTTTAGTCCAAACTCCTAATTTAAAACCAAGTTTGTTGTATTTGCTTTATTTATACTTTCATAGGTAGACCAATTTACTCATGGAAATTCTCTGGAGGAGAGACTTTTATGGAAAGGGGCGATTTGTGTGAAACAGCACGTAAATGGTCCAGACCTGCCAACTCTGGGATGGCTCTATCAGGCACCCCCCTGGAATAAGAGGGCCTGACTTTGCTTTTCTCTGATTTCTGGGTCACTGTTTTCTCTTTTGTTGGACCTTCTGGTATTGTTTCCAAGTGCCACTCTCCCATCTTCTTCCCTGTTCTTTGTGACTTCTCAGAGGATTTTAATAGTAGGCTAGTTGTACATTCCTTGTATCATGTTTGCTCCCACCCTCTTCTCTCTCTGTGCTTCTCTTTTCAGGCTCCGGCCTGTCTCAGTGCTTCAACCTGGTCCCCGAAGCAGTGATAGCAAGTGTCACAACACTCCCTTCTATAGCACTGGCTGTTGCGTCACTTTGCCCGGCCTGGGAACTGGTTCTCTTTACTGCAATTTGTGGAACAGAGTAGGCGCTCAGTAAACAAACCACTTAGCAGACAGGCTCTCTCAAGTGCTCCTCCCAGGGCCTTGAGCCCGGGAACCTTGAACCTTGTTGCTGAGTCCCATGGCTAATAAATTCTTTAGTGATGCCCTTGACTTGCATTCTCTGTTCCTCACCTGGTTACCTCTTGGAAACTGTATCATCTTAGAAATCCCATAACTGATTTACAAGCCTGCTGGTCAGTTCTTCGGCATCTATTCTGGGTAATTCTTACCTGGATCCTTCATTTTCTCCCCACTTTCAGCCCTAAGTTGCTACAAGTAGATGATTATGCCTCGTTCTCAAGTGGAGAGATATGACACAGGGGATGTGGGTGGTCAGACAGGGCTATCTGTGCGTGTTCTCTGCTGCAGGCTGAATATACAGATGATTCACCCTGGTTATCACTCCTGTCTTCTAGAAGGCCATCCTCAGATTTGCCTAAGGGCATAAGAACTCCATTGGAAAGACATTGAATTGAGATTGTCACTGCAGGCGACCAAGGGACAAAGTGTCATGAGTAAAATACCCTGATCCACAAGCCATGTGCCCTATGGGACACTTAGGTCATTTCTCCCACTAGATGTTTTCACTGCTAACAAAGAATAACCCCCATGCTTCTCTTCACACCTTCCCGTGAAACTTGAGGGTTCTAGAACCCTCTAGAAAGTAGAGAAGTTTTCCTTATGAGGCCAGCAGTTGCACTTCAAGAAAACTCACTTGCTGACCTTGGCTCCATAGTTCAGCAGAATGCTGAGGCTGCTGCCGCTAATTGCACAGTACTTTTATTTCCAAATTAGTCTTTTGGTAAACCCGCAAGTGCCCTTCTCGCCTGGCACAGCTGTCTGTCCCCTGTGGAGTCCCTTTCTGCAGCAGGGAGATTGTTGAGTTTGCCACAGAGCTGTTTTCCACTTTGCCCTCGTCATGGACCATGCCAGCTCCCTTCTACTTCAGGGTGGGGGTCTCATGCACTGTGCTCTTTGGGTGTGAGAGCTGGCGGGGCTTCTTCTCACCGTCCTGGTCGGCTGCTGCTTCTGCTCTGTGTCATCCCCATCTGCTCATCTCTCTTCTTTCAGTAAATGTTCATTTATGGAGTCCTTACGATGTGCCAGGCAGTGCGCTAAGGGATGGCAATACAAAGGAAAAGGAGAAAAGATGTTTAGTTTTCACCTTATTGATAAAAACAGAACATGTAGAAGATTCAGAAAAATCACCCCCTTTTTCCTTTCCTTTTTAATAATGTTTTAAAATTCCTCTTTCTTTTTAAAGCATTTGTGTTTTATTTATTTCTTTTAATATCTCTTTTAATATGTAAATAAGTATTCCTGCTCCCGGAAGAACCCTGGCAATGACCTTCCATCCTTCTGTTCGAAGGAGATGTTTGCAGCTGGAGAGGCTGTCCCAGGGTGCCCTACTGTAAGCAGCAGGCACTGCAGGTCCTTTCAGAGCCCTGGCAGATAGGGGCCTGGAATCTACAAAGTGGCATCACCCACCGGCTGCCTCACCTCTGTTGGGTCCGGGCAGTTGGTAGTCTGTTTGGAAGCAACTCGGCCTGTGAGAACCCCTGACACACCCTTACGCCCCCCACGCCCCTCGCTTCCAGACCCCACACAGAGGAGGGTCACGGTGGGAGGGAACCCCAAGTTTCCTGCTCAGAGCCCCCCTCTCCTCTCTTGGTGTCTGTGTGTCTGCAACCTCTTTCTGCCCCTCTCATTAAGAGACATGGTGATACTGTCTTTCACCTCTTATTCTCACTACTTGTATGCATTTTTCCCGAGATAATTGTAAGAATGGTTATAATTTGATCCTTAAATACAACTTGTAGGAATTTTTCTTTCAATTCATCATTCCAAGTAGGTGTTTTGTTCACACATTAGAAAATAAAACCAATAATACTTAAAATATGATTTCATTCCTCTTCCGTTGGCATGTTCCTTCAAGTCTGCGTGTGAGGTCAGCCTGTGCGTGGTTCGGGATAAATTCTCGACTCTTCTTGGGGGAGGCAATTTTTGTTTAACTCTCTCTAACATGGTTTTGTTGATTATAATGTCATTCAGTTCCATTAATATACTAATATGGAAACAAAGGCATGATTTCAGATTTTATTTATATCTTCGTGCTTGGGAAAAACAATCTCATGAGAAATCACTCAGCCCATTAAATACCATCCTTGATGTTACTTTTTTGGGTTTGCTTGTTTTTGGAAAAGTTTTCCTGGCTTTTGCTTTTCGTAATTGTTTTCACCATACCAACCCTAGCATAGTGAGTATTTTTAGACATGTGTTGTTAAAATCATGTGAAAAATGCTTTTTAAATCAACATGTGGGATTTTGTTAGGTGGTAATGTTAGTTAATGTGGTCAAGAACGAATGTAGAATTTCCTAGTGAGAAAAAAAGGGATTAAAAATCCTGACATGTTCTTTGACTATTGGAGAAGTTGTATTCCAAAACATAATTCCTTTGATGAAAATATTAAAGAGAAGGAATTAGATTGTGGTCATATTGATGGTAGAGACAATGCCTTTTCCATTTTTGTATTCTCCTTGGGTGTCATGCTGTGTATAGATGGGCTGTACCGTCAGGGGAGCTGGCTCAGATGGTGGAGAGCAGTGTACACCTCACGAAGATTAGACTCCCTCATCCATCCTTGGGAAATCTGTAAGCATTTTGAAGCCAGGGAGTTAGTTGTAGGTGTTTTAGAAAGGTCATTCTGGGGGTTCGTGGAGGTGGGGTGGTGTTGGATTGGAGTGGAGAGAGCCTGGAGGCAGAGGTTACTTTGCCAGGAGAAGGAGTGAAAGAGGACATGGTGAAGAAGGGCAAGAGACTGATGAGGCCCTGGATGTCACAGGTCCAGGTCCAGGACCACACACTTGCAGTTATAGTAGCCGAAGAGAGCTCTGGAAACCAAAAGGTATTTTCTTCGTAATTCAGTGGACAGTAAACCTGAGTTTGGCCTGAACTCATTTGTTGGCAGCATCTGACCTGAACTGCTGGGATGCTCTTAAAATCGTTATTTATCCCACTCACCATTCATAAAATACACATATGTGCTGCAGATGTATTAATGTGTTTAATTAGGGGACATTTCTCTGGGTCTCACTGTTTTGTTTTTTTTTTCCAAATGTAATATATGTCCTATGTGCTGATGTGCTGTGTAACTTTTCTCAGATGGGAAAAGTTCTGATTCAGGAACACATGTGACCCGAGGATTTTGGACAAGGGATTGTGAAACTATTTGAGCTATGTTTACAAGATAAGGTGACAAGACTGACAGATTAGCTATGAAGATAATTATGGAGGGAGAGAACATTTCTAGCCTGGAAGAGTCAGTGATTAATGATGACACTACCTCATCAGCATAAAGGGAAACAGAACTTTTGGGGGACTCAGAAATGTTCATTAGATAATGCATGATTTATTAGAACGGATGTATCCTGGATTTTTCAAATGTTGCTTTTATGCAGGATCTTGGATTGTATCATGTTGCAGAAAAGAGGGGGCGATTGGAGAAATTTGAATAAGATCTGTAGAGTAGTTCATAGTATTGCATCAGTGCTAATTTTCTGCCTATGTTACGATGGTGACATTTGGGGAAGCTGGGTGGGTAAAGGGAATAGGAGAACTATGTGTACCACTTTTACAAGTTTTTTGGTAAATCTAAAATTATTTCAAGTTTTAAAAAAATGAGAAAGAAAGTTGCTTTGTTATACCAGGAAATGGCATCAGCTATGCTGCTTTTAAATAGAGAATATCTGTTAGCAGGAGTGTGGTTTTCTTGGAGAATTCAAAGTCTAAAAATGCAAATCCAGTAAAATCTCAAAGTTTTCCACCTCTCCCTCTCCATTTTTTTTTAAAGCTGACCTTTTTTTTTTTTTTGTTAATCATAAGATGAATTTAATATTTTTCTGATCTGAGGAAAATGTTTGATTCTAGCTTAAGTGCAGACAGAGGAGTTACAAAATGAAACCAGTCGTGTCTGGAGAGGTCACAGGAAGTGCTATAACTCCAGTGTTCCCTTGTACTTGGTCTCCCTGGGGCTGGAGGGTGTTTGTCTCTAGCTTTTGTCTGTTGCTCAGCTGGGTTATAGGTAGGTTCATTAGTTAGGACTGACAGTTCTAAAAAGATGCTCAAAGCCTAGAGGATTTGCAGAGAACAAGGAAGGAAGACAATTCGTGGCTGTGCTGATGCTGCTGGGCTGTGTGTGTCTCCCTGTTGGAGAGGATCAGCTTCCAAGTGACTTTGCTTCGCTCTCTCACTTCTACACCACCTCCTGTCCTGTCAGCTGATTTGTTCTGAAATTCTCTCTGAAGTCCAAGCTTTCTTTCCTTTTTGATAAGAGCAGACTGAGGCTGGCAGCCAGTTACTGTTGAGCTATAATAGAGCTAGTGGTATGCACAACATTTGATTACTGCTGTCAACATCAGATTGAATAAGAACGTGCATACCCTAGACAGATCCTTGCAATATAAATGGTCTGTTGATTTCACAAGAACTGGAAATGAGGCCCGCCGTGGAATCTAGCAGAAGAAGGGGTCTGTGGATGGAGAATGGGTCCCGACGCTACAGAGCAGTGTTTAAAAAGTGCCCTTCTATCAGATCTTCTTAGAAGAACCTTCAGATAACTTTGATAAATTCACCGTTGCTTCTGAGTTTCTTCCCGGTCAGGTATTTACTGAAACTCCAAGGAAGCTTTGGTACTTGTCTGTGTGTTCAGCGGTTTGCCTTTTCTAAGTAGAATCTAGTGTAGAAGCTATACTGGTTGATACAGACCGTATTTGCTCCTGAACTAGGATGACATTTCCACTTAGCTTAATATGAATGTTTTAGAGATTTCCCACAACGGAAAGTTCTATTTGACACAGGAAAGTTCAGCGGTCAGTCTCATAGTCAGCTGTAAGCCAAGAAATAATGAAAACAATGGATTACACGGAGCAGCCTGGGGACGTGGAAAATTTCTTAGAAGATGGGTGAATCATATCATTAGTACATGTTGCAAGGCCTGAGGCCTCATATTGGAAGAAGGAAAAAAGATATTATATATATATATATATATATATATATATATATATATATATATATATATATAGTATATATGTATTATTGCTTGTATATTGTATATTATAGCTTGTATAATATAACATATATTATATATTATAGCTTGTAGTGTTTTTGTGTTTTTTTTATTATGCTTTATGTAGCTTTTATTCTGTTTAGTGCTTTTAGGGATTAAAAAATTAGAATCCTAAAATAAGGTATTTTAGGAAGGAGATAATATTGTATATGAATTTGTTCAAGCATCGTGTAGTCTGAAAAAAATGATTACCCCTCTGAATTAGATTAGATGTTTTGAGTTTGATCGGTTTAGCCCTTGAATTAGAATAGGTACTACCCTTCTTCCAATATCACATTTTTAAGAGGGTAGGGGAAAATATTGCTAATGTCTAGGTCCTGATTTGTTGTCTCTCTTGGCTACTTTCAAAATTTGTGAGCTCTTCAATCTTTAGATCCATCGGGTCTAAAATTGCTTCCTGTAAATAATGAGGCTATTCACTTACAAAAGGCTGCTTTAATTGGGCCTGCCTCTATTTAAGAAGAAGACACATACAGAAAGACAGGGGAGATGAACTGGTTAGAAACGATTGAAATGTCATACTTCCATTGGGAGTCTCATCATTTTATAAGTTTTTTAAGCAGCACTTTGGTAGAGCAAGAAGTGACAACTGCTTTAGCAGCTTCTTACCAGAAGGCCAGCAATATTTAGCTGTTATGAATCTATACGACTATACCAAATGTCGACATTCTCTTATACCTGGTTGAAAATAGCCACTATTAAAGCTCTACAACTTCCAGGTCTTGCTTTCGCACTGTAGCCAGTATCCATTCTGATCAAGTGGTCTTCATGCCTTGCTTGTTGTTCTCAATACTCAAAGTAGGAGTCTTTAGCCCTGCCTATAAAAATGCAGACATTTTGGGGCTACTGGCAAAAATTGGCCTTTGATAACCATCAAGGAACTGCAACTCAAACCACAATGAGATGCCACTTTATATCTAGTAGGTTGGTTACCATAATAAAAAAGAGAGATGGTAAGTGTGGCTGTGGATGTGGAGAAGTTGGAACCTTCATGCACTGCTAGGGGGAACAGCCAATTTGGAAAACTGTCTGGCAATTCTTCTGAATATTCACCATAAAGTTACTACTATATGACCCAGCAATTCCACTCCTGGTAGTATATACCCAAGAGAAGTGAAAACATATGTCAACATAAAAACTTGTGCACGAGTGCTCATGGAAGCATTATTCATAACCCAAAAGTAGAAACAATCCAAATACCCGTCAACCAATGAATGAATAAATAAAATACTAGATGTTCATACAACAGAATATTATTCAGCCAAGGAAAGAACTGAAATACGGACACATGCTACAACATGGATGAACCTTGAAAACATTACGTTAAGTAAAAGAAGCCAGTCAAAAAAGACCATATATTTTATAATTTTATTTCTATGAAATGCCCAGAAGAGGCAAAAAGTAGATTTTTGTGGTTTGCTTGAGGTTGGGGGGGCGGGGTGAGAGAAGGAACTGGAGCGTGACTGGTTTTTGGGGTGATGAAAATGTTCTAAAAGTGATTGAAATGATGGATGCACAACTCTGTGACCATATGAATAATCATTTAATTATGGCCTCTAAATGGGTTAACTGCATACAATGTGAATTATACATCAATAAAGCTGTTACCAAAAAATTAATTGGGCTTTGATTATGTGACATAATCTGTATTACTGTACTCCTCTCTTACGTCACAAGACTACAGGTGAGGTCACTACTCCCATTTTACAGATTTGGAGATTGAGCCTTGGAGTATTTTGCCAGAGTCATGCAGTTTCTAATCTTGGAAAAATACAGAGATAAAGAGGAGGAGAGTGGGCCAGCTACTCACTGTTTCTCTTTTCTATACCTTAGTCAGTAGCAGGAAAGGAGATGTTTTTTAATTTAAACAGTTTCCTGATAAAGGTACATATTCTTTGAAAATGTTGGCTGATAAGTAGGAAGTTTCTATTTCAAAGAAGGCGAGAAAAAGAACAGGTGAGGTAACATGGGTAGTGCTTTTTCTTGCTTGTTATAGGTATATAGATTACATGTGTATAAGCGAGAGCAAAATAGTCTGAAAATATGAACCAAAATTGTTACCTACCTTAGAATTCTGTGTGATTAAGTCAATTTTTTCCACTGTAGCAATTTCTAAGGAATTAAGAAGAAATCCTCTTGAGTTTCATTTCCCCAAGATATACATGCATACTAAAGTGAAATAACCAGTCCAATTTATTCTTTGAAGTATAGTTAATATGTAACCAAACTCTTCAGCCCAGTTGTACAGCCAGGGCCAAAAGCCTCTATTTATATACCTAGTGGGGAGAGAGGTGGGTGGAGGTGTCCCTTACCAGCTGATGCTGTCAAAACAGGAAGCAAAGTTGTCATCTCTTTGTAGTAGATCAGAAATAGTCAGAGGCTCTTAGTTATGACAATTAAGAAAAACAAAACTAAAACAAAACAAAACAAAAAAATTATACAAAAAACAACACTCCAAAAGACCTAAGGAGTTTTCACTAACTGTTAAGCGTAACTTCCTGTCTGGTATTTAGAGGAGCTTGGGTTAAGTTTAGTCAGATCCTCTCATGGGAAAAAGAAAAGCCACCCTAACACAGGACATCCCAGTGTGCAGTTCGAAAGCTGCTTTTGTTGTCCACTTCCTCTGTATCTTTTTCCTCGTCATTCAAGCAAGTGTAGGTGATGAGCAGCCCGGCAGCCACTGCATTTCGTTGGAAAAAGTGCCGATTTGATTTGCCAGGGCAAGGAGCTTGCCGGGCTTATAAGCAATTGCCAGGTAAGTTTGTCATCTTGCGTGACTCCTCGCCTGTGAGGTTTTGGAAAGAGGACATCCACAGAGACAAGGCTGTCTCAGTCACTTACTGAGCCCAACTTGTTAAGTAACAAAGCTGCTGAAGGCAGGGCCTGGCTGGTGACAGGAACAGACCAGCCTATTCTTCCTGACGCCACATCTATTGTGGACTCTAAATAGTGGAGACCAATGCTGTCTGCTGCACTCTTTTCTTCAGAAGGCGATAATTTGCCAGATATTGGCTTATTTGGAAAAAGCACTCAAGGAACCATCACTTTGTTGTGACAAATGTGCTTCACTTTACCTCCCCGTATTTTCAAAGCAGCTTCTTACACGTTGACTGTCTACTGTTGTGTAAAGAAAGTTTCCTGTGTGCTATAGAATAATGATAGAGATTATTCCATGTTGTATTTGATGATAGTCTTGGCTAACCAGATAGTTTATGTTTGAAAATACATCCTTCAGAGCTGACAAAGGGGAGAATCGGACGCTTATTGTTTTGTGGGGGTGGAATGTGAAGTGAAGAGGTTTTTGTTTCAATGCAGTCTTGTCCTGGAGAAGTGTCAGTGCATAATTTGACGTTGCATGTGGTCATGTACTTTTCCATAATTGGAGTTTACTTCCAGGGTGACCTCTTTTTCTCGATGAGTTCAGATATCTCTATCTTGTTCAATGTATATATGCGTGTACTGGTCATATAGGAGTAAGCTTTTTGAGAAAAAAAAAAAGATGTGTTTTTCCACAATATTCAAGTGGATTTCACACTTGAATATTGTCTCTATGGGAAAACTTTTCGGCTGGTTAGAATGAAAAAAAAAATGTTTTTCTTTCCTTTGGAATTACTCTTTCCCACTTAATGTTTTCCTTCCTAAATCTATATGAATGAGGTGGTAAATGCACGTCCCTATGGAGTGCATTTAAAGTGAAATGACTGGAGCAGCCCATATTTTCCTTGTAAATTTGGTTTCTACACCAAATATAATAGGAGATCGGTGTGCTATAATTCTCTTCTTTGGCTATTACTTTTCTCTTTTATTTATAGAACATGTAGTCTCAACAGAAAATTAAAATACCTTTCAGGGACATGAATTAAAACCCCATGCATTGGCACAGCAATTGCAGTATTGTGGCTTTGCAAAGATACTTTGTGACTCTCACTCAATCCTCTTTCTTTCTCTGTCACTAATAGTCTCCTATTTTGCTAGTTTGTATCTCATTGTCTTGCTACAAAGGGTCTCAGCTAATTATGGTGGTCGAAATCAGGTGACAATTGAAAGAGAAAACACAAACAAACCTTTGAGTAGTCAGCAAACTTTAAAACAAGTAGATTGCAGATTTAAATAGGAATTCTGGTCCATTTAGACAGAATTCTTTCCTGCCTTCTGACCATTGCAAAGGCTTTAGGAAAATAGCATTTAAAAAAATAAATTCTTCAGGGCATGTTATTTTAATAAAAATAGAAAACCAATGGGTACATGATTTCAAATTCCACAAGGTTCTAGGCTCTCTTCAGTTGTTATTGAACTGATTATTTTCTTATATCTGCAGGGTAGATCTCTTTAGTGATCTTGTTAGAAATAAAGATATAAAAAATACATTCTTATGGATGGAATACTCCATTGCAACACATCGCCGTTTTTGGTCTTCTTTATAGATTAAACTTTGGGATGACTCCTTTATTTATAATAAGTTAGAAAGTGAAACCATAAGTGAAACCATAAGTGTTTTGCATTAAACTTTTGACAATGCAGAGGTTGATATTTTAAATGACTATTGCAGAACCTAAATAATAAAACAAGTAATGAAATGGAATAGATTTAAAATACATGTTTGCTCAAAATTAGTCTTTCTCTGCTATTTTTTTGAAATCATCGGTCCTTTGTTCTATCTTGTCATCTATAGGGTGGAAATCTAATTTGGTGTGTTTGCCTCAGCTACCCATTGAAATGTAACAGGGAAAAATTGAGTAAGGTGAAAGTGAATATCTATCTATCATCTATCTATCATCTATCTATCTATCTATCTATCTATCTATCTATCTATCTATCTATCTATCTATCCTTCTTTGATATAGAATCTTTTTATTTTAAGATATTTACCCTAGTGCTCGCTTCGGCAGCACATATACTAAAAGATATTTACCCTAAACTTTTGTTAAAGATTTCCTTTCCTTTTCTTAATTTTGATATCTGTGTACAAATGATCAAATGTTAAAAATAATCTAATTGAGGGAGATCAAAGTTTCTTTAAAAAAAAAAAGCTTGAAAATACATGTGCAATGAGACATTATTTGGAGGCATTCTAAGACTTACAGGCATGCGCTAATGCACAGATGACTTATGTCTAGAAATTGCCCTGCTCAGGAAGCCACTCCTGGGAGGCCCTGCTTTTCTTGCCATCCTTCCTGCCTTCCTGTTGGCTGACAGGCTTCTATGTCAGCTGTTTCCATTTTAGAGGGACAGGTTAAATGCTTCTCAACCTTGGCTCCACATTATAGAATCATCAAAGTGCTGGAGCCCCACACCCGGAGATCCTGATTTCATTGGACTGAAGCCTTGACTTTGAAGCTTTTCAAAAATATCCTGGTGCTTCTAATGTGGATTCAAGGTGGAAGAGCAAGGGGGCATGTTATTTGCTCCCTACTAGACTGAAAGCTCCATGAGGAGAAGGACAGGAAGGAAGCTTTGTCACCATGGTACCCAGCACCTAAGTGTGTGCCTGGCGTCCAGGAAAGGCTCGGGGTCTGCTTGTGGAATGGACAAATAAATTCTTCTGAGCAACAGGAAGGTGGGAAGAGGGTTGGATCTCTTAATTTCCGGTCTGTGTTGACGTAAGAGAGTTATGTTATATGAGATTATGGCCTGTCTGATGATAAGCTGTCATTTGGGAAGAAGCTCTTGGAAGAGTCACAGGGGAACAGGCAAATCTTCGGGGATGCTGAGCAGACCTCTCAGAAGAGACAAGGCTCCCTGCAGGTGCTGTCTTCATGAAGCAAGGCAGGTGGAGAACAAGAATTTCATCAGGGGCTGGGGTGTGTGTGTCTGTGAATGTAGAGGTGGGGCCGGTTCAGGACACTACCAGGAGGGTCTCCCGAAATGAGTCGTGCACAGATGAGTTTGAAAGGAAGGAGTGTGATTGTCTCTGGCAGATACTAGGGGCTGCCTGACCCATCAGGTGACTGGATCAGAATAAAGGAACACAGAATTTAGATCCGAGTGTGGTGAGGTTTGCCTGGGAAAATTTCTCCGGGCTTGTGAATTTTTAGCTGAGCCTACTGTTTATAAAGAAAACGAGTTGGTTGTTAGGAAGACCACAGTAAAATGCTTCTTTAACATGAGAGTAACCCCTGGAGGGAGCCACACCGATTCCTGCCCAGCTCATTATTCCAAAATAGGTGGAATGTAATTTACAGAGGCTTGAGAGAGAAACTTATTAAGTTGGGAGAAGAAGGTAGAGACAGAGTGATTTGTTTGAAACAAAAGAGTTTGGGAAAATGAGAAGTATGAGCAACATGGTACTGAACAGTTGTACCTGAGGCCCTGCGTCTCAGTTCCTGCTTTGGACTGTGTACCGGACTGACCCTCTGAGACAGGTCTCCCCACCAGCAGAATTCCCTCGGGGGGTCATGGTCAGCATTCATGATGTAATACATTTTAAATCACCTTGCAAGCTATAGGTAACAGTTCCAGGAAAACAGGAAAAGGAGTAATAAGTTCTATAAAAATTATAAAAATCTAGTCAGTGGATAAAGAGCTTTGCCTGTTACCTAGAGCCCAGGAATAGGAAATCAACATCTGTAGTTGTCATTATAGTACTTAAAATATGTTTCAGCTGAAGTGGCGTACCTTGTCATCTTTTTAGTTGTGTTTTTCTGTGGCATTACTTGAAAGGTCTGCTCATGACATGGATCCTGGGGCCGTTTCATGTTTCATTTGGGTTCTCTGAACCCTATTTTGATGGCTCCAGCTGCTTCCTATTCTGACCATTTGCAGATTCAGGATTTGGTCGGAGGGCCCCTGAAAGGACTGGCACAAGAATTAGATCGGATCTGGGCACAGTGACACCTCGCTCCTGCCCCAATATTTGACCTTGATTTGAACAGTCAGTGGACTGGCAACTCAAGTAGTTTTTTCCCACTGAACTAGAACTTTCATTGTTGTGAGAGGAAGATGAGTCATAGCCCAGTTTTACCATTGTGCCCAAGTGAAATTTTAGTCTAGGACTAAAGGAACACAGGCCAAGCTTTCTGTCCAAAACACAGAGTGTTGAAATTTGGATTGTGAGCTGGGCAGGAATTGCTGTGGCCCCCATCTGTGGTTACTCTCATGTTAAAGAACCATTTTAGCGTACAAATGTTTTGATCCCTCATGTAATTTTTAATACTGTATTTAAAATATCTTAAAAAAATACCATAAGTTGTCAGGCTCCTTCTTAAAAAAATTCAATGCAGAATAAAAAAAATACATAAAGTGGAAAATTGTCATTCCCTCTCCCCCTCCATAACCATTGTTAATAGTTTTGTTTGTCCTGCCACACTTTTTTTCTATGAATATACAAATTTACAGCTTTATATTTCAGTTCCCACAATCACAGTTTTACTTTCTGAATCAAAGTTGAAACCATCCTGTAGTAGTGCCATCCCATTTTTAAAAATTATTAAAAATAATGACCTGTGTACACATCATATCTTAGTTCATTTGGGTAATTGCTGGGGCAAATATGCTTTTAGTGCGAAATTGCTATCCACAAAGAGTAGAGAGATGAAAAGTAGAATTTAATTGTTGGAACTTGTGTTTCCTTTTTTTGTGTGTGTGTGAAATCAAACTTTTCTTCATATGTTTATTGTTGTTTAGAAAAATTTCATCAGTGTATTGCCGTTCCATGCATTGCCCATTTTCTTCTGTTGTATGGATCTTTGACTTTTAAACTCTTAACTGATTCTGAAGGAAATTCCTGCAAAATGGCAGATTCTGAATGACTACTTATATTTGAGTTTCTTTTGAGTTCTAAGACAGTTACCTTCTATTTTTAAAAGATAGACATGACGTTTGGCTTGCTAGGGCAAAGGTTCGAGTCTTTAGATTTACATCCTTTATTTTCCCTCTTTTTTTGGGTAGTGTTGAGGCTGTCGTTATCCCAAACTATGCCGAAGTTGGTAATTGTTCAGTTCCTCACTATTTTAGTAAGTTTTCACGTGCTAATTATTATTTGAAAATAATTTATCTCATTATTTTCATAGGGATGGTAAATCAGAGTTAATTATAGAATAACTCATTTTCCATGTAATTTTTGGAACATGTTAGGGTTAGCAGGAAGAGACAGCCGAATCCCAGTTATGCTGTGTGTTGAGTCTCAGTTTCTTTATTTGCAAACTGGATATAAGGGGGATGTTGTAAGTCTTAAAAGGTGTATGCATCTCAAATCTTTTGCACAGTATTTGGCAAATGGCAGGAAGGATTATAATCAATGGTGGTTGTTTTTGTTGGTAGAGACTTTGAAGTTAGTGCAGGAAAAAAGAATACAGCTTTGATATTAAATGAAGATATTAGCATAAACGAGGCCCCATATGCTTCATCATGCTGAAAATTTCGTTTGTCCTCATTCCTCAATCTAGGTCTGTTAGTGATTTTTCCCATCAAAGCATTGAGGCTGTAATTCTATGCTGGGCTCATTTAACCACAGATCCAGTACATGGCAAGAAATATAGTGCTATACAGGATAGCAAACGGCCTGCAGTTGCTTGGAGAATATATTTGTGGCAAGGTGCCAGAAATGTTTTGCTGGTTTCAAAGTTCACTGTCATTTGTTCAGAAAGGTTTTTATTGTTTGCAAGCAAGCAAGGCAAGCAGAGAGAAAGGGCACACAGCCTCCCGTATGACTCTGTACTGTATGACCTATTTGCCTTTTGGTGCCTTATATAAAAAGCTTTATTTAGTCTGCAGAGAGGACTAGTTCTCCAAATAGAGGAGAGCTGTCATAATGGTCTGGAAACATGATAGATTTCAGTTTAATGCCACTGATCCAGATACTGGGAGAGGCTGGGCTCCACAGCAATTGTAAGATAGGCATCTTGCACGAATTCTTCCAGGTCACTTGCATTATCTTCAATGGAAATGCCTCATCAGATAGCGATCCTCTTGGCCCTCTGAGAGGCAGCTCCTCCTGTCACACCAACATTGACCCTTTTCTCCTGGTCCCGCCAGACCCTAGCTAGAAATCTACTGCCAGCGTGAGTCTCCTGGCTTCGGACTTGGCCTCTTTTCTTTTTGGACTCCTGGATTCTGTGCCTTTAGCTTCTGTTTTAACTGTTAGGAAATAACTTCCTTTCTGGTGTTAGTAGTTCCTGGATTGTGTTTGACAGAAGAAATTTATTTCCCTCGTGGATTCACTTTCTCCCTAGATAACTCTGACCCACCCATGCAATCTGGTATTTGATTCTGAGAGCTGTTTAGTCAGTTAATAAATATTTATAGTGTAACTCTGAATAACTAGTGTTACAGGAGGAAGAGGAAAAGTATAGTGTGCGTGCGTGTGTGTGTGTGTGTGTGTGTGTGATTTATGGGACATTTAGGAATAGAGGAGAAAAAAATTAACATGAAATGAAAATACTTATTATATTTTATCTCTGCCCTTGCGAATTCTATAAAAGAACTATTACATTCTATCTTTGTTCATATGCATTTTACAAATCATGGTGCATTTCATAGTGATGAATTTTAAATTGAGAAGTTATGGATATTTTACAAGTGTTTTGAGAAACAGTTCGCGTTTTCCTCCTCTGTGTCCCACTGGACCCTTGGACCCTTCTTATCTATCTACCTCCCTCCTACCCATTTCTTTTGCTGTTACAAGGAGAATCTTGTTTTGTGATGAGAATTTATTTTGTGGCTAATTTATTGTGTGCCCTATTTAAAAAAAAAAAGTCCCTGAGATTGTATTCTGTGTATTCACTGAATTTGTTGCTAGGCTTCATGCTATAAAAATTTCTCTGAGTAATAAAATCTAAATAAAAATGAATGGTGGGTGTTGAAGGTAAATCTACCCCTTGATTACTGCAATAAAAATTGACATTTGCTTCCCACAATTTGGAAATCATTCAGTAGGTAATATTTGCCTATGATAAACAAATGGTATTATATGATGAACAATTCTTAGTATATTGGGTTGGTATTAGGAAGAAAGTAAGCATTCATTTCCCTGTAATTTTCTAAAATTTCTCATCTCTTTTTGTTTCTAAAAAGAGCAGTGCTCAGTTTTCTGTCAACATCAACTGCCACACAAGGCTAAGAATTAAAAGTAAGGAAAAAAAAAAGGAGCCCAGAACAAATGAGTTAGAGGATGTTTCTTTAGACTGGCTGTTTTCTGTGACTTGTTATAGTTGTTGGTGTGTTTGAAATCTGGTTTTTTAACTTAGAGATTCTACTCACCGGCAGCCCAGAGCTCTGTGTATGCCCTGCAGACTGCACGTAGATTTCCATGGACATTTGTCCCTTGGAGTGTGCGGTGCTGGGACATCAGGGAAGTGCCTTCAGTACTCATTTAATGACTGTTTTCTTGATTCACACTTACGTATTTAGTTTCTAGATCTCAGGTGGTCAATTAGAAGGGGAGCGAGCTTGAGGGCTGCTGAAAATTGACATGATGACGACGATAAATGAGGTCTGCTGATTGTAGAGGAGATGAAAAAATAAAGAGCAGTGCCAACAAAAAAGGCCCAAAGCCAAGCATCCTGGGTCCTATTTCGCTATATGTTGCTACTAAAGTAGGCAAAAATTGGAAAAAAAAACATTAGGACGTGAAAAAGCTCTTTCATTGAAGTGACTCTGCAGGGAGAAGGAAGGCGGTATGGTTTTGTTTTCTAGGTTGCAACATCCCATCAGGCTCTAGAATCCTGTTTGCATATTTTGTTGGTCGCAGTGAATGAAAACAAAGCCCTTTTCTGGCCCTGGAGTGGCCCCAGTTAGGCTATCTGCACTGCTTGTTTCCAGCTGCGGTAGCCAGTGTTTAGGTTCTTTCTTTCGGAAGCACTGTAAATGTTCTTGGGACGGAGCCATCCCCGTTGTAAGCTGGGTGTGTCCTTTTGGTTTATTCTGCTGTTAGATCATCAACAATTCACTCCTGTGGTTTACCAAGTACACCTTTTCCAGGAATTCTTTCCTCACCTCCCCTGATAGAAAGCATGTAGAGCAGCCTGTCGCTGCCCTTGTAAGTGCTGTATATATTTGCTATTATTTTTATTACTGTCATCTTCCTTCATTTCAATTATTTATTTCTAGTAAGTTAAAAAGCATACAGCTAAGAAAGACATACCAGGATTTCTTTATATGGTGATATCACCATATGTATTAAAAATAAGGTTATGTTTACTCACCATTTGTCAGAGATGCATGCATATGCTGGGAAGATACATATAAGCTCTATCACGGAGGAGGTGTTTCCCCTTGTCTCATTTTTTTTCACCTGCCATCTTCCTTTCTGATGTCAGAACCCATTCAGATAGCTTGTGGGTGTGGAATTTGGAGACCAGTTGTTCCCCCAGCCTCCTTCACACCAGCCGATAGCCTGCTCTGAGTTAATAGCAGCTCAGCCAGGCTAGGAGCCTGTACTGTTTGGCTCATGCCAAATTCCCTTCATTTCCCCATGATGATATGTTATTAGAATCCTGATCCCTGTTATTTGTTAAGCTAATCTGCACTTCAGGGATCTCAGAAGATCACAGCATTTTGTTTTCAGTGACCTCATTTTGCATTCTGTAATATACTGGATAGGTGAGACTAGAACACAGACATTGAAGCCCAACAATTTAATATCTACAAGTAGTGTTTTATATTTAACCTTCCTATCCATTCCTCTTCAGCATTGTAGAAACAGATGCTCCAATTGTGTAAGCAGAGAGTTCCTTGTTACTTATTCTAAGGTATCCATTTTCTTATTAACAGGATATAGGCTTTTTTTTTTTTTTTTAAATCCTCAAATCCATGGGAACAGAATGTCCGCTGGATATGAGTGAGGATCAGATGAAATCCCCATGTTAGAATCATTGATCGCAGGACTTCCTGTGGAAATTCTGACAGCCTTATTTGTTTTCGCTTTTGAATCTACTCAGCTGTTTTTGATTATAAAAATAATTATTTAATATATATATATGAGATAATGAAATTGAAATTTAGTAATTTAAAATTATTTAAAATATGAAATTCTTTTGGTTGAATCATTGATTGTTATGTCTACTCAAAGTAGGAAACATACTTCCAAAGGCAGGTTTTACATCCCATATAGCAGATATGATCAGGTCATTGCTGTAGGGAGAGGAGGAAGGGTAGAGCCCATCTTTTCCTTCCCCCATCTTGTTCTCAGGCACACTTATACTTTGATTTGAGAACTTGGGCTTTGGAGTCAGACTGCCCGAATTTCAGTTCAGATACTTCCATTTACTTGCTGTGTATATTCTCGGCAAGTAGCTTAACTTTAAGTGTCTATGACCTATTCTGAAAAATGGGTACCATAAAAGCATTTACCTATTGTGGATATTGTGGGGATTTTGTTATATATTAATTTATATAGGAAGCATTCAGTACATGCTCCTAATAATAACAAAAGTAATAATGTTATTATCACTTCACATTCCTATTATTAATACATTTAAAACAATAGTTCAAACTACCTTATATAATGGAGCTGCTAAAATGAATTAGACTTAGGTGAATTGAAATTTGATTCTTTTAGCCTATTCTCTTTAGGTGATAGTGAGCCATGAAATAACTAAAAGGTAGAAAGAAAAGTAGATTTAAAATTTAGATGATTTTTTTCTTACACCGAACAGTAATATTATGACTTCAGAATTTGAGGTGCTAACATTTGTTGCTGCTCCATGGAAATCTGTATTTCACATTTCTTGATATTAACTATCTTCTTAGCCTGTTAACTC
Organism: Rhinolophus hipposideros; assembly: GCF_964194185.1. Classification (NCBI taxonomy): domain Eukaryota; kingdom Metazoa; phylum Chordata; class Mammalia; order Chiroptera; family Rhinolophidae; genus Rhinolophus; species Rhinolophus hipposideros. The sequence goes on along the minus strand of NC_138049.1, from coordinate 19,408,980 downwards.
TTGTGTTGCTATAATACGATATTCCTTATTTCATTAAAAAATGGATTTTTTAAAAGAAAATTCCAAATTTCTTATCTCCATTGTTGAGTGTTTTTTTCTTTTAAAAACCACATTACTATCAAAGAATATTAGAAAACAAAAAACATCCCTTTTTATGCTTACCATCTTAACACAATAGTAGCTGTTATGTCTTATTTTCCATTTGGTTTCTACATTCATATTTTAAAATACTTGTAATTACGCAATACTTTTAATTATTTTGTCCTGGTGTTTTAGTTTTATATTATTTCATAAGTACTTTACATGTTTCTATTAAGTAGTTATCCTGTCATTTATTTAGCTCTTTCCCTGTGTTTTGGGATTTAGTTTATTCCTAGTATTTCAACATTATGGATAATAGTGCAGTGGAAAACTGTCTTTATTGATCTGTAAGATGGAGATAGCAAAACAAATTACTGTAGGGTTGTTCTGAGTGTTATATAAGTGAATAGATTTAAAGCAAGGTTTCTCAACCACGGCTCTTTGCTATTTGTTCCAGGTAAATCTTTGCTGTGGGAGCTGTCCTGTGCATTGTAGGTGTCTAACAGCGTCTCTGACCTTTACCCACCAATTGTAACAAACAGAATGTCTGCAGACATTGCCAAGTGTCTCCCACAGAGCAAAGTTGCTCCCAGTTAAAATCACTCCCAGTTGAGAAGCTCTGATACAAAACACTTAGAACAGTCTGGCACTACCCTAGTGAGTGCTATGTAAAATTTGCTATTACTATTATTGTTGTTGGGATCATTCTTCATTTCAGTTACTTATTTCTTACAAGTGCCTAGAAATAGAATTTCTGAGACACCAGGTTTGATTTTAGCGTTTCTGACTTATGAGGTCGAACAATTAAGTTCGTGAACTCATCTAAGAAAAAGTGCTACCTACCTCATTGCTGAATATCACTGTGGTAACCTTCGAAGTACTCCCCTTGGGAAGCTGTGCACAGAATAAAAACAAAGGCCAAATTAACAATAATAATAGTAATGGAAACAAAGAAAATGAGTAAAATAAATAGAGTTTTAAATATTTGCCTTGTTAATTAAAAAAAAAGTCAATTCATTCGATGAAGCTGATTTCTAAAAAGTCCAATTTGGCTAGATTAGAATGGCTAAATTTCTTTAAATGGGTGGGGTCAGAATTCTGAGGCCCTGATGTGGGCCACCCATGCTAGGGGAGACATTTCCCTCTCAGAAGCTTCCTGAACCGTCCCTCTCAGGGAGGGTAGGTGATCAGCCTGTCCGTGAACACCAGTTACCCTGGGTCCCTCACACCCTCCCATCTGCCCATCACCCAGCTGCAGTGTTTCAGGGCACCCTCTTTAGACTGCAGGCCTCCAGGAACACTTGTCTTAAATTCACGCATTGTAGCTGTTTTCTTTTCGTGCCAGCAACATGTTGAATATAGGTTTTAAAAAGCTGAGATCATTCCAGAGTCTTCCATGACCCTAGCTGTGAGTGAATACAACCCAGAGTGATCAACTGTGAATGCGCGCCAGCACAGGTTTCACATTTTCCATGTGAAAGTTCTTCCTTTGTTGTTTGTGATTAATAACCGAATAGGATATAAAGCCAAATGATTTCATTGTTGAACACAGGCTTGAAGGTCATGAGAAAGTGCCTGTTCAAATTAAACTTGGCCAAGATGTGGTTCAAAGGTCAGCATTATACCTGCGTAGTTTTGAAACAAGGCAGAAAAGAAACAAACAAAAAAAGGAACATTAGTTTTTATATGCTATGAAAATTGATTCCAACTAGATCAAGTGATGTATTGGAACTATCCAATAGATGAACTATGAGGCTGAATTTGCACTGTGAGTAGCATTTGAAAACAAAGGTGGATTGAGGACTTACTGTGTGCCAGGTTGTTCAGAATGTTTGTTGTGCCAAGAAATGTGGTAAAGAATCAGTTGCAAGTAAGCCTACTTTGTTAATAGCTTGATTTTGAAGATTTATATTGTATTGGTTCGTTATTTGAAATAGGATTTTGAATGAAGTTTCTTAGTACGTAACACACTCTGAATTTTATTATTTTTTCAAAAGAACTTAATAGTCTCACAATAACTGACGAAAATACAGTCGTACTTTAAAAATAGAGACACCAATGCACATGAAACGTGCTCTCTTATGTTTTGTGTGTTTTCTATGTGTTTGCTAGGCTTTGGAATCAGCAGGTTGGAAAAGTTTGGCTTCCAGTCTGTGCACTTTTACTTTTCCCACTTGGAGAAGAAACTGCCCCAGCTCTTAGTTTTATATTTATGTACGTATGTCCATTTGTGTCATGAAATGCCACACGACGTAGCTGCTGTAATTTTTAAATCCTAAAGATCAGTTCATTTGAAAGCGACACACTTGAAAGCCTGGTTTTCCCAGGACTGGTGTGATGTGAGATGGTTGAGGGATGACGGCCTTGATGAGTCCTGTTCTTTCCTGTGTTAGTACCTGCTTGCTTTCCAGCTGGGTCTTATAGCTCCTCTCCCAGGACAGCTTTTAGGGCCTAAGTCAACTGGTAGGAATTTGATCATGCGGTAGGCATGACGGCAGATGCGTAGCGATGCGCAGTAGTCATGAAACAGGTCCCATTGGACTTTTTCCCTGCTTACAGCAAACAAACAAAACAAGACAAAAGAACCCACAACATTATAATTTGATTGGAGTTGAATTATCCCTATTAGAGAAGACATTTTCTTCCATGGCTAACTCTTAATTGCTTCTGAATGATTAGGATTTTGTCCTGTTTTCTAAGGATCACATCAGGTGATTTCTTGGGTAATTCAGTAAATAGTTATTGTATATTGATGGTGTATAAGGAACCACATGAAAGAGGCCAGGGAATAAGATAGTTTCTTCCTTCAGGCAATTAAGAAATGTCATCAGGAGGGGAGATCAATGTAGGCATGCATGTATGTAATATTAACTCCCTACGCTCCCCAAATATTTAGTTATAAGAGCAAAATATCATGTGAATTGGATACATGGGGGTGGGGTGGGTAGAGGGTGGGAGTGGGAGGAAACTCTTTCTAAAGCCTTCATGAAAGAGGGTACCATTTGATACAGAAGCTGCTTGGAGAGCTGGGGATGGAGGAAAATATTGTGTGTAGAGGGCATGCACCGATTAGTAAGGGTTGGCTGTAGGAAAGCACGCTCAATGCCATGAACTCTGTAACATACAGATGTACCTGGTTTTGATGTTTGGGAGGTTCTTTGTGTGCAGAATTTCATGATCATAAGAATTAATCTTTCAAAGGTGTTCAGGATGCAAATAGGAGGATGATAGTATAGGAGGTTGTTGTAATACATCAAATGGAGGAACAAGACCCTGGGCTGGTAGCTTGGGAATACCTTTGCTCTGCTGAAGAACCAAACTGAGTTATGGCAAGGGTCACTCCCTGTTTGTTTGTTTTTTTTTTTTAACGACAAAGAGTTCTTGACCTTTTATGATGTGTAAATATTGGAAATTTGTTACCAGTACATAAAATTTCTTTGTATCTGTACTTGTGTTTCGTAATTATTTGTTACATAAAATTTCTTTTTTTTCCTATTGCTTTTTATTATTATTTTTTTATTAGTTTGAGGTGCACAAGACAAGGTAATACTTAGACGTTCCTCACTTATATCCCTCACACCGTGAACCCCCCTCCCCCATTCCCCCTTCCACTATCCCTCCGACATCGCACCGAGCCATCACATTATATATATAAAATTGTAGTTGGCATTCATTATTGTTCAGCTTCAGGTGTACAGTACATTGATCAAGCATCTACATCTTCCCTGAGGTGGTCTCCCAAATGGGACACGTGTCCATTGGATACCCTACAAAATCTTTACAACATTATTGATTACGTTCCCCAAATTATTTTTCAAAAACTCTGAGGCCATTTTGTGGTTACCGACTGTTTTCTAATCCCCTCACCTTTCCCCTTATCCCCACCCCCCCGCCCATCTAACAATCCTCAGTTTTTCCTCTTTGTCCTCAGAACTGTTTGTGATTAGTTCATTCACTTATTCTTTTCTTTAGATTCCGCATGTAAGTGAGATCATATGGTACTTGTCTTTCTCTTTCTGGCTTATTTCGCTTAACATAATGTTCTCTAGATCCATCCATGTTGTTGCAAATGGTAAGATTTCTTCCTTCTTTATGGCTGCGTAATACTCCATTGTATAAATGTACCACAGTTTCTTAATCCAGTCATCTACTGATGGGCATTTCGGTTGTTTCCATGTCTTGGCTATTGTGTAAAGTGCTGCAATCAACATAGGAGTGCATACAGATTTTTGAATTGGAGTTTTGGATTTCTCCGGGTAGATGCCTAGGAGTGGAATTGCTGGATCATAAGGTAGTTCCATTTTCAGATTTCTGAGATACCTCCATACTGTTTTCTATAGAGGCTACGCCAATCTGCAATCCCACCAACAGTGCACAAGCGTTCCTTTTCCTCCATATCCGCGCCAGCACTTGTTGTTTGTTGAATTATTGATGATAGCCATTTTGACTGGGGTGAGGTGATATCTCATTGTGGTTTTTATTTGCATTTCTCTGATGGCTAGTGAGGTTGAGCATTTCTTTATATGTCTGTTTGCCATCTGTATGTCCTTTTTAGAAAAATGTCTCTTCATGTCCTCTGCCCATTTTTTAATTGGGTTATTTGTTTTTTTTGGAGTTGAGTTGTCACTCCCTGGTTTTTAGTATTTAAAATTCTGCTGCCAAAAGCTGAGCTCATTCTTCTCTTGGGTGACTGAAAGAACGTGTGTGTGGAAGGTTCTTCTCTCTTGTTGTAGTCTCTCGTTTAGGCACTCGGCTGATACCTGCAGAAATTGCTTCTGAATATGACCTGCTTCTGCCCCGTTTCGTTTGTGCTTTTCCAAGTTATTTTCCCTTGAAAGGTTAACAGGAGGCGCTCATGCCGAATTTCATGTCTTGGGGTCTGTTTGTGTGGCTTTGCCCCTTGTGCAGTTTTTGTTTGTCGGTGCTGATCTGTGTGTTTTGCCCAGTGAGGGTTAGAGGCATGCTTAGCTGTGGCGGTGTTCTCCCTGCTTTGTGCTGGTGGCTGCTTCTGAGCTTATGTTTTACTTTGTGATTCACAGGCAGGGATGAATGACTGAGAAATGTTGCAGATAAATGGGTGGGTGTGTTTGTTTCCTGTTGCTGCTGTAGCAAATTAGCATGAATTTGAATAAGCTTTAGAAGTTTTAGAATAATATTTAGAATAATTTTTAGGAAATGTACATTTCTGAAATATTCAGGTTACTTTTAGAATTAAAGTAGGGTTTTGTCTTAGACAAATAGATGTCAGTTAAATAACCTACAGGCTTAGACACTGCCTAAATCTTTTGCTTTCCTATGATAAATTTGATTAGCTTTTATTTTCAAGAAGAAACTTACCGTATTTTGCCGTGTGTAATGCGCTGCCAGGTATATTGCGCACCCACGTTTTTGGCCTAATTTTTCAGGGAAAAAAACCTTTTGTTTTAATTTTTTTAATTGAAATTTTTATTTGGTTACATTTAGGTACTTGTTTTTTGTATATAAAGGAATTTTAGCATTTATATTTTAACATTATAGTACAAGAAATTTTATGTAACAGATAATTACAAAACACAAGAACAGATACAAGGTAGAAGAAATTTTATGTACTGGTAACAAATTTGCGATATTTATGCATCATAGAAGGCCGAGAACTCTTTGTCGTTGCGTTTGTCGTAAATTCAACAAAACCAATTATCGTATTCCAGGGTATCATTTTACATAAGGAAATCGTTGTTGATTTCTAGAGTTACACTTTTAAATCATAAGCATAAATAAAAGAATTAAAAATACTTATGTAGATACAAAATTAGTACTACCCATGTATAAAGCACATTCTTATTTTTCCTTCACAAATTTAGGCAAAAAAGTACGCATTATACATGGAAAAATATGGTATCTTCAAGGAGGCAGTTATTTGTTGGGTGAGGGTCAAGTGAAAAAGTGTAGCCATGTTAAGTCCCTATAAAAGGGGAAGTTTGTGTTTCTTTTATTACTGATAATCCTTAGTGACCCAAGGATTGAGGGCCTATAAAATTGTCTCTACATCTTCCTTTGCATTTCCCATAAAAGCCATCATACAGGCAGTTGGGAATTATCACATGTAGAGTTAAGATGTATAATTCTAGACAGTCTTTCCATCATTTTCTTTATTCTGCAGCATTTAGAAACAGGAAGGACAACCCTGGGATATAACAAATAAGGACATTAACTAAAGAACAATGAATCTAGCTTGTAGTAGATACTCAATTAACAATTTTTAAAGGAATGAACCCAGTAAGTTGTTTGTATATGTGGTTAAAGTTAGTTTTTACAGGGTGGATTCTCTTTCTCCCTCTCTATCTCTTTTTGCTTTAGGAAAGGTGTTTGTGTTTTAGCTAAAAGAAAGGAATACATATCTTTAACATTTAGAACTATAAATCATAAGCTTAAAATAAGATTACCATAGTGTCATCCAAAGAATTACAGAGGAGAACCTAAGAGAGATCTAATGATTATTCTTTCATGGTTTAGAAGGAATGCCTTTGCTGTGTTTGGCTTAAGAAATTTTGTTTTGTTATTTGATCCCTTAATTTCTGTCTTGACCTTTCATAAAATGAGACCTTAAAATATTCTTTTAAGATAATGTTCTAAAACTTTTTTGGGGTCAACGGTCATGTAGAAAATTGATGGAATTCTATCCTCATTCACAGTCACATATGTAAGTACATAATTTTTCTCACAACTTCAAGAAATTTGTTAACACTAAAACATCCAAATATGGACCAAAATATGAACTTTTGTTCATTTTATTCATATTTGTCTATTCATTTCCATGGTTCTTAAGGCTTGTAAGTTTATCTGAGAGAATGCTACTCTTTGTTTTATTTAAATAAAACACTATGTATATATGTTAAAAAAGTCAAATTTCATCACATAAAAATTATGCCTTACTCCCAGAGGGGAGATTTTTTTTGTGTGTGTGTGTGTATATGCTAACATATATTATAATATGTATTCATAGTGCCTATTTTTAATACATAAAAGATTATGTTATTTGTATTGTTTTAGAGGCATTTTTTCCCTTAGGTATACATTTTAAATTCTTTTCCATGCCAGTATGGGTAGATCCAGCATATTCTAGCATATGCTTTTAGACCACGATTTTATTCTTTCTTTAGCGTAAACATAATTTTATAGACATTCTAAAATTATTTGTAGATTGCCTTTGATATTTAACATGGTTGGTGGAAGAAATAAGGGGAGAATAAACAGCAACTGGTTGGAATAACATCTTAGCTGCTAAAACTCTGCTTTTGTTCATCTTCTCAGTGTGTATGTGTAGGCATACATACATACATTGTGAACAGAGGCTGTTGTTGGGCAAGAAATAAGCCTCCACCTAACAGAACACCCACTGGGATGATTTACAATGTTTGAGTCTCAGCAAAAATACCACTTGTATTCCAGATTCCTTTGTTTTCAGCTACATAACTCAATAAGAAAGTAAGTTTCCTACAATTGAAAAGAATAGACACTGTTCAGAGGCCAAGTTTTGCCTTTTAAGGCTGAATGTGCTTTGTTTTAAGCTACTCTTTCTTCTCAAGAAGACTAGGATAAACAAGAGGAGGGGCCTTGGTATTTCTATGCAAAGCATCAGTAATACTATTTATTTTTAAATTCATCCTTTTAAATCCTGGGTATGTATTTAGTGCCTGTTATTATAGCATCCAAGGAGTTTGCTGAGTTTGCTGTTTTTGAGGGTACATACTACTGAAGAGAGGAGGCAGCTTGCTTCGGTTGGAATCCCTGTTTGAACTCTTATGAGCTATGAAGTTGCAGACCGGTTTATTAACTCTGATTCCTCACCTATAAAATGGGGGATACTCATAGTACTATCTCATGGTTATTGTGAGAATTAAAATACGGCAATGCAAGTGTAAAGACAACCCAGAGAATGGGACAAAGTATTTGCAAGTCTGATAAAAGGAATGTAGTATCCAGAATATATAGAGAATCCTTACAAGTCACAGTAAAAAAACAAACAGCCCAATTGAAAAATGGGCAAATATTTGAATAGACATGTCTCCAAAGATACAAAATGGCCAGTAAGCCCCTGAAAACATGTTCAATATTATTAGTCTTTAGGGAAATGCAAATCAAAGCCAGAATCAAATTTCATTTCACACCGAGGAGGAGGGCTAAAATAAAAAATATGGAAACGAACAAGTGTTGACAAGGATGTGAAGAAATTAGAATCCTCATACTCGTGCATTGGGGTGGAAATGTAAAGTGAGTACAGTGGCTTTGGAAGGTTGGCAGCTCCTCAAAAGTTAAATGTTACCTCCTCTCCCTGCAATTCCCCTCTCAGTTATATGCTTAAGAGAATTGAAAACTTATGTCCACACAAAAATTTGTACACGGCTGTTCATAGCAGCGTTATTCATGATAGGCAAAAGTGGACAATCAAAGCTGATGAATGGATCAACAAAATGTATTCTTTCCATGCAATGGAACATTATTCAGACATAACAAGAAATATAGTAGTGATACAAGCTACAGCACACACGAACCTTGAAAATACAATGCTAAGTGAAAGAAGCTTGGCAAAAAATGCCACACATCATATAATTCTATTTATGTGAAATCTCTAGAATATGAAAATCCATAGAAAGTCGATTAGTTGTTGCCTAGGGATCGGGGGGATGAGAGGGAATGACTACTAATGGATACAGAGTTGTGGGGGTAACGAAAATGCTCTGGAATTAGGTAAAGGTGTTCGTTGCACAACTTTGCGAATATACTAAAAACCACTGAATTGTACACTTTAAATTGATGGATTTTTATGGCACATGAATTCTATTTCAATTGACAAAAAATAATATAATGCATGGAACTTGGTACCATGCCTTCTTCACATGGCATGAACTCTGTATATATTAGCTACTCCTGCTAGTGCTATCATCATCATCATCAAATGATAATTGCTTGTGATGTGGTTATATATTTCTATTTGTTTTTTCCAAATTACACAAATACTAGCAAATTAGTGCTTGCAAAGTGTTTTTCAAGATCTGCGTTTATGAGCAGATTCTGTGATGGAAGGCCTTTGAATTATTGTGTGAGTGTGTGTGTTTTCCCATTTGCTTGCACTGCATCTTCTTAGAGAAAATAAAGTACTTCTTGGCAGGTCATATAGCATTTGTAGGTTTTTCCCCCTTTTTACTCTATTTCGTTTGATTTATCTGATTGGACACACTCAACTCCTGTAATGGAGAGAAAACAGAAACACCAAAAGTAGGAAAATCTAGTGGAATTCCTTAATCTTGAGGAAATTTCCTTTCAATATTTTCCCTCCTGCAGTTAAAGGAGTTTTTATTCTTCTGGGCACAGCATGTATGAGACTTACGGTAGTATATAAAATATGATAATATAACCACACTTGGATGTTTTTTGAAAACATTTTATATAAAATACATCTAAAATAGATTCTTTTCTTTAGTCAGTTATATGGAATAACATTTGGACTGTGTTTGCTAACTATTGTGCACCATAGTCTAAACACTGATCCTTTTAGAACTATTGATAGATGAGATGGGGGCATTTTATGGTTTTAAGGATTAAATGGTATTTATGCAAATGTATAAACTTTAATAAAATAGTTTATAACGTTATCATATTTGATGATGGCAAGGAAAATGCACATTGTTTGCCTATAGTAGGTTCTAAGATTGATCAGAACTGTAACGCATTTCTGGATTTACTCCCTCAGGCTTAAATGGTGTTCTAGTTTCATTATTATTATCATCAAGACAAGATCATTTCAGTTTCCTTGTAGCTGGGCGTCATGGTGGTTTTTTTGGAGGTGTGACGTTGTTTGACTTTGATGGTTATAGATCTCTACCCTCTGTCTGCTTTGCCTTGCTACTGACTTGCTATTTCACTTCGACCTTTGATAAAGCTGCTCCATTGACTCTTTACGAGTGAGGACCCACCTTGCTGCCTGCCAGTTGGATGCTTTGGTTTTGCTTGCTGGTTGGAGTGTGTTCCTTGATGACCCTAAATGTTGGTATCCGTGTTTCCTAACTCTTGTCTGGGAGCTGCTTTGGGGCCACTCTCTTTTGTTCTAGTGCACAGGCTGGTTTCCAAAAATTACCACCTTCTGCATGGCAATTTAATGAGATGCTTTTTGTTTTTTCCCACAAAGGATAGCAGCTTTTTAATAAGTGGTAGTATATTTAATGTATTAATACTAACATTTTGTTTATATAGGAATAAGTTACATATGGTTATTGTTTTGATATCCAGTGTCATTTTGAATTGAATTTTTCTAGAATGATTACTGTGTCCTAAACATTTACATAATTTATTTTCTTTACCCCTATTATTCATAAAAATAATTTAATCAGTAAGTTATGATCATTTGTACATTAAAGAATTACGTACACAACCACCATGGGTGTCTATGTTTAAATTCTTTTCTCAAAATTTCACTTGTAGTGAAGTGAAAAATTTACCACAGTAAAAATGGTCTTGCTTTATTACTTGGTTTATAAATTAAACAAGTCATGGTTAATATTCATAATGTTAATATTAATAATGTTAGCTACTCTGAGCTACAGATAAGAAAAACATGTGAACCTCATTTGTCACAGTGAGTGGAATGACCAAAGCTATGGTTTTTCAAATTCAATGATTATTATATCTTTTCCTCTATCAAATAACATTTATTTCTTGGTGTATAAGTACATAATATACATGTGTTTATATATAATTAAGTTTATCAGAGTCTATCACTATGTAGTCACATAAATTTATTAAGTTTAAATATGTGCCATTTATCGGAGCTTGGCACCATTATGTGTTCACACATAAACCTGTGTGATCTTGGAATTAGCGTCTTGGTGCTGGGCTAGTGGTCTCTATGTATGAATGTGGGTGGAAAGACTGAAGCGTGCTTTGTATGTATTTCCATCATGAGTGCCATGCACAGTTCTTTCTGGGTAATTGCTGCCAATTCAGCTGTTGGTCTGTTCCCTGTGTGTGGCTTTGCCTTCTAACCCACACTGTGTGCTCTCAGCCCTACTCCCTCTCTGGTTACAAGTCAGCGCAGTATTTACTGGAAGTGAGTGACGGGGCACTGTTGCTTTACTCTGTGCCTTAGCGTGCCCTTGCTAGTATTTCTTGGTTCTCCCATCAGTGGATCTCTGATTTCTTCATCAAAAAATAATCTTGTGCAGCAGAATCATGATCCTCCTGGCTTTACAAATCTACTGGGCTGAGGAAAGGCAAACGATTATTCATCAAAACCTTTACCACCAGGATCAAATGTTCCTATTTAGATGAATCAGGGGTCAATTTCGTTTTCTAAGGAGCTTTAGAATTGGTGTTTTTGTTTGCTATTGCGGACTATTTTAATACCAGCTTTTCTTCTTTTTAATGTTTCCAGAAGGCAAACTTTCATTCCTTGTCAATTGAAAAAAGATCTTTAAAGAAGAGAAAAAGAGGAAATGAGAAAGAAAATCAGTGGGTTGTCTTGATAATTGTGATTTTAAAATTTTGCAGAAGAATGAAAAGGCCATATAGATATAACAGAATCAAGATCTTTTACTAATGTGGGCAAGTTAGAGTTCTAGATTGAATTATGGTCAATACACAATTTGCTTAGATTTAGCAAATACAGTAAGTAAACTCAGCAATAATTTATTTTCTTTTGGACAATTTGTCTTGGGAACTGCATACACTATGGTGAGCAAAGTAGACATTTCTTGCCCTCGTGGACTTATATGTATCAATATCTAATCAAATTGAGATAAGTACTAGGGTGCAAAAGGAAACAGGATGCTTTGAGACATTGGGGAGGTCTAGAAATCAGGTCTGAAGAAAAGATGTGTAATATTTAGACCTGAAATAGCCATAGGAATTAAGCAGATTGAGAAGGGGGTGAAAAGTCCTTTTGGCAGACATAGCAGCATGAGCAAATATCCTGGGGCAGGAAAGGGCTGGGTGTATCTGAGTAACTCAAAGGCCAGTGTTGCTGGAACTGTTGAGAACAGGGGAGAGCACTGCAAGATAAGATTTGGTGTAGGTAGGGGTCAGATGATTCAGAGCTTTGTCAACCATATTAATTGAATTGTTCCAAAGTTCATTGTCAAGCTGGCTACCATTTAGAAAGTGGAATAAAAAGGAACAAGAACAGAAATTAGGAAGCAGTGTCAGGTTATTGGCTTTAGGTTAGTGGATTCCAAGCAAAAGATGACAGTACCTTGGACTAGGGGATGCCTGGGAGATGAAGAGTTGTGGATGGATTCGAGGAATTGGAATCAATAAAAGTTGGTGATGGATTCTGGTATTAGATAGATTGTGCAATGCCAAGGATTGGTTTCAGGGTCCTGGCATGAACAAGTGAATGGATGCAAATGTTGTGTACTGAGTTAAGAAAGACTGGAGACAGAATTGATTTTAAAGAAGACTAGCAGTTCAGTTTTAGATGTATTAAGTTTGAAATGGCTTTGTGAGATATCTCAGGGGAGATGTCAGATAGGTGTGGTTGTGTGATTTATATCTTGCTGCATAACAAATAACTCTGAATTTTAGCAGCAAATCTGTATTCCTAATCTATTGTGTATAGCAAATTACCCCAACATTAACAGTTTAAAACAACAGATATTTATTATCTTATGCAGTTTCTTGGGTCAGGAACTTGGGAGTGGCTTTACTATGTGATTCTGGTCCAAGGTCTTCCATGAGGTTGCAATCAAGGTATTGGCCAGGGCTACAGTCATCCGAAGGCTTGACTGAGGCTGGAGGATCTGATTCCAAGATGGCAATGCACATGGCTTTTGGCAGAAGGCCTTAGTTCCTTGCTGACGACGGTTGCTGGTGGGGGGCCATAGTGCCTCACCCTGTGGAACTCTCCGTAGTGCTACGCAAGTGTCTTTGTGACATGGCAGCTGGCTTCTCCTAGAGCAAGTAATATGAGCGAGTACAAGCAGGAAACTGTAATGCCTTTTACACAATCTCAGAAGTCCTACATCATCACTTCTGCCATATTCTATTTGTTAGACCTGAGTTACCAAATCCAACCCACATTAAAGGGGAAGGGAATTAAGCTCTACCTCTTGAATGGTGGACTAACAAATAATTTGTGAACATATTTTAAAGCCATTACACGTAATTTTGTAATTTAGTAGAGACGTTTGGGTTGGAAGTACACATTAGAACTTTTACACGTAGACGGTGCTTAAAACTATGAGAGTAGACTGGAGACTACGTAGTAAGAATGAATAAATTGAGATGAGGCCTGGGACCGATTGCTTAGGAAAGCTGACATTTAGGGGACCTGCTGTGGAAGAGTAGAGGAGAAGGAGGAAATTGAATTTGGAAAGACAAGGAAAGAGTGTTTTGAGAGGCAGAGAGTGGTTTATTATGTAGAAAGCTACTGAGATGTCGATCTGACTTTGACTTTTAAGAATTTGTCCTTGAATGAATGAATGGATGATTAAATAAGTAAGTGATGTATGTGTACAAAAGTTTAAAGCTAAATATGTTTATTACAGAAATGCTGATAAAATTAAAAACCGGAAGCAGCATGAAGGATGTACAATAACAGGGTCGTAGAGGTAAATAAATTGCTGAATGTCCAGTCAAAAAAATGCCTGTGGAGATTTAAAAATAACGTTATGAAAGAGCATGTACCGTCATGGAAGCAGGCTCATAATGTATTTTAAGTGAAGGCTATAAAATGCGATGTATTTTCTTTTGCATTTAATTTTTGTAAAAAAAAAAAAAAACCCCACAAAACAGCAAAAACAAAAAACTCAAAATGTCCAGAAGGATGGACACAAACACGTTAATGGTGGTTATCTCTGCGTGGAGGGAAAATGGGTGATTTAAATGTTCTTTCTTTTGCTTGTCTAAATCTTCCTTAATTCATGAGATTGATTTTGTGATACCATGTTTTCAGATGTCCTCCCAAAGCAAAGCCAAAGAGTTAAAACAGTACTTACACTAATGATACTTAAAATGTGATTGAGGAGAACTGTAGTAGCTACCTCTGCGCTGAACCTCTGACAACCAAGACAGAGTGACACAGTGCGTGTGCGAAGTAGCACCGCTGTCCAGGAGAAAGCAGAACTCTGATTTATTGGGACAGCCTGCCTCATTCCTGGTCCCCAAAGTGAGAGGATGCGATGCACGTGGCCCTGAAAAGCCATTTCACATAAACGACAGAGATGTTCTTAAATCTTAGTGAAAGCAGAGAGCATACTTTTAAATGTAGGCTCTGTGGAAGCAGTTGTGTGGGCAGAGGCAGATTCCTCTGTGTGGCTTAGGCATCCACGCTTTCTAATAGTTTGGTATAACACAGTGGTGAAGATTGTAGTATCCTGAGAAAATAGTGGTTAACGTTCCCTTAGACCAGAGTTGTCACCACATCTCTGCGTGACTGGGTACCCCTCCCCGACTCACTAAGCCTGGTTTGGGTCAGGGAATGTGTATTTTGAGGACATTCTCCAGGGGGTTCTGATGTTTAGCTATATCTGAGAATTTGTGCCATAGGCTATTCTTTGTGACAATGGTGATGACAGTCACTTTTATTGAGAATTAACCATGTGCCCCTTGCTACATACTTCAAGTATATGATCTTTTACTCTCTCTTTAACCATGTGAGTGTTGCATTTTTTCTCCCCCTTGTACTTTGGAGGAAAATCAGAGCTGTTGAATGAGTGAAGGCCCAAAGCTATTACAAAGCAGTACTGGGAGTGCAGGCCCTACCTTGTAAGGGTGTTGGGATTCAATGAGCATCCCTGTGTCTGGCCTGAGTAAACATTTAATAAGTGTTAGTGTTATTAAGAAAAACGATTGCAAATCAAAACCACAATGAGATACCACCTGATTCCTGTCAGAATGGCTGTCATCAAAAAATGAACAGACAAGTGCTGGTGAGGATGTGGGGAAAAGGGAATCCTTATGCACTGTCAGTGGGATTGCAGGTTGGTGCAGTCACTACAGAAAACAGTACGGAGGTTTCTCAAAAAATTACAAATAGAACTAGGTTATGATCCAGCAGTTGCACTCGTGGGTACTTATCCAAAGAAATCCAAAACACTAATTTGAAAAAATATATGCACCCCTATGTTTACTGCAGTGAAATTCACTATAGTCAAGATTTGGAAACAACCACAATGCCCATCCATGGATGATTGGATAAAGAAGCGGTGGTACATTTATACAATGGAGTATTACTCTGCCATAAAAGAGAATGAAATCTTACCATTTGCAACAACGTGGATGGATCTAGAGGATATTATGCTAGGTGAAATAAGTCAGACTGAGAAAGGCAAATACCATATGATTTTACTTATATGTGGACTCTAAAGAACAGAATAAATGAGCAAACAAAACAGAAAAAGACTCGTAGATACAGAGAACAAACTGATGGTTGCTAGATGGGAGAAGGTGGGAGGATGGGTGAGAAAGGTGAAGGGATTAGGAAGTACAAATTGATAGTTACAAAATAGTCACGGGGATGTGAAGTACAGTAGCAATAATGTACTATAAAGACTATGTAGCGTGTCAGATCGGTCCTGGGCTTATCGGGGGGGATCATTTCATAGATTATATAAATGCCTAACCACTGCACTGTACACCTGAAACTAATATAAAATAATATTGAATGTCAACTATAATTAAGTATATAATTGTGTGTGTGTGTGTGTATGGTCATGGGATGTAGAGTACAGCATAGGGAATATGTTACAATGGTATTGTAATAGCTATGTAGGGTGTCAGGTGGGTAGTTCACTTGTTGGGGTTATCACTTTTTGAGGGGGTATAAATGTCTAGTCATTATGTTGTTTTGTATGCCTGAAACTAATGAAAAAAGAAAGAAAATATTATGTGTGGATTGAGGCTCTGACAGCATCGTCCACGCACTCATCTCACTATTCTAAGCTTCTGTCTTTTAGCATTATCTCTCACATGGGGTTAGTGACGTGGCGGCTGTTACATTTTAGTCTTATCACTGTCCCTTTTACAAAGGTAGATATCTAACTCCATCTTCTAGATTAGAGATATTCCTGAATTTCTTCCCTCAGATTTATTAACTCAGTGGTAACGAATTGAAATACGAATTAGTTTACCTGTGAGTAAGAGAAACCCTACTACTCTGGTTTAATTGAGAAGAATTCATTTTTCTGTAGTAACCTTCAGTCTGTAGGTAGGCAATCCAAGGCTGGTTACCTGTTCAGGGAAACTGGCTGCTTTTGTCTTCCTGGAGAAAGATGGAGGGCCAAAGGTAGAATGTTTACGTCAGCTGAATCTGGTAGTTTTTGTCACGGAAATAATAGCTTGGCTGGAAGTTCCACCCAACACCCTTTTGCTCACCATTGGCCAAGACTGAGCCATATGGTTATCCCCAATTGCAAGAGAAAGTGAATATTGTCACTGCCCACTTTGCTTCAGGGAAAAAATGAGATTAGACTTGTAAGAAGGAAGGGGAGAAAGGGTGTTGTGTGGAACAGTATCTACCACAATGAGTTTGAATAGACATTTCCTTCTTCAGTAATATATCTAGAGACATGGTCATGGTGAAAACAACTCTGATTCTAGAATTCAGAATACCTGCATTCATGTGCCAAAAAAATGATACATTGAAAATAAGAGTTTTAAAAGATGAAATTGGAACCAAGTGCAATTTCCTCCTTTGTCTGGTTGAGGAATGTATGAATTGAAACATACTCAATAGCTCTTTGAAAATCAAGTCGAAACAAAAATGAAAAAATGTTTATTGCATGTGCTTTCCCCCCCATTTTTTGTGGTAAATTACACATAACATAACATTTATTGTGTTAACCATTTTTAAGTGAACAGTTTAGGGGTGTGAAGTACGTTTACATTGTTGTGCGATCATCATCATCACCATCCATCTCCATAACTCTTCATCTTGTAAAATGGAAACTCCGTCCCTATTAAAAATAATTCCCACTTCTCCTCTCTCTCCAGACTGTGGCAGCCACCATACTTCTTTCTGTCTATATAAATGTGACTACTGTAGGTACCTCATATAAATGGAGTCATATAGTATCTATCATTTTATGACTGCCTTATTTCACTTAGCAAAGTGTCTTCAAGGTTCATCCATGTTGTAGCATGTGTCAGAATGTTTTTCCTTTTTAAGCGCTAATATTCCATTGCACATGCATACCACATTTTGTTTATCCATTTATCCATCAAGGACATGTGGGTTACTTCTACCTTCTAGCTATTGTGAATAATGCTGCTGTGAAAATGGGTTTGCAGCTGTTTCTTTGAGATCCTGCTTTCATTTCTTTTGGGTGTATTATTGCATGTGCTTTTAATTCGGACTCAGTCAGGTTTGCTGTCTTACCCTTGCCCTGAGAGAATGCTAAAGCTTTAAAGAAAGAGTATCTGTCTGAACCTTATTATTTGATTCACTGTCTTGCTAACTTCAAGAAAAATTTGTCATCATGAATTATATTTTATATAGTCTAGGATCATGAAAGGGAAGGAGTAATTGTAGTTCTCACAAAACATTGGTCATTGAGTTGCTGCAGTGCAAAAGGATCCTAGTTTTTAGGGTGTCATTAGGAAGGAAACAGGTGAGAAAATATAGGACATTATCCTTCCAACAAAGCTGTGTTGACTGTACATAGGAGTTACGCTCTGAGATTCTGGTCTCTTAAGAAATGATTTAACAGTGAGAAACGTCTAGAGAAGGATACCAAAATTCTGGATTTCTGTTTTTATAAAACTTACTAAAATGATTAGGATTCTTCAGTCTACAAGGATGAAAGTGAAAAGAAATTATAATGACTGGCTATAAAGCATTCATTTCAGAACAGCAAACAGGAACTTGTTCGTCTAATCTTCAACTCAATCAAATTAATCTTCAACTAAGTTAAATTAATCGGGACTTTTTGATACTTAAAAGAGGTACATTTAAGACAAAAAAAAAAAAAAAGGAAGAGCTGCTTTATGTGGAAAATAATGACCAAGTTTGCTATACCACAGACTGAATTTACAAATTTTCAGAAAAGACAAACATATGTCAGGCCCACAGAAGACTATTAAATAAAGGTAGTGCTGACTTGAGGCAGCTCCTAATTTTCAGCAGTGACTTAGGATAAATGATCATGGAGGATGACATTGGCATGTTGGAGAGTGGCTTGAATATGAGGTTTCTTGCACTTTTGTGCAATCTCTGGATTTTATCTATGTCCCTTGTCCATCCCTACCTAAATAAGCTTTTCAATAAAAAATATTAACAGCTCATGCAAACTTTTTACATAACTATGTAAATTGAGAATGAGAGAGGATGCATTTTTCAACATGATACTAAATAGTTATTTTATTCATTAACTTTCAGCTTATATACTTTTAAGTGAAGAGTGCTATGCCTCATGGACCAGTTTCTTCACTGTAAGGTCCATGGGAAAAAATTTTTACCCCTGGGTTTTTCAAAGGGAAACATAGTTTTCCTTTCTGGCTTGTTTTCCCTGCTCATTATAAATATTTATCTTGGACAAAGGACTGCATTTTAATGGGCTTGAAATTTTAAAAATTCAGTTATTAAAATGACTCTCCTTCTGTTGAAAATTATCTCACATCTTTGTTTTAACTTGTCGTAGCTCACCATTTTAACACTGATAGAAAAAATTTAAAAAGTACTTCTAACATATTCAGTTTTTCTTATTTTGAAATTTATATTTATAGCAGGTGAAATTTCATAAAAATATATGAACAAGGAACAGAGACTCCTTATTTTTCCCCCAGGTGTATGTTCTTTCTACGAAAGTGAGTGAAATGTTAGGGCCTTGAGAAAGTCTAGGAAGTTCAGCATGATCAGTACTAACATTTTTTATTTGCATTAATCTTCTATTTTCTGTCTTTTCCTTTTAACAACTGATCCATACCCTGACCATTTTACCTAGAAATCCTTGAACTTACTGTAGAAGGTGTATTTTGAATGATGCAACTCTCTCTTCGACAGTGTTTCCATAGTGAATAGGCTAGAAGATGGGAAGAAATGGCACCGTTACTTTACATCTGGCTAATTACCTCTTCAGACTGAAGTAGAAAACTGACTGGAAAGACGGATATAGGTAAAAACAACTTAACCTGGAGGGTGTCATTTTTAGAACTATGTGACCTTAACTGCATCTAGTTGAGGAAGGTGGCTCCTGACATATTTCTCGCCCCCACCCTGTGGGGTTTGGCTCCTAATTTAAGAGAGCCCTTTTTGTGTGTCGAGTATTGGCATCCAAAATCCCTCCCTCCTTCCTAGATCCTTCCCGTCTACATGTAATTATATATATGCAGAAGTCTCTCTTATTCTTGCCATCCCCTTCCAAAGCAGACAGACAGACCTTCTCTCAGCCCCATTTATTTTTTAGCTGCCAAATTCTCTTCCCTTCCTACTTGCCTACATTCAAGCGGAGAAAAACACAACTTTTGCAGGATGGGTGCTTTAAAAAAAACAATACAGAAGTATTATATATTTATTATAAAAATTAGAATGTATAGCTAGTAAAAATAGAATATAAGAATCTCTCTAGGTCTTCTTAGAAATAAACAGTGCTAATATTTTGATTCTTGTCTTTCTAATCATATATGCACGCAATATATAAATGAAACATCATATAGACTCTTTAATGACCAACTCTTTTATTCCTTAATATGTTGTGAAAATCCTCCTATTTTGTGTCATTTATAGTGTCATTTTTAAGGGCTGTATTTATGCATCAAAATATACATTTAAACAGTCTCCATGAATGGACATTCCGATTGTTTATGGTTTCTTGCAATTATGGAGAGTACTTTGAAGAACATCCTTTTAAATTTATCTAAATATTTGTATGTCTAGTATTTCCTTAAGATACATTTCCGGAATTTCTGAGTCAGTGCTTATATAATTTAAAAATATTTTTGTGTGAAATATTGTCATATTGCTCCAGGAAAACTTATAATAATTTACATGTCTGCCAGCCCTAAACCCATCTTCCCTGTTCCTCACCACATCGTATGCCAGCTGGTTTTTAGTGGTCAAATTCACTTGTCTTTTTTCAGGCCTCATTTCCCCTGACTTCTCCAGTTGCTTGCTTTAACACTGTTGAATATGCCTTTCCTTTGAAAAGTGAGCTTCTGAGCTTCTGAGATGGTCTCTCTTATGTGAAGACTGTCTGATTTAGTCTTGCGTTTTCATGGACTTGCTTGATACGCATATCTTCACCTGAATATCATGCTAACCTTTAACTCATTAGGGACAGAGAAGAACTGTCTCCTCTCCTAATCAATTTCTCTTTCTGTGCTTTTTTTCCCCCAAATGGAGAGGCACTACCATCCTTTAAGTTACCCCAAAGCCTGGGAAGTTTGTAGACTTCTCTTTCTCCTTCATTACCCTTACAATATTTTGGTAGTCAGGTTCCATCAACCTTACCTCCATAGGTCAATACCTCATGTATCCATCTATTCCTTTCTAATCTCATTGCTACTCTACTACTTGTGGCTTTCAGATGTCTAGCGTGGGCCATTATAATATTAAGTCTCAAACTAGCTTCTTTTCTCCCAGTCTCTCTCGCTACTAACCCATTTTTCATATTAAACTCATCTACAGCACACTTATGATCACATCACTCCTTTGCTCAGAAAAAAAATCAGTGGCCCACATTGCTTGCTTTGTTAAACCCTTAGCTTGATATTCAAAACCCTCTGCAATCTAGCTGCAGCCTGTTTCCAAAATTCAGTGGCATTGCTGCTCTGATCCAAAAACCATCCAGCCAGAAAAACAACTCAATTTTGTCTGTGTGTCCTGTCATTTCATGCCTTTTAAACTTGGCGTCTGTTGTTCTCTGTTCCGCAGATGCCCTTTCCAACCGTTTTTACATGCCTCAAACATACCAATGCAAGGCCTAAATCAAATGCGACTTATTCCTTGACTCTTTCTCTGATCTCCTCTTCACCCCCATCAAGAAGAAATACTTTTCCTATGAATTTATGAAGGTATTTGTACCTAATATATAAGTTGTAATTATCTATATACTTATCTCACCCTTCACCCCCATAGCTTCTTGAAAGCAGCACCTGGATCTCTTTTTGGACAGACATAGGAGGTGTTCAGTAAAATATGATCTGGTGCTCCCTAAATGTTACTCTTTTTTTCTTTGTACAGTGTTTTCCACATAATAGATGAACAACTAATTTTCGTTAAATGAATAGGATGTACAAAACTTTAAGTGATGAATATAACAAAGGATTGAAAATATTTCCAGTTCTTATTGTATCTATTTATTGGACTAGAAGTCTTACAAAATGATTTCAACCAATTTGGTCATGCACAATTGTTAATTTTTGCTTTTGTTTTGCTCAGTAATGTTAATTCCCAATGCTTAACAGTAGGGTGTGGGGGATACCCATTGTCCCACTATTAGGGTTATAACAGAGGCAAGCTTCAGACCAAATCTGCCAGGCACATTGGCATTCTTTGACCAGTCATTATTAGCAAGTAGGCTCAACAGAGTTCACGTAGTCCATTTCGTAAGCTTGGTAAGCTGCAGCTCTCTGTCCTTTTGAAGAACAGGGTGTTTTAGTTCAAGTAACTGCAGCAATATTTTAGAGCTGGGCAATGCAGTGCAATGGCTACTGAGCCCCTGAATTGTAAGTATTCTGAGTTGAGATGTGCTGTAAACGTGAAACACACACTGGATTTCAAAGACTTAGTAAGAAAAAGAGAATGTCAAATATCAGTAGTTTTTGAAATACTGAGTATATGCTGCAATGATAATATTTTGTATATATTGGGTTAAAGAGCGTATTACTAAAATTAATTTTACTTTTTTTTCATGTAGCTACTAGAAATTTGAAAATCATGTATACAGCTCACATTGTGTTTCTATTGGACAGTGATGTTTTAGAGAGAGGATTTAGTTACAGGATTTAGCCAGCACCACGTGACTAGAATCATCCTAGCCAATGGCTGAACACAGGGCCTTAAGGTTCTAGCCTCCCTAGACTTGCTAGATTTTTATTCTGTTTAATCAGGGGTGGGAGAAGTCTATAAAATATTTTGGCCAATTCACATTCACTGAATAACATTAAATTCACCAGTGGGAGAATGTTTCTAACCTTCTAGTTATGTCAATTCTCAAGCTACAGTAAAAACACATTTCTTACATTCATTAAATTAATTAGCAAAGTCTCTGGTGTTAATGGTGACAAAGATAGCTGGTGCCTTTCTAGGGGCCACCTCTAGAGTTTAGCCTTTCTCGTTAAATTGCAGCTCACAATTTTCTCTGGAGTGTTATCCTGGATTGGGACAACTGTGAGCCTCTACAGTGGTTTGCACACAGGAATATGTGTGTCGCCCTGGGGCCAGCTTTTCCAGTAGTTAAGGATCTGAGGAAGCCTCTTGGGTACCTGCCTTCTCCTTTCCCATCATTCCTTTCAGGATTGCCTTCCTCCACTTTACAAAAGAAAGAAACACCTTTCGCCTTCCCCAAATCTTACTGAGTTACATTGCGGTAAGGCACCAAATCAGGGGGCAATTTAAGAATGCAAAGCCAATAATAACACTCCCTTAAGAATTATTAAAATGGCCAGTGCCTAATTGCATCTGGGACAAGGCTCTGTGCCCGCCATCTTTATCCATCTGTTTTAGAATGAGAATTCTGACATGAGCTGTTGCCCAGGAGATTCATATGAATGTGTTTTTTAAATAGAAAACTAAAGTCATACTTCCCTTGTCAGAAATTAAGTCTGATTTAGCTGATTAGTTTGACAGTGAGGACTAGTTTTGCCAATTAGGGTACTAGAGGAGACGTTTTCTATTAATTGAATGAGCTAAATTTGCAACTCCTTAACAGTATGCTGGAAATTACATTTTCTTACCTGTTTAAATTTGCCACAAATATTAGTTGTTAACTTAAAAGTGTGTGTGGGAATTCTTTTAGAGGTTCAGGAACACACAATGTTCGAAGCCTCTGACTTAAACTAACATAAACATAACATTACCCTTTGTATGTTGAAATCTTTTAACATATGAATATATGATAGACATCACACAGGAGATTTCAAGAAGAGAGAGAAAAGATGTAAAAAGATATGCCATAAAAGAAATACAAGAAATAGACTTGGCACTTGGATTGTTGCAGGGCAGCCAGGACCCACGCAGGCAGGAGGAAGGCAGGCCCTATGGCTAAGCATTCAAGAATGATGACCCAGGCCAAGGCAGGTCCAGCGATGGGCATTGTAAAAGAATATTCAGGGAGGCAGGAGGGAGGAAGATTTGGATGTTCAAAGAAGCGAGGCGGGCAGAAGAAGGAGGTGGGTACTGAAGATGAAGAGGAGAGAAAGAAGGGAAGAGTCCCAGCCCCAGTGACCCTCCAAATGTTGGGGTGTTGTAAGAAGCCTGGTAGCTCTGTTTGCGGGAATGTTCATTCTCTCCGGTTGTCTAGACTTTTGCAAGGGTCTAGAATCTTGGAATATTTTTTTTTTTTTTTAAATTCTCAAGTTCCTTGAGGTCACATTGCTCTTTGTGGCGACTTGGGGACTCTCTGCTTAGCTGAATTGAAAGACAGCACTCATGCTTATATGGATTGTTGTTGTATGGGTCTCCCTCTGTCCCAAGGTATTTATATGGGCCCTGACACACAGAGAACAAAATGGAAGTAGTTCAAAGGAGGGAAGCCTTCCCAAAGGAGGGAATCCTATTGCCACACCTTTTAATGCACTGGAGTTGTTGGCTTTGGAAGGTTATCATTGGTGTCTACAAAGCTCATTCACTGATTAATACATATATGTATGTATATATATCTCATATCTATACCTATATATATATCTGAATGTTGACCCAAAGTTGGGATTATAGAAGACACACGGTACACAGGTAAAGGTTTCCTACATCAGCTCTATAGACAATAATAGCATTCCTACGTAGGAGTGCAGGGAGCTACGTGAGTACTGAAAGTGTTGTCTTTTTCTATAAAATGTTTTGTTTGAGAATTACTATTTCTTGGTTATTTTATTGTCTTACATGGGTTTATGAAGAATCTAAAAGAATCTCTGGATTCCTCATAATATGGGGAAAATAATAAAGTAATAAAAATCGGAAAAACACTGTGAATGTTTAGCAGTCTTGAAAGGATATGTTGTTTTTTTCCTATTTTGGAAATTAGAACTTGTCATGACAAGTCTGAAGTCAGGTCACTGGAATGTGTTTTACATTCGAAAAATTTTTTTCTCCACTCCCATGAAAATTTACATGCAAATTTACATGAATTTTCATACATCTAGAGATATATGTATATGAAACAGTCACTCTTTTTTGAGACTTCTGTAGATAGTTTGTAGAACACAATAGATCTTTAATAGGAATAAAATGAGGAATCAAATTTTACAGAAATTTTAAAGGTAAGTAACTCTTGTCAATAAATAAAAAATATTTTCTATTGGCTTTTCATGACAGTGATTCATCATCCTTATGACTCATTCAGCAACTCCTAAATAACCTCCCCTTGTTCTGTGACATTTCAAGTGATTTTCATAAAACTCTTTCGTTCCCAGGACCAAAGTCCAAAGTGAAGTGTTTGTATGTAAAATTTACAATTTCTTTTCCCATAAATTGAGTCCTTATTCTTTTGCATTTGCAACACATATATTATGGTTGATATCAAAGATGTTAAGATGGATATTTCTGGAGAGAAGGTTTCAAACAATGCCAGATTCCTATAAATCTTCCAGAGATTCTTCAGGTTAGGTTTAGCAGCTCTAGAAAGTGAAAGTAGGAACACGTTTTCACTTGTATTCCTATGCATTTGTTTAAAAAACTTGAGGAGCTCGTCAGGGAAAAAGTAGATAAGAGATAAGTAAACTCTAAAATTAGAAGATGGTCAAGAATTAATAGATATATCTAATTCTGAAAATAAATCTTTGGGAAGTAGATTAATCATTTTGCAATATTGTGTGGATTAAATGCAAAAGAGCTATCTCTGCAGTTCAGCTACTGGGGGAATCATGCTATTGAACTTGGGCTTTTCAGAAAGTCTTCAGGATATCTCAAAGTTGTAGTTTTTGCATTTTCAAAACTCAATCTTATGGTCAGCATCATTACTCATTAGAGAAATGCAAATCCAAACCACAACATACCATTGCGCACTTACTAGGATGGCTATAATAATAAAAAGAGGAAATAAGTGTTAGTGAGGATGTGGAGAAATTGAAACCCATGTACAATTGCTGGTAGGAGTGCAAAATGGTACATCTGTTATGGAAAACAATTTGGCATTTCCTCAAAAATCTAAACACAGAATGACCACACGACCCAGCTGTTCCACTCCTAGGTATAGTTTATGCAAAGGAACTGAAAGCAGGGAGTTAAACAGATATCAATATGCCAGTTTTTTTATAGCCTTATTCACAATAGCCAAAAGGTAGAAACAACCCACGTGTCCTCCAACAGATGAATGGATGAACATAATGTGGCATCTACATGCAACAAACTATTATTATTCAGCCTTAAATAGGAATGAGATTCAGACACATGCAGCAACATGGTTGGACCTTGAAAACACTATGCTAAGTGAAATAAGCCAGACAGGGCAGGATAGATATTTTATGATTCCACTTCTGTGAAAAATCTAGAAGAGGCGAATACATAGAGAGAAAGATTAGAGGTTACCAAGGCCTGGGGGAAGGCCCTGACAGAGTTTCTATTTACGTGTATGAAAAAGTTTTGGAAATAGAGGGTGGCAATGGTTGCACAACACTGTGGGTGTAATTAACGCCACTGAATCATGCATTCTGATATAGTGGCAACGTTCATGTTATATATATTTTACCACAATTTAAAAAATTAATAATGTAATATACCAAAAACCATTGAATTACAAACTTTAAATGGCTGAATTATATGGTTTGTGATTCATATCTGAATATAGATATTAGGAAAAAGGGTAATGTTGAGAGCAAGAGGAGTATTAGGGAAGGAGACCTGGCTCCAGACTTGATCTAGAGAGCCAACTAACTGCATAGCCTGGGATAAGCTTCTGACATTTCTGGTCTCAGGGTGCGGTTGGATCAGGTGCTCTTATAACACTGTGAATCTGTGATAGTAAGGTGGGCCGCTTGGGTGGATTAGGTTGGTGCTCAGCTGGAACATACATTGTCCTCCAGTGATGAAACTGATGCGAATTCTGTATTCAGTTAAGATGGGGCTCCAGAATTTTAATGAGTTTTGGTGCAGAGTGGATGGGTCATGCTAACTAGGTTTCGTTTGTGACTCTACTACTTGTTGTTGGGTACCGGGGTGATTGATTTAACTTTTGTCCCTGGGTCTCAGCTTCTCATTTGAAAAGTGTAGTTGTTTCCTCTTCTTTCTCACTCCATCCATCTCCACGTCTCCCAGAGAGACCATCAACTTGTTTTTTGTTTTGTTCAGAGTGAAGCAAACGTCTATTTTAAATGCAGTTTTTAGCTTTAATAACTTCAAGGTATAAATGCGATAAACTTACAAACATGTCATTTGGCATTTTAATTGTTTCAATGTCTTATACATGTAGGTAGTTTTGACAGTTTCGCAAAGCACATTTTTAGTTTTTAAGTTTTCCCTCAGGTCCTCTGAGGATGTCAGATTTTGAAACAAACTCTGGAGTTTAAGTACTCTGCTTGGTAGTCATCTGTTTCCTCTTGTCTCTGTTTCATTGCCTATATATTTATAGTACTTTACAAATCATAACATAATATTTATGTTTCTGTATGATATTTTAATACATATTGTTTGAATAAATGAATTGGTGCTTTTTAGAGACCAAAAAAATTGGGTCTGAGAAAATAAGAGAGGAGAATGACATGTCTAAGCTTTAGTAGTAGATTTATTTTGGGGTTGTTTCAAACAGTACTTAGAAAAAGAAGTGGGAGTATGGTCTGAAATGCTTTCATTGCTTTCAAAATCATCTCTTTTGCTAATGAGATGCTAATCATCTCTTTTGCTAATAAGTTTGCTAATGAGAAACTGGCGTTCTCAGTTGTATTAAATTTCATGAAAGAGGCTTCAATTTTAAAATCAGTCCAAGTTTGTGAAATCATCCAACAGGACATTTCTTTTTTGACCTAAAGCCTAGGGACTTCTTTTCTGAATAGCTGCATTTTATGGAACTCAGGGTATTGCCAGTGAATTGGACACTCTTTAGTTGCTTTGAAAATGTTAGAGGGTCCTGCTTCCTTTCTAATGGTTGAGTTTTAATAGTGGTGTATGTGTTCCCGAGACCTGTGTGTTTCCATAGGGCAAACAGCTGCTAATTTCTCTGCTATATTTCCAGTTTAAAATTTAAATTGAGGTTTGTTGCTAAGTTCTGCTAAAGGAATTTTTGATATGCCTTTGAGCTGGTGAAGTGAAAAAAACTTTCAAACTAGTTTCCTTGAAGATTTATCAGGCAGATTGGCTGATGTTTCTTGCTTCATTTCTTTTACCCATCACAGAAATAAAATTCCAGGCGAGGCAGCCGCCAAGGCCCTTGGATCTGCATGAGCATGTCAAAAGCATTTTAAGAAGAGCAAAATATTTAGAGGAAGAATTTGTAAAAGCCTTAAGGGATTTAACACATTTTTCTTCTCCTAATTCAGTCTCATGTTTGTCGCCATAATGGAGAAAGGTCAATAATGGGTAAGATTTACTAAGCCAGGAAGGGCTTTCAAAACTAAATGTTTTCCTAAAATCCAAATTAAAAAATAAAAAACAGCAACCACAAAAAACACTTGTTTGGAAACCTGAAAGAATATGTTTAGAGCATAAATTAGACTCAGTCATTTAATACATATATAAATAGCTATATGTACGTTTGTGTTGTCTGCACACACATTTTGTTTTGGAGAAATTAAAATAATTAACAGCTTGATAATGGAGAGTCGAGCAAATTTGAGACTTGAAATTCTGTATTAATTTCTGGGGAGGCAAAATGATTGATCAGAATAGCATGACTTAGATTTTTAGTTGTCTTGCTACCACTTTGGCAGCATATTTTTACCTCTCTGATACAGAGACCTGGGCTAAGGTTGACACTTTAATTGTTGTGGTGTGGAAGGCGGTCCTATACTAGTAAGTGTTCCAAATTTGTCACATTTTTAATCTCATAATTGAAAAGCTACAGGCAAATTCCTATTTAACTGAATTCCTGTTTGGTAGGAAATAAGGGGTGGGTGTGTGTGTGCATGTGTGTGTGTATGTGTGTACACGCTTGAACAAAGGCTTATTGAAATATGAACCTTCTTTTTTTCCTCTTTAGCTGTATCATGAAAGTGAATATAGAAGAGTTTTATATAAATTCTGAAGTATTTTTGAAATGTTTGTGTTCAATAATTTATATTTTATAAATACTTTATTTCATGTCAGTTACTTATGTTCACATTCAGACTTTGATTTGACCCAAAGATCAAAGACCTTATTAATTTTTTATAAACATCTCTGTATGGTATGAATCTACTTTTAAAATTTGATTTCACTCTATATGTGATAACACATTTTTTTTTAAAAGATATTTTATTGGGGAAAGGGAACAGGACTTTATTGGGGAACAATGTGTACTTCCAGGATTTTTTCCAAGTCAAGTTGTTGTCCTTTCAATTGTAGTTGTGGAGGGCTCAGCTCAGCTCCAGGTCCAGTTGCTGTTGTTAGTTGCAGGGGGCACAGCCCACCATCCCTTGCGGGAGTCGAACCGGTAACGTTGTGGCTGACAGCTCGCGCTCCAACCAACTGAGCCATCCAGGAGCTCAGTGGCAGCTCAACTCAAGGTGCTGTGTTCAATCATAGTTGCAGGGGGCGCTGCCCACCATCCCTTGAGGGAGTCAAGGAGTCAAACTGGCAACCTTGTGGTTGAGAGCCCACTGGCCTATGTGGGAATTGAACTGGCAGCCTTTGGCGTTAGGAGCATGGAGCTCCAACCGCTTGAGCCACCGGGCCGACCTACATGCGATAAAATTAAAAGGCCTTATTTATCATTTGATAAGGTGACAGGCACTAATATCTTTGTCCACTCTATACCTGGAGAGGAACCTGTATAGTATTAGATAATTTAATATGTTTTTGAAAATAAGAAGGCAAAATGCCTAGAAAGGAGGTTAAGAAAAAAAAAGTAATATTTATCCCTTACAAATTTCCCCATTTTTATGATCAAGCATTCTTAAGTTGTATGAAGATTAGAAATTTGGAGAATTTATGGCCATTATATATATTTTTGTTCATAGCATTAAAGAATCATAGATATGGCATAATTTATAAAAATAAATGCTTGTCAGGTAGTGGGACAAATAATTAGATTTTCCAAGTGCTCCAAACACTAATATTTAATACGGAATCCGTATTGGTGGGGCTGGTGTAGTGCCTCTTCAGGTTGGTGTCTGGCTGCCTTATGTTCTGCATATAATCTCAGGTTTGTCCTTGGGTGTGATGGTCAAGGGTGGGACATTCAAAGTGTGTAAGGAAGTTCTCTTGGTTAATAAGTGGGGTATATGTGGCACTGATCAGATGGCAGAAAGTCTTAAAGCGGGGCTGATGCTGACTACCTTGTCCTTTCTGGAAGGAAGGCCTCCTGTCAGCACAATTAACATCAAGAAGTTTCTTAGAGAGCAGTTTTGTTTTTCATTCAATTGCCCCCTTTATGTCTTGGCGTCAATCTCCAATTACCTTTATGGATCTGTCGAAGTGTACTCTTTTCTGAAGCTGCTGCTATATTTATTCCAGGAAGGGCCTTTTAATGACAAACTCTCCTTCCAGAAGAGAGTAAGCGCCAAAGATACCACAGGCGTGGTGAAGTAGGGGGTGAACTTCCAATTCTGCTGTTAGAGATGAGTGAGGTCTGTGTGGAAGGAAGCCCCTTCACACTGACACATGCAGGGCAGGGCTTTCTCTGTTATTGTTTCCTGTTGTCATGTGGGAGGCAGCCTGGCAGTGTGGACAGTAGTGGAACGAGCAGGGTATATAGCTACACAAAACCAAATCTTTCTGCACTCTTCCAAACCCTCCTCAGGCAGCTTTTAGACCTACTTAGAGACTGCTAACATGCTGCTTTGTAGGATTTAAGCCAACATGTCTTGCTGGTTGTAATAGAGAATTAGAAAGCAGTTGAAAAGGATATGATTAGAAGTAAAAGAAAGGGTAAAATGGATGTTTATTAGCCTTGTTTACACGTATATTATAATAATTATAGCAAGAATAAGAACAACAGAACTGAATACCAGCTCTTTGCTGAGTATTTTTTGTTTATGTTCACTAATCCTCACTGTGCCCTTGCGAGCTGGGTGCTATTTATCCGCATTTTACAGATGAGAACTCGGAGATGTTATGACGACTTACCAAGGCCACAGGATAAGTAGTTTGGGATGTGGTCTGTGTGCTTTGAAAGCCCTTTGCTCTCTTAGTTACACCACCCAGTCTCCTTATAACCAACTAAATAACTCTGCCCATCTTCAAGAAGTTCAGGATGCTTTAGTGTTTTAAAGTCAACTTTCATTTGTTGTGCCTTGGAAAATGAATTTTTAATCAAAACCAAAGCTGATCATTTTCTTTTTAAATGACTGATTTCTCTATTTGCAAAATGCGTAGGTTGTTTTTATAGAATAAGATCATTAAAATCTTGCCATGTGAGTTTTACTACAGGAAAACAGGTTAATTGACTATAAACCTTATACTATACTTATCCTAAACCTTATACTAGTTTTTTTCTGGGAGGTTTAGGTCTTGTATGAAAAGGAGGGAAACATGAATTTTTTGATTAACATGCAAACATTTTTATCATGCTGAAATTTTACTTAAACAAAAAGCGACTCTGTATTGCATATAATAGTTCACAAGTGAGGCCCTGGTTCTATCCCACAACGGTGGAGGTAATGGCTGGTGGTAGTGTATCATGGCTTAGGGTGAAGAGCCAGCTCCCTTGGGAAAGGTGCCTGAGACTCCGATTGCTACCGGCTTGGCTTTCGCAGGCTCCAAATGCTGACCTCGTCAGCCATCACATCCTTTGCTGTGGATCATTGCGCCTCATGAACTCGACTAATAGCGCTATTTAAAACTGTCCAGGATGGAGATGGTCTTATTTAGCACCCTTACTAACGGTACCATATCTCATACTTTTCTCTCTCCTTTTCCCCTTCACAGATGAACACAATGATGTGCAGAAGAAAACTTTCACCAAATGGATAAATGCTCGCTTTTCAAAGGTAACGGAGACTTTCAAAAATTTTATGATGATTGAAATGCCTTATTCTGCTTGATGGAGTTTGGTTGAAAGTGCAGTGAACTTTACCCATGGAATGTGATCTAACAGAAAGATACAGTTACATTTATTCTTCCTTTATACTCTTCTAAAATAGGTTGACGTGGACATTCTGATGTAAATGCATTCAGGGTGTAAACAGTTTTTTATTTTTACCTGGCATTCCCTGGATATCAAGCCAAGAATTTTCTGCTTTTTGACTCTGTGAATCCTGGGAACATTTAGGAAATGAATATTTCATTGGGAAAATTTTTTGTTCACTTAGCTGAAAAGATAATGATTTCATTTTGCCTGGTTAAAATCAAATTGTTATTATTCAGGCAGCCATTTAACCCTATGCAGAAATGTTTAGGGATTTTTCATACTTACGGATGTGGCTAATAAGTTTTATCTGCTCTGTGGTTCTTTTCTTGTGAACCTCCTCACTTCTCTCCCCAAAGATCTGTTCTTTCCCAGCATTTCTAACTACTTGGGTCATAGTCAACGTTTTGATCGATATATTTTTTTTAGAGGCAGAGCAGGCTGAAGAGTGGACTTGGCAGTGCTATTTTCAAACTTGTTCTAATACAATTATCCATTGGTTATTAAACCAGTAACCTTACTGGTTCCCTTATGGTGTTACTAGGTCATCCAGAGGCTATTGCGATTTTGTCCTATAAGTCTGAGATGGGAGGAGAATTTTCAGGTTAATGGATTATAGGATGACTCTATAGAGCAAGATGAAAAATAAACGTTTCTCAGGGAAACACCATTAGGGTATTTTAAAAGTATGAAAGCTATTTTAATTAGTAATTATTTTTCAAAATTTTCTATTTGAGAAGGTTGCAAAGGTCAGGAAAGTAAGCATTGGTATTTCTTTGAAACCAAATGAGAATGTTTTAGGATTACTTTGAGTAACAGTGCAGTTTAAAAATTGCTCCACTTCCCAGTATTTTCAGTTGTTCATTTGATTGCAGGATGTTTTTAGGTTTACAAGTTTTTGTTGAGGAATATTTTATCTTGTCTCTGAGAATGTAAGGAATGTGAAAACTGTCTGACTTTGACAGAAAGGTCAAGAATAAAGGAGTGCTTGCATAACTGGTGGTTTTCTGTGTAGGAATATTCTAAAGTAGACATAGCTATTTTTTGATAAATTAATTTTGTTCTAGAGGCACAGGTAAAATCTGGGATTCCAGAAGTACCAGAATAATTTATTTCATGAATTTGATATTTAAATTTGTACATTTATCATGTATATACAGAGAGTGCCAAAAAATATATACACATTTTAAGGAAGGAAAACTGTATTAAAATTGTAATACTGAACCTATACAGATAACAAAAGATGAATACAAGTCACATTTGACTTCTGCAATTACAAGAGGTGCTCAAAGCGGCTGCCATCAGTGTCCAGACACTTCTGATTACGGCAAACTACTGCTTGAGCAACGTTGACCAAAGCGTCCACTTGTATACATTTTTTTGGCACCCCTGGTACTATTTTATAATACTAAATGTCGTACTATTTTATAATACTAAATAAGTTCCATGTAAATTATTTGCTCCAGGAAGTTTGTAATTATGCCAAGACAATGAAAAGACAAGGTAATGTGATAATTTTCAGTAACAGTTGCAGTTATGTAAACTGACGAAGAAGCTGAAAGCTTATTTTTTTTGGAGAAATAGTATAAAAGTAGAGCTGACCCTGGAAACATTTCCTTTTAGATTACTTCTAGTAAAAAAATCCAAGTCAAGAAGGAACCTGGATCTGTCTAGAAGAGATTTGTCAAATAAGTTATGAGTACTTACATGTAATGAGATGGAGGGCTCATGGCAGTGACACTAAGCTTCATCCATATGTTTTTCTTTTCACGGGCTGTCTTAGGACCATAAGTCAGACTTCTTCCGTACTGGTGGTCGGGAAAGGGAAAACATTCTAGACTGGGAGATTTCCCAAGACTCCTTACACAGTTTAACTCCCCGTGTCCTGGCGTACGGTTATATTTGGGTATAGTGTCACTAGGTAATCTAGAGACTAGCACAAGAAAAAAAATCCTGTTGAAGGGAAGGCGTTTTATATCATTTCTATTTTCTCTGTGTCCTTTGGTATATCCTGGTGGAGTTTAAAACAGAATGATTGACTGAGTCCGCTGCTTCCCTATAGTGTGGGTCCCTCTATAGAGAAATAGTGCCCCTGTGCTGAGAAATCCAAACAGACCCTGATGGCATCTCTGCCACTTAGGAATTTGTTTTAAATTCCTTCCCTGGACATTTCCTTTGTGGCCCCCTCCCCAGCCAAAGTCTCAAACACCAAGTCTTGTTGATTCCAGTACCATATGGATTCAACATTGTCCATTTCTACCCATCTTTACTGACACCTCCTTTTGCCAAGTCACTGTTATCTGAGTTAGGAAAAATGGTGAAAGACTTTAAGATGAGCAGGAAAGATTAGTGGGAATCCTGCCAGCACATCCATCTGGGTCATCTGCCTTCCATTATCTTTGAGCTGCTCTACAACTCTGAGCTGTGGGCACAGATAATAATGCAGATGACACTTAATCATAAAAATCAAAAGTAGTTTGGAAGTCAGTTGATTATTACCCTTGGATAGACCTGTTTTTGCATCCACTGTAAATGTAGTTTAGTTTTCCTTTATTGCATGTAAACATGTGGCTTTTTGAATTCTCCCATGAACCAGTTGTAACCTAGTGGTTACCTCATTAATTAGTAAGTGGAATTACATTTCTTTGACACATGTTAATATTATATTTGTAGGAGATTTATGACTACCGTTTTTGAAAATGATCCCTGACCACTGTCATCTGCTAACTGGTTCTTCCTTTCCTTTCTTCATCTTATTTATCTCCTTCCTTCCACTTTCTACAGAGTAGCTGGACTGATCTTCAAGTGTAAATACCTCCTTAAGCCTAAATATCTCCTTCGGTAAAATCTTTCAATGGCTGCCCACTGTTATTAGTTGGCTTTTAAAGCCCTAAATAGTTATCGCCACCCCCGATTTACTCCTGATTTACTCATTTTATTATACTCTCACCCCCTAATTATGCTCTAGCCACATTGTGTATGTCCCCTTCCCTGATGGGTCTTGCCATGGCTTTTACACACATGCACCTTTCTTCATCTTTTTCTGGCCAACTCCTACTCTTCCTTCTTGTCTGAGCTTGTATGTCACTTCTCCAAGGACACCTTTTCTGAGCTCCCAGAGTAAGGTAGGTATGCTCTGTACTCATAAAGTGTTAGGATGCACTTATCGTAATTGTAATTTAAATAATCATATCTGAAAATATTTGTCTCTCCTCTTCTAAACAGTGGTATGTTCCGTGGGTGCAGAAATTGTCTATTTTGTTTACTGGCAAACTTCTAGCATTTAGTAAGCAACCAGTGAGTATTTATAGGCTTAATAAATAAATGAATGACAATGATAGAAACATACATTTAAATGCCTAATGCTATATATGTCCATAAACCATTTAGAAGTGATTGTATTGGAAAGAGATAGGAGTGTGGAACTGAGAGCAAAATAGCATAAACTTTTATTTCATGGATGTGACTACATCAGGGCTTTCATTGCATTTGTTCACAAAAGCAAACAAACAAATCCAGTTATGCAAAGTTTCCGTATTTACCTGTTTTCTTGGAGTTGTGCTGCAAAGATTGTTAATTCACCATTTGGACTTAATATATATGATTCTCTTGTTTACTGGATAGGATTTTTCAAATAGGACCATGTATAAATTTACTGTAGAAAAAAATGAGATTTCAAACTTAAATCGGCACAACTCATTCCTGAAGGGATTTGGTAAAGAGCTTAAGAATATTGAATAATATGGATCTAAAACCACATTTTGATTTTTATATATAGAAATACAATAGCTAAGACAGCATTCACTATAAATACATAGTCTTTCTATTATAAGACCTTGTTAATAGCTCATAGGGTACACAATGCTTTGGAGTTTAGGTATCGTGAGACATCACACAGCGTAGAAAAATGTACTAGATTTTGGAAAGTTATGAAGAGCTGAGAAGAAAATGATTATCTAAAGAAGCTAACAGTTAGGAAATTAAACACTTCTTCCTGGATATGCTGCTCATTTATTTATGACCTCTGGCAAATTATTAGCCAATTTTTTTTCAGGTCATTTCGTTTTTATTTCTCTAGCTACAAAACACACTTGATCATAATTATTTGACTCACGTTGCTAAGAAATATCGAGGCATTATTGTGAAACGTTATGGGAGATCATAATTACTTACAAATGCTAAATTAAAACCCTGCCTGGTACTTGCAACTTGTGGTATGCCTGGTCTGTGATATACATATATTTTAAAACAGAAATGGAAAAAAATTAAGCATTGGCTTATGAAGCCCACTTTATTCCATTGCCTGGTGGGTAAAGCGTGAGTGTTCTGTTCCCTCTGATTTGAAACCTTTAGTTTGTTTGTGGGCTGGTTCTCCTGAGGGTGGTAGCGAAGGCCTCTTGCTTCACTGTTGGGAAGTGTGTTCTGACTTTAAGCCTGCATTTTCTTTGGCTGTCTTTCACAGTTGCTCATCTGGCAGAGCTGAGACATACAAATTGCAGAAGCATTTTTATCAATTTTGTGAAGTGATTCTCAAAAAACATTTTAACACTTAAAGTTTAGGTAGAGAATATGCAAACTTAAAATTGCTGAACTTGAGTTTGGGCAGATATCTGCTTCTCCCCTTTTGAAGACAAAGGTGAGCCAAGTTTTCATTTAGTTACTATTGCATACCTGAAATTTCAATTGATAGAACATAAACGAGGAAATCTGTGGAGAATTTTTTATAAATTTCAAGGTGAAGAGCCATTCAAATGTGTTCCTTTTGGAGGCAGTGGAACATTGCTTTTAGTGTGCTATAGTTTTCCCATTTTTTTTTCATATTAGCAGTTGATGGCCACAAAAATAGAAGTGGGGAAAGATGTTCAGGGAGATTTGTAGAGGAGGGTTCAACTAAGTCATCTCACAGGTGTCTAAGCCTCCTTAGCACTGTTAAAGAGATTGTACAAGCTTCCTTGTGTCATGATAAACAGCATCTCTAGCAGAGATTTGAGCTTGAGACTTACACACTGGGTCTACCATTGATTTGTTTTCGTGACTAGGGATATAGCAACTCAACTAATTGTTTTAGGGACCATAACCATTCAAGTGGTTCCTTAAGACATTTCAGTTTATGTCTGTTCACCAGTACCTCTAAGAAACAAACAGTAAAATGCATTCCATATTCCTAAACAGCTTCCTAATAGGTTTTGGCTATCTTATGTAAGTTTGCTTGTTTTTTTTTCTCTTGTTTGTTTTCATTCAATTTGGTTTTTTTTTTTGTTTGTTTGTTTTGGTTCCAAACATACTTGCAAAATGACTTTCACCCGGCTATTATGGTTAACGTAAAAAAAAAAAAAAAAATTCACATGCTGTGCCAAGTACAGAGTGAGTACTTAATAAATGATTTTGACTGAGCCTATTAGTATTTGTAATTGTTAAACACATTTGGTAATATATGCTGAGTCTTTGTAGTTGAAGATCAACTTTGGTATCGATCTGCCGAGAGAAACGACTTTTCATCCTCTACCTAGAAAGGGGTTAGCAGAGCTCTTCCATTCAGCTGTGTGACTTCAGCATTTCCACGTTCAGAGATGGGCCCTGATTGGTGCAGGGGTGGGTAGGCCAGTGAGCTATAAAGAGAGGATTGTTGCAGTGGTGGTAGTTGTCGGGGAAAGAAGCTCTTTCTGTTAAGCAGAGCTAGGACACCCATTTTCAGCTGCACCTGGCCCAGGAAGCTTTCAGCTCCAATTGCTACAGGTAGCTGTCCACTAACCATGAGGGGAGCCAGACTGGAGGGTAGGGTCAGGGGGAGTTCACACTGTTTTCCTTGTTGGGGAAATAAAAAATTATGCCAACATAAACCCCCCTGTTCAATATAAAACACTGAGAAAACACAATTTATTGTTGAATGTACGGATCAGATTGGGTGCATGCAGGCAGTTGGTAAAAGACTGGAAAGTCTGGAAGAATTTCATGCAACTATACCGTAACGTAGAATGAAGAACAATGGGTACTTACCTCTTGGAGAGACAAATGGATGCACCTTGTGGGGGGTCTCCTGTCTACCTCCTGAAAGATTCCTGAGGAAAGTTTGAGGTCTTTGTTATTTTGCATTGGAAAATTAGAGACAATTAATCTAACTCCTGACCAAAAAGTTGGGCCTCATATGTTTTTAAGGAGACACCCTAAGGGGAAGGAAGGAGCAGGGCAGCTGCCCCTCCTCTATCAAACCAAGAAAATGTCACTTACTTACCTTTCCATGATCATTATCAAGGCCATGAGAAGGCCTCACCCTGGTCCCATGGAGGCCTCACCATCTTTTAAGGAACTGCTTCTTCAGACGTTGCCACTGCTTTGCCAGTTGTGTATGTGGGCTGAGCCGCGCTGTCTCCTGAGTCTGCCTTCACACATGCCTGCTGTGCGTGTGGAGTTGGGTTTCTTCAGCGTGCAGACTGGTTGTTTGCCCATGGAGTATACACGTGGCCCTGCCTCTGGCTGCCACGTGTGGGAGCCCCACATGTGGTTCCTGATCACCCCAGGTTCGTCAGCACGATCTCAGTGACTTGGCTTACCCAAAATTGTGTTACTTGCTGTATGGCTTCTGATGCTCTTGAAAGGTATTACTTGGTTTAGCTTATGTTTTATAGTATATTGTAATTTTTCAGGTAAATTTTCATTGATTTGATTCCCACGTGAACGCTGCGTAAATCCTGGCTCTGTGGGTCTTGTGGTGCTAGTGTGACTACCTGAGCCATCTGTTTCTCTTGCGTGTCTCCGTCCCTCCGCCCTTCCACGCCAGCTTCGAAGTGGACTGTTGTTCAGCTCACTCTAAGATCTTCTGGTGGCCACCATGATTCTTAAAGAGGAAGGCTGAGAGCTGTGCGCACACCAGTTCTTTCAGCGACTGTAACACATCCTGCCGGTTTGCCTTGTCAAGGGCTTCCGGCCTTGCTGGGGCATTTCGTAGCGCTCATTCTGCTTTCAGTCAAAAGCCTTGCTGCCTTTTTTCCTCCACCATGGGGTTAAATCACAAAGTCCGTGCTGAAGATGATACAGTCTTCACTTCATTGTTTAAACTACACACTTCAAAGCTGTGATAAACCTCGTTTTATCAGTTTACTTCATCTTGACTGGAGATAGCATTTTAAAAAGTCTATTATTTAGTTACACAATAATACATATTACAAAAATATAGGTAACAGAAGAAATAAAAAAAGAAATTTTTTCTTGCGCCACTTTTAATTCTACTACCAAGAGAAAAGTATAACATTTCGTTGTTGTAAAATACTTAAAAATATATATTTATAAGTAGATGCACTGTAATAAACCAAAATGAGATTGGACACTGTGTTCTCAACTGATGCATTATTGATTTTGAAGAAAATGAAGAATCGCAAGAGCCAAGAAGGATGCGACATTGGTGTCAGTGCTGAGATTCGGGATTCATAGATTAAAGATTCTGAGTCTAAAAATATTAAAAGAAATATTAAGTTAAATTACTCATTTCTTTTTGAATTTTTAAAATAACCAACCCGTTGCAAAGAAAAATCACTCAAAGGAAAATAAGAGAGAGTGAGATTATAGAACTTACAATGTTATCAGATGCTGGAGCACCATTTTTCAATTGATCGGGGGCATCAGACTAATCTGAAAAGAATGCAAATACATTATGGTATATATACTATATATGTTTGTGTATGTATATATGACATATATACACATACACTGTAAATAGTAGGGATAGTGACTGAATTGCATGGGCCACCTTGAATCCTGTTTTGAAAATAGGCAGGGCATAAATAAATATCAGAATAGCCAAACAGTGTCAGAGGGCTCACATTTATTATTTGTTTGTAAGATACTGTTATCAGACATGTTAGTGGTGAAAGCATTTAAAAACTTATCTTTTCACTTTTTATTATACACAGTTCTAATTTGATTGCTTATAATGGGATTAGGTAACTCACTGCACAGATTCTGTCTCTGTACAGTGTCTGTTACTTGGTGGAAATTTGGCAGAACCAAGCTAGTTCATGAGTCTCTGAATGTGCTCACCATGTTCGGTTGGTCCTTCTTGTGTTTACATGTGTGTAGAGTCTGAGTGCCTTGAAAGCAAGGACTGCGTTTGTCAGCCTGACTGGTCAGTGTCATCACAGCACACCACAGAGAGGCACGGAGCAGTCTTCCAAATGGAAAATCCAAGCCCCAACTTCACCTCTGGTTTGTTTGTTGTCGGTATAAGGAAATAGCCCTTTGCCCTTTGAAGCACTCCAAACTGCACTTTCTGAATTTTCCCGTCTTATTCAATCGTTTATAGGTATTTTTCTATTACTACTACTATTGTTGCTGAAAAACTTGACCTATGATGGCAATAACGATGTTTTGGGAATATTGAGGAAGAGGGAGAATAGTACAGTATCAGACTAGAGACAGGATGCGGACCAGATCACAGAGGGTGTTTTGTTTGGAGTTTGGATTATGTTTGCCTATAATGGGAGTCTGTTAGGTTAAAACAGGGACACGACATGTGATCTGCACCGTAAAATCAAGTTGTTCTGGCTATCATGCAGAAGCAAAGAGATCAGTTAGCCTAGTACTGAACGCGCGGACTAGAGTGGGAGCAGCGATGATGGGGAGAATGTGTTTTTGAGGTAGAAATGAGAAGTGGGGACTGAGTGACAGGGAAATAATCTGGCATGATTCCTTTGGTTTTTGGTATGAACAAGTATAATGACTCTGCTGGTACTTTGCATTATATTCCCTAGCCAAGGGATGGTGTTTTGTGTGTGTGTCTGTATATGTGTGTGCACGGGAGCGCATGTCCTTTCCATAGTGTTTCTCAATTCCTCAGAGGATTCACTGTTGACT
Source organism: Rhinolophus hipposideros (assembly GCF_964194185.1). Classification (NCBI taxonomy): domain Eukaryota; kingdom Metazoa; phylum Chordata; class Mammalia; order Chiroptera; family Rhinolophidae; genus Rhinolophus; species Rhinolophus hipposideros. The sequence continues at coordinate 19,368,733 of NC_138049.1, read as the reverse complement.
AATCTTATGCTTCACCCATATGTGGTTGTGCCCTCTGCAGAGATTGCTAATCAGTCACCCTATGATCTGGGATGCTTGTACACATGATTTGTTTATCTGGCTCAATGTTTTCGAAAGTGACATATATCAGGCTATTACATGTATAAATTCAGATTCCCAGCTTTTTTTGAAAAATACCGAAAGTCCAAATGACAATGGGCTGGAATTCCCACATGCCACCGTTACCTGGAACTCAGCACTGGCTGTTGCTTTCAGCCTTGAGAGCTGGCTGATGCTGCAGGTGTGATGGGCCCATCAGCTTTCCTTCATTCTGTTAGACCATCACATGCACATGTCATGTATTTGCAGCTCCTACCCTCCCACAGATCCCACCTGCTCCTCGTGCATTGTGATGACGTTTACTTCTGTCCTCTGACACTTAAATCCAGGAGCTTCAGTATTCCATCTGCAGGTATTAATGTGGGTCCCTGTTGTCAAAATTGTGGCTTTAGAACTGGTGCTATGAGAGTGCAAAGAAGAACAGGGAAAAAGGGGATGAAAGGAGGGGGCTACCAGAGCCGGTTACCTACAACATCTGTCATCTGGATTCATATCATATTGCCTTTTTAATTTTTTTAAGTTTAAATGCAACATGACGCTTATCTGCCCTCTCAGTTCATTTGTATTGCTTTGTGTTTATTGGAAAACTATGGAAATCCTCTCTTGTGAATGGGGAGGGAGGCATTTCTGCAAGGCCAGTCACAAAGGAGGTATTCACCCAATATTTGTCTGATTGAATTATTAAACTGTATTCTCTCTCTCAGAGAAGTCTCTACAAATACGTCTTTACAAAGAATTAAAAATCTAAATAAGAGCTTGACTGTCAGGATGAATCAGTTTTTATTTTTATTAAATGTTGACTTCTGACATTTTCAGACTGCTCCTCAGGGTGGATCTCATGTTCAGAGCCTGTGATACGAAAGCACCAGATATGCTTTAAAACCGAGTGCTTTGGTAAAAAATAGTCTTCATTTTGAGTCCATTTAAATGTGATGTACATATATCTTGTTACTCTCTTTGGGAAATCGATAAATATAAACTCCTCTCTTCTCCCCCAACCCCCACCCACCTGATTAGATCTTTCCTGCCCTGTATGTTGCCGTCCTGTGCCCTCATAATTTTAGTAGCAGTTATACACAGACTTTGAGAACACGGATTTGGAGCCCGGTTTGTGGTATCAGATCCCAGTTCTGCCTCTCACTTGTCATGTCACTTCTAGGTTTGCTTCCTTACATTAAAATACTATTATAAAAAACAAACTACAGGCACATAACACATCGAAATCTCTTAAAACATCTGAGCGATTGCTATTACTATGTTGAAGAACATTTCCTGTTTCTACTCTGGTTTTGTATGGCCCGTGAGCTAAGAATGGTGTTTATGTTTTTAGATGGTTGCAAGAAATCAAAAGAAGAATGATATTTTGTGGCGCGTGGACATTATGTGAAATTCAAATTTCGGAGTCCACAAATAAATTTTATCGGAACGCAATCATTCTGATCAGCGTATTCCTTTATGTAATATCTGTGACTGCTTTCAAATTACAATAGGGTAGAGTAGTTTCAAGGAGTAATTTCAGTAGAGCCCACCTGGCCAGCAATGCCCATCCCAGGTTCTCTCTGGACCTTTATAAAAGAAGTTTTCTGACCTCTGTTCCAGGGCACAAAGCACGAATCACCACACCTCCAGGTGTTACTCTCCCGAATTGTAGGTGGAACTTGCTCTTTGGCATAGGCTGGTTCTTTCCATTCATATCAGGGATGTTCTTAAATTGTGTTTGTCAGGAATATGTAGAATTTTGTAGTGATTGGCCATATATGTGGCGCCACTGTGTTTTCTGTGTAAGTTTTAAACCACAGTTTTGGATTTGTATGAGCCAAGGTACTTTCCTTCAGTCTGTCAGGGGGGAGATTTACAGGTTGGCTGTGTTTTCCTCTCTTCAGCCATCCCGAAGGTGGATGTGGAGGGTACCAGCTAGGAGTACACCCCAATAACACCTCCATTAGGGGTGGGGTGGGAGAGTGCTGGGAGAAGGGGATACAACATGAAATATATTTCTTATTGATTGTCATCAATATTTAGCTGAAATTTTGAAACAGAATAAAGAAAGAATTGCTACTGTAGGATTTTTGCTTTTGTTTTTAAAGAAAATAAAGTCATTGGTTACCTTGTGTGAGTGATGATTAACTTCTAGAAAGACGGTGTGTCTTGGTCATCTCTGTTTCGACAGAATGCTCCACAGGGAACATTTCTCCAAATTTGTTGTTCAGTAAACAAGTGAATGGAATGGATCAGAGAGAAATGAAAAGTGTGTCTCATGCAGAAAAATAAATGCTTCCTCTTAATTAATGCCTCCTACTTTACCAGCAGTGGCAGAGTTTAAAGAATAATCCAGTGAGTCTGAATTACGCCCTGTCTCATGGTGCATACCTAAGTGTGCTCCTGTATGATTATGTTCATTATTTTTGAATGGGAGGTATTCCTAGGGCTTGCCATATTAGTGAATTCAAAAGAGAAAGACTGGAAAGGTCTTTCTCTGTGAATTGACACCAACAAGTACTCAGGTTCACAGGCTGCTTTTACAGTCCTGGGATGAAGTAGTGCTTATTTGCTTTATCCATCTTTTCAGATAGTGTTGACATTTTATGGCACCTTTACAACAGTTATGCTTGTGACATGAATGAGGATATCAACTATTTATTGAACATTTGTTGTCTTAGTTTTTAATAGATGAGGAAATAGACACAGAAAGGCCAAGTAACTTGCCCAAAGTTATACAGGAGGTAAGAGACTTCCTGTCTACAGGTCATTGATGGACATTCAGAATTATTTGTAATACGGACTAATCTTTACCTGCACTTTGTTTTATATGCTGCTGTTTTATGCTCTTTATTTATTTTTGGAAAGTGGGTAATGGATGTGAGAAGAGTTAAATGCTGCCTGGACGTTATTTAGCTGCCCTTGTCATCCGTATTTCTTAAGATCCTTTCTGAGCTTAGATAGCCCTATTTGTGTCTCCCATGAACTTTACCTATATTCTTGTGTTTTCTCTCTAAGATCAGGGTTGGTCAGCTCTCCCCGAAAGGGAATCTGATTATTTGGTGGCTGCTTTGCTGAAGTGTAGTTTGGTTGGTTTAGAGAGGGGAAAGGTCAGAGGCAGCAGATGACGAGGACCACTTCTCCCCTGTACTTTCACTGACAGCGGGTAGGAAGTCTTTCATGTGCAAGAAATGTCTCCTTGCTGTGCCTCCAGAAGGATTTCTGCCTCTGGCAGGAGTCTCCCATATCGTGCAAATTTGTTTGTTATTACAGTCTGTGGAGATGATCTGTGTGTCCATATCCCCAGCGCTGCTCACGAAAATGGCCACTGGGAAGAGAAAAGCAGCTTTGTTTTTGACACGAATAAGTTAAAGTTTACTCTTTGCTGTGTCCGTGGTGAAAACTTTACCATACTTCCTCTCATTTAGAATACATGGACTATGGAATACATGGACATGTTAGAAATCATTAGCCGACTATACATTATACTTAATTAAAAACGTAATGCATCAAGAGAAGAGGAAAAAAAGGGATAAATGCCACGTTTCAGGAAACCTCAGGATGGGTCCCTCTCCCCTCCTCCATTTCAAGCTCAGAGTAAAATTTTGCTTCATATGACTATGTATGTTTTTTTAATGTGAGAAGGTTATAAAATGTGTTTATTATTGACAGGACCTAGAGACTATTAATCTCTGTGGAGATTTTATATTAGAAGGGAATAATTTGATATAACATAATGATACAATATTTATTACATTGTGCTTTATAGTTTTATGGACATTTTCACATAGTATTAATTATTTAATCTTTACTAGAACCTGTGATTTGGAAAGAGGTTAAGTAGCTGACTTAGGTTTGCCAGTAAATTAATGGTCAAACTGGGGTTAAAACTGAACATCAGATCACACACACACAGAAAGGTCAGCGTCTGCCTGGAAGGGGTTGTGTCTTCTGGCTTCAGACACTAAAGTATGTTCATCGGTGGAAGCTGATGCTATTTATCAGTCAGGGATGAAAGTTTAAGAATTCTATAAGCTTTGTCATTCAAGATACTGGACTGGGACTGGACTTAGGCACAGAGCCCAAAGTGTCCTAATCATTCAGAAAGTAATAGCTAGAAATATAGACGTAGCACCGAGGAGCTGAAATTGATGATGAAATGATCTGCTCCCATAATGGAAATGCAGAAAGACAGCATCATACAATGAATGTCAAGGGCAGTGATGGAATCAGAATCCACACACTTTCCATTGGCCTCTGTACCCAGGTGTCGTATCCTCATTTATATTTTTAATGCATCTTTTCATCATGTCTTCTCAGGAATGTATACCATCGTCAAGTCATATTGACATTAACCATAGTTGTATTCACTCCCTTTCTAATAAATAATACAATTTAAATCTTTCAGCTTAAAACGTTTCTTATGAGATTTCAAAGTTCTCTTTATTTGTACTTGTTCTTTCAATTCAAGGCAAACTTCAATAGTCTGCTGATCATCTAGAATTTTAAATTAGGAAAAAAATGAAACCCTTCATTTGTTTCAGGCATGTATGGAATTTCTGCTGCTGAATTAACTGGTATTTCACTGTTTCTTATACAGAGTGGGAAACCACCCATCAGTGATATGTTCACAGACCTCAAAGATGGAAGGAAACTATTGGATCTTCTAGAAGGCCTTACAGGCACATCACTGGTGAGAGAATGTTTGAGAACCAGCTTAATGGAGTGTCTGTCTCTGATCCTTATTGATACCTGAAGACTCACTGTGTGTACTTACAATGTAAAAGCTGAAATAGGAATATTAAAAAAGAGTTTCTTAATGAATTTTTTGATAGAGCAATATTTAGGCTTTCTTGAAGGCGCCATTTTTATCAAAGATAATAATTACCTTAGAAGTTTATTGCTCTCAGCTAGCCCAGCAGAGAATTTCAAAGAAGAATGGATATGAGAAGAGGGTATAATATTTTGAGTAATAGACAGTGTAGAGACAAACACAGTAAACTGTTATTTAACAAATATTAAAACAAGGTTGTTAAAAACTATGACATTTTTATTCAGGTTTTCAGTATTATCTTTGCATTTATTTCTTCATCAAATCCCACTCTATTACTTTATGTGCAAGATACTGTACTGTCACACAGAAGTAACTCTGCTAATGAAGGGGATGCATTTTGTGGGTGCAAACTTGAACACCAGAGGTAGAATTACTATAAAAGGCATAGAGAGATGCACTCCCGGAGATGAATCCCTTTCTTGCCAAACGGTGGGTTGTTACACTCTCCCTTTTGCATTCCAGATGGTGGGTAGACCCTGTTGGAGAGGCTGATCTCTCTCAGATAAGATTCCCTGGCCAGTGAGGCAGAAAGAAGCTGCCAAGATCACCTTTCCCCAGGTGGTGATTCCTGCCATCCCAGCGAGCCCTTGTAATGCTAGCTGGAACCTGGGAGAGTGCTTCTGAATCCCCCTGCTCTGTGCAGCGTGGAGGTGATGCTACTTCTAAATCCCTCTGCATCCAGACTGATTTAGATAAAGGAAACTTTGCCCCCAAATTTGTTTGCACATTAGAATCACCAGGGAAATCTTTCCGTGAGTTCCAAACCTGAACTATACCTGAGACTCACTAAGTCACAGTCTTTGGGGGTAGGGTCAGACAGAGGCAGTGGTAGTTTTGGAAGCTCCCTGGGAGATTCCAGTGTACAGATAAACTAGGGAACTAATATCTTAAAATATTGTTGGTGAGGGAGTTTGCATTCTGTCGACGTTGACCCGCACGTGGCCTGAGAAAGCAGCCAGAGCAGTTGGCACCGATGCTGTTCTCTGTCCTTCTCAGTGTCCGTGACTGAGGAGGTGGAGGGACTGTCTCATTTGATTTTGTGTTTTGTTTTCCAGCCGAAGGAACGTGGTTCTACAAGGGTACATGCTTTAAATAATGTCAACAGAGTGCTGCAGGTTTTACATCAGAACAATGTAAGTTTGCCTTGTGACTTTTTGAGGTCTTTGGTGCCCCCCAATGATTCATTGTGAAAATTATTTATTCATTCATTTATTCATTGTGAAGCCAGCTGCCTGCTCTGTGCATTGGCCTCAACTAATTTTTGGAAACATTTTTCTTAGGAGAAGTGTTGAACCTTTTCTATCAGTGAAGGAAAAGTCGTGCTTTTCCTGATTGCTTTGTTGATCTAGGGTGCAAATCATACATTTTTGAGATTTAGGCTTACCTGATTCTCTAAAATGAAATTTCTCCCATCATGCACTGGTATTGCTGTCCAAAGGTGCTGAAACAAAAACCTGGGCTTCTGTGGAGACATTGTCCTAAAAATCCTGTTCTCATTTTCCTAGGTGGATTTAGTGAATATAGGAGGAACTGACATTGTTGACGGAAATCACAAACTGACTCTGGGATTGCTTTGGAGCATCATTTTGCACTGGCAGGTGGGAAATTTTTAATCACTTCTTTATAGGAATTGAAAATGTATCATTTGCGGATTAGTTTCTTAGGGCTGACATCTTAAAGAACCACAAACTGAGTGGCTTCAGCAACAGAAATTTATTTTCTCACAGTTCCAGAGAAATCTGAGAGCAAGGTGTCAGCTGAGTTGGTTTCTTCTGAGGCCTCTCTCCTTGGCTTGCACACGCTGTCTTCTCTGCGGCCTCACGTGGTCTTCCCTCTGTGAGCGTCCGTACTCTAGTCTATGCTTCTTACACCACGATACCAGTCATACTGGACTGCCCCCCCAATATGGTCTCAATTTACCTTATTACCTCTTTAAAGACACTATCTCTAAATACAGTCACATTATGAGGTTACTGGGGGGTTAGGACTTTATTCAAAATAGAACACAATTGAACTCATAACAATTTGGAATGGAAGAGACTGACTGCTCTATTTTCCTGGCATAGAAAAACAGTATATTTTTTAATACTAAATTTAAAAATTGACATAATTTTAGTTGGAAAAAAAAAATAGCTCAGAGAATTCCCAGATACCTTTGACTCAGATTCCCCAAATGTTAACAGTTGTCTATGTATCTATGTTCTTTCCCTTTCTCTTTGCTTAAATACATCATTGTGTATTTTCTAAAAAGCAAATCATTCTCCTGAAAACAAGGAATTCTCTTGCATGACTACAACATAATAGTAATATCATAACATAAAATGTATATAATAATAGTAATATTTATCATTAATTTACTATGTCTTTTTAGTCTTCTTTATCCTGTAATAGATTCTTTCTTTATGTTTCAAAGTTGGAAAGCCATTTTTGAAGAATACTGGACAGTTATTTTGAAGACTGGCCTTCCATGTTGGTTTGGTTGATACTTTCCCATGCTTAGATTCAGGTTACTCATTTTTGGCAGGAATGCCACGACAGTGACATTGAGTTCTCAGTGTACCACATCAGGAAGCATGTACTGGCTTTTTCTGGCAGTGTTAACTTTCATCATTTGGGTCATGTATCTGCAGGTGTCTCCACTGTAAAGTGACTTTGTTATTAAAAAATATCTTGTGGGATATACTTTGAAACTGTGTAAATATTTTGCTGCTTATCAAATCTTTGTCCATTAGTTTTAAGATCCATTCATAATTCTTACCTGATCATTTATTGTTATGATGCTTGGCAAATACTGATGTTCTAATTTCATCATTTCTTCTACATTTTATTAATCAGCTTTGTACTTGTAAGGAAGAGCTTTCCCTTATCTCTTGTTTATCTCTCTATCTATCTCTCTATCTCTCTATCTCTCTATCTATCTGTCTATCTGTCTGTCTGTCTATCTATCTATCTATCTATCTATCTATCTATCTATCTATCTATCTATCACCTATCTATCTATCACCTATCTATCTTTATCCATCCGTCTATCCTTCCATCCATCCATCCATATATCAGTGCACCCTCAGGGATTTTCACTTGTTTAGTAGGTTATAATTCTCTACTATCGTTATTTATTTTGATATACATGGAGTCCTAGATTTGGCCCATGTAATCCACTTAAATCAGCTCTTGTTTCCTTTTGATATGTCCACATCATTCTTTGAGCACTTACTTAAAACACATGTATTACTTTAGACTAATATTGTAAAATATTAGTTCTTGATTATAATTGTTAGTGCCACTAGGAAAGGTATAGCTGTCTTTCATTTTATAGTCAGTCAAAAGTTCTTCTGTGCATCATTGTTTTTGTAGAAAATAAAAACTAAGTTTTATTCCTATTAAATGGTCTTTGTAAATATGTAGTATTAAAATATTACTTTTTTAGTGACTATGAAAGTAATGTTCATTGTAGCCAAACCTAATATAAGTATTGCTTAAGATATAGAAACTACCATAATGTGTAAAGGTGATGTAACAATCATCTCCAAATCCTAGTACCCCAAATAATTCCTGTTCAAAATGCATTTATCTTTCTAATGTTTAAAGGAAAGTTTGAAATGAAATGAATACCAATGACCTTATCCTTAATAGTTAATTAATCTAATATTCCTTATTCAAGTACTTGATTCCAGTAACTGTTTTAAGTTATAGGCGGGCATGGTTTCTCTTACACAGGTCAAAGATGTCATGAAGGATATCATGTCAGACCTGCAGCAGACAAACAGCGAGAAGATCCTGCTAAGCTGGGTGCGCCAGTCCACCAGGCCATACAGTCAGGTCAACGTCCTGAATTTCACCACCAGCTGGACGGATGGACTTGCCTTTAACGCGTTGCTCCACCGACATAAGTGAGACATGACTCTACTCAGACGCGGGTTTTCCAAATTTGTGACTCCTCTCTGCTCCTCCCTTACTACTCCTCCCAAAGCCCTTTCCCCACTACCACCACTATCCTCTCTGCACACGCTCTACCAAAACATTAAGAAAAGAAAGACATGGAAGAAAACTACTCATCCAGTCTTCATTTCTGTAAGACATAAATGGCACCGTGCAAACTCCATGGTGCCCTCTACATCTTTATAAGTTAAAAAAATGTAAAACGATCCACATACTACAGTTCAATCCTACTCATTCAGCACGAACCAGTAATATGTACAAAGAGTTGTGTTAGTTTTCAATCTTGTACCAAAAGGAAAGTTCTATTAATTTATTGTAATCCCAATTAAATACAGAAAGTGATTTTTTTTTTCATGAAACTGGTAAACAGATTCTAATGATGTGAAAGACCAAAGGTCCAAGAAGAGCCAGTACACTCATGAAGAAGAAGATCCAGGCTGAAATACTTCTCAAATGGAAACCAAAATTAATTATGTAGCTATGTTGATTAAGACTATGTAGTACTATGAGTACGCTAATGTAACTATAGGCTGAACCATGTGAAATTCTTAATATTTGACTCTATGGGACATATAAGAATGGCAGTTTCATATACTGCAACCTGACAAATAAAGAGCTCACATAGCTCTATCCTGACATGTAACTGAACCGATATTTCAGATTAATAGATGGTATGGCACAATTGGTTACCCATATGTAAATAATTTATTGGATCCCTACCTCACGATACCCACAAATTTCAGATGAAGCAAGGATTTCAATGTGAAGGCAAAATTTATTATATGTTTTATTACTATTTTAAATTATTTATTTTCTCAAGTTTTGTTTCCTGTGTGTTCTTTGCTGGTCTATAAGAATAAAGTTGACTTTTTACAGCTTAGATCTGGAAACTTGTTAAATTTTTACAAATTTTAAATTTGTTTCTGTAGATTGAAAAATTTTTTTTGATAGACTGTCCATGAATTATAATAGGTTTTTTATCTTCTGTTTTCTTTTCCCTTCATTTGTGCCTCGTCCTTCAATACAATGTTGATTTGAATTGGTGATAATGAGCAGAAAATTTCCTTCTTGATAATGAGGGAGTAGTTTCAATGTTTTACCATAAGAATGATATTTGCTGTAGCTTTTTTGATATACTTTTTATCTGGTTAAACAACACCCAAACCCAATCTTCTTTCACTTCTCCTTTATCAGTTTTAGGAGGTTTTTCTTTGTTCCTAGTTGGTTAAGAGACAACTAGTTGTTGTCAGAAAACTTGAATTTTAGCCAAAACTTTTTTTCATTGATTACTTAATTTATTTAAAAAGTATTTGTGGAGTACTGTCTCTGTGCTAGGCACAGGTTGTATATAGAGAACTAAATAGGCAAAAATCCCTGTTTGAGTTTACATTCAAACAGAGGGGAACAGACAATAAAAAATAATAATAAAAGAAACTGTAAGTTGTACAGTATAAAGAAGTGATAAGCATGCTCGAGCAAAATTTATCTGGCAAGAGGGCAGGAGATACTTGGTATGTAGGAGGCCAGTGGGTACAGTGGCATGAGTAGGGGGTGTAATAGGAGATGAAATCAGAGAGGGAACTGGGGTGGGAATGGAGGAGGCAAATCTCAGAAGTTAGGTTAGTTAGGTCTAAGATGCAAGAACAGATAGAGTGCAAGGAAAAAAAAAAAGGATCAACTTTTGGTTAAGTCAAAGCAGTAGTAATGCCCAGTTTGTGGGATTAAAATAAAATCAGGATAGAAATAAAATACTAGACAATAGTAATGTGGAGGAAGGTGACTAGAGGGAAATTCTTTCAGGGCCTTTGTTTTAGGAGTAACCTGTGAGCAGATTAAAGCTGGATTTTTCTACTCTGCTAATCTTGGTCTTTTAATTGGAGAATTAGTCCACCAACATTGATTGTGATAATTGATGTATTTAGGTTCATTTTTACCAATTCTTTTGAGCTTTTCATTTCTCTTTTCTGTATCTTTTTTCTTTGTTGTATTGGTAGGTTCTCCCCCCTCCCCTTTTTTTCTTTTACTATTTAGGAAATATTATATGACATTTCTAGTCTTTTAGTGGTTACTCTAGAAATTTTAAATGGCATATTTAACTGCCATAAAAACTTTAGAATGTTTTACCTGTTGTTTTCATATTTATGTTACTTTAAGACATTATATATTAGACAAGCCTTTGAGATGTATAATTAAACTTTTAATTTAAACTCACAAATAAAATCTAAAACTGAAATGTATTAGATTATAATAATGATCACATATTTCATCTTTATTGCATTTTATTTGCATGGTAATATTTCAGACCTGAACTCTTCAGCTGGGATAGAGTTGTCAAAATGTCTCCAATTGAGAGACTTGAACATGCTTTCAGCAAGGCTCAAACTTATTTGGGAATTGAAAAGCTGTTAGATCCTGAAGGTATTGTCTGGTGTTTAATTTCACCTTTGATTTTGCTTTACAATTTTGAATACTTGAAAAGCAGTGTTTTTCTTTTTAGAAGTAATTATGAGAATTGAGTAGTGATTTTCCTTTTGAGGTATGGTGCAAATCATTTTATTGCAGACAAGTTATTATTACCTTTGTACTAAACAGTTTGTAGGATCCTTTAGGAAGAAATTTAATGACATCATTGGAGAATAGTTATTTGATACCAGTATAAGATTTAAAGTTTTAGAAAAACATAATTATTAGATAAACAATTCAGTATTTGGCTTATCTCATTACAATGCATTTTTGTGTAAGCTTTTTGCATATGATGTAAAAATTTTAGTTACAAATGTTGTAGAGTTGAAGTCTAGACTTATTTTCATAATATAAATGAAATCTGTGGCATTACCTTAACTGGTAGCTTGTCTTTGAACGTTTGGGGGAAGCTTTCAGGGAAGAATTTTAAGAAATGGGATACTGAACAAAAATAAGTGACTGTCTTTGCCTTTGTCTCATATATGAAACAGAAACTTACTGACCTATGGTATTGCAAAGATTATGTAATTGTATTGTTTATGGGTACTCAGGATAGTTATTTCTACCATTGAGCAATTCACATATTTTGGACATCTAATTTAAGGTGGCCTTTATTTTCTTCCACTTTCAGATGTTGCTGTTCAGCTTCCTGACAAGAAATCCATAATTATGTATTTAACATCTTTGTTTGAGGTGCTCCCTCAGCAAGTCACTATAGATGCCATCCGCGAAGTAGAGACACTGCCAAGGAAATACAAGAAAGAATGTGAAGAAGGAGAAATGAATATACAGGTACAAGTCAATTTTTATTGAAATGTTTGACTTGCCATATTTCGTTTAGGTACTAGACAAAAATACTTTTAGGGGATTTTTTTTCTTACCTGAGAACATCTTGGTTTGTCAACTTACGTAAGCCTCAGAAAGAAGTTCAGTTTATCAGGTGGAACACTGCCACATGTCACATGCATGTAATGGAAAATCATGTCTCAACTGATTTTACTAAGAAGGAAAATATATTATTTCACACAATAAAGCTGGAGTTCATTAGGGTTCCGGGCTGTGATCGTGCTCCCGCTTCATGACATGCTTAAGAACCGATGTTTTTCTTTCATTTGGTCGCCATCTTTTATCACTGTCATCATATGCTGAAGATGGTTTTGCTCATGTCAGCCTAGCTTTGTTCCAAGTAATAATTTTCCTTTTGCCTCTAACAAAAGGATTTTACCGTTATGTTTTCACAAGGACTATCAAAATACAAGCTTTATTTTCCCTTTCATTTAGGAGGAATAATTGACAATATGTTACTTGGGGAGTTTTTCACTTGAAGGCTTACATTGGTTTTATTCATTACGATATAAATGAGGTTTTTTTTCTTGTTTCTTTTCCAGGAGATATAAAGTCATGAATTTTTCTTCCTGAATTATCTGCCTTGAATCAATCTATATTTTATCTTAATTCTGTTTCAGTCTAACCAGTCCTCTTACTTCATAAAATGAGAGAATCTTAATAGTTGAGCGTGATCTTTAAAAAGTCATTTGTTGCAACGCTTTAGCAACCAAGAAAGATACACATGAATTTCAGAATAGGAAAAACACTTTAGAGAGGCAGAAAACATGGGCGTTGAAGCTTAAATTTTATCCCTGTTCCTACTTGTTTTGGGTTGGTTACTTCCCTTCTCAACCACAGTTTCATCTGTAAAATTTGGATAAAACCACTCAGTTCATAAAGATAATGAATTCAGAGTTTCTAAAATAATATTAATAAGCACTCAGTAAGCAGCAGCTATTATTATTGTAATTTTTCCTTCTCACTTTGTTTTGGTATTATCATTCATTCTCACTAAACAAATTCCTTTTAAAAAATGTTACTTAATTCTCATATAATGATAATGATCTTGAATTGGCATTGCATATCTTTTTCTTTCTCCAAGGTTCAGAAAACTTATTATTTCAGATTTTTTTGGGGGTAGTAGGTACCAGTCCTTTTAATTTGTTCATTTCAGAAAAATAGCATGATTTATAGGAAAAGAAAAAAAAAAACTTACTGAGGAAAAGAGGGCAAGAGATAGGGCCAGATTGTGAACCAAGGGCTCTTTTTAGTTTTGAAAATCAAATGATGCTGAGGAAAAGCTGTAATTTTTTATAATTGACTAAAAAAATGCTGAGAAGCATTTCCCTCTAGTAATATAGTTATTATCCTACATTAACGTTGCACCCTTTTAAGTGGCTCAGAAAACCTTCTGAATTTGCTTTTTGGTTTCAGAATCATGTTTTTATTGGATTGGGTTCCCTTTGTTAGAAAACTGGGATATTTTACTTCTTATCATTAAAGCCATTCTCTCTTAAAAAGGAAAATTTCATTTGCCTTTCATGATGAATATGTAGATAAAATTAGTGCTTCTGTTTAGGCTTTAGGGTGGCAAGATAAGAATTGCAGAATCCTTTTGCTGTTTGATAAAGAACAAGTGTATTAACATTAACCTCTTCATTTGCATGCTTTCATTAGTGCCTTAGAGATTGAATTAAGTTAATTGAAGAAATAAATGTGGTCAAGTTTTCATCATCTCCTCTGACAGAGCTTGCCATCTGCTACTTTGCAATGAACACTAATAGCCAGTCTTTTTCCCTTGCTCTTTCTACGAAACTGTGCTGTAGAGCATTAGGTGGTCAGCAAATAATTCCTGCATTTCTCTTTAAATTAATCTCTCTTGTTTTTTAACTAAAAAGTTTCCTCTTGTGTTTTAATTAATACCTTCCGAACATTTGCCTTTAGATAATTCCTTTCATCTCCCCCCTCCCAGACCCTAGTGTGTATCTCTCAGTGTGTATCTCAGCGACCTTTGGCTGCTCACTCACTTTCCTAGTTCTCAGATATTCTCATTAGAGCATAGAGGTTTGGTACTAAGTGGTCTCCAGGGTTATTTTGACTCTACAGTTTCAGAATTTTAGGTCCAGAGCTTAACTCATTTTCTCTTTTCTGTCTTTGGCACCATCTATCTCCTGATTACCCAGTGTTTTATCTGTGTGTTCACTGTGTGTTCATATTTTTAAGTCCTGTCTATAGTTTACTAGTCTGTTTGTTTTTTCCTCCATAATGTCTCTGGGGTATATTTTCTTTTTGTTCTGGCCTTCATGCTAATTAAAGACCTAATCTTGTCCTGTAGTTTACAAGACCCAGCCTACCTCCACAACTCGTCTCAGGCCACTGCATTGTAGTCACGTGGACTTTTTCCTTTCCTTCCCCAAGATTCTTGTACATGTGGGTGCCTCTCTATGAAATGCTCTTCTACCCACAAACTGCATGGCAAGCTTCCCGTCTTCCCTCAGTTTCAATGGAACTTTTTCAGAAAAGTCTTCCCTGATTAACCTATTGAAATCCAACCCTACACACACGTACACACTCACAATCACTCACTCAGTTTCTTGCTGTTACAGTGTTTTTGTCAACTATGTTAAGAATTTTAAATTGTATCTTAAGAGCATTGAGAAAGCAGTGAAAAATTTTAAGTGGGGAAGTCTTAGGATGTGATTACATTTTCCTGAGATCATTCTGGCAACTGTGTGAGAAGTGGATTGTAGAGATAGGAGTGTGGGTGGCAACGGGAAGTAAGAACCCAATTAGCAGGTTAGCAGGCTATTGTCCTGAGGACAGATGGTGGTGGTTGTGGAGATGGAAAGGTCTGGATGGACTGGGGTCACATTTTGAAGGTAGGAATGGCTTACATATTAAATGTGAAAGATGAAAGAAAGAGAAACCAAGGCTGGCTCCCTGGTCATTAGTTGGAGGTGGTAAGTGCATGAAGCAGCCATTTACTGAAATGGGAAAGCCTGAGGAGGAACAAGTTTGGGGAAACAATAAAGGGTAAACATAGACATAGTTTGATATGCTGATAACTTTGAAGCGAAGATGTTAAGGTAGTTGGACAGAGGAGTTAGGCGTTTGGGACCAGTAATATAAAGACAAATGTCTGTAGGATGTAGACGGTTCTTTAAATCCAGTGGGAATGAACGAGTCCATTCAAAGTATGCAGAGAGACGAAAAAGGGCCCAGGACTTAATTTTGAGGAGATTCATTACTTACAGATTGGCAAACGCTACTTAACCAGGAGCTAAACCTATGTGGTGTTACTGAAGAGGGGAGAGCTACGGGAGGTGTGGGGGTCGGGGGGCTTAGCCAGTCAGGTAGAACGCTGCTAAGTGAGAAACAGAGGGTGACCAAATCTCTGGGTTTGCTTGGAATGGTTCTGGTGGATGTGTATTGGCCTAGCACTGTTTTTATAAAAAAATGTTCCAGGTTGTTGATTAATTACATGGTCACTCTGAAGATGAGGCTAGAAAAGTGGATTTGTCAGTGGGAAGGTTATTGGTGACGTTGGCAAAAACCTTTTCAGTTGTCTGGTGGGGATGCATACAAATCTGAAAGGGAATGTTAACAAACTGTAGCTGCTAAATACATGAGCATTTCTTATATTATTCTTTATATGTTTTTGTATGTTTGAAATAACATAAAACTGTGGGTGATAGGCTGTAGGCAAATTTTCAAAGCAGTTTTGCTCTGAAAGGGAACAAATGAACGGGATAGTTCATTTGGTTGTAAGCTTCTGAAGTATATAAGAAAATATTGCTTAGAAAGAGCTTGAGAAAATTTATTCCCATGGGATTTTCAAAAAAAAGACCAACAAGTAAACTAGAGGATAACTACCTCCAAAAAAAACTACTATCCGTACAACAGCCTGTATGTGTGGCAGCCTTTCAGTGTGTAAAATAAAATGCTAAATTGCATTTCAGTAAAAGCAGTTGAACTAGGGTTAAAGCAGAGTTCTGATTTTTATCTCTTTTTCTTTAAATTATATTTATCTTTCAAGGCCCAAGATGATGCTCAATGAAACATTTCCTGTTTTAGCCCTTGCTGAGCTCATGTAGCATCTCTTCCTGGAAGCATGGCATTTTTAACTGTGCTAATAGCCATTTTATTTTTGTGCAGAAATGATTCATGTGGGTTATCTTACTCTTCCTAACGATGTTAGAATCCCCATGAGCACAGAATCTAGGAGTGCCTCCTGCTTTTGCCCTCTGCCATCCCAGCACGTTGAATCAATGCGTTCTGACCAGTTCACAGCCCTGCTCACATTGCTGAGGGCCTGAGACACAGGGCTGCCTACCCGAGGCGTGTCTTTGTTGACTACCTTCTCTTCACACTGCTCAAGGGTGTTTTCTTGGCTTTGTTTTGATAGAGCTCAGTGCCAGAGGACGAGCATGACAGTCCCCGTGCTGAAACCCCCAGCACTGTCACCGAGGTGGACATGGATCTGGACAGCTATCAGATCGCCCTCGAGGAAGTGCTGACCTGGTTGCTTTCTGCTGAGGACACTTTCCAGGAGCAGGATGACATTTCTGATGATGTTGAAGAAGTCAAAGATCAGTTTGCCACCCACGAAGTAAGTCATCTGTAGCTGATGAGCAAACCTATCAGTGGTGGCAGCTGTGCGGTAATCGGGGGCTCTCTCCTGACAGTTATTGTTGACTGAATTCTGCTCCACAGAAAGGTCGTGGCATTATTTTAGGACTTTTGACATTGAACTAGGGCTTTGTTATAAAGTTGGAGTGGATGGTTAACTGCATTGGAATTCGATTTCAGATTTTAATCTTATCATCGTAATTTGTATAGTCTGTGGAGCCACTGACAAAAATCAGTGCACAGCACTGCTTGTTTCTGAAGTTTATTGTTATAGTTAAAATGACTAATGAATACACCAAATCTTTATATTTCGAATATTCCCCAGGATATGATTATTTTTATTTATTGTATGATTAAGCCAATGTTATATCCAGTGTTCTTGTATAATTTTATACAATGAAAATTTTCTACTATTTCAAGGATATATTATATTACTATGTAGTGACTTGACTATATGGAGATTTATTTACTTTGTTGATTAAGTACTTTTTTTGTTAATTGATAGGCGTTATTTACTGTTCTGGTTTGAAAATAATAGAAATCATATGCTTTAAGCAGTTCCTCTTGGGTGCACATGGTGTATTTGTTTATTATATTTTCTCATAATTTCATGTTTACAATCTCTCAGTAGTATAATCAGCATTCACTTGAAAATAACTGGTATTATCAGATGCACTATTGCCCTCTTTGATTTGTTCCCCTTTTTACTTAGGCCAGCTGCTTATTTCCTATAGTCAGAGCGTAAAAAGTTGGATCAAAGTCCATTTTACTTGCACTCTACGTAGCTACCTTTTCTTGTAGCTTTGATATGTAGGTATTAACAATTTATTAATTTTTTTTTTGCCATGATCAACTCACAAATTATTATGATGTCTCTTTCCAGGCTTTTATGATGGAGCTGACTGCACACCAGAGTAGTGTGGGGAGTGTCCTGCAGGCAGGAAACCAGCTGATAACACAGGGCACTCTGTCAGATGAGGAGGAGTTTGAGATTCAGGAACAAATGACCCTGCTGAATGCTAGATGGGAGGCACTGCGGGTGGAGAGCATGGACAGACAGTCCCGGTGAGTGGAAGCAAAGAAAGTAACATGGGATTCCTTAGACTGCGTTTCCCAGTTTAGCTCGAATAAAGGTTTGCATGCCGGTGAAAGCGAGATAATTACAGAACTTGTCCTGTAAAACCTTGGCTCTTTTCGTAATGTTGCTGGAATTTTATATGATCTTTGTTTCTCCTTTGATGTGTTTACCAAATTAAAAGGTAAAAGCTGAGAGTACAGACATTAGCAAAAGGGAAAATTCATTTCAGATGGATGGTTATCGATTTGCAGCATTAAAATTGGCTTACCATTAACTCAATATGAAGACAGGACAATGTACTATTTATCTACAATTCCATTCTGTAACATTTTTTAAAGCATTTGTCCCTCCATGTTTCATTTTCTTTCTTGCAGTGTGTATTAAGGAGCAAAATGCATTCCATTGCAATTTCCACCTATTTAATAAGCAGGAATTCCTGACTGAAGAAACAATGATTCTGATGTGAATACAGGGTGCTGTTATTTGCATTCTTTGAATGCATTCAATTGACTCCATTTAGGAAGAAAATAAAAGTTTTTTGCTTGTTTCTATATTTAAAGATTAAATGCTACTTTAAATGGTTAGACAGGAATGCATTTCATTGCCCATTTCTTTGCTGCCTGGAATGTGTATTTGCCTTTGCAAAGGGAAAAAGCAAGTGGGAATAATGCTGTGTTCCTTCACGGACAGGCTGCATGATGTGCTGATGGAACTGCAGAAGAAGCAGCTACAACAGCTCTCTGCCTGGTTAACACTCACCGAAGAACGCATTCAAAAGATGGAAACTTGTCCCCTGGATGATGATTTAAAATCTCTACAAAAGCTGCTAGAAGATCATAAAGTAAATCCGGCTCATGTTTCTTTTATACCTATTTTAATCAAATATAAAAAGGCAGCTCATAGCATTCTCAGGGGCTGATGGCTTCTATCACTAGCACAGAGGTGGGCCTCCTCTCAGTGTTGTCTTTTATTCAGCAACTTAGAGGGTGGAGTCCATGGGGATATGACTTGTCCGAGATGAAAGCACAGGTAAAATATTATATGGCTATGGATAATTTTCTTAGGAATGTACATCGCTTTTATAAGATTCTCAAGGGTTGTTTTGGACCTATAAGTGGCTAAGAAGCCTGGTGTGTTAGTATTAATGTCATGTGTGGGTAAAGTAGCAGAACCCTAGATTTGTCTGTACCTAATCCTTTAAGGAAAGCTACTGCTTCTTCTCTGAGCTAGGAAAGTAGCGGGCACTAGGTGAAGAAGCAAAACTTGGCAGACAATGTAATTTGGTCACAAATTTAGGAGATAACTTTTGATAGTCAAAGAAAGGTGGAGTAAATAGCTTCTCTGCAAGTTATTTGAAGAATTTGATTTTTCAATGAAATACCTAGATAACTCATGAATAAAATGGTAGGGATTTTTAAACCTTACTTGAGGCATTTGACAACACTATTGGTAGTGTTTAAATAAATTACCAAATACATACATCTTAGGACCTGCCATGCTCTTCCCACAGAGGAGGTGAGAATGGAAGGTACCTGTGTAACCTTAATTGCTTTCCTAGGCACCTAATCAGAATAGCTTCTGACTATCAAATAGCATCTACTTATCTCTCACTTTATGCCATGCTTCCCTAGAGAAAATGACCTCTGATTCTGTATAGTTAAATTTGGGACTTTTTTGACTTAAATTCTACATTCTTATCTTAATTCCTAGTTTAGGCCCTCCATTTGTTTATGCTGCATTTTTTGGTTGTTGTTGCCAGAACTTGGAATAAAAGTAATGACATCCCATTTGCAATCATTCTAACATTGCATTTTCAAACTGCTATGGTTCATAATGAAATGTAAATATGTAGAACAGGCTTATTTCATTAGTGGAACACTTAGGGTAATGATTGGAAATTTAAACGTGATGCCTCATTAAATGTCCTTAATTACTATTGACAAATGAGTGGATTTTAAATAGGCAAATGTGAAAAGAGTGGAAATAATGGTAGATCCTAAATTTTTTTTCCCCCTAGAGTTTGCAAAATGATCTTGAGGCTGAACAGGTGAAGGTAAATTCATTAACTCACATGGTGGTAATTGTTGATGAAAACAGTGGTGAGAGTGCTACCGCTGTTCTAGAAGATCAGTTACAGGTAAGGACCTTGAAAAGGAGGATAATCCCAAGGGACCTGTGGTCTAGACCCAGTTACGTGTTGGCCTGACTCTTCATGTCCCGTCTCACTGTTTATTGAGAAGAGTAGAAGAACCTACATTACGCTGTACTTCCCAGTAGGGGTTCCACAGCCTGTGGGTTACGGGAGGACCTTGGTATCATTCCTTTATTTCAGCCCTTGGGGTGAGTGGCCAGGGTCCTTGTGGGTAATACTAACACTTTGGGAATCACAGGAAGTGATCTCAACAAGTGGTCCACAGGCTTCTTGTTCAGAATCATTTGAGGGATTTGTTAAAATGTGGATTTCTGGGCTCCACGCAGACCTGAATTCCTGGGAGTGGGGTCCAGTGGATCTGCCTTTAAAAAAATGTACATGCATATTGAAGTTTGAGAATTTCAACCATGTGGGATTTAATATCCCATTGCCTTTGGTAAATCGATGTGTGAATTTCAACAGTTTTGGGAACCCCAACAAATTGCTTCTTTTTGCACAAAGGCTACTGTGTATCTTTATAAGTCTTTATAAAGAGATTTATTGGTATTTCACTTGAACAATACTTTAATTACCAGATATGATGTTGCTGGTTTATGATTTTTAGTAGCTTCCAGAATGTAATTTCATCACATGAAATTATATCATCCTTTGTGTCATCATCATTTAAAGTGGGCCAGTACGGTAGTTCTGAGACTTTGGTGCACAAGTACTTGCTAGCTATGTACTATAAAATAATTAATTACATTCTATGGGAATTAGTTTTTCTCATCTTTAAATTTATAGGATTTGTCCATATCATTTTAAAGCAACTTTTATAAAATATATATACTTTTTATAACTTGCTACTCTGTAGTAGAGAACAACAGCTATCAAGAATTCAAGGATCATGATAACTGTCTCTTAAGGCTCTGTTGACACAGGGTGGTTTCTTCCTTTCCTAGAAACTCGGTGAACGTTGGACAGCAGTGTGCCGGTGGACTGAAGAACGTTGGAATAGGTTACAAGAAATCAATGTATTGTGGCAGGAATTATTGGAAGAACAGGTACGAATCTGTTATCCATAATGGTTAAAATAGATGGTGAGAAGTAACTCGTCTTTAATTATGGCATTAGAAATAGAATCTTGTTCGCTTTTCTTCTAAAGGAACATTTACAAATATTTATAATTTTTAAAGTTAGATTTGTCTCCATTTTATCATGAAGCTTATTCAAAGAGATTGTATTGTATGGCTCCATGGTAATAACAATTTGATCTGTGTTTATTATTTAGAATGTTAGTGTTTAGATATGCTGCTTTCAGGATTTGCTTGACATAATTTTCATTGCATTTGTGATGGGTGATGTATTTGATCTTGTACCAACACAGTGCCTAGCATATATATATGGTTTGTGCTCAGTAAATCAATAAACAGATCCCTCAATACATTGTGAACTTTGAATCACAAGAATTTTTATTGATTTTTAACCAGAATAACTACTGAAATTAAGTAGAAAATGTTATTTAGCAACACCATTGATTTACATTCAGTTAATAGTTATTTTTTCCACTAAGGATTACCACAGCAAATGAACCTTTGGTGCAAAGCTGCCACCTTAAGTTTTCAGTCAGAGTGGTGGCCCAGAAAAACAGCCATCAAAATAGAATGCAAATAAGCAAAACTTTTCTCCCCAAAAGCCAAACAGTTGTGGTTTAGAAAATAAGCAGATACTCTATTCATATATCTGTGTCCATTTTGATTCTTTTAAATACATTTCATTTCCATCCACAAATAGCAACTATATTCTTTTTAGAGGATAAAAACAAGTGTATGATGTTTTGTGGTTTATTAAATACGGTGGCAGAGAGAACATCTTAAAAAGTAGGCTGCAAAATTTGTCCCAACATACATTGTTAATCACAACCCTCCGCCCCCAATCATGGGTCAGAATTTTCTTACTAAGAATCACATAATGGACCCGATTCTGATTTCTGAAGTATTTATATTTCACTTTACAAATATGTACATTTACTCAGACCCTTGTGTTCAGGTCAATGAGTCATATCGATATAGGTAAAATTTTACCTAAATTTTACCTATGACAGTAGGAGACTGTCAATTGAGTGCCAGAGAAAATTGTTGTGTTACTCTTCTATTAAGTAAAGTAACTTAAAAATTGGAAAAAAAATTTAATTTGGTAGTTAAAAACATTTAAAAATAGGGAGTGGCTAGTATTTTGGCCAATGTTTTTTGTTAAAAACTGACCTTTGACTGGCTTTCTGCCATTCAAAGTGATATAGAAGGAAGAATCTTGTGAAAAAGTAGAACTGAAGGAACATGGGTACTTAATCTAGAGACAATTTGCTGTTGCAGGCAGT
This sequence comes from Rhinolophus hipposideros, assembly GCF_964194185.1. Taxonomy (NCBI): domain Eukaryota; kingdom Metazoa; phylum Chordata; class Mammalia; order Chiroptera; family Rhinolophidae; genus Rhinolophus; species Rhinolophus hipposideros. Next base: position 19,346,376 of record NC_138049.1, on the reverse strand, counting down.
GAGACCAACTGTATCTGAAGTAGAAAATCTTTCAAGGATTATTGTGTACTCAGTTGCAGAAGCTTTAAGATAGCTAGAAATGGGCTCTGAGAATTAGTCCCAAACTTCTGCTGCTTCGGCCACTTTTAAATGTGGCTTTTAGGATATTCTATAAAGGACTCCAACTTACCTTCCCAGCCTTAATTTTCCCTTTGTCCTTCCATGTATCCAGTGCTCATACCCTGAATTTTCAGTTTGTAGGCCATTCCTAGACTGCTGACACCACCAGAGTAATGAGTGCTAGTTCTTTTTCACTGCTGTGTCCCAATGTATGGCATCTTGTAGATTCGTCATGGTTTTTGTTTTCATTTTTTGAAAAAAGTAGATGCGTTTCATGTGTTTTCTAGCCTCTGTGTTTGTTTAACCTGTGGCATCTGCCATGGAATGCCTTTAAACTTATCTCTTCATCTTTAGGTTCTCTCTAGCCATCAAGGACTATGAAATCATCTATAAAAGCCTTCCCTCTCCCCCTATTTCTAAACTAGAAGTGATCTCTTTGTAGTTTCTGCACTTTCTATTTTGTGCTATAACGTAGTTATCCCTGTGCATATCTTACTACATTTGAGGGAAGGATCCATATTTGTCTTTTATGTTCTTGATCTTATCTGTGGAATATACAGGTAGGGAATAGTTGTTGAAGAAACTGATAAAAAAATGAGAATTGATTCCATTGCAAATATAGAACCAAGATTTTTTTTCCCTCCAGCTCTATAGAAAAGGGTTTCTGTGGTAGACACTACATTTTGGGAAGAATTATCCCAATGCAGCCACATTGTTTCCCACCCCTGCTTCAAGTTGATCTCTCTACATTACTAAATATCTTCTGCCTAAAAAAAAAAGAAAAGCATATACTGTTGGCCAATGAAGTTGAAATATCTTTATGTTGGCTTTATATTACCCTCATACTTCCTCGTCTAACCATAATTGTTGTTGAACCTGGAGCATTAGTGTGGTTTTCCTGCACGATGCTGTGGAAAAACCATTGGCTTTGGGGTGTGGGTTTTTGATCTTGCTCTTCTATTAACTATCTGCGAGATCTTGGCCAGGTGACGTTGGCTTCTCTCTGTTTCCTCCCTAAAATGAGGGGCTGAGACAAGATGATCTCTGAGCTACCTTCTGCCTCCAGAAGGAAAGAGCCATATAATGTGATTCTTTTAGAAACTCGAATAGGTGGATTCAGCCTTTTAAATCCATCTATTCCCTGAGTATTAGGTTTAGTTATCCAGGTATGAGGCTCATTTTAGGTTGATCTGTTCCACATCTGAGAAAGATAATATCTGAGAAAGAGATGTTTTTCTGTGTCACGCATGCCTCAGGCTCAGGTGTTTGGAGTTCTTCTTACCCAAGAGAAGGGTGAAGCCTCTCAGAACGTAAAACTGAGAGATGTGGGAACTTGATTGAATTGAATTACCCAGTGATTCCCCAAATATATTTCTAACTTTTGTTACTATTTGTAGTGCTTGCTGAAAGCTTGGCTAACCGAAAAAGAAGAAGCTTTAAACAAAGTCCAGACAAGCAACTTCAGAGACCAGAAGGAACTAAGTGTCAGTGTTCGGCGACTGGCTGTAAGTGATGTCATTGTCAGCATCTGTCTTGTAAGCCTGTACCTTTTTAGCATTTTATAGCAATGGTTAATAAGGTTTTGTAAGTACTGATTAAGACTCATTACCCAGCGTTGGACTGTGCTACCATGTAATTATCTCGAACCGGGAGCCTTATGTTTTAGAACTAGTGAATTTCAAAGCAGGTACATTTTCCCATAAAATACACATATTTTCATTTCCTGATTGGGGAACAGGAAGATAAATTCCTATAAAAGGGAGTTATCTAATAAATATCTGAAATACTAGATTTTGAAGGAAGACATGGAAATGAAACGTCAAGCATTGGATCAGCTGAGTGAGATTGGCCAGGATGTGGGTCAGTTACTTGATAATCCTAAGGCATCGAGGAAGATCAACAGTGATTCCGAGGAACTGACGCAGAGGTGGGATTCTTTGGTCCAGAGACTAGAAGATTCCTCCAACCAGGTACCTTTTGCTTTGGATAGTATGTGGTGCTACTAGGCAGAAATTAATATTCGGGTTAGTTTTAGTTTTTATGAAGCAAAAGAGTAGTAGCTAAACTAAAAAGGTGGTTCCTTATACCCGGTTTACTATGAAATTGAAAAATTGGCATGTGAAAATCGTTAGTTTTCTAAAGTAAATTCTAATAGATCTTCAGAAAACTGATTTATATCCAATAATTTAACCCTTAGCAACTGATAACAGTTAGACATGAATCCATTAGTCATCTTTAAACCTTAAGTAATCTTATTAATTTAAAAGCATTTTAATGAATTGATCAAAAATAAAACTTTGGTTTGTACATGGATGAGCATTATTCACAATAGACAAAAAGTGAAACAACTCAAATGGCCGTTAATAGATGGATGGATAAACAAAATGTGGTATATCTATGCAATGGAATGTTTTTGGCAATGAAATGAAGTACTGATACATGCTGTAACATGGATGACCCTTGACAACATTATGCTAAGTAAAAAGAGCCGGTGACAAGAGTATGTGCACTGATTCTATCTGTACAAACTATGCAGAATAGGCAAATTCATAGACAGAAAGTAGATTAGTGGTTGCCAGGAGCCAAGGGGGAGATGGAGATGAGAAGTGACTGTTGAAGGGTACGGGGTTTCTTTTTGGGTTGATAAAGCTATTCTGGCCTTAGAAAGTAGGCAGGGTTGCACAATTGTGTGGATATACTAATAACCATTGAACTGTCCATTTTCAAAGGGAGAATTTTCTGGCATGTGAATTATGTGTCAGTAAGGCTGTAATGAAACATGAAAACTTTGGCTGATTTTATTTCAGGTGACTCAGGCTGTAGCAAAGCTGGGGATGTCCCAAATTCCTCAGAAGGATCTTTTGGAGACGGTTCGCATCAGAGAACAAGTTACTACAAAAAGGTCTAAGCAAGAACTGCCTCCTCCTCCTCCACCAAAGAAGAGACAGATCCCTGTGGACTTGGAAGCTAAGAAAAAGTGAGAGCAGACAGAAATTTTCCAAACCCAATACCGCACACAATGTATTCTGTGCTCGGTACTTACTTCCTACTAATCACTAACCATATGCGAATGTAGACATTATTATTGTTATTGAAATTCAACTACTGAACCACTCACTAACCCTGAGTCTTTTGAATATTCTATTTCACACATCTGCATTGTCTCAGCATCTCCATTGTCTCAGATGGTTCTATTTATCCTGTGTTCAACTTGAACTGTGTGTCTGAGTCCTTTTTTCTTCCTTTCCTATCATTTACCTTGGAAGGATATGATTGTCCATGATTCCTCATTTATTCTTTATTTCATTATCACAATTCTGACAATTTTGCTTTAGATAGATCTCCTTATTTATTGTTTGCGAATCTCCTTCCTCTTTTTTGCAATCAAAGAATAATTCAGGGAAGTAATTCCTTTTGAAGTCTCCATTTTTCCCTCTTCTCTCCCCCATTCTTTTTTTCATGTTTTCTTTCCTCTTTTGTTAACTCTGCAAGATTCATTAACAGATTCTTCATGTTTGGCTTAAAGATCCATGTTTGGCATAAAATATCTTTTCCTCTAATTGATTCAAAGTAAACTTGAGATCTTTAGAAGAGGAATAATCACACCTGGCATATACTGATTGAGCTTTTACCAATTTCAGCTTCTCTATTAGGTTATGCTGTGCCCTGGGTACTGTACCTCACATGTGTTATAGCAGTTAACCCTCAAAACAGTCTTCGAGTAGTACTATTATTCTTTCCCTTTCACAGCAGAATCCCAGTGCTTGGGCAAATGGGCAGTTAGCTTTGCCTGAATCAAAATGATGTGATTTTCCCAATTTTGCTTTTGTTAGACAAAGCAGGAGTCCAGTTTGACCAGATGATTTTAATTTCGATAATAGGGCTGTATTTCTGCCTCCCTATTCTCTCCTTGCAGGACCAGTATACCTCTAACTGGCAGGCCTCCGCTGTGGAACTTTTACTTTTAGAGCCAAGGCAGCAGATGAGGAAGAGGCTTCTGATGTTACTAGTGCCATGGGCCTTTTATTTCCTGAGAGTTTATAGTCTGCCAGCTGTATCTGGCATTGTGTCTCTGCCCGCTGTGTGCATTTGGAAGCAGGGAAGGTTGTAAAAGACTAGGGTGTATGTATAGGTTCTGGTACAATTCTAGTGTGTGTGTGTGTGTGTGTGTGTGTGTGTGTGTGTAGGGTTCTCTGCACCAACAAGCAATTTGTGGGACGCCACCTGGGTGTCCTGAAATTCAATTCATTTCTGACACTTCTCTATTGGATGACAGTATTAGATTCCGTAGGGTAAGTGTTCAGTCCCCCACCCTGCAGATGACAGTCTCAACCCTAGGTGTAACCTGTGGTTCTGACCAACTGGCTGTAGTTTGGAGTTGCCCACAACCTCCTCGTGAGGTTCGATTAATTTGCTAGAGTGGCTCACTGAACTCAGAGAAACATTTGCTTACTAGATTCATTGGTTTATTATGAAAGGATATGTAACCCAGGAACAGCCAGATGGAAGAGATTCACGGTGCAAGGCACACACAGCTTCCGTGGTCTCTCAGAGCAGGCCACTCTCCCAGAGCCTCTAACCTGGAGTTCTGTTCACTAAATGGGGAGCTCTCTGAACCCTATCCTTTTGGGTTTTTATGGAGGCTCATCACCTAGGCACAATTGACTAAGTCATTGACCACTGGCAATTGATTCAGCTTCCAGCCCCTCTCTTCTCCCTAAAGGACCGGAAGTTCCAACCCTCTAATCTCTGTGGTTGGGTCTTCTAGCAACCAGCTCCCATCCTTAGCTGGGGGTCCAAAAAACCCCACCTTATTAACATAACAAAAGATACCTCCATAGCTGTCATCACTTAGGACATTCCAAGAGTTTTAGGAGGTCTGGGCCAGAGATGGGGACTAAGACCAAATATGTACTTCTTATTATAAATCACAATATCCCAGGGCATAACTCTAAAATGACAGTGTTGTAGAAGGTGCATTCTATTGCAAGAAACAGACTACTGAACCCAAAGTGACCCAATGAGTCTTATCTCCCATTATAAGAAGTCTGGAGGTAGGGCGTCTTCAATGGGAGGGTGTGGCTCAACACCCTACCACCTTGTGTCCTGTGTCTGCCTTTGCTCAGCATGGTGGCTTTCACCGGCAGGCTAGTCTTTTCACGGTCTCAAGATGCTGCAGCAGGACTGGGCTTATCATGACTGTATACCCTGCTTTATGGGCAGGAAGGGCAGTTTTCCCTTATTTGTCCTTTTTTTGTTTTCTTGATCCAGGGACACAGTCCTTTCCTGGAAGATGGCTGCTGATGTCCCCCCAGGTCTCACTGGCCGGGTCTCACTCACTTGCCCATGCCCTGGTGCATGGGAAATTGAAGCTGTCCTGCCTTTTAGTCTCTGAAGTTGTGTTTTGGGAAACTGGAACAGCAAGCTAGAAATGTGGGGAGGGTGATGTGTGCTGGGTGGGCCACCAGCTGTGAGGCCCACGGTCTTCTTGTGTACAAGGTGATTGATGCAGAAATTCCTTTAGTTAATTCCTGGACAAACAGAGGCTTGAGTATGTCCATCCAGTTCCTTATGCTACAAGGCAGTGAAATCTCATTCGAAATTATGCCCAGACAAAGTTGGCCCTTTCTCAGTCTACCGATGTGTGCTGGTTCTGCTTTCTAGGGTAAGATGGAGCCACACCACCCCTTTTCAAAATGTACCTCATCGGTATTTGAGGATAGGTTTCCTATTACAATATCTATTCATTGTCCTAAAGTCCAGAGTATCCTCAACCATTCCTAGTGTGAAATGGTTTCCAGACCCTTAGAAACCACTATTAATTAGTCTTAAAAGGAGCTGTCCAAGCAGCTGTGAGCCTTAAGTAACTGTGTAGCACAGTTTATGATACATGCTTCAGAAATGGTGGTTTACTTCTGCTTCTCTTCTCTTGATGCTGCTCATGGCTGTTTTGACCAGTGGGGACGGCCATTTCCTGTCGTCTGGATATTGTGTTATTGTGACCCTAGATCATTCATGCTCTGTATGTAGCTTTCGCATCACTCTGCTTGTATTGAGGGCAGAAATAGACTAAATCTCTAAGGTCATTTTAAACATGTGATCTGTGGATGGTGCGCCTCTTCTTTGGAAGATTAAGTAGAATCTGCTGTTATGATGCAGGAGAGGTGAATCACGATTTAAATGACATCTCGACCCCTGGTTATTTACCTAGAGTGTCACAAAATCCCTCAAGTTACAAGGAAAATTTACCTTGGTGAAAAAACAAATACAAGGGTGGCTAAACAAATGTACACATTTTCAGAGATGTTATCTATGTATTACTTTTTGAAGTTGAATTGAATAACGGTAGCAATGTATAGTATGACGTTAGCTCAAAAGATGGCATTAACCAAATAAATGCTAGCGCTGTTCATTGTATTGCAATTTTAATAGTTTTTTTCCTTTCTTAAAATGTGTATACATTTTTTTTTGGCATCCTCTGTATTCATAGTTCATTAGAACACTTTAAGCTACGTTTCCCAAAAGAATCAGCAACGACAACCTGTGCTTACCTTAAAGTACCTAAAAATATCCTGAAGTTGTTTTGAGAAGCCCAGTGGGTAGAGTGCTAGTTAAGAGGACAGACTGCCTTGGTTTGAATCCCAGCTCTACCATTTATTACCTTTGTCAGTTCTTTAAAACCTCCCTGAGCTCATTTCCTTCATTATTGAAAGGGATACTAGGAGTATATACTTCATACGGTTGTTGTGAGGACGCCTTGAGTTAAGAATTCATGTAAAACACTTATAGAATATGGCCAGCAATCAGAACATTTCTCTTCTTGTTTCTTGTCACGGTGGTTTTGACCGATTTTTCTCAACGCCTCTCAAGTCTGTACACTTCTCTTCTTTCCCACTGTCACTGTTTTAGTTCTGGCTCCCGTTACTACCTCAGCCTTTTCTCTGGTCTTGCTTCTCTTCATTCTACTTACTGAACACTAATGGATAAATATAATGCTATCAGCCCTATACTATAAAATAAATCCTTCGCTGGCTCTCAGTTGCCCTTTGGCTAAGCCCAAGCTCCTTCATCCATCCTGTAGGGCCTTTCAATACCTGTGAGTGTGGCTGTCTGCTACATTCTCAGTGGTCACTCCCTGCCTAGTACTCACTATTCTAGCCGGACCTAACTATTCATACTTGTAGTGTATGAGTGTGGGCCTTCCTTTCTTTGTACTCTCTTTTCAGGGAAAACTCCCGGGCATAATGCTGCTGTTTTACTCCAAGAAGCCATCCCTCCCTGATTGGATTAGGAGCCGTCCTGAGAATTCCTGGAATTAGCACCTAGTGAATTTTTATTGTTATTCCCCATGACTTCCCATCACCCTTGCTAGACCGGAAGCTCCCTGAGGGCTGGCAGTGTATCTGAATTGCTTTCATGTCAAGAGCCCACACCAGTGCCTGGCATATAGTGGGGCTCTACTCAAAAACATGTTGAATTAGAGAAGGCATCAGTTTTAGGAATGTCCGTACTTGTTCTTTTCTGTGATTACCTAACCAAATGTGTTTTTCATAATCTATAAGAGTTTATAAAAATGCAAGTGAATTCTTATAAAGTTTGAACAAATTTTAAATTATTTTCTTTATTAACATTACAATAGTACTCCACTTTTCATACTTTTAATTGTAAACATCTGATCATATTTTGTGTAGTTTTTGTATTTCCGGATTGCCTTTTGTTGTTTTGTTTTTGACACTCCTGATGGGTGTTTTGGTTGCTCCCTTTCTTGAGCCAAATGAAATAATGAATCAAAATGAATTACAAATGGTAACATCTGATTCTTAAATCAGGTTTGATGCAGTAAGTGCAGAGCTGTTGGACTGGATTTTGAAATCAAAGACTGCCATTCAGGCCACAGAGATAAAAGAATACAAGAAGACGCAAGAGACTTCAGAAATGAAAAGGAAGTTGAAGGTAAAACATAAAACAAAGGCATACTAGTGAATAAATTATTTTATCAGGATAGATTTGCTGTTGGCATAAAGATGTGATAGGATAGAAAAGCTCCATGTAAAATAAATGTTGCCATAATGTAGCTTTTAGAACATTGTAGTAAATTTTGAATTGATTCAGGCTTGGCTGTTAGCAGATCCCTGTGTGAAGGAAGAATGTTTGTCCCCTCCTTCCTTAACCATTGAGATGTGTAGGAAGGAACACTTCCTATGGTGACAGAGCTATTTCTGTGTTTAGCTCGATTAGATTTTAATTTGGTCCCTAATAGTTGATGACTGTGTACGCAGATGTTTTGCTTTCTGAATACAGCAAACTACAGTGGTCCTCCCCTATTTGCAGTTACCAATGATCAACCCCGGTCCAAAAATATTAAATGAAAAATTCCAGAAATAAACAACTCATAAGTGTTAAATTGTGTGCCATTCTGAGGAGCATGATGAAATCTCGTGCTGTTCTGCTCTGTCCCACCTGGGACATGAATCATGCGTCTCCACGTTGCACAGGCCACCCCCTAGTTAGTCACTTAGTAGCTGTCTTGGTTATCAGATGGATTGTCCAGATATCGCAGTGCTTGTGTTCAAGTAACCCTTATTTTACTTAATGATGGCCCTCAGCATAAGACTAGTGATGTTGGCAATTCGAATATGCCAGAGAGACGCTATCAGGTGCTTCCTTTAAGTAAAAAGGTTAGTACAGTACAATAAGATATTTTGAGAGTGAGACCACATTCACATAACTTTTATTACAGTATATTATTATAGTTGTTCTGTTTTATTATTTATTATTGTTAATCCTTTACTGTGCTGAATTTATGAATTAAATTTTGTGTTAGGTATGTATGTATAGGAAACATCATATATGGAGTTTGGTACTATCCGTGGTTTTAGGCGTCCACTAGGAGTCTTGGAACATACCTCCCGAGGATAAGGGGAGACTACTTTATTTCAAATCTCCACATTTTTTTCAACACAGTCTCTTAAGAGAGGAAACACAGTTTTTAAAAATAAATACGACTGAGATGTGTGGGAACTTCGCTTGGCTACTTGGTACCCATCTGTGTATTGCTGAACGTTGTCACAGGAGGTTGTAGTGATTTATGTCCTTGCTGTTTATTAAGTCTCTGTACATCCTCTCATTAACTATTTGGGCATCTAGAGCAAGTCTGTATTGCCGTCTACATCAGCAGTGGAGTTCGTCTGTAAAGAGTGTGGAGAATGTTTAAAAACCAGGATGAGTGTAAGTTTTGCTGATGTAAGTGAGAAAGTGGTGGGTACCATGGAAATTGAAAGGAGGCTGGGCCTGCAGTCATCTCTATGCACTGGTGAAGTCCATGGGCGAGGTGACACTGAGCTGGAACTAAAAGAGAGTGATTACACCTGGGTGGGAGGGCACACCACACAGGGGTGCCTCAGAACAGAGGCACGGAGGGGGTGAGTGTATTGTGATGTCTGGAGCAATATGTAGTTGTGTTTTCTGCCAGGTGTGTGTGTAAAAGGAGTAGAGAGTTCAGGTTGGGGAGGTGATTTGGGGTGAGACCCTGGCCAACTTCGAATGTTGGAATGAGAAGTTGAGACTGATTTCTGCCTTATCATTCCATTGCAACTGCTCTTCTTTAGAAGTGACCATTGACTGTTGGTTTGTGAATCCAAATGATGGATTTCTCTTCTCATCAGAACTGTTTTCTTTGCAGCGTTTTCCGCTGTTTACCCTTCTTTTCTTAAATTCTCATAGCCCTTGTCTTCTGTGACCAATGATCATTGTAAAATATACAGCTGATCACGCAGCTCCAGGGCAGGGCTTGCAATTAATTGAATGGCTTCCCATTGTGATGGGGATAAAATATAAAGGCCATAGTGCCCCAGCATACAAGGACCTTCCAGATGGCATGCTTCCTTTCCTCTAAGCAAGACCTTCTTACCTCTTGTTCACCCACCTGACCTCCAGGCCTCCTGACTCCTACTCTTTTCTCATTCCTCTGCCTTCACCATGTGCTGTTTTCCAGAATGGCCCTTTATTAAGGCTTTGTGTTACGTGCTGAAATGCCCTCTATCCAGTAAGTCTCCCTTAGCCTCATTGGGAAGATGTCTGTGATTCATTTTGGCTTCCATATTGCTTTCACCATACCCTCTGTGAAAGCCCTTATCGCACTGATGTTATTATTTGTTGATATACCTGCGGCAATGGCTTAGGAGGTGAGGACAATTTTTCCATCGAACCCTGTGTTTTCAGCACTCGGTAAAGTTCTTGGCTTATGGAAGGAGGGAATGTTGACGGTGGGCAAGGGGAATGTGGAAGGTTGTTAACGTCAGAGCACTATTATCCGAGCCCCGTAGCACAGGGAGTTGGGATAGCAAGAAACGAGGACTGGGTGCCATCATTTCGTAAGTTTCTTCCAGTTCTGAAAGACCCATAGATGACATTAATGATCATTTAACAATCCCATTCTCAACAGCAGTAAGGTGGCAGGGAATTTGGAAGTGAATGTGATCTTTATGGAACAAATGCCACAAACTATTGATAAGTTAAATCCCACCCTTCCATCTAGGAACAATTTACTTCCAGAAATGGTTACTATAATATTTGGGAGGATAAAAATAACAATAGTGTATGGTTATGTAAGATATGCCTGCCAATTTATATACTTTTCCTTTAATATTTATAAATCCATTTATTTTGTTGTTTTAGATCAGTTGTAGTAGATGCCAAAGGGTTGGAAAAAAATGTAAAATGGAGAAAATTAAAGTTGCTTTAATCTCTAATTTTTCTTGAAAATGGGGGAAAGATGAGCTTAATTTTGTGTTAGTAAAATAAAACCTTGTTCCAACTGGTGTAATATGTGCATGGAGAATTTCTAGTCCAGGCTTCCATCACCATAAAAAGTAGGAAAAAATCATTTTGAGTAAAGCAGGTAACACGTTTTCTGCACTCTGATGGTGACTTTTTGCATTGGTACTTAGTTTAACAAAAACAAATGGCGTTTCTTAGACTCTTTGGTTATTTCTTGATCTTTGGCTATAAAAATGGTGGTTTTGCTTAGTCTAACGTACAGACTTTAGAAGTAGCGTTCTTCTCTGGAATGTCTGGTTGCAGTAATATGGGTTGCCTAGAAGTTTTGCTAGTTCTATTATGCCTGCTATTCGAGTCGTTAATTAATAGATAATTATCAATTATGGATTGAAGAGTGGGAAAAATTTCAGATACATGTGTGTGTTCCAGTGATTTTACTCTGCCCTTTCTTAGGAGTTCTGGAAAGAGTTTGTTTTCACATGTCCCTGAGATATAGAAACATTGAAAATATCAAACCATAGAAACAAATATTAAAATGAAGAGCCACTTCTCATGTGTGAGGAAAAAAATGCTTTAGTTTGAGTCTTAAAGCATATTGTCATTATTTAAAAGTTTTATATGAATTATGCTTGTGACTGAAGTTTACAGTAGACTCTGGACTTAACACCAACAAAATATACTGAGACTCGAACTATTTCTCTTGTTAATTTTTGTTCAGTGATCTCTGTCATAGCACATTCAGCTCATTTGACTCAACCAGTTGTTTTTATGGTGTGGCATATATGGAGTCTACGTATGTGAATTGATAGATATCCTGGATCTAAAACACTAGTTTGCTTTATTTCCTCTTTGAAGGAACTCATATTTATGGTTTATAATTTTTTCCTTATAAAAGAAACCAAAGTTTTATATTGTTTCTTTGAATTTACCTGTTAAAATGTAATCATCTGTGGTGTTCTGGAGGGTCATCTGGAATTGCATAGTTTTCTATTGCAGTATTCTCTTGAGTAAATTTTGTAACATAAAGGTGATGTGGGAGGGACATTAAACATTAAAACTCAAAATACTATCAGCATTATATTGAGAAGAAAGTTTGCAGATTTTTATACTGGGATTTTGTTTCCAGGGAATAGAAAAAGAACAGAAAGAAAGAAGCCTCAGACTGGATGAATTAAACCAAACTGGACAAATCCTCTTGGAGCAGATGGGAAAAGGTGAGACGTTGATTTTTTTAAAAATTCCTTTTTAGGTGGTGGCATTGAATATTATTTACAGATTGACAAATCAAATATATGTGTTTTAACACTCTAACCCTCTTTGCTAGAAAAGTGGTTTTCAAAATTTTTTTTTGGCAGAATCTTTTTCAAATGAAATCTTATGCTGAGGCTAACAATAAAACAGATAAAAACTTTTAGGTAGGGTCGGGAAACTTAAAAGCCTGATACCTCAAGAATTGTTAAAATCCACTTTTGAGTAGAAGATTTTAAAATCTCCTCCTTTGGGATTAATATATTGGGGATTTTTTGAAGGAGGTTAGCAAAAGAAAATTTTACTTTGGCAACATTGGAGAAATGAAGTTACAGTAAAAATGAAGGTAAGATAAATTCTTTAAGGTGATTTGGTTTTTGATCACTTATAGTGTACTATATTTACTTGGCACGGGTATTTCTTTGTGGTGAAATTTGATAAGATGTTATTTGCATTTGAATTTTTTACCTGAATTTAAGAACTTTTTCTTCTGCCATAGACCCAGCAACTCAGGGGAGTTTAAAGATTAATATATTTGCTTTGCAGTTTTGCATATTGATTCTTTCTTTGGTCTAGCTTTGGAAGACATTTCTTGCAAGTCCTACTCCTTATTCCAATGATGATAAGTGCTTTGGAGGTCTGTTGCCACACTCCTTGACAAAAGCCACAGACCTCAAAGCTGACTTAGGAATGTTAATTTGATAAGAATCTTCAAAGATGTACTTTTCAATATTTATTATTTTACTTTTTGTTACAGACAATGTAAAGATATACAAAGCAAGTAGAATTATATAATGAGCCTCCATGTACCAATTACCCAGCTCCAATGATTAACAATTTTCTGCCATTCTTAATTATCTGTATCTCTACTCACTCCTTTGATTATCATTATTTTTTATGGTTTCTTTTTAAAGTAAATTTTTTTTTTGCATTAAAATACATGAAACTCAGCTGTGCTGTTTTGGCAAACCTACACACACATATCAACATGTAGAACATTTCCATCTCTCCAGAAAGTTCTTTGGTGTCCCTAGTGGATCAGTCACCCTCCCCCACCCCCAGAAAACCACATTTTCAAAAACTTCAAATTATGTTTTCCTTTGCCTTTTAAAAAAAATGTTGATTTATTTTGCATATAGAGTGGGGTCATACACACATACACAGAAATATGTATGTGTTTAGTGTATGTCCATTTATTTAGAAATGAATGGAAATGTACCGTCATTGATTATTAGTAACCTTTTCTTTCCTTCCCTTCCCTTCCCTTCCCTTCCCTTCCCTTCCCTTCCCTTCCCTTCCCTTCCCTTCCCTTCCCTTCCCTTCCCTTCCCTTCCCTTCCCTTCCCTTCCCTTCCCTTCCCTTCCCCTCCTCTCCTCTCTCTTCCTCTTCCCTGCCCTTTTCTTTCTTTCTTTTTTTTTTTTAAGGTAAAAACTGTAGTGAAAATAGCAGTGAATTGGGAACTGGGAGACCTCGGAGTCCCTTGCCCTTTTCTAGTTTTGTGTGCTTGTCATGTCCGTCTTTTGTTTCTTTGCTTCCTTGACTGCAACTCTTGGTACATAAAATCTTCCTGTGAATAGGCTACCCTATAATATACACGCTGGAAATTGAGTTTATGTGAAAATGCTATTTGAAAAATATCCAGTGCAATCATGAGGAGTATACTCATATGTGGCTTTATGAGGGCATGAATATTGTGACCTAATTTATGCTGTTTAATTTCATGAGAAACCTTTTATATTGTGCATTAGCATTTTTTTTTTGAGCTTTGCTAGGGCTGGAAATGCAGTCATTACAGAACCCTAATTCTGTTCAGTTAAAAAACGTATCTGTTATTAACATTTTTTAGGATGGGGTGGGAAGCGGTGAAATGGGGGCATTGTTCAGAATAGGGTCTGTATGTTCTGGGTTTAATTTTCTCCTTTTTTGAAGGATGTTTGCTTTTTGTTAGTGAGAGAAAAAATGGTGTTTTAGAACCTCTTCCACCGTTGTCCTGTTATCCGTTATTCTACTTTTACAGTATTGCATATTCCTTCTCCCCATGTGCTTGGGCCTGGTAATCCTACTGCTCCTATAAAACCAGAAATGTTGAACGGAAATGAAAGCATTCTTGGGTAATTCTCTTCGTTCCCCTCTTTCCTCCCCTAGAAATTTAAAATACACCCTTGAACACAATAATTAGTATAGAGGACGTTTTTCACAGGTTGTAGTTTGGCCACAGTCTGCCTAAGTAAGGAGGCAGATAAATGATTCAATTAGAAAAACATATCAAACTCTCTAGTAAAACAGATGTTCAAATAGTCATGTCCCTGGTTTCCTCAAACTAATTCCATCAAAAATCCCACCACAGTGAAGTCTGATAAGACTTTTCTGGTGAATGCATCTGAATTAGGTTTTATGATATCGCATATAACATAAAAATGTTTTTAAAATGAAATAATCTGTTTCATTTGATGGCTGCTCTACCTGATTTTGTTGGTTTCACTTATCTTGTTTCTAGAGATTGTCAACAGGTATAACGCAGTAGTTGGGCAAGTGGATGATGTAGTTTTATGAACTGATGCTTATTATGATTGGCAAAGTATGTAGGCCTGATGATCTATTGTTTTGTAAACATTTCCCTTGATTCCAATAGTGATTGATTAAAAAGGGTAAAGTCAAATGAGAGGAAGTGACTGGCATAGGTTATATTTTATCCCTGTTAATTAGTAAAATGATGGACTATTGATTTTTGCTTTTGATTAATCATCTACGAGTTGGGTGTTCTGTAGAAATAGAAAAGTCATAACTCTGGGTCTCTGGGAGCAAAACAATTCTTTTAAAAGACAATGTACAGTTTTCCTTTTATATAATACAGATTGTGTTTTAATTATTACTTGATATTGGTCCCACCTATCTTATCCCAAGCTTAGAGAAGAGAGATTTGAATTTAGAGGATTGGTTCGAAAGGGCAACATAAATGGATCGTGAAATACCACCAGTGAATAAAAAAAGGGAATTGGAGAAATTGTTTCACCTAGTATGTACAGTGGGTAGCTCTTGCCTGTTTTCTAGATAAGCAACGATAATTTTTCATCTCAAAAGTTTTATTTACCAGCTTGATTTTCTTTCTTGTTTAGCATAGATGCTGACATAAAAGTGAAGTGGTTGATGTTATTCCTGAGGCCACCTAGGATAGAAATGACCCGGCAGAAGTACAGCTAGGTCTCCATTGCTCAGATAGTTTGTCAGGAAAATGGTAATTTGTTTTGTTCACCATCCTCATTAACAGGAATGATTGTGGTGTGACTATTTCGCCTAGGTCTAACTGATATTCTATTATCTGTGTGATGGTGGACAATGAACTTTAGCAACTGACATGGGTGACATATTCCAATTAAGTCATGTCATGTGTGCATTTCTAATTTTCAGTGGATACAGTGTGTTATAGAAAGTTTTACAATTGCATTGTTTGTGATCATATGTGACTATTTTACATACCACTTTTTCAATTATTACCCTGGATTTCAATTGCTCGCATTTACAAAGCACAGTTGCTTTTATTGCCTCCCTACTCAACTAGTAAAGATTTTAAGCCCGTCTTTCCAATGTGCATACTCATCTCAGGAGATAAAGATTCCTTTGTAGATTTCCCATAGTTTTTTCATAGTAATTTTACATGATTTGAGAGTATTTTATATTAAGGGATAAAGTATGATAAACGTACTATCATATATAACTTTATTATTTCTCTGAACATTCTCTACCTCTCAAAATTGTGTGATAAACAAAGTTATGTATAAGATAAATAAGTCCTGGGGATGTAATGTACCCAAATAAATAAAACAGTTGGGGAGTTCCCACTTAAAAAATAATTGTGTCAGTTATAAACATAATGGTACTTTTTACTGACATGGCTCTAAATAGATAATCCGACCGTTGCATCGACACTTTGGTATTTGCTGATCTGTGTATAGCGTGCCCAGTAGGCTTGCAAACGCTCCGTGGGCCTGGCTGCTGGCTCAGTATTCCCACAGTCGCCAGGGTGTTCCCAGCACTGGGAATTCTTGCGTTTCGTTTTGCAATTCATATGACACTGTGCTTTAGTCATCAAAGACTTGAGCTGCCGCCTAGTTTTTCTAGCCAGCTGTCTTTTTTTGTTTTTGATGAAGAGGATCTACTTTTTGATGTCAGAGCCCCAGACAACTTCAGACAGTTCATTTTATTTCCCCAGCGCAGACTAGAAGCGAGTAGAGTGCTAGGGGCCAAGGACTCAAACATGTGCAGACAAGGCAGTGGCTGAAGTTCTAAGCTCTACTGATAGGCCTTTCGTGATAGTCACATGACTCCTGAAGCACTATTTCAAGCTCCCCCTCTCTCACCTTGGTCAAGGAATTGGAAGAGTTATTTTTATCTTTGTCATCATTTTTCATCGTTGTCATTCATATTTTATATTTATTTTATATTATTTATTTTGTAATATTATTTCATCATTATAATTTTTTGTTGTATTAAAAGGGACTCAGGGAGTGATCATGTTTTGTGACATTGCCTCATTCGTTTGAATACGTTAGAAGGTTTGTGACAAATTCCAAACAAGTTCTGTCGTAATATATGAAATGCCTATTTATTTTTCTTGTCTGTGTAGAAGGTCTTCCTACTGAAGATACAAAAAACATTCTGGAGAAGGTAGTATCGGAATGGAAGAGTATATCTCAGCATTTGGAAGATGTGGCGAGAACGGTTCAGCTCCAGGAAGATATAAACGCTTACTTTCAGCAACTCGATGAGCTTGAGACGACCATAAAAGCAACGGAGGAGTGGGTTAAACACACTCCCTTCTCAGAATCTCCCCAGCTGTCCTTGCCGCATTTGAAGGACTCCTGTCAGGTAAAGAGACAACCATTCAGGACATGAAAGAATTCTGCACCCAGTCGTGTATTTAAAGAGATGCTACTTGTATCATGAATATTACAGAGGACGTTCATCTTCAGTGAGTTATATGACCATGTTTTCTCTTCTGTAGAGGGAATTGACAAATCTCCTTGGCCTCCAACCCCAAATTGAAATGGTGCATGCCAGCTGCACAGCCCTGAAGTCTAGGCCTTCTGCCCCAGATTTTGTCCAGCAGAGTTTCGATCGCTTTCTGGGCCGCTACCAATCTGTGCAACAGGATTTAGAGGATCATCAACAACAGCTAGAGAATGGTAAATGTGCTGTCTTCCTCTCGTGCCTTAATTTAAAAATGACACCCAGTGTTTAGACCTTTTGCACACTCACTTGTGTGGACCAGACTCACTCTGTTTTCCTCTGCCTGCTGCTGAGCCAGGTCTTAAAGTATATTCAGACTATTTCCTGGGTCCACACTTGTTTATAAAAACATGGTCAGCTTTCACATGCTTTAAAATTGTGTTAGTAGGATATCATGATTTTTAAGCCTTTTTAAAAGGATGCTGTTTCTCCCTTTTATTGAAGAAATCTAGCTAATATCATTACTAGTAGGGATAAAAAGAATGATCACTTACTTCATTTTGCTTAAAATGGTTCAAGTTTTAGCAATAACATGTTCTTTTAAAAGAAATTGTTCCTCTTTCGAAGTGTGAAAAATTTTGGAGTTTTCACTTTTGGAACAAACCTGGTTTTGGAAAGTTAACTGTTGAAAGATTTGAGAGCTCATCACTCATCTGTTATATTTTTTCTCATTTGCTATTGTTTAAGTCAGGAATTGTGATGTATTAGAAAGTTGGGTAGTGCATGTTAACTATACCCTTACTTACGGCAATTGTAGACTGTGTATTGACTTGTCAGAATTTGTATGTGTGCATGGTAAACAAATATGTCATGTTTCCTTTCTTCTGGAAAAGCAATTGGACACTGGACTCTTAGTTCATTGAATTCAGTTAACCGAGAATGTGAATTATTTGAGATTACCTCTTTTTAAATTTATTGTTACAAAATATGCTTTCATATTTGACGAAGATCAATAGGCAATTTAAACATTTAGTTTCTAAATTTAAAAAATATTTTTAATATTTTTTTTGTTTTTAATCGTGATAGAAAAAATAACGTAAATTTTACCATTTTAACCATTTTTAGGTATAGAGTTCAGTGGTATTAAACATATTCACTTTGTTGTGCAACCCATCTCCAGACCTCTTTTCATCTTGTAAATCTGAAACTCTATACCCATTAAACAACAGCCCACCATTCCTCCCCCCTCACTGTAGCCCCTGGCAACCACATTCTACTTTCTGTTTTAAGGAGTTTTATTATTCTAGATTCCTCATATAAGTAGAATCATACAATATTTGTTTTCTTGTGACTGGCTTATATCACTTTGTATAACATCCTCAAACTTCATCCGTGTTGTAGCATGTGTCAGAATTTCCTTCCTTTTTAAGGCTGAATAATATTCCATTGGGTGTATATACCACATTTGGTTATCCATTCACTTGTTGATGGGCATTTGGGTTGTTTGCACCTTTTGCCTGTTGTGGCTAATGCTGCCAGTTTCTTAACTTTTTTTTTCTTTTTACGATTTTATTAGGGAAGGGGAACAGGACTTTATTGGGGACTTCCAGGACTTTTATTTTTTTTCCAAGTCAAGTTTTTGTCCTTTCAATCTTGGTTGTGGAGGGTACCGTTCAGCTTCAAGTTGTTGTCCTTTCAGTCTTAGTTGTGGAGGGCGCAGCTCAGCTCCAGGTCCAGTTGCTGTTGCCAGTTGCTGGGGGCACAGCCCACTATCCCTTGCGGGAGTTGAACCAGTAACCTTGTGGTTGAGAGGACACACTCCAACCAACTGAGCCATCCGGGTGTTCAGCGCAGCTCAGCTCAAGGTGCTGTGTTCAATCTTAGTTGCAGGGCGCACAGCCCACCATCCCTTGCGGGACTCGAGGAATTGAACTGGCAACCTTGTGGTTAAGAGCCCACTGGGCCATGTGGGAATCGAACCGGCAGCCTTCGGAGTTAGGAGCATGGAGCTATAACCACCTGAGCTACTGGGCTGGACCCCAGTTTCTTAACTTTTGTTGCTGGTTGATTTCATCGTTTTGTGCTTCAGATGAGCTTGCTTCTTTTCCATACAGTGTTGCTTGTCTGTAATTTTCATGTTCATAGGTGAAATAACATCATTTTAGCTGGCTTTTGCAGTCAGTATTTCTCAGAGTACTTGGCAGCAGCCTGGCTAGGTGTTTATATAATGCCTACCGCACTGTAGATAGCAGTTTGTATGCTTCAGCTTAGAGGAAGACTGGTTGAAGGGATCTTTGTTTCCTTTTATTCTTTGTGTAGCTACTGGGGGAAAAAGAGATTATATGAAACAAAAGGAACATTGTAGTACCATCTTCAGAGAGACTTTTCATCATGACAAAATGAAGACAAATGAGAGTGGGTTAGTTAATATTTCAAATATCAACATCTGTGGGAATGAAGTCATTGTCTGGCTCTCAGAAATAACAATTGGATGGTTTTAGTAACTAACAGGGACCCTTTTTAATTTTAATTGTGTAGTTTAACTTCTTATGTATTAGAATTCACTTATTATATAAGGAAGATTAATGGCATATATGGTCCTATAGGTTCCTAACATTGTTTTCTCAAACTAAGTATTTTCAAATAAACAGAATTGAAGAGCCAACCTGGAAATGCATATTTGGAAACATTACAAACAGTGAAGGATGTGCTAAGTGATGCAGAAAATAAGGCCCAGACATCTTTGAATGTCTTGAACGATCTCGCAAAGGTAGAGAAAGCCCTGCAAGGAAAAAAGGTAATCTGTATTTTAGGCTTTAGAAATCTAGAATCATTTCTAATATACCACATCACATATGTGGAAATATTTTTTGCAACTATTTAGAAAAATATTTGTCACTATTAGTCAAAATTGGTCAAAAATTCCTTGCAGTTTGAAGGTTAGTTTCTATAGGGTAGCACCTAAGCTAAAAGAAAAGATAATTATATTAAGCATTTTAAGAGAATAAAACCATATTTCCTCCTATTGTAAGGAGCTTAAAATTCTCAACCTGTTCATAATCTGCTAAAATATCTGTAATAAAATGAAGACTATCAATTGAATGGATGTATTGTTGTTTTTCTATGTTGAATAAAAATGCTTCCCTGGGCATTTAGGATAAAGGCTCTGAACCGTTTCGTGAGATAAGACAGGTCATTTAGTGAGCACTACACACTGGGTCCTGCCTGGGGTGCTGTGCCAGGCGTTTGTAGTTCAGAGAATGGATTACATCTGGCCCACAAACAAGTCATGAAGGGAGAGCCTTCCCATTTTGGACTATGCTTGTTTTTATTGTTTGTGGTTTTTTTTCCCCATGAGTTTTTCACAGTTCTTTTTTGATTACATGCTTTTTAAAAAATGACTTTTGTCTATGTATAACTCATATTATTACATATGTACAGGCAAATTGTTGTGCATATTTTTAATCTTAAAAATTTCTTTTCCAGGCCCTTGATGAATTCCTTGAGAATCAAAAACCTACTTTATATAAACTTGCAGAAGAAACAAAGGCTTTGGGGGAAACCGTTTCAGCAGATGTAGAGAAGATGTATAATCAAGAATTTAATGAAGTTCAAGGAAAGTGGAACAAACTAAAGGTCAAGGTTTCCAAAGATCTGCATTTGCTTGAAGAAATTACCCCCAAACTCAGAACTTTTGAGGTAAACCCAGAGGCCATTAGGAGTATAAGTTTGTTACAGGGTAAAATAGTAGTTATTCTGCAAGGCTTTAATATCTGTTATGTGAGTGGTTTGCATTCTTCCTAGCCCCACATTTATTATGTACTTACATTGGGATTTATAAGTTGCTTATCAAAGACATACTTTTAGGGTGCTGGAGAGCACAGAGATAAGGGAAAACTGCTTAAATGGTCAAAATAATGTTTCAGGGCTGAGAAGTATGCACGATAAACAGACTGGTGGCTAGGCTCCAGTGGTAACTGAGAGCCGTAGAAGTTGCCCAGGTAGTAGCAGATAGCTTAGTCCTTGAAGCTGTTTTTTTTAAAGGTTTTAGACATTTGGAGTTGAAAATTCTGAACTGGGCCATCAACAAACAGTGTCAGATTGGAAAAGCAGGTGATTTGAGGTGCATGAAAATTCAGAAATGGGAGCTTTTGCTACAACTGAAAATGTCAACAGATGAAGCAGTAATAAAATTCCAGAGCAAATGATAAACGTAAGGATATAGGAGAAAGGGGTAAAAGGCAGTCAGGATTTTAACATTATACCTGTGAGGAAGTTGGAGAAGTGGAGTTTCCAAATCACCTGGTTTTACAATCGGAAAGGTCTGGATGAAAAATAAACCTATCCCACACCCTTTCCCACAGGCTCCCTGTCCTCCCAAAGCCGCCTGACCTTGGCCATTTGTGTGTGTTGTTTTGCACTGAGGTATCCTAAGATGCACTTCTAGAACAGTGCCTGGCACGGAGAAGGCACTCAATAAATATTTTTCGATGACTGAAATGAAGATGAGTAATAGGAGATTTAGATTTGGAAATATATATATTTAGATCCCAAGAGAACACATATAAGAGATTATATAGTTGGATTTAGATCCCAGGAGAATTTGTGTAAAGGATGTTGCTAAAAAAGTGAAAAGATTGAAAATGAAAAAAAAGAATTATTGAGAATGATGTTTTCAAAATCAAAGATGTGGTAGAAGAGGGCGGGTAGACTGTGCAGGTCAGCGTGAAGGGCTCCGGAAAGATGACCGTGGTGACTACTGAGCTTGGAGGGAAGCTCTTTCATCCAGGAGCCAATGGACAGTGGATGACCTGGAGGAGAATATAGATAGCTCTGTGTGTGTGTGTGTGTGTGTGTGTGTGTGTGTGTGTGTGTTTTCCCACTTTGTGGTACCAAAAGGAAGTTGTTTTCTCTAAATATAAGCTGCAGTTCTATACTGAGCTCTCAGAATAAACCATTACTTTTGAAGAGGAGTGTTTTATGTGTAGCTATGTATTTTTGAGTCATTTAACTTTGTGAGTGGATTCACTTCCTTCTTGTCTGTTTTCAGTTGTAATTCTTTCCCACTTTAAAAACCAGACTTACCCTTGTTCATGATTCTAAAAATTTTGGTTATGAGCCAAGCATTGGATTATCAGTGTCCACAGGCAGTTTGCTCCCCCTTGCCCCCCAAAGCAGGACATTTGTTAATGTATAGAGATGTTTGTGGTTGTCACAACTGTGGGGGGAGGGAAGGTGCTTGCTATTGGCATCTAATGGGAGAGGCCCCAGTGTCAGGTAAACATTCTGCAATGCACAAGACAGCCCCAAAGAATTATTTTGGCCCCAAATGTCAATAGTCCCAAGATTGAGCAGTGCTGGATTAACTATTTCCCTTCTTTTCCAAAGAGCACTCAGACTTACATTTGGAAACAAAACAGTGCTCTGGTTTTCCAATCGGAAAGGTCTAGATGAAAAATGATATAGTTAGGGATATCTTTTGACTCTTAAAAGTATATTGTAGGGTAGCTAAATGTGTGTCAATGTTTTAATATGGAATTTAAAGAGAATAAGTATTCTTCAAAACACAAAAGAGAGTCATGTGGTTACAGTACTCCGACTGTAGGCTTTAGTGGGTTGTTGTTACTAGTGTAGCAAATGCAGGCACTTAAAGTGGCCAGTTGGAGTGCATGCTGCATTTATTTCCATTAAAAATAAACCACATCAAATATGTGCATCTGGATAGATTTTTTCCTTTTGTTATTACAGAATTGTGATGCCCAGTTGTTCTTGGTTTACTGTTTGTGTCCTAACAACAAGATTGTTGACAGTGTCTGTATTCCCTACTTGTGCACCTTCTTTATGGAAATACACATTTTTTAATTCCAAGGAGCACTTTTACTCCTTTATTCGCTTGGAAGGAATTGGTTGTTACATAATTATGTACAATTTATTTAGGAAAACTTTTAATCTACCTGCAGCCCCCCACTAAGTTAATTACAATAGATATTCATTTTCAGGTCAGCATTGTTTTCCCTTTTTGAATTATCTGATGTAGAATGTTTTTAGGCATTTAAGTTCTATTTGTCTTTAAGCATGAGGATAGTAGATTTTTGATTCAGTGCCGTTTTATGAGGCAGTTTCTGAGGAACGAAGTGGTTGACGTGTTTATTTGTTTTTTTTTTTTACGTGTTTATTTGTAAGATGCATTTGGAATTATATAAGGAATACACAAATAATACTCATCAGAGAAATTGAATAATAAAGAAGCATTTAGAGTGAACATTTAGAATTCCCCTTTCTTCCCCCATACCACTTCCGTTCCTGGAGGCAGCTAACATTAGCAGTGTTTCTTGCTGGAGGTTAACATATTCACAGTGAAAAGGAAAGTTCACGAATATTACTAATTCTAATCATTTTTTTCTTCACTAATAAGAACAAATGCTAGTGGAACTCCCAGAAGGACATTTGAATAGATAATACTCAAAAATGCATTTGCTTGGAGTGTGAATTTTCTTTATTCAAAATAATAATGCCTTTCCTGACACAGCTCGTGGAAACTTTGGAAGTATTTTCATAGCTATGGGCTTACTTTTTTTCTACCATCCTGACAAGTCAGGTGATCGTGTTATTTGTGTGGAAATTTTAGTTCTTTTGTTATTTGTTGGCAAATGGTGTTTTCCTTCTGTGCCTCCATTTCCTTTGTCTCCCACCTTTAGCACAGGGGGAGATTGGACCTGCTTGCACTTAATCACAGTCTTCCCGTGCTCAAATACATTCTTCAGTTTTTCTTTTTTATCTATTCCATGCCCATGGAATCACCCCAATTCCTGTACTTAATTAAAATGTTAATTGGTACTGTTAAAATTACGTCATGGAAAGTCCTCTCACTTCTTTCAGGCAGCAAAACATTTAAAAATACATGAGGAAGGTCATTTGTTATCATTAATTTTACTGACATGATTTTCTTATGAGTTATGGGGATTAAATATTATAAAATCTTAAGAGGCTGCTATCTGCATGAATAATATCTTTGGATTCAGGGACTGCAAGATATCTCCTATGATTTTCTTTCACTTTTCAAGATCTCCTACAGTGTGGTATAAGCGCAGAATCATGAAACCACCCCTAAGGCCCACACAAATCTTTGTCTTATATTCATCACCACTCCTGCCTCTTTGGACCCCTCGACCAGCCCCTTCCTGCTGTGTTTCGACTCTCATGTAACCTCTTGGCCTGACAATCTCATTACCCTTTAAATCTGACTGTTGCTTCATCATGCACACTGGTGCCCACGTGACACTTCTGGAAAGGCTCTGGTTGTCTTTGCCACAGTAATGCAAAGTGTTTTCTCAAAGGGCTGGTAGCTCCTGCCCCTTTCTTGCCCCAAAGCCCTGCCTGCATCCTCCCCTGTGAGCTGAGTTGGGTGGGGACGCACTGTGCTGGGTCCCAGAGACCACACTGGACAATTGCTCTCTGGAAATGTCCCTTACTTGTTAGGAATTTACATCCTCCTCTTCTCTGCTCGTGCTCACCATCCTTTAAGAGGAGGCTTCTTCTACAAGCAGTCTTCCGTCGGCTGACCACCATGTCCGCAGCTAATTTCCCTTCCTCTGTGATTCTTCTCTGTGGTGTTTTCACCTTCGCAATAACCCCACCTCAGGCCAACGTTTCTTATGGCTGCACCTGTGAGTCTCCTCCGCCAGTCGGAACCTCGTCTGTCATACAGGGAGGAAGCAGATGTGAATGTAACTACTTTGAAGGGACCGTCAGACATCTTACCCACTCATACCTCTTCTGGTGAGGTTGGATCTATTAAGATCTAAAAGCCTGGCTGTTCTAAACGGCAGGACACCTGTGTAGTCACATACCTTCCTTCAATTGCTGAATGGTCACGGGACCAGACGTGCTGTGCTGTGACCCAGTGTGGAAGGGACATGCTGGGGCTGTGAGAGGCGCAGGACCAGGGTTTGCAATCAATTTGGAAAGCATTTTAGGGTGAAAACACAATGGTAAATACTTTCTAAGAGAGTAATATGCAGTATGGCTGATTTAACTCTTTTGAGGTAACATATAAGTGATACAGTTATCCCGTAAGGCCCTCCCCCCCCCCATTTTGAATACATTTAACGTATTTCATTAAAGGGAATTTCATTAAAGGTGCATTTTAAACCTCAGATTTAAGAATTCTGTCAGTTTCAGGTAAAGAAATGTAGTAGCGATGTCATTGCTGGTCTTCCATACTAAATGAGGCAACACTTTTTAAAGGGTGTTTTTGAGGTTAATGAATATTATAAAACCAAACAAAATAGAAACCCTGTTACCTTAAGTTACTGTTTTAATTCTGGTTTCACAGTTCTTGTTGCCTGTGTCTTGGGTTAGAAATTGACTGCTTAAAGAGCTGTGGACGTTCCAACAAATGGGGGAGAAGCAAAATGAAATGCCAAGAATTGAGCTGTAAATAAAATGTTGCGAGGTCGTCATGCACCTTGGAATCTTATTGTCTTAAATCCAGAGCTTCAGATTTCCTCCCCCTTTAGCTCAGGGGCTGGGCTGGGAGATGGGCTGTGACAGGGTAAAGGAATTGTTTTAATAACCTTGCATTCCTTTTCCATGACCCAACAGCAGGTGTTACCCATCCAAAACGCTGACAGATCAGTGCTTTTGAGCAGTAATGGTCAATTAGAATTTTTGCTCTTCTAAACTAGAATACTTGATGCTTTGGTTTTTTGAAACTACCATATGAATCATTTTATATTTGTTTGAGAATTTTGAGTATAAATATGAGTGAGAAATGGCTGCCCTGGATTATTACTTGCAGTTTGTATTTTTAATGTGAAATAATGACAGACATTTATTTTAGAAATTAATTAATAATTTTTCAAAGAACTGAGGTCCCCCCAAAAAGATAGAATGTTGGAAATGACCCAATCTAATGTATGTATTCCTATATTCATGTTAATATGTATTCATTCTGTAAATGGGTGGATGTGGAAAAAAAAGTACTCCTTGTATATTAGAAACTCACCAATGCATCAGCTCAGTGATTTTGAAATGGACAGAGAGACTCTGCATGTGATCACTTTCACTTTCTTTGTAACTTCTTTGCTGTGTGATGCTGAAAGATGAACCAAGACTTTTGGTATTTTTTTTAAAGCACATGAAACATTGTTGCGAGTGGCTTGACACAATCTTTCCCTTCCAAGGAAAGAGGAGATGCTGAGGACAGAGAGAGCTCCCTAACTCCTGCAACCACGTGGTACTTAGGATTTATTTTAGTGACCTAGTAACTTTAGTGACTAGTAATGCTTTCTACAAGGTGTGGCCTTAGGGTGGGGATTTTATGTGAATCTGTCAGGAGGCATTTCTCAAGTTGGGTCTTCCCTCATTTATTTGGGGTCTTTCTGCTGAGCTGCATTCAGCCAACTGTAGTCAGAAGTAACCTAAGCTATAGCTCTTTGAAACAGTTATTTTTAAAAGTTATATGATAGAACAATCATTAATGTTCGCAGGCATGAAAACCTGACGCTTATACAAACATAGACTCACCCTGGCTGCTGATTCCTGGGGAGTCTCCGATGGGAATAAGCACCAGAACTTGGAAGTGGTAACTCTTTTTATGGGGTTAATCTTAATGATACAGAACGTGGCTTTGTAGATCTTAGTAATAATAGCTACCAGTGATTGCATGCCTGCTCTGGACCAGGCCCTGTCCAAACATTGTTTTTCAGAACAACCTGGCAAGGTAGTTGTTATTAGTCTTATTTGATAGATGAGCTCCTGAGGCTCCAAGAGAAATTAGATTCTTAAAGCTAATTTTAAGAAAATTAGCTGGTTATGGCTGGTCAGGGGCCGAGTTTGGAATTCAGTCTTTGGTTTCTTGGGGCACAACTCCTCTCCTAGAATTCCGTGTGGTCAGGATGATGAGCAGTATTTTTAGTAGTGAAAACAGCTTTGCAGGTTCCTGTCAGTTCCTTTTATTTCTGTGGGCTTGATCGATTGCTGTCCATGGCTTGTCTGTGTCTGTGGTTTTCCTCTTTTTTCTCATATTGAAGTGTAAGAAAGAGAGAGAGAGAGAGAACAGGAGCCTGTGAATTGCGTTTGCTCACATGAGTGTGTCTGGGAGAGGGAGAAGGGAGGGGGTTGATGCCATAAAACTTCCTCTTAGATGCCAATGACTGAGATTGTTGAGGCTTCTGACTTCAGTTAAGGCTGTGATGAAAACTTCCTTGGAATATAATGCTTCCACAGAAATGTCAAAAATCCTTGTTCTGGGAGGCTGTCAGTTTTTAAATTCAAGACTAGATTTAATGAATCACCCAGTTAGACAGCAGTAATGCTGCCTTGAATTCTTAAGAAGTTCAGAGTGGAGCTGTGTTGGAATAAGGGGGATGAGGAAGTGTTTGCACAGAGTGGGAGACGGAAAGGCCTAACCAGAGGTATAAGCACTTTTTGCTTCCCGTCCTCCTCAAAGAATACAAACTAGAAAGTGTAGAATGGTCATTATTGAAGTGCAGTAGAGCCTGAACTTTGAGTTAGACACAGAATCTACACAGATCATTCAGACGCCTAAAGCTGCATCCCAAGTAACGAGATTTTAACCCATGATCTCAAAGTCACATTTATGCATCTTGTGAGAAATAACCAGAAAAACGGAGATGAATGAATGTCCTAATTAAGGGGGGGGGGATTATTTTCTGGACGCTAAAGACCTAAAGTAAGATTGATATCAGTCTCTGGCTGTAGGTAAATGACCAACCAGAGATCTTATATGTGCTTAGAAAAGAATGTGCTGGTCACTAGGAATCAACATGGATACCACTTGTCAGTCTTGCCCAGATTCATTTCCTTTAAGTACTGCTTTCTTTTATTTACTTTATGGAGACGGGATACTAGATTGTTACATAGTCTCACATTTCATGTATGCTCATTTAGCTTAAATAATGCTACAAACTTTCATTTTTGGCAAGTCTTGATTTCAGTAACATATTTGAGAAAATCTCTTATGAGAAGGTGGAAAGCTATTTAGGATAATGCTAGGATAATGTAGATTCCCACATTTTGAAAACTAAGCCGAAAGTTGGTTGGTTAATGAATGACATGGTGTCTTTATGGGGGAATGCTCAGGTAGGCACTGTCATTGGCCTTATTTTTCACCTGAAAAAAATCCCAAAACGCAACCAAAAAAAAACAAAAAACTGAACCCCCCCCCAAATCAAATCATTTTGTTGGCTTTTTATTGTATATTGTTAATTATTATTGTTAACATAACAAGACAAAATTTAATATTTATAAATATCAAATCCTGAGTTTTTGACAGAAGTCAATGGAGCAACATGAGACAGGGGACAAGCAATTTTGATGTAGTTATGGGAAATTTAGAATTCCGCTACCATAATATTATGAATAATATATCTATAAACGAACAAAAAAAAAAGCCAAAAAAAAACCCAAAAAACAAAAACCAGCCCTACAATAAGAAATAGAAAACTTAATTTTAGATGTTTTATGAATGTAATTACCCGTATGTGACATACCAGTTAGATTCCATTGTTGTCATTCATTCCAACATTATAAGGATAAGAATACTTAGTTCTGTGTGGCTTGTTATAAGGACATTAAAAAATAGATGTAGTTTCCAAAACGCATCGATCAGAATGGTGAGTGGAACAGCTGGATATAATGTTCTAGAGCTATCATGGAAAGATTTGGGAATATTTAACCAATGAAAGACTCAGGGAAGACATGGTGACTACCTTGGAATCTGAAGGTAGTTTTTGGAACAAGAGAGTTAATTTGTTTCTGGGGATGTGGGAGAAGCAAAGAATTGAGGAATGTACAAGGAAACAAATTCAGCTTAATACAAGGGAAATTCACAAGTCAGACTGACCACTGATGGAACGGGAGGCCTTGGAAAGAAATGACCATTACTTTACTCCAGTATTGGAGATCAAGTTGTACCTACAAATAAGTAGGTCATTCAAAATGTCACCTTAAGCATTCTTTAAGGGCCAGTTCTCTTATTGCTGCCTCTCTGAAGTCTCTTTCTCTCTGCAAAATGTTTCCTTTCTCATTTGTTTTTGACCTCCCAGCACCATATACAGACCCAGATTATAGTGGGTGACTAGTAAATGTTGGACAAAGGAACGGAGCTGGGCAGCAGACGGTCCTGGGCTCTCAGATATCAAGGCAGCAAACACCAGAGCTAAGAACAATCTACTGCATTCCTTCTACTATGCTATTTATTTCTTCCTACTCTGAGTAGCTAATTAGGAGAAAATTTGTTCTAAATTATATGAGAACAAAAGGTTTTTAGCTGATTATGCCTGTTAAAGTATTGATTTCCTGTAATTTGAATTTTTAATCATAGATTTTGCTCACATTTAAGCAAAATAGCTTGGTTCACTGGAGAAGTTTTTGACGTTTTAGAATGATTGTTCAACTGTCATCCCGGGAGGTTTTAGTCAATTGTGAAGAAAATCAGTATTTTCAAAGTTGGGAGATTTCAGAAAAGAAATCAAGTAAATGAAAATGATGGTATCAAAGTTTTGAAAAACTGTCTTTTTTTCCAGTAGCAATAGATTTTGAGATGTTGTAGGTTGAATGTCACTGAGTAATATCCCCCTTTGTTATTGTGCTTGATTTAGGCTGATTCGAAAGTCATTGAGAAGTGGCTGGACGATGTGAAAGACTTCTTAATGAAAGACCAGGCTGTCCAAGGAGATGCTGAAGGGCTACAAAGGCAGCTGGAACAATGCTCGGTGAGTCCTGCTGATCTAGGGAAGCTATTGTAATAAATTACATGTTCTTCTTTCCTTTATTATTTGCTGCTATTAACATTGTAACAATATGACATGATGATAAACCTAGATAAAATATCTGTCATCAGAAACCTTTTTTTAATATAAAAAAGTTTTATATTAACTTTATAGTTAATAAAAAATGACTGATTATATTTTATTTTTGGCCGTGGTTATAGAATTTTGGAGATACAGAATGAGAGCAATTTTAGTTCATTAGGAGCTGCTATTTTATGTTACGATGACAATCTTCGTGTCATAATTACCAATTGTATATTGCTCTTATTGTCCCACATGGTGAGACATTAGGAAACACATATTTAGCAAATGAAATTTGCCAGTAATACTGCATGCAATTTATATATTTGGTGAAATCATTAGGCTTCTCTAAATTAATTAAAAGTGCTAGTTCCTGCGGAGAGTCAGGTATTTCCAATCTAATCTGACAGATGGCGATATGAAACACCTAGATGAAATGAATTCCTTGAGGCATAATATTTCTGAAGTAGTTAAAAGTTTTGACTCCAAAGCAGTCTATTCTGATAACATTTGCTGGGATAAAAGCAGACAAACTATAATTATGGCATATGCTTCTGTGGAAATGAACTCAACAAAGGCTTGTTTTCTGTGTTCAGACATTTGTTAACGAACTAGAAACAATCGAATCATCTCTGAAAGACATGAAGGAAATAGAGACTAACCTTCGAAGTTGTCCTGTTGCTGGAATCAAAATGCGGGTGCAGACAAAACTGGTTGACTACCAAACCCAGCTGGAGAAATTTAGCAAGGAGGTAAATTTTTCAACTTTACTGTCTGTGGTTTTTAAGAGATCGATAGATTAAAATGATTGTACAGCCCATGGAGTTAGAAAAATAATGGTTTATATTATACTAACTACAGCATGGGTGGCAGTTTGGGCTAAGAAATAGATAATTAAAAAACAATTAACGAAAGGTACTAACTGCATTTTGGCTCTTTAGTGGGAATGAGCTTCACATGTTTAATAAAGCACAGGACAGGCATTGTAGCTGGAATAGAGTGAAGAAAGGAGTTAGTGGGTGGGAGAATGGTAAGATTTGAGGTCTGAAGGTAGGTGGGGATGGATTATAGATGGCCTTGGAGGAAAAGGCTGTGGATTTTATTACAAGTATGACTTCACACAGAAAGCAATTTGAGCCTTTTGAGCAGGGACATGATATGTGATAGATGTTATAAGATCACTCTGGATTCCATCTGGATAATTTGCTCAAGGAGAGAATGAAAATGGGGAATATACTTAAGAGATTATTGCAGTCTTGGAGAGAGAGTCCTTAGACTAGGGCGGTAGTGGTGGAGGTCATGAGAAGTGTTAGGTTTGGATTATACGTTGTACCTAGAGATGAGAATCTAGTAATGGATTGGCTATGTGATATAAAAAAAGTCAACAGTTGAGGACAGGTTAGGATTTTTGCAAAACTTCCACTTTGTGTGAATTGTGGTGCTATTTACTGAAATGGTAAAGATTCAAGGAGAAGCTCTGTGGGAGCAGGTGAAATGATTTCTATTCCAGAAGGGTTAAATTCGAGATCCTTACTAGACCTGCAGATGGGGTTCTTTAGCAGTTACCTCTGGAACGAGGAAGCGACAGAGGACAAAGATGCTAAGAAGAAAAGCTCAGCCAGAGGAGAGAAGCCAGGAGGGGGTGTGGTCCCAGAAGCGAAGTGCAGAAAGCTTTCCACAGGCCCCAATGCCGAGCACTGCTGAGCCCAGTCAGAATCGAAACGCAAGCTTTAGATTTGACAAATGGAGGCTTTTAAAGACCCCGAGAAAGTGATTCCAGTGGAATCGTGGGGAAGAAAGTCAGGTTGGAGAATGTCGAGGAGGGAATGGAAAGTGAGGAACTGGGACGATAGCAAATATAAGCAACTTTGAGAAAGTTCTCTATTCAAGGGAGCAGCGAAAAGGGGTGGGTGAGGAGATATGGGGATCCAAAGAGGTGGTTTTGTAATTTTTTAAAATAAGAGATATTACAGGACATTTGCATGCTAAATACAAGGACCTCACCTAGAAGGAGAAAATAATGATGCTGAAGAGATTGAGAGAAAATAGTTTCTGAAGTGAAGTCTGTAATTATGTGAGAGGGCATGTGCTTTACTCTCTAAGTGAAATAATTGCTGTTACAACAATGTTTTTTAGTTAATGTTTGTAGGGATGGAGTCCCAGAGAGCAGTTTCCAGGCTCTCGGCCTCACATGGAAAGGTGCTGGCTCTGGTAGTAGATGGCCATCAGCTGTAGCTAGTTGGCCATCAGCTGTAACCAGTTAGCCATTAGTCACTAAAATAACTGTCGTGGCTATGCTAGGAAGCGCGGATTGCAGCTAGCAAGTGCGGTTAGCAAGCGGGTTGTGGATTGCGGATTGTGTTGATCCTCCTTCCTGTGTCTCGCCCGGAGGCCAGTAAGACTGGGGTGCAGGAGGACCCCTCGTTGGGGTACTGGCAGATGTTTGCTTGTGTGTCTCAACCAGCTGCCATCGAGAATATAGTGGTCTGACTCCCCTGTCTGTGGCTCCATTGTTCCTTTTTGGCCTCATCGTATTCTTGCGTTCTTGTGCAGGGAGTGGGAGACCGTACATTACAATGTTTATATAGGAAAAATGTATTTCTGCATCCTTGAGTAATTTGTTTTTACCGTTTCCCCCCAAATTCCTTACTTTTAACACATTCAAACTTAAAAAAAAGTTGAAATAATGGTACTGGGAACACCCATCTATCCACTGCTAAATTTGCCAATTGTTACTATTTTACCACATTTGCTTTCTCACTCGCTCCCTTGCTCTCTTTACCTACATACATATATACTTTTTTTTAAAAATGTACTTTTTTTAAAAAAATGTACTTTTTATAGGAAGTTGAAAATATCATGACACTTCACTCTTAAATACTTTAGCATGCTTCTCCCTTGTCTGAGGACACTCTTCCACAAAACCGCCAGACCATTGCCACATGGCACGTGCTTGCAGGGGGTTTTAGGGAAGTAAATAGGGGAAATGGTTTGGAAGTGGCAACAAGGAGCAAGAAAGGCAATAGATAAACAGATATATATATATATATGATCTGTGTCCATATGCATGGATGTGTCTATCTACATGTATATATAGCATCCATATGACACAATAGAATAAATTGTGAATGATTACTGATTTAAAGTATGGGACTAAATGTATGGGGGCATTTTTAAGTGTCTTCAGCAAGGAGGCTAACGTTGTGTGTAATTATCTAGAGCAGTTCCACTATTGTATATCACTGAGTAGTTGTCGTGCGGAGCGGCAGGCTGGGTCTCTGGTCCCACTCCCCACATTAGAACGCAGGACATGGTGAGACCAAAAAGGAACACCCACGGAGCCATAAGTAGGGGAGTCATATCACTATATTCTCGCTGGCGGCATCCACCTCTCTGCAATCCGCTCTTGCTAGCCCCCATTTTTTCTGCTAGCATAGCCACGGCAGTTATATTAGTGGCCAATGGCTTACAGGTTACAGCTGACGGCCAACTAGCCACAGCTGATGGCCATCCAATCACAGTTGATGGCCATTTACTACCCGAGCCAGCACCTTTCCATGTGAGGCCGAGAGCCTGGAAACTGCTTTTTGGGGCTTTGTCCCCACAGTAGAGAAAAGGTTGAAGAAGTTTTAGACAAACATAATGCTGGCAAGTTTTTATTTTGCTAAGAAACAATGGACA
Organism: Rhinolophus hipposideros; assembly: GCF_964194185.1. NCBI lineage: Eukaryota > Metazoa > Chordata > Mammalia > Chiroptera > Rhinolophidae > Rhinolophus > Rhinolophus hipposideros. The sequence continues at coordinate 19,312,804 of NC_138049.1, read as the reverse complement.
TATAAAACGAACCAGCAAACAAAAACAGTCTATCTCAGCTATTATACCCATGAAATTATGAAAGAAAAAACATTTAAATGCCAAAAATATAGAAAGTATATAATTTAAGGATAATTATAATTTTGAGCTTTTTGTTTTTTTGAAAGTTTGCTATAATTTCTTTATTTTTCTACTTTCTCTACGGATCCATGAAAATTATATAACTAAGTAGTGTCCCAAAATGACTAGTAAAGAGAATTTTCTGGAAGTGAGGCCCAAGGAACCTGTATTTGTACATAGTGAGAAAACAAGTTGACCAGGTGAAAACTGGATCAGCCAGGCTTTGGAACCAGGGCTGAAAATATTGCAGGCAGCGGGCTCCTACTCAAAGCTCCTCTGTGGTCTCTGTCTGCTTTCATAGCTGTGATCCTGATTGGAGAGCAGGAAAGGATCGTCCCTAAGTCTGGTCCTTTACTCTTGGGAGAGCCATCCTATTCCTATACCGGCCTTTGGTCCCCATCAGCTTCACAGCCAAGCAAAAGTCCCCTGGCCACGTGACCACTGCTTGCGAGGTTGAATTGGAGCAGGAGGTTGAATAGGGAAGTGAGCGTTGGCTGTTCTCTGTGGGATGGAATTTTCTCCACAGCAGAAGGCAGTTTGTAATTGGAGGGAGAATCTCTCTGAAAGTATTTGAGGAATCTGTGCAGTATTTCACTAAGATATTGAAGCAGATTCAGAAAAATACATCTTTTCTAATGTCACTTGTTTTGTGTCTGTGTGGATTATACAAGTAAAATCTCAAAAACAAAATTTCACACAACAGTGTTTTATGAACATCTGTAATGCCAACCTCCTCTTCTGTACTTTTAAGAGTGAAATCTTAACAGAATCCTATTTAAAAGGAGAAAATGGACATTTTGGTTGCTTTCAGGATTTTTTTTTTTTTAAATGAAGAATGCTACAGTAAATTTTCTTGAAATGTATCTCTTATTGTTGTAGGGTTAGATTCCTTCATTTGGGATTACTGTGTCAAAATTTATGCATTTTCAAAATTATAATAGGTATTTCAAGATTAGATTAATATCCAAAATGTGACCTATGATCCCAGTTATAATTATTCTTTTCCTTATTGCTTAAATTTCAAAATATCATCACAAATTGTATAAAAGCCTTGACATGCATTTCAAAACATAAGACTCTTTGTGGTAAGTTCTCACTGTGTCTTTAGCTATTAGAAACTAGAACTTGACATTTAGTGTATTAACATTTATTTACTTGGATAAATGGCTTTTCTTTTCTAGATTTCTATTCAAAAAAATAGGTTGTCTGAAAGTCAGGAAAAAGCAGTGAACCTGAAGAAAGACTTGGCAGAGATGCAGGAATGGATGACCCAGGCAGAAGAAGAATACCTGGAGAGAGATTTTGAATATAAGTCACCCGAAGAACTTGAGAGTGCTGTGGAAGAAATGAAGGTGAGACTGGACAATCAGTGTCAACAGGCTTTATATCCCCCACCTTCCCTCTAAAGATCAACTCTCAATTGATCATCTATTTGGCTGTAAAGCATGTTATGTACAGTTGGCCATTGAACTGCAAGGGTCCACTTATACATGGACTTTTTTCAATAAGTACTGAAAATCTATTTTGTTTCCTTATGATTTTCTTAGTACCAGTTTCTTTTCTCTAACTTACTTTGTTGTAGGCGTGCAGTATATAATACATATAACATACAAAATACGTGTTAATTGACTGTTTATATTATTGGTAAAGCTTCCAATCAACAGTAGGCTATCCGTAGTTAAGTTTTTGGGGAGTCAAAAGCTACTCGTGGATTTTTGACTACTTGGGGGGTCAGCACCCCAAAACCCTGTGTTGTTCAAGGGTCAACTATATATGTAATCTTTCATAGTAGGATTTCAAATTAAAAACAAAAACAAAAACATGGAAGGGTAGCTGCTTTGATTTTAGTAGGGAAAGGAAGCCAAGACTCCCTTGTTCAACTCGGCACATGAGTTGTTTCCATGAAGATCCCAGAGATGTTTTATTACGTTAGAACCTTGGGGAGCCACAGAGAATGACTCAGAATCAGTGGCTTCAGTCACACTCACAATATTGTGCAATAGATGTGTGCAACCAATGTTGTGTAACCATAACCACTATTTCCAAAAATTTTCAGGAAGAATTCATTAGAAACAACAGAGACTTTCCAATTTGGTTGGGGTTTATCCTTACTTCATCCAATGTGTTCTTCCAGTTAATTCATGGGGCACACATGCATATAAAGATTTTGTTAGAGCAGGTAAGAGTAGCAATAGAAACATGGCCAAGGGATTTAGTATCAGTTAGGGTGTTTCCCTGTAAACTCACATTCCTGTATCAATAATCTTGAATGCTCTCTTTTTTTAACATAATAAAAGAAGTGGGCATCATTCCCAAATTTCTAACACTGCTTCGCATCTCCTTCAGTGCTCAAGCCAAAGGAGATAGTAATTAGAGGCTATTTTTAAAAATAAGATTGAGCAACACATTGACTGTTTTATGCCAACGTTAACTTGCCTAAAAGTGTAACTAGGGCAAAAATCTCTGTGCAGATATTTGAAAAAAAGATATTTCGTTGCTATATTATTGGATGAGTACAAGTAAATGTGACAAGAGACTTTTATTGTAGTTGTAATATTTTCATTGACAAATCTTTTTTAGTGTGGCTTTTTAAGAAAGCTTTTAAACTATTCAGTGTATAAAGTATTTTAAAGGTAACCTACCATATTAAGAACCATCTTATTTCATTTATTCTCTTCTTTTACACTATTGGCATTGTAGTTTTATGTTTTCTTAAAGTCACTAGGGATGAGAGTTTAGAAAAATAAGATTAACACACTTGATTGGGCAACATTATTTATTTTTTCAAACAACGAATAGAATTTTAAAAACCACTGCACTCAATTATTGTACCCCACCTAGGGAAGTTTAAAATCTTTAAGCAATAAAGAAAACTAAAAAAGAAAGTAAAAAGCTGTTTTTGATTGATTTCCCTGAAAGTGAGATTTTATCCTAAGCACGGAGTGAGAGTCAAGAAAAATCTGTTGTTAGATCAGATCTTTCTAGTGTGACTTTATTATCTTTGAAATGCTGTTAATTATCAGAAGGATATATGTACCTATGTTATAGGAGAAAAAAATATGTTTGAATAACTTTTAAAGGATACTTCTACCAGGGTGCATCTCAATTTATGTGAAAATTTATTTATTTCAGTCGAATATGCTCAGACCTCTGGTGGTCAATGAAGATTAACTGAAAATCTTGGGACGAGACTTTGAAAATACTGCACGTCAGTAAACATAAGTGAGGATAGCTTAGGTTTTAACATCGCTTGTTATTAAATGAAAATGTTTGTATGGGACTGTACAGTGGGGCATACAATGGGTGAAATTTTATATTTAGCATTTTTATTTCATAGCAGTCTCTGTAGTGACTAAATAGTGTTTCAAATTAGGTAGGTAGAATCATGTTGACATTTTAATTTTGGTTTAGTTATTTAAAAAAGAAAAAAGATATTGCTTAATGAGAAAGGGAGACATTTTTCAAGTTCATCGTTTCTTGGAACAGAGGGCGAAAGAGGATGTGTTGCAGAAGGAGGTGAGAGTGAAGATTCTGAAGGACAACATCAAGTTATTGGCTGCAAAAGTGCCCTCTGGTGGCCAGGAGTTGACGTCGGAGCTGAACGTTGTGCTGGAGAATTACCAGCTTCTTTGTAACAGAATTCGAGGGAAGTGCCACACACTAGAGGTATGTTATTTTTTTCATTGATGCATTTCTGAGAGTCAAACTCTGTAATGTACCAACCATTTCCATATCTTGGAAAAAAACCTCAATTTTCTCCTCAAATTTTGGATCATAAAGGAAAAGTAGTTCTTGGATAATAAAATGAAACACAGATAAAAAAATAGGAGACCAAGATCTGTCCCCAATTAGTGGAAGGTCCTTGGGAGAGTCATTTGATATCTTCAGACTTTCCCTTTTTTATACGTGAAATCAAGGTTTTTATATCACAGATGATCTGTAGCATCTATTCCAGTCCTAAAATTCTAGAACAATGTACTTTAAGCACCTCTTGTTTTGTTTTGCCTGATTAGTAAAGATAGATGAATTGAGATTGTCTAAAGTTAAAATAACCTTAAAGAAAGCAGAACTTGAATATGCTGGTATTTTGCTGGACCATTTCCTGCCACCCCCCTCCCCACCCAGCCATTGGGTTTAAGATGTATTAATAGATGATTCTATAAGTGTTTTTTTTAATAAAGTTAGGTTTTTGCTTGTTTTTTTTTAATATTAGTGTGACTTTTGTTATATCTTGTTGGAAAAAATTTAAGTAACATTTCAATTTATAACAATTTCATTTATATTCAGTTTAACCTAAACAAATGATTGTATTGTGGTAGATCTTAAATGGTAAACAACCACAACTACAATATTCAAATTAAATTTACCCATTGTTATCCGATGGACATGCGTCCTATTTGGGAGACCACCTCAGGGATACTGTGGATACCTGATCATGGCATTGTACACCAGAAGCTAAACATTAATGAATGCCAACTATAATGTTATATATATAATGTGATGGTTCAGTGTGAGGTCGGAGAGATAGTGGATGGGGGGAGGGGGGTTCACAGTATGAGGGATATAAATGATGAACGTCTAAGTATTACCTTGTTTTGTACACCTGAAACTAATAAATAAATAAATTAAAAAAAAAAAAGAATAAGGTTGCTGCAGGATCACTCAACTCCTTTATTCCATATCTGCTGCTTTTAAAATGCATAAATAAATAAAGTCTTGGGCTCAGTTATTAAAAGGTATTTTCATCTGAAAAAAAAAATAAATAAATAAATTTACCCATTGTTTGCTTGTTCTGAATCTATCTTGTGTTAAGTATGGATAATTGAGACTAGTTAATAAGAAAGCTACAATTCAAACAAAACATCATTTTTTAATATTAATATGTTGTCTAAAATGAAATACCTGAGATTACTCATTTGAGAAATTAAAATTCTGTAAATAGAAGATACAACATTTTGTATTCCTAATCTTAACTCCTGGTGAATGATCCTGGAATTGAACTTTACCGCGTTCTTATCCATGTTTTCTTGTCTGTCATAACTATTCTTGACTTTGCTCTTTTTTCATTTCTTCATTATTTATAGCCAAAATAACCACTTATAATACGTTTACGTAATGAACAGAGTCCCTGAGTTATCTATCCCAATCTAACAAAAGACCACTACTTATTCTGTGTTATTTCTTCAAGCTGTCTTTATGACCCAGAGGTGACAATTTGAGAGTGAGGAATGAAATAAATGTCCTGAGTGTTTGGAATTCCTTTGAGAATTCCTTTGGAATTAGTTTGAGAGAATTACTTTGAGAGGAGAGAAAGAAAAATGGAAGAAAAAACTGATACAGCTGAAAGAGAAAAAATGAGGCCTTGATACCTTTGAAATGGGAAGTGAAAAGAAGGAAAAAGAGGTTTAAAAATGTAAATGCTTTTAAAATTATATCACAGATTATCAACACAAATTACTTAACCCTCTCCCAGGGCCTCCCAAAGTCTTACCCAGTACAGTATCAAGCTTGAAATCCAGTTATCTTCATGACCTGCATCAAGTCCAAATGCAAATGTGGCTCCTTGGGGCAGTTTCTCCAGGAGCAGGTGTCTGGGTGTGGCATCTCTTGATCTGGTGACCTGGGCACTAAAAAATTAAGTTGTTTGCATCCTATATACCCAACATACAGTGGTGAGACAGGCACAGGAAAACCGCTGCTGACATTCAAAAATGTTGGGGTAGTGATCAAAAAGGTTGGGGCAGTGGAAGGTAAATAGCAGTCACTTTTAATAGTTACTATGAAATCTAATAATAGAGTTCTGAAATCTAGCCAGGCATGTGACATCAGGGCCCTGTACTCCAGGGGCAGAAACTGCTGTTTGATTAGGGACCAGTTCTGCTTCTTGGGCGTGCTTCTCAGAGAGCCATCCTTCCTTTCCCATAAGAAACAGGGCTCTGCTTGCACTGGAATAAATTTCTCAGTCTGCTTTCTGCAGAGAAAGCAGAAACCTGAGAGACCAGACACATCTTTTCTCTTTTAGTCTTATTCAGGCGTTGGCACATTATAGCCTTAGGGTCAAATCTGATTTGTGGTTTCTTTCTGTATGGTCTGTGAGCTAAAAATAGTTTGTATGTTTTTAATTTTTAAAGGGTTGTTAAAAACAAAAACATACATACAAAATAAAGAAGATTCTGGCAGAGATCAGATGTGGCTTGTAAAACTTAAAATATTAACTATCTGGTCTTTTATAGAAAAATTTGCTGACCTCTGACCTGGTAAGCCTACCCTCACTTGGAGTGCAGGCTAGAAAGTGGATGGAGGCTCCGTGCTAAATTCTTTTATCAATCAAATATGAGGAGCCTGTTTTATCAGTCAAATAGGAGAGGCTGTTCCTCCCATAATTTTGTTCCTAGAAAGTGGGGAGTATACATTTATACCCTTTCCCCCCTGAAACTCCTCACAGGAATGGGGAATAAGTGATTGCAACTAGTGTAGTAAGTATAATATAACTCTGTTTTGGGTGAAATGTGGTTCTCTACATATATAGACACATTCATATGAATTTAGAAAAAAGTCAGAAAGAGTGTACAGCATATTATTTCATTCATTAGCTCTGAGTTGGAATTAGGTAGACCCCAGGGAATTCGAATTTCCTATATAATTTTAAAAAGTATGGTAGCTTCTCTTTAGAAAACAGACAGCTAATGATTCCCTCCTGGTTTCTTCTACCAATTAGATAATTTTATTTTTGACAAGTAAGCAGAGCCTTCAAATTTATTTTCCTGTAAAGAGTGAGGCAGCTCATTCCTCTTTGCCCCTCTCCCACCCTGTCCTCCAATTGTTCTACTGTGATTTATTGAAGAATTCGATTTTATTTCACTTGTTTGACATTCCAAATAAGTGACATAAATCTGCATGCATGATTATACTCCTATCTAAATGAAATGATTACTGCTCAGGGCGACTGTGTAGCACTGGAGATAACATGTATCGCTAAAGGGCTTCTATTCCAATTTAACTTTTTTCTCGCCTCCTTTAGGAGGTATGGTCTTGCTGGATTGAACTGCTTCACTATTTGGATCTAGAAACCACCTGGCTAAACACTCTGGAAGAGCGGATGAGGAGCGCAGAGGCCTTGCCTGACAGGGCAGATACCATCAGCGAAGCCCTGGAGGTGGGAATTTCTTCTTGTTACCATGAAGACAGATGAATATTGAAACACCTTACACCAGCAAATGCGTGTGCCTCCTCAGGAATTTTCAGTGTAACTTGTGTTGTCTTCTGTTGCCTGAAGTATTTATTCAGTGATGTGTATTTAGATTATGGGTGACCGACTAGCTCAGCCTCCTGAGATGGTTAAGTTGTTTGCTAATTAGTACATTTGAGACATTGTAAAGCACTCTAGTCACTTTCCAGCTTGTTTTTACCAGTCCTTGGATAAAAGCCTGCCATGTGTTATTGCGTCTTGTTTCTTCATAAAGTTATGTTTGTTCATTAGATACGACAATGACCATGTTTACAGTGGTTCCTACTCTGTAATCTTCAGACAAGAAAAGGTGGAGGACAGGGTGGGGAGGGCACACTTACAGGCATGGGATCCTCTCAGAGGAGCTTGTCCCCAGGCTCCTGAGCTTCTGAGCTTCTTGAGCTTCTGAGACCAAGAAATGTACCTGAGTTTTCCTTGTTCCCCAGTTACCAGCACAGTGTGTGGTACATGATGACTTAATAACTGTTTCTTAAATGGATTCAAATGTGGACAGAATGGATTTGCTTTTTTTTTTTTTTAAATAGCAGTAACAGGGTAGATATGCTTTTCAAATTGTAGGTACATGATGTGATAATTAAGGAGATGACTGAATTGAAGGTCAGAAATAAGTCAAGTGTGGTACCTAAATTCCAGTAGCCAGATGCTTTGCTAGAGAAAATATGTCACTTCTAAAATAGCAGAATGAGAGATTGAAAACATTAAAAAAAAAGAATGAAAAACTTACTTTAAAGTTACATATTTTCTTAACATGAGAATTAAAACGTGCATTCTAGAAATATGGAAAATGGAGAAAAACATAAAGCAAACTGTAAGATAAACACTTTTAAGCATTTTGATGTGTTTCTTCCTAATAATTATTATTATTTTTTAACATATACATGCTGGAAGGTAGTACATTATAGTAACTAGATCAGAGGCTTTGGAATCATAAGGGCTTTGGAGTCGAGTTGGAATCTTAGCTCTTCTTTGTACTGTGTGTGCATAGGCAAATTAGTTAACCCCTCTGAACTTTAGTTTTCTCATCTGTCATATGGGAATTATATATAAACTTTGTGGTTAATTATATTTACGTATAGGTAAAGTGTGTATATAAAACAGTTCCTAGTATATCTTATATCGTATATCTTTTAGAAAAATGAATACCTATTTTTAGTAATATAATCAATAACAGTTTGAGATAATTTTGCTTGTATGGTATTGTTTTCTGCTTTTAAACTTTGTATTATGCCAACAAACATTTTCCCATGTAATAATCATTGAAATTATTTTACAGAATTATATTATCATATATTATTCATGAAGATATATTGTCCTATATCATCATTCATTCTCAATTTCATATGTTTTTGAATACCATGATGGATATTTTTGTGAATTAATCATTTCTGGTCTTGTTCCTTAGGCAGATTTCTATAAAATGGAATTACTTGTTTAAAAAAATGGACCTTTTTAGGATCCTTGATACATACATTTTGCCTTAGTAAATGCATTATTTTTTCCCCCTGTCCCTGTTCAGTCTCTAGAATCTGTTTTGCGACATCCAGCGGATAATCGTACCCAGATTCGTGAACTTGGCCAGACTCTAATTGATGGAGGAATCCTCGATGATATAATCAGTGAGAAACTGGAAGCTTTCAACAGTCGATATGAAGAACTGAGTCACCTGGTAAGAGCTGGGACAGGCATGAGTGTTGATTTGGTGTTTGTCATATGGAACTGTCCTCAAGAACTTTTACCAAGGGAAGAGGCTGATAACCAACATTAACGGGGGTGTTGAGAGCTTTGAAATAACCAGAAGAGGAAGAGTAGACCTAATACTTCTAAGGCAGGCAGAACTTGATGATTCAAACAAAATCTATCTTTGAGATGGTTTCTACTTGTGAACTATTTAATTTCCTTTAAGGATCACATTATAGCTGTATTAAGAATAATGATTCATATCCTAGTAAATATTAGGGCCATCAGAAGTTGACATAAGTGCCAAATTCTCTTAGGTACATACCGGCATGTATCCTGACATGTGTGTTCATGTCAGTAAGTAGAGAAAGGAGAGTGTTTTTTTATAGGAGGGTTGGGTGGACGTTAGATGCTTTCAAACACATATTAAATAATAGCTGTTGATGCTTACTTAGATCATGAATAGCATCAAGCTTAATTCAAAAGTGCTGCAAACAGTCGTTCAACACATATGCACATCTGTACAACTTATTTTAGACTTTGGAAAATAAAGATTAATATCACTCTATTGATAGTCATGTTGTATTCTGTGTTCTTGTTGATAGGCTTATTGCTGATTCCTAAAAATGCCCTGAACTTACAACAAATTACAAATTTTTATTCTCTACTTAATATGTTAGTTAGGAAATCTTTACATTTTTATATATTGTCATTGTATGTAACTAAAAATTAGTCGTTCACTGCAAGATACATAGGATTCTAGAGGGACTTTGTCACTTATCATTGCTGGTTATTATTTATTTGTACTGTAGGCCAAAGTCTTGAACTAGTGCTTCTATTTCTTCTCTTGGTACGCAGGACATAAGGATTTTCTTACATTCAGCTATTTTGATTTGGCTGAGTGACTAATGATTCAATTTTATCCCCTGTGTAGGCAGAGAGCAAGCAGATTTCTTTGGAAAAGCAACTCCAGGTCCTGCAGGAAACTGATCACACGCTTCAAGTCTTGCAGGAGAGTTTAGGGGAGCTGGACAAGCAGCTCACCACATACTTGACTGACAGGATAGATGCCTTCCAAGTTCCCCAGGAAGCTCAGGTACTGCCATGGATGGGAGGTGTTTGAGTCGTAGAAAGAGCGTATGTAATTGTCTCCTCACCGGCAAGAGAACCAGCCCCTTCTGCCACCCCAACCCTACAGCCGGTGAGAAAGGTTGACCTTACTAATGGGGCAGCCTGTGGGTTTTGAAGTTCGCTTGGTCTTTATGTGAGACCCTGATAAATGGCCACCATTTTTAAATTGTGTATCTTCCTTAGTTATGCAACTGGGAAAAATCTTTCTTTATAAATAATTGGTGAACATTAGAAAGGACAAATGCAGAGAGTTTGCCAAGCACACAGTAGTCCTACAATATCGATGGACCATATTATTAATTATACTGTACTGCAAACTAATTAAAGCTTGTGTAGGGCTCAACATATTGTTATGTATTGTACGTCTATATAAAACTTTTTTTAAAAAGTCATTCTCTTCCCCTTCTAATCTCTTTGTAGAAAATCCAAGCAGAGATCTCAACCCATGAGCTTACTCTAGAGGAGTTGAGAAGAAATACCCGTTCTCAGCCTCCACCTTCCCCAGAAGGCAGGACCGCTAGAGGAAGTCAGATGGATGTGTTGCAGGTAAAGAGGCAGAGCAGCATCCTTTTACTTTTCAATGTGTTGGGCATAAAAAGAAAGTGAGGCGCAGCTGGTTACTTGGATGCCTTTGGTCTTCTGTATGGCGTAAACAGTGGGATGGGAGTGATGTATTGAAGGCACATTGTGTTCCGGTCAGGGCAGCAGAAACAAATTGTTGCATGCGTGGTGAACATTGAATCAGATTTTTATGGTTGAGCTGAGAAGGGATAGTGAGCTAGATTTGGAAGTTAGCTTTCTAGAGTCCTTTCCCTCAGTGCAGAGCCCCTGTCAGTTCTGGTGTGGCTGATACGCAGGGCAGGCTGAGTGCATGGGAGGCGGCACCACATAGACTCTTAATGGTGGATGTGACATTGACTTTCACTCTGAGCTTGTCATGAAGAGTACTTTGAGTTCTAGGTTTCTGCCTATGTTTTTGCAAACAGGTGAGAAAATTAATGTGGTTTTAATTCCACTGAGGCCAGCTTAGTTTTTTATTATATTGAAGACGGAGACACTGAGTGCCAAGCAACTCATGACACTGGACTGTTCACTCCGGTGACCAGTGACCTCACCGAGTTCTTTAAAGGAATTTTGTTTTACAGCTTTTTAGCCGTGTGTGTTTTACTAATACCATCTGCTGAGGGAGGTGATTGTCTTGTTGTGAATTGCTTATTCTTTTCATTTCTTCAAACAGAGAAAACTTCGAGAGGTATCTACAAAGTTCCAGCTTTTCCAGAAGCCTGCTAACTTCGAACAGCGCATGCTTGACTGCAAGCGCGTGCTGGACGGTGTGAAAGCAGAACTTCACGTTCTGAACGTGAAGGATGTGGATCCTGAAATCATCCAGACCCACCTGGACAAGTGTATGGTGAGGCCATTGCATGTTTACTGTGTCCAGTGGGTTTTCTAGCAGCTAATATGGCTTCCGCTAGTGCTTACTTACGTACATGGTTTGTTCAGTAATTATACAGTGCACTCAGAATAGCAATCAATGATGAAAAACAGGTTAAAAAATAATAAGTGTAGTCCTTTCCTTGAAGGAGAGAGAGGAGAGATAGCTAGGAGATAGTCAAATCAGCTTTTACAATGTAATGAGATAAGAAAACTAGGATAGACAAGTACAGAATATGATTTAAAAACAAAGGAAGCATGTCTTATTCATAATGTGAAGTTAGGGAAGCCTTTGCCAGAATATGACTAATAAGCTAACTTTTACAGGATAAATTTGAGTTAGCTAGAAGAACCATACTTATAGAATGAATGTTAGGGATATTACAGTGTAAAAAATAAAAATCATTCTTAAGGAAAGTAAAATTTTAGTTTATAAAGTTTAAGCTTAAAATATGAAAGAAGAAATTATGCTGAGATGTCAGGGATATTATTGCATAAAGAAATCATTCGCTAGGAAAATTAATTTTAAATCAAAGTTTAAACCTAAGATGTGAAAGAAGAAATTATTTAAAAGGCCTCCTCATGATTGTAATCTTGACCTTTAAAATTCCATTGCACAGAAACTTAAAAATAGTGTGGCTAAGCATACACAGTGTTAGAATTAGTGTTTCGCTTGAAAAGAATCATGAAGAAACTGAAGATGACACTTGTGAAGACAAGGAAAGTCTGGGATGAGTTCTTTGCACTTTTCAAAAACTGTAATCTTCACATATCTGTTATATACCAAAAGTTGTTTGATTACTCAAAAGCTGGAATGGGTGGAAGAATGAACAAACAGGATACATTTTTATAGGTAAGTGTGTACACACACATGCATGCGTGTGCTCAAGGACATATGGAAGTCCTTATTTATTTATTGAGATATAGAGATCACAAAGTACGTCCTGTGACCTCAAGTGACATTGTTTGTCTGTTGTTATGCGACAGAGCCAAGTGACATGTTTCAGGTCAAGATCACTCTGAATGGAGACAAGAGAACCTGCACAAAATAAAGCTCTTTGATTGTAGGTAACTAGGATGAAGACAGCTCTGAATTTGACTTGCGTAACTCCGATTTCTTATGGTCATATCCATCTTCATATATTGAGTTATCATATATTTTTTCATTATATAAGTAATATATACTGATTGTGGTAGACTTGGTACTTCAGAGAATTGTAAGAAAACAAATGAATGTCGATACTTCCAAATTCCAACAGCCAGAAATATAACCAGTGTTGTGTTTTTTGTTTGTTTTTTTAATAGCATTTAGGATTTTGTAGAATTTAATTTTAAAAGTGATGGACATTCAATGTATAGTCCTAATATTTTCCTACTTCAGGTAGGAAAAATGTTCATAAACTTTTAAAATACGCGTGTCAGTTTTTTAAAAAAATAAATATCTCTATTTGTTTATTTTCTTCTCTGATTTTACAAAGTTATTACAACCTTGATTTCATTTTACTTACCCTTTGAATTGAAATCTGGGGAAGATAAAGCCCTTTGATCTCCATGGTTAGTTCATAGCTGTCGAGCAGGATAAGCCGTGTTCTGAAATCATTCCAAGTAGCAGGGTTTCACTCTCCTGTGTCAACTTCGTCTTGCTTTATTTTTCAGAAACTCTACAAAACTTTAAGTGAAGTCAAGCTTGAAGTGGAGACTGTAATCAAAACAGGAAGGCACATTGTCCAGAAGCAGCAAACTGACAACCCCAAGGGGATGGATGAGCAACTGACCTCGCTGAAGATCCTCTACAATGACCTCGGTGCTCAGGTGAGGAAAGCAACATGCTTACATTTCACGGCATTAATTATATATGCTTTCGGTTATTCCAGTAATTTTTGTCATATTTCTTTAAATGTATGTGTTAATATTATAGTGATTACTAGTGGTATTGGAATTTAATATTTAATCTAGATTCATTTCATATTGTCAATGACGGTGGACATTTCAGAAGGTATGCTAAGGAAACTTCAAAAGTAATGATCCCTGAAAAAAAAAAATCCATTTAAACTCAAGTTATCGGTCTTTGACTATTTAAATTGAATAGTCTACTGAGAATGTGAAAACATCAGGACTTGAATAAATATTCCGTGACAGGAAGGTCACATTAATCTAGCAGGATTGAAAATCCTTTAAAGAAACATCGATACTTGGGACATTTTAGTGACTCCATGGGGGAGTTGTTGGGCCATTTACTGTGATTGACTGACTGGATCCACTAGGCTGAATGTGTTCTCTCTTTGAACATCTCTGCCTTGAAACCTTGGAAGCACAAAAATGTGTGGAAGTGAAACCGTGGCAATATTGAAAATCTGTGTTAGATAATATTTTAGATCCTTCTTGGGTTATTAAGTAGTAACTGAGTTTCTAGGGGACCCCAGAGAAAACTAACTGAAATGTGGTTACCACTTTCAAATCAGTATGAATGAACAGTCCATACAATTCCTGGGCCATTTTGACCTTATTTCTACAAGATTAAATTGTTGACTTTATATTAATTTGATGCATTGCACCACTGGAACAATATCTTAGAGCTTCCTTTTGGGATTATGCAGCTGAAGTTATTTGTGAAATATTATAATTATTCATTGACTGAGCATTCTATGGATGGGAATGGTGTTGCTGGTTTTTACACCAATTCTCTTACTGCGACTATAGTTTTAGAGTGAAGTAATTTTCTAATTTCACATAATTTAAACTTTAGTGTGTGTCAGGAGTTATACAGGCAGTAGCAATACAGTGGTGAGCAAAAACAAATGATCTCTTTGCCTAATGGGGGACAGGGTAGTGAAAGAAGAAATCATTAATTAAGTAGTCACACAAAGTGATGTGAAATTGTCAGTCTGAAGTGTTATGGAATGAACATGGTGCTTTAAGTGTTGATGTCACAGGGGGATTTGGCCCAGTCTGGGGTGAGGAAAGCTTCCCTGATGAAGTGGTACACAGACTGAGCTCTGACATCCGAGTACTATATCATACATATCTATGTATATATATCATATTTCCTTTATCATTCATCTATCAGTGGACACTTAGGTTGTTTCCATACCTTAACTATTGTGAATAGTGCTGCAATGAACATGGGAGTGAAGATATCTCTTCGAGATGCTGATTTAATTTCCTTTGGATTGATACCCAGAAGTAGGATTGCTGGATTATATTCTAGTTCTATTTTTAATTTTTCTGATGAACCTCCATACTGTTTTCCATAATTGTATACTTGAAATCTGCTAAGAGAGTAGATCTTAAATGTTCTCACCACTGAAAAGGTAATGATGTGATATGATGGCTATGTTAATTAACTTAATTGTAGTAATCATTTTACGATGTATATGTATATAAAATTATCACATTGTACACCTTAAAAATCACATTGTATATACAAAACTATAGTAAGTATCAAGAAGTGGTAACACAATAGGAGAGTGCTAGGTCTGGGAAGCCAAGGGAAGAGGGCATTTTGAGAATGAGTATAGGCAGCTATTTGAATATTATCAAAAGTTAAATATGGCATCCACTTAAAAATGTCCATTAAATCTGTTGTCATGGGAGTCATTATTGAACTTAGCAAAGATAATTTCTGTGGTGTGATGGGGGTAGAAGCCAGAATGGCATGGCATGAAGTATGTGTGGGAGGTTAAGAAAATGGTCTTGAGTGTTTGAATGGAAAGGTAGGAGAGAGGAAGGTCTTCAGGGGACCTGGGGCCAAAGAAGGGAGTGTGTGTGTGTGTGTGTGTGTGTAAGAGAGACTTGAGTATGTTTCATACCTTATGAAAATGATGCTATTAGGAGAGAATGGTTGAATATTCAAGAGGGATAAGAGATGATAGATAAAAGATTTACAACTTGATAGTGTCCAGTTCAACATGCATCTTAAAACATTGATTAGACTGAGAAGAATGTAAATTGTTATAAGTTGAACTTTATTCTTCCTAGGAGACACAAATTTTTGGGTGCATTACGTTTTATGATGATTGTGTATCTGCCTGGCATGTCAAAGTGAGATAAGTTTCCTTTGAATACATGCTATCTTTTAATCGAATTCACTTATTTGTCTCTTAAAGTCTGCATTGAGGTGCTATTCATTTAGAGTCATGAATTTTAATTAAAGTCTACAGAAAAAAATTTCACTTTGAAGAAAGAAATTAATAAAAATCATCACTCCTTGAGGTATGAAAGAGTAAAACTGAACCTAGAAGACTAGAAAAAAAAAGAAATGTAATCCCACCTTCCTTATTAAGAAAATTCAGTCTCTGTGTCATTTTATATTATCTCAGAGAATTTGCATCCCATACGTGACTTATCACTCTACTACTGAGGTAATGTCATTGTCTATAGGTACGTGCACATGGAAGGAAGAACATGTTTTTCTGTATGTATTGTGTGGTGATATCCTTTACAGTGTTATCGCAACCTTAGATTGTGAACGATTGTTTAGTTTGAGAGTGCCATCATGTAATAGACAGGGTCAGACCAAGCTCAATGCAGTGGCCGTGCAGCACTGATCTTGGCCTTAACCTCTTTAAGCTTCGCTGTCCTGTTCTGTAAAATAGAAAGGGTAGTGCCTGTGACAGAGGCTGTTGTGGGTTTCATTGCGTAACATGTGTACGGTTCCTTAACACAATCCGGGAGCTGTATTAAAAGCTTGGTAAATGATAGTTTGGTTCATTTTGCTTTCTGTCAACAACCGTAAGAGCAAAATAATAATAAAAGTTTGTGTTGCATAACCATATACTGTATTTTAAATTAAGTGGTTAATTGTAAACCATATGATTGTGAAAATCATACTATCATACAAATTGATGGAATATAATGTGTGTGTGTGTGTTGAAACAGTCTTTCACTGAGAGGATTTTAAGGCATCTTCTGTTCAAAATGATAAAAGATACTATTTATCGATCCCTTAACTTTGTTATAAGGACTGGGGGTATGCCCTTTATGTATATATTTTTCTCATTTAAAACTCATAATGGGGCAGCCGGATGGCTCAGTTGGTTAGAGCACGAGCTCTGAACAACAGGGTTGCTGGTTCGATTCCCACATGGGCCAGTGAGCTGCACCCTCCACAACTAGATTGAAAGACAACCAGCTGCCGCTGAGCTTCCAGGGGGGCGGCCAGATGGCTCGGTTGTTTACAGCGTAGTCTCTCAACAACAAGGTTGCCAGTTCAATTCCCACATGGGATGGTGGGTTGTGCCCCGTGCAACTAAGATTGAAAATGGCAACTGGACTTGGAGCTGAGCTGCACCCTCCACAAAATGGGCCCTGGAGAAGCACACTGTTCCCCAATAAAATTAAACAAACAAACAAACAAATAAAAAACCCATAACAGCTTTTTGAAGGCTATATCTCTACCAAGGACACTTACAAAGTAAGTGGTAGAGCTAAGGTGAAAACCTAAGGTTGCCCAGCACTTGACCACTATGGTATAATGTCCCCTTGCAGAAATGCAAGAATTGAGTGATTCTACCGTGTTTCCCCAAAAATAAGACCTAGCTGGGCAATCAGCTCTAATGGGTCCTTTGGAGCAAAAATTAATATAAGACCCGGTCTTATTTTACTATAATATAAGACCTGGTCTTATATAATACGATATGATATGATATGATACGATACGATACGATACGATACAATATATAATATAGTATAATATAATATAATATAATATAATATAATATAATACCCTGTCTTATTTTACTATAAGACTTAGTATAATATAATGTAATATAATATAATATAATATAATACCCGGTCTTATTTTGCCATAAGACCCGATCTTACATAATATAATGTAATGTAATGTAATGTACTGTAATGTAATGTAATGTAATAAATATAATATAATATACTGGGTCTTATATTAATTTTTGCTCCAAAAGACGCATTAGAGCTGATTGTCCTGCTAGGTCTTATTTTTGGGTAAACATGGTAGGTGCTAGAGATAAAGGTCATGTATGTCTTGGGGATTAAATATGAGTTAGTGTGGATCCTAAGTTTATATGCTGATTCATTTCCACTCATGGTCAGTTCTCTCTCCCTCCCTTCTTTTCAGGTGACAGAGGGAAAACAGGATTTGGAGAGAGCATCACAGTTGGCCCGGAAAATGAAGAAAGAGGCTGCTTCTCTCTCTGAATGGCTTTCTGTTACTGAAGCTGAACTGATACAGAAATCCGCTTCAGAAGGTTTGCTTGGCGACTTGGATACAGAAATTTCCTGGGCTAAAGTAAGTTGTAGTTCAGGTGAACCACCAGTATTACGCCACTGTAACCAGTGGCATTCTGGTCAGGGCCATCTGGGTGGATGTCCATTTCATATGAAATACAGTCTTTTCTTGTTTCCATTTTTCCACTTCTCTGTCCTAAGAAAAAAAACAATAAGAATATTTTTTAAAAATCTATGTAAAGAAGCTGTTTTTATCTTGATTCCAAAAGTGCTGAACTCATATGCATCATCAACAGGACCTTCATAGGCATTATGCT